>NC_092418.1:97311492-98511492 GCF_040894005.1 Engystomops pustulosus | reverse complement strand
TCACATGAGAGGACCGCCCCCTATGCGCTAGTGTGGGTTACATTGCTTTTCCACTTCATCTGCTAAAACGCAATGTAACCTTAGCAGGCTGAAGCCAGTGTGATACGTCAAAAACGCAACGCACTACGCGGCGCAACGCATCGTGTGAATGCGCCCCAATACACAAGTTTTCACATGCATCACAACAGCTGAGAAGAGGAGATTTGCCTAATTACATTGTTGTCAACATTCCATTTACAAAATGCAAGTGTTAACACACTGTAAACGGATATGTTAACTTAATGTTAACTCACACAAAATGTTCACATACGTGTTAAGGTCACATTAATGCATGCGTTCTGCACGCGCAATGATTACAGCAATGTAATTAGGCAAATCTCCTCTTCTCCGCTGTTGTGATGCGTTTGAAAACGCATGCTGTGATGATTATTAGATGTGACTAAAATATATGACAATGTGTAAAAATATTGTAACATAAAACTCCACGATAAAACCTTCTCCTTATAACAATAACCTGCAGCCCTGAGCTCAGTCCTTCACCTGCGGCCACCACTTCACCTCGCCCCCTATTTCCTGGATGTGATACTTTGTATCTTCATCTGCTCTACTGTAGATCAAAACAAGCAGGGCCCCGCAGAGGGGGGATTCCTACATCCAAATCCATGTGAAATGTTTATAGAGAGTAAGCAGGTCACATTGTATTCTGGGCATTATAAGGTTAAGGGCCTTTGTGATCTTGTGTCAGACTGAAGTGAAGATTAAAGGAATCAGCTGAGGGTGAAATACAATCAAAACAAATCCCAGTCCGCAATCCCCCTGGCGCCCCACCCTTCCTGTATAAAAGCCGGGGGCAGAGCTGAATGGGAGCAGTAAACAAAGTGTAAGAGAAGTAACAAGACTCTGTGTGACTATGGCCAAGGAAGGTGGGGTGCAAGTTGCTGAGCTGAAGGGAGGTCACCCTCCTGCGGGTAAGTAGGTGGCGGTGGTGTTATGACTATTTTGGATTGTGTGACTGCAGGGATTAGTTTATGCTGTAGACTCACCTCATTGTTATCTATAAGTTTTGGGTCACCTGAGCAGGTCCTTACTAATGTGTTGGTCATCTCACCTTCTGATGTAATATATATTACACCCCTTTAACTGGTGGGCATTGCATGTGGTGACCCCATTCTTCTAGGCACATGGAGGGTGAGGGGGGGGGGGTCAATGCTAAGTGCATGTAGTGACTGGATGGTCTTGCACAAATGTAGTTTTAGCTGAATTCTGCTTGTAGTCACCTTTTCAGGCTTCGGTCACAGCATAAGGGATCCTAATTGGTATAAGGAGCTTCTCTCCTGATATATACAGCCATGTAAACAAGTCCCACATTGGGGATCGCTGGCTGTAATGTGGCGGCCATCTGTCGCTATCACTTTATCAGATGAGTGAATCCTATTCACACGCATTGCTGATGCGGATCTAGACAGACATGAGGGGAGGGGGTGTGGGGGTCAGCGCTGGGTTATATTTCTATGAACCCAGTTGCAAGCGATGGGTCAAAGTCCTATCATGTTTCATAACTTGGCTCCTTCTTGTGTTTTTATACATCTCCTAAGTCACAAGTCTCCATAGCTTGCATTTCTTTTATGTAATCTGCAATTTTTCTGTAATGCGGCGCCTGCAGGGCAAACTTATACACTTCTTCTTCAGATATAAGAATGTTCTGTATCCAGGGACTATGTGAAACAATGTATCTAACAAACGGAATGGTTTCAAAGTAATGTAACTGTCACCGCTTATCAATATTGATGGTGTCTAATAAAGATTTACTTTGGTTCGATCGAGAGTCTTGCAGCACTTTTTGTCCCGAGAGATGTTTAATCCTCCTCCCCTTGTGTATGTCACCGAAAGTGCAAAAAAAAAATGGATTCTCAAAGTTTGTGTCCTGACACTGCTGTTCTCTGCAATGAATCCCATCCACCTAGGAATAAATATTGCTGAATACTACACAAGTTGTAGTCAATCTTTGGCTGTGTGAAAGAGGCCTGGCTAGTAGGGGCTCACAGTGGACCATCATTGGCCCTTTTATCTTTCTGTCTTGTAGTTAAAGCTGGCGGCATGCGCGTCTCCAAAAAACAAGGAAATGAGGAAAACGTTACACCAGATAAGACCAAGAAAACCACATCTGAAAAACCAAGGTATGGGGCTTCTAAACTATGTGAATGGACTCTGTACTTCTTGTTTAAAGGGGTTGTCCAGTGTTGGAAACACTGTTTTCTGCCAAAAACTGCGCCACCCCTGTCCACAGGATTTTTGAGGTATTGCATTTAACCTTTTTTCCTGAATAGAGCTGTGTAGGACCAGATGCCACTAATGGACAGGTGCGGTGCTGGTTTTGGAAGAGGCCTCTTTGAACCTTTTCATATACAAGACTGGTAGTGTGAATAAACATTTCACATTAACTAGAGAATTGGGGGCCATGCACAGCTTAAGGATCCACAGAAGATTAGAGAAGAAAATCTAATCATGATTAGTTTTGGAATCTGATTTCCTAGTTAAAGGGGTATTCCCATTTCAGCAAACTAATGTTATTGTTTGTATGAGGAGTTGTACAACTTTTAAATTTCTGGATCCATTCCGAAGGGTCTTCTAGATCTCTGCTTGCTGTCATGCAATAAATCTTCTATGTTCACTACCAGTGGACAGGAATCTCACCACGGTCACACAGGTGCACGGCTTGTTGGTATCAGAGAGATATAGCGAGCTGTATGACCATGGTCTGATTTCTGTCCACTGGAAGAAAACCTAGAAGATTTCTATTGCATGACAGCAAGCAGAGATCTTGAAAACACTTCGGAATTAATACAAATAGGACTAAATATTTTCATTATACACATTTATTTGCTCAAAGGGGTCAACCCCTCTAACCATGTGCTCCTTTTGGAATGTTTGTAACCAGTGTCAAACTTGGCTAATAATTATTACATGCAGATTAAACTTGGGATGGTATGTAGACTGTATGCATTTGCCCTTACAGGGGTTGTCCAGAGGCTTTAAAAAAAAAAAAAGCATGCTTTTATTGCAGGTCAGTGCTATAAAAATGAATGGATCTGATTTTAATTCCTAGCATTACCCATGTAGTAGTGGATTACAATATATGGTATAGTAACCCCCAAACCACCCACCAAATGTTTTACTCGGAAGTAAGTTCACTTATGAAATCCTCATATGTTCCCACTCTCAATAAAGGGACGCATCATCCATTCCTCAAGAAGCTGATTCTAGTACCATATGTAGGAAGTGATTCCATAATTGTAGGGGCAGTCCTAATCCGCCCCTATGTAAAGGTATTTTTGGAAGAAGTGAATTAGTTGTATAAAGTCAAGGAGGTGGAGACTAACACTGAAGTCAAGCTCTCTCCTACAGAAAGCCTCCTTCAATGTAATTGATCGTCCTGCATCCAGAGACCTCACTAACCAAATCTCCATTGGGATTTAGCTGCTGCAGAACATCAGAAGATGAGGGGAAAATTGCACAATGGGGTTTAATGTATTTTCTATGATTTGGCAAAGATTTCTAAAGAAACGAGGCAGAAGTAAATTCTGACACGTCCACTGATTGTCTGAAAACCTGTCTCAAAAAGTTCTTGTGTTAATAATTAGCTCCCGGAGAAGTTCTGATCTTAATGTCTGTTCCACATGGTGATTTATCATGACTGCACATTGAGACGTTACAGTTCGCTGAATCTTATTAGCTGGAGAAAAACTGTTCTAAAATCTAGTACAAAATGTCTTCTTCTCCCTCCCCTGACAGCTCTAATGTGAACCTGACCAAGATGCAAGCCATGAACTTCCTAGCCGGGGCACTGGAGAAGGTTTGTAGCTGCAGTATATTTCTTTCTTTTCCTAAGAGGTCGTGGATTATCACTTTTTTTTGCAGCCTCTGAGGGGTTGTCCAGCAATAGTAAAGCGTGGCTACCCCCTTCTATATAGTCATTTCTGCATGGGCCTGAACTGCAATACCGCACACAACCTGTGGCCTGATGTGGCGCTGTCTCCTGTAATTCCAGCAATATCCGGGCTTATAAGAGACCTGTGTCAGCTGGTGCATTAGATGTATATTGCAGTAGTCGGCACTGCTGCTGTAAAACAGATTATATTGTCACCCGGGTTCACTGCCCGTCACCCAGAGAAGATTGGATTTGCTCTGATGTAGAAGTCTCTTCATTGTGAGCTGTCTGGGTCCTGTCTAGTGTAATGTATTACTGATGGAAAGAAGGGGAATCTTTGCTCCTCCATTATTTCGGTGGAATGGAGAAGCTGCTGGAAAGATGTGTATAATGGGGGGAATGAAGGCGAATGACTTAACCAGTCTCTTATATTAGTTGTCTCGGAGCTGTGGTTCGGGGGCCTGCTCTGGGAGGCTTTGTTGGCCGCCTGTCTGAACAGCGCCTGGTTATTCTCATGTACACGATGGCGTACAACTGCTGTGCTGTAAACACTTGCACCACAAGTACAGAGGAGATGTCTTCATAGTCAACTGTACATCTGGAACAGACACAACGCTGCAACCTACACGAACCAAGCGGTGTAACAAAGTGCAAGTGGAGGGTCTTCAAAGGCCTGGCACCTTAGGGTGCCCATAAACCATCTGTTCCCTGGAATACTATAGAATGTAATGCATAACTTGTCCTGTGGTGGATAAAGTTCCTGCTGCTGGATTTACACTAATTACAGCAGATTAGTGGTAGTCCCAGCAGGCAGATGCCTAATAAAATGTGTGTGTGTGGGGGTCTACACTACCAAAAATTGGGTCTCCAGGTCTATACAAAACTGAGGTGTAGCATCATAAACTGCTCCTTTATCTTGCACATTAGCTTTATCCAAGTGCTCTTCAAGAGTGTCTGCAGTTAGTGGTAGTGTGTTAATATGACCACGTGGCTTGCTTGTGACAAAGTTGTTCCTTTGATCCAGAACCTCCTAAGCTCTGTACTGGAAAGCTGCCATATTGGTGTCCAAAATAATGTAATTTAAAGAAAATCTACTATAATTATAAACTTGGCACCTTGACTGTGGCAACCTTCTTAATTTGATATCTATGGCCTTTCAATCTAAAATGATGCAAATTAACCTGAAGGGCTATGCAACAGCACCCCAATGTAATTTTACACAATGGAGGGTTAAGTGCTCCTGCAGAGTGTAACAGTCTATGAAGTGGCAACCAACACCACCCCCCCCCCCTTCCCGAGCCCTTCTGGCTCTTTAGCATAACTAGAAGTTGCTTTTTAGAATGAAGCCATGGATAACAAATATAGAGCCAGGCACTGTCTGTGGTGTGAGTCTTCTGAGTAAGTGTTCTAGGATTATTGTGGATTTCCTTGAACCTCATGAAAAATACTATGTATACAAAGCGGCTATGGAAGCTGATGTGTACCAGACCATTATGGATAAAAATGCTTGTTTCCTTCTTTATTCCTGCAGCTCAGCCATGAATTCCCTGCAGAAGCGGCTCAGATCGCTCACCAGAAGCCCAGGCCCACCGTGGAAAAGGTCATCCCTCCAAAAAGACTGTACATTATCCAGCAGCCCCGCAGATGTTAGATCGCCTGCTGACACTGTGGTGATCCACTATGGGGCCAGGATTTTGTATAAATGGTTTTGTATTTGTTAATAATAAACTTCAAATGAGAACAGTTTGGATATTTATTTTCCTCGCCTACATAAGTTATTCTGGTCAAGTTTGTGAAGCTGTTGGCATAAAATTCTTTGCTGTGTGGAACAATATAGGGCATAGGAGCAGGGAGCACAGGAATTGAAATTTCCCGCTGCAGCAGCCTTTTTTCCTACTCCTATGTGAAGTGGCTGTATGTGCCGCCGCTAAAATCTGCAAACATGTAAGCACCAGAGGCATAACTACAGCAGTAGTGTACATGGTAGCTGTTAGGGATTTTTATGCAGGGCCCCAACAGCCCTCTTGACTTTTGTAAGGTGAGTCCTAATTAACCCTTTGAGGGAGGATGAGATAGCTGCCGGCAGCGAGCTGACAGAGTAAATGAAAAACACAGTCGGTCTTCCAATGCACTCAAATCACACTGTTTATTTCAAACAGATACAGCTATATTTTAACACATAGAGATCAGCATTTGGGGTGTTGTATGAATGGAGATAAGACACTTAGATTCTATTGGCCATTATGTTTTTGTACCAGCACATTCTGGGAAAAATGACTAGGCCTTGTTTACAGCCATGCTTATCTACACAATGGCTCCTTGAAGCTTCTTCATAACCAAAATAAATAACAAGAATACAGAGGCCCGAAGGACGGTAAGAAATGCCAAGGATATTGTGAAAAGGCAAACAACTGTTTAAATGAGAAAAATAGCTGAATTAAAACATTTAACTCTATAGCTTCTAAAAGGGAAGCATACCCCCCCCCTCAAGGTGGCCGCTGTATCTAAGATGGCAGACAGTAGTCAAGATGGCGTCCGAAACCAGTGAGACCTCCTTAACAATTCCCCCCTTTGAGCTTTGCTGGCCTGTAACTCCATCCTGAGCGACCTCCTCAAGCTCCAGGTACCCACAGGTAGGCTAAGCCCGTACCTGCTGGACTTGTTAACTCTTCACCAGATCCCCTGGAGGCTGGTCACTCAGGGGTTACAGGCCCGCACACTCAAATCACATCACTGAGTCCCCATAGTCCATAGGTTTGTAAACAGGCAGCATCATCCTCCGCTCCGGGCACTTCTCCTGTCGTGGTTCTTACTGCTTGGACGGCCATCTGGGACATGGTGGACTTGATGAGGGGGACCACACAGCACACCATAAGTGACAAGAGCAAAATCACAATCCCCAATATCACCCCCACTTAAAGGAAACCCTTCCAATCCCCCAACCACAAAGTGAAGGGTAAAGTGTCCACCCCAGAGTTTCTCTTGAGTTCCCTGGACAGTCCTTCAATCTTTTCACGAGCATGGGTAATGGATCCATAGGGGGCGATGTCATCTGGGATGTATATGCGACAAGCCACTCCCACCATCTTACAGACTCCTCCCTTCTCAGCAAGGATCATGTCCAAAGCCATGTGGTTCTGGGAAGCATCTCCGATATAATTCACAAATCTCTGTTGATTACAATAAAAAAACAGTTAACCCAACCAACATCTTTGCTCATAGCTCTCTGGGGAATAATGATATGTCATGGGGAATAATGATCTGGGGAAGACCTGCCCATATCTGATTGTGGGCCTTGTACTCATCTGGAACCCCCCCTTGGTGCTCCCACTGTATCTATATAAACGTTGTCATCTAGGTGCTCCTCTCAGACCTCCAGAATCCTTTGGGATTCTCTACCTTTTCTTTATGTGTCTGATCAACCTTATCCCTGGGGATCACGAGGAAGGAATGTGCAAATTTTATCACAGCACACTCACCTTCCCAGCCTCTAGGCCTGACCTGACTCTCCTATCCCCACAAATCCTGTACACATCAGACACTGCTAATACAGGGTTACCTGTGCTGTCAGTGTTATAGAAGGTCATTGTCTTGTTGCGCCAACCGTAGGTAAAGTCTCCTACCCTGGGGGTATCCTGGTCACCCCTATAGATACAGTGATAGTCATGGTTGGGGTGTCCCTGAGCATACAGTCGGTCAGACGAGACCAGCTAGCAAGAAGTAAGTTTACAATAGAAAGCATGGAAGCATGCTGACTTCCCTCTAGCTTCACATGCGTGGCACTGGTCAGCAGGACTTGGAAAGGACCATCGTAGCGAGGCTCCAGACTGTCTCTCTGGTGTGTCTTCACCACCCGTAGTCTCCAGGCTTCAGGTTATGCATCCTGAGGTCTCTGTCTGCATCTGAAAAAGGAATCAGAAACACTTTGCGGACCTTTTCCAAGGCCTGGCTCAACTGTATGGCATATTCCACCTGGTTTCCTGCCATCAGCTATAGGGTCTGTGGGAAGTAGGGGCTTAGTCTGGGTGCACAGCCAAAAAAAAGTACTTCAAAGGGGGGCAATCCCATCTTTCTGGTGGGTGTGGTCCTAACTGAATAGTGGGCAGCAGGAAAGCACTCGCACCATGGTTTCTCTGTTACTTCCATGGCCTCCCACATCTCTAACTGCCATATAAAGTATCTCAAACGCACCACCAACTTGGGAAAGGCAAGGGGTGTGCAGGGCCTGTTCTATACCCAGGAGGGACAAGGTTTCAGGTCTTTACCTGTCCAGTGAAGTGGGTTCTGCGACCGGACTCTATGGTCTCTGGAAGTCCAAACCTGCAGAAAAAATCTCACTCACCAACTTCTTGGCTGCAGCTCTGGCAGTAGCCTTGGTCATGGGAGAAGCTTCTGGCCACCCTGGAAAGAGATCAATGCACACAGGCACGTACTCCTACGTACCACTTTTTGGTAGCTGGATATAATCCATATGCAGTCTCTGGAAGGGATACAGCAGCTTGGGTGTCACCTTCTGTGGGGTCTTTTCCACCTTACCCGGGTTGTGGCGGGCACAGACTATACAGGCTTTCACTAGTCTAGTGACAGGGGTAGTAATGCCGGGGCAAACCACTGGTGGTTTATGAGCACTAGCATGGCCATTTGGAATATGTGTGTGTGTCCGTGGGCTACTTGACTTACTGTCGGGTGCAGGGCTCCGGGCAGGCACACTCTCTCTCCCAGCATCCAGGTCCCATCGGCATCTGGGCTCCAGCTTTCCTCCACACTCCCTTTACTTCTGATGACACTCGGGCCACCAGGGACTGGAACACCTGTGGATCAAACTTTTAGCTCAGAACTCCCCGCTGAGACTTCAGGACAGTCTCTGGGCTCCATCTGCGCAGCTGCCTTCGCCATCCCGTCATCCACATCCTTGCCCTTGGCTTGTGGAGTTACCAAATTGTGTGTGCTTTTACTTTTATTATCCTCACCTCTTATGGAAGTAAGAGAGCATCCATGAGCTCTTTAACCAGCGTGCCATGCTTATCGGGGGTCCCTGCAGAGGTGAGGAAATCTCTAGCCTTCCATATGGGTTCATAGTCGTGTTTAGACCCCAGAACTATACCTTGAGTATAGATGTTCGTCCTTTTACCTTACACCAGCTGTAGCGCTTCCCTGAGTGCCATCACTTCACCTCCTGCGCTGACCTGTGTGGAGGGAGTGGTTCTGCTTGTACTACCTCATGTGCGCCACTGACCACTGTATATCCAGTGTAGAACCGTCTGTCTTCTCCTGCAGACCTGGAGCCATCTATGAGAAAAAACTCAACATCTGGGTTAATCACCCTTCTCTCCCCCCTCTGAATCCTGGAAGACTGGCGATAGAATGAAGGATTCAGAGCTGTGCACCTTATCAGTGTATCCTGGGGCATCAGGAGTGCACACTAGAGTCTGAGCTGTCTGGCCTTTGCTCAGATGCTTGGGCTGTACTTGGGTGAGGACACTGTGCAAGTCATGTGGGGTTTGCACAGTAACTGAGTGATCTAGGGTCTGGGATCAACTCACTGGCCTTGCTGAGCAGATTGCTGGCTGCAGCTACTAACACATGAGGGGCTCCCCACAAGACTGAGTCTAACCGGGCCTAAGAGTAGGTCACTGGGGAGGCCACCACGTTCCTGGGCTAAGACACCTGTCTCCTAGATACTCCTAGATACGTGCAAAATAAAATAAAAGGTCTGGCTCAGTGGGATGTGCCTAGGGCCGGTGCACACAGGATTTCTCAGCTTAAGGCTATGGAATGCATCAACTGCCTCCTGACTAAGGGCAAATGGGGAAGAGGCAATTCAGTCAGAAAGGGGCAGCATTGGGCTGGAGGTAGCAGACCTTATCCCAGGCTGCAGGAGCTGACCAGTCCTAGAAACATGTAAAGAGGCTTAGGGCCTCAGGGCAGGGGCACATTCTGGACTGCCAGCTTTCTTCCCTCTGTCAGGTATCTGCCTGTGGCTGAGAAGCAGTGGCCTAGGAAGACCACCTTCTCCTGGCAGTACTGGAGTTTGTCTCTGGGAACTTTGCAACCCTTCTGGAACAGAAAACACATAAGGTCAATAAATGCATCCTGGCAAACAAAACAGTAGGTCATCCGCATACTGAAAAGGAGAACATCCAGTAAGGGGCTAGTCTGCCAGTCTATTCCCTGTAGGGCCGTGGGGTATTGGCTGGGTGAGTTTTACCCCCCTTGTGGGAATCTACATCAGGTATACTGGAATACTGAACTGGTAAAGGCAAATAGGTACTGGCAATCCTCATGTAGGGGCAAAGAGAGGAAAACATTTGCCAAATCAATAACAGTGAATAATATGTCACTCTCAGGGACTGCTGCCAGTCTGGGCTAGGGACCACTGGGCTTCAGTACACTCATTGGCAGCTTAGAGATCATGGACCATCCTACATGTATCCAGCTGTTCTTTCTGGGTCTTTTCTTGACCGGGAATGGGCTAAAATCATCATCGGGCTAGCAGGGGAGTCACACATCAGTTCTACAATGAAAGGCACTAACTCTGTTTGGGGGGGCCGTTCAGAAGGGGGACTGTTCTCGCTGACATCCTTGTCCATAACCACCACCCCTTGTCCTGCCCTGTTGGGGGCGTCTCCGCCACTCACTATAGTAATGTCTCTTCCCCACAGTCGAAAACACGCCCACTTGGGTCGGTCGGTTGAGACTATTGGAAATGTTGCCAGTGTCACTTTGCCGTGGTCTGTGAAACTGGTCTCTGTTTCCCTCTGGCTTTCAGTCACAATCTTATCAATCCCTGTATACGAGAGTCTGGTAGAGATGTCTCCAGTCCGTTAACACCTTTGGTAACAACCCGCTACACTACACTGTCAGGTCATTCCCCATGTGTCCCAAAGCTGCAAACCGTTCCCACGGGACTCTTCCATTACCGTGTGCTTTTTCTCATCCAGACATATAGGATTCTCTTAACTATCTATAAACTTTTGGCCAGACTCCAACATCTCAAGAAAATCCAGGTACACTTATGTTGGTTGTTAATCAAAAAGGAACAAAAGTCAGTCATAGGCTCTGTAATACAGTTGGGGGGCTTGTTCTTGCTTAGTCTGTTCATGGGGTACACAGGAGGACATCACATCATACTGTATTCTTGTTCCACAACCAAATAAATTCCTTCAAGTCTTTTTTAGATTGTCAGGGAGAAGTCTAAATGCAGCGATCTGCCCCCTTCTGTAAACAACTTCAGCTTACTGTAGCGTCAAGGTCAGAACAGAACACAAAGTGATAACACAGCTCAGACAGAGCCCCAGATTTTTGGAGAACTTCAGCGTCAAGGCCATGTACATGTCTACACAAAACAAAACGCAGCTCCAACAGCCCCCACCCTTTTGTTAACCCCTTAAATGCCAGAAAGCAGGTACCGGAGACATTGTAACACTTTTTATAGTAATTTTTCTCTAATTGTCGGGATCAATAAATTTGAATAATACTCAAACAACCTCCATCCCTCACTCCAAGACCCCCAGCAGACGCCCCAAGCATGGTCAGCTGTTTTCCTACAAAGCCCCACAACAGCTTTTATGGCTGCCAACAGCAATCAACTTTCAGGGACTTGAAGGGAATATAACTTAAAATGGCCGCCACGGAAAAATAAACTGTCTTAAGATGGCCCCCACTGAAGGACGGTAGGGCGTGTCATCTTCTCTAACCACCAGATACAGGGGTGGAGTCTGCATTACAGGGGCCATTTTTCACTCCAAGGAAAATATAATAAAATCTCTTTTTCTCAAATTCTTTCCACATCAAAAACTTTGAAATGTCCCTTATCGCCTGTCTCTTTCTTCATTGGGCACTCTGAAGGATTCCTGTCACTCTGTCCTGGTCCGTCCGTCAGTCAGAGGCTCTAAGTGTCTGTTTTGCAAATCTGATCAAGTTTTCTCACTTGTACAATCATCAGATCATCTGACACATCCCAAAACCTTCAAACCTTCAATATCAATTTTCATTTCAACACAAAACTACCAGCCCTTATGTCCGATCATGTCAACTTGCACTTTTCCATCAGTCCTACTTAACTCAACAACCTTCTGTCTACTTACATCATCTTTCCCCTCCATGTGGGACACAATCTGAGTAGCTTTTCTAGGTCTGCACCCTTGGCTTACTTTACTTTGCTTACTTCCCATCACAAATGTCTACAACTGCAACACTGCCAAACCTGTCCCCCACAGATACAACGAATCCGACACCTTGTGTGACCGACCCCAAAGAAACTAGATACCAGACTTCCACAGAGGACTCTTTACCAAGTCTCCCTTATTGACTCTTAACCAAATCAACTCTCTTTACTGAACTACTCCCTTATTGACTCTTAACCAAGTCAACTCTCTTACTGACTCTTTACCAAGTCACTACTAGTTCTTACAGTCATCCACAAAGTCGTTCAGACTCCAAAATGAAGCTAAACGCACACTTGATCAGAGTGGGTCTCCGCTGCACGTGCACAAATTGAGCTCTCTACCTCTGTGGGTAACCCTATTGACACTAGTCAAACAGTACTATAGACACTATGATAATCTGACAATCACAACAAAGTATCTTCTACTTTAGCAGTGCGGACCTCTAAGGGTTACTCCCTCCCGTCCCACAGTTTCAGCTAACATCACAGACTGTCTGACCATCCGTCTCTGTCCAGTCTCTGTCCATCACCTTACAAAGTGGTTCTTTGCCAAAAACTCTGAGCTTAGGTTACAGTGAACAACAGTGGCAAATACATAACACAGAGACAGTCTTACCCGGTCCGTCCAACCAGTGAACCAGAAGTGACATATCAAGGTAGACAAGAAAAATTAATATCTTACCCTGAGAGCTCTCTGGTCAGTTCTGTTCACCGAGCCGGCGGGGACCCTTCACGGAGGCTGTCTTGGTGTTGTTGTTGTTTACTCCTAAGCCCACCCAGGGACGCCAAATATTGTTAGGGATTTTTATGCAGGGCCCAACAGCCCTCTTGACTTTTGTAAGGTGAGTCCTAATTAACCCTTTGAGGGAGGATGAGATAGCTGCCGGCAGCGAGCTGACAGAGTAAATGAAAAACACAGTCGGTCTTCCAATGCACTCAAATCACACTGTTTATTTCAAACAGATACAGCTATATTTTAACACATAGAGATCAGCATTTGGGGTGTTGTATGAATGGAGATAAGACACTTAGATTCTATTGGCCATTATGTTTTTGTACCAGCACATTCTGGGAAAAATGACTAGGCCTTGTTTACAGCCATGCTTATCTACACAATGGCTCCTAGAAGCTTCTTCATAACCAAAATAAATAACAAGAATACAGAGGCCCGAAGGACGGTAAGAAATGCCAAGGATATTGTGAAAAGGCAAACAACTGTTTAAATGAGAAAAATAGCTGAATTAAAACATTTAACTCTATAGCTTCTAAAAGGGAAGCATACCCCCCCCCCTCAAGGTGGCCGCTGTATCTAAGATGGCAGACAGTAGTCAAGATGGCGTCCGAAACCAGTGAGACCTCCTTAACAGTAGCTCATCTGTGCTGAAACCCCAAAGAATGGAAGATGTGTACCATTTCGTATACATATTATATTGCAGTATATGACCCTGCAAATCGTACACTACATGAATTAGCAGTTCAGATGAGAACTCTAACTCCTGCTCCCCACCCCCAAATGTGGTCAGCAGCTACTGGGACCGATCTGTTTAGGGTGATGTCACACATGAACCCATTTTTGGTCCATTATTAAGAAATCAGTTAACCGCATGCGTTAAATGCGTTTTTTTAACACATGCGTTTTTGGACGGACTGCTTAAAAAACAGACCAAAAATAACTGGTTTAAAACGCTGTGTGTGGCATCACCATTAAATGTATATATCAGTGCTAAAACCTGGGGAAGTCTTTTTCTATGGGGCCCTGTCTCCTAGTAAAGCCCCTTATCTAGGGAGATATATCTTATATTTTTTTAAATTTATATAGATGGTAGAATGTAGATTACAGTATATTCTACTTATGTTCTAGATGTAAGTCTCCACTTCTGTAACAAACAAAATCCAGTTGTAAAGTTGAGCATCTTTTAATATGATGCCAAAACCATGGTTCTAGGTACTTAAGAGCCAAAGATTGGGTGATCTTCCACCATCAGCCTCTGAAAGTGACTAATTTCAGGCAAAAATGACTGCTCATTTGCATATTACTGTGATGTGGTGAATGATTACATAAGGGTGTCTTAAAATGGTGAGTCCCTTTAAGTGTACCCACCATTTTGCAAATTAGCTGGTGGCAGGTTCCAATAGCCTATGCTAGGTTGATTTTAAACTGTCAGCATTCTGAATATTGACACCACTTTATAAATATATTATTTGACGTTACCCGACTCCTGACCAGAGCAGAGGTTTTTTTTTTGTCAGTCTCCTCCACACTCGTGCAGATCTTTCACCCCACCGTTCTCTCCCTTTACATGTCATGTGCTTTGAGCTGGAAGGGGGATGGTGTGGAGTAGAGGAAGAATGCATGAGGACACACAGGCTGCAGCTGCCCCTACCCCAGGACTCACCACACACTGCTGCCATGGATCCATGTAGTGTGAATTAATATCTGCATAGCATAGGCCACTGGGGCCCCTCACCAGCTAAAATGACATTCCTGGTGAAGAGTTTGCATTAAGCAATAGAAACCTGTACGTGGTCTGTTTTCATATTTCAGCAAATGGTATTGTTTGTATATTGAAAAGCTATGCAATTTTTAAATATACTTGATGCATCAAATCCTCAAGTTTTCTGGATCTGTTTGCTGTCTACAATATGAAGCTTCATTGTTTACTTTATGCAGAAAAAAAAATCGATCCTTGTACCCCTGGTCATGTGATGTCACACAGGTGCACGGCTCCTTACTCCCCTGGTCATGTGATGTCACACAGGTGCACAGCTGCTTACTCCCCTGGTCATGTGATGTCACACAGGTGCACGGCTCCTTACTCCCCTGGTCATGTGATGTCACATAGGTGCACAGCTGCTTACTCCCCTGGTCATGTGATGTCACACAGGTGCACGACCCTTTATATCACACAGATTTGATTTTGATACTACGGGTGCTGTCACACATTTGTGTTTTGTAACAATCAAAACGCACATATGTGATTGCTGATCGCACGTGTTTGCATTCAATCAGCACCCGGTGTCTTGCATTTTAGACACTGGGTGCTGATTGCATGCATTTTCATACAAACGCTTATGCGATCGGCCCGGTCCGGTTTAAAACTCTAACACTAGTGACACCTGAATACTGTATATAAATACATAGTATTAATACTCTGCAATCTCTGACCACTCCCATAGTATTGAATGGAGCACAAGGACACCTGGACCACCTGGATCATTTATAGAGCGGGGATAACCAAAGTTGGATCACAGGGGTATAAATTGATGGGCTGTTAAGTTACATCATGGTGTTGGGGATACTATATAGTGCCCAAAATGTAAACACTGAAGTCATAGTGCAATAATCCTGTAATTTTTACATTTATTTCAACGGTAAATATATACTTCTGTTCTTCTCCGGCTGCATGAATAAGCACTTACAAGATTCTAATGGAAATGTCTAGATATGAGGCCATATCCATTGATTTATATAGAATCTCTGTAAATTGTTACATTGGTAATTTTTTTTTCAGGATGTAATGATGGCACATTTCCACTAGAGGGAGAGCTAATCAAACAAATCTCATGATGGTGAGAAGGGGTTATACTTCCCATCCTTGTCATTAGCCTGAGGGTGAAGAATCTCTATAAAGCTACAATGTGACTGTATGTTATATTATGATTTGGATAACAATATAATTAATTTAACTTTAGGTTAATATTCTTAGATGTTCAACCTAAAAAGAAAAATTGGCCCCAATTCTAATGTAATTATAGGGCTGGGACATACAACTACTTTATTGCAGAAACTTTGACAACTTTGTTCAATTCATCTGAAGCAAGGGCGTAACTACAAGAGTAGTAGTGATAGCAGCTTCTATGGGGCCCACAGTGACTGGGGGCCTTGGCATCTGGGCTATTAGGTGTGTATATGGAATTGTGTATATGTGATGTGTATATGCTGTATGTCTGTATATGGTATTGTATGTATGTATGTGTGCATATATGTGATGTGTATATGCTGTATGTCTGTATATGTTATTGTATGTATGTATGTATGTACATATGTATATATCTGATGTGCATATTCTGTATGCCTGTGTATATGATTATATATGTATATATTGTGTGTATCTAATGTGTGTGATTGAAACTAACATGTAAGTATACAAATCTGTATACATATTTTTTTTTTAAGGGGGAAGGTAGCCCCATTCCTTAGGGCCCCATGGCTGACTGCCTCTCCTAGTTACGCCCCTGATCAGAGGGATTTTCCAGATGTGTTGGCTGCCAAATAGCCTCATCCAGATAAACGGAGGTCATCTTCAGTTGTAGAAATATCTGCAATGAAACTATTACGAACAATAACTCTAAGTCTGATTATACTATCACACAAGGGAAAGAGATGTAAATGCGAGTAACTACAGGTATCTGCTGTTCAGGAGCCTCATGTGATGTTACATTCACACCTATAGAAGCTGTGAGCGCTGAATAATAGTGAAGTAGAAACTCTATATACATGTATGCCAGGCTCAAAAGCCTTATGGATCTACCTATAATGTACGTAATACTTTATAACTGAGAACCACACTGTAATGTTATGCTATATACATTTTAACCAACAGAGGGCAAGAAATCATTAAAGCTATCATCACCTCTGTTACATACAGGATAGGTTCCACAGGTTTGTTCTTAAGTTGAATTTGTACGCAAGTCGGAACTTTACATTTTATAATTGTAGATCCAGACAATTTTTTCCATTGGAGTTTCAAATTTTTTTGCTATGATTGGACCAAGGATTATCAATAAAGCTTCATTACAGACACCTTACAGCTGATCATTGCAGTCTGGGACTATAGTAACATCCAGAGAGCTTCACCAGAGGTCACAGTGGGCAGAGGGGTCCGTCTGTAAATCGGGTGTCCTTAAGTAGGGGACCGCCTGTAGTGCATTGTGACTGGAACAGAGCCATGAATATGCTTTTATGTAAAGAATACCTTAATATAGAACAGGTGCTTAAAGAGGTCGGGTATTTAGGACATATCCAAACCATTTCTAGAATCCACATCTATCTTCAGAACAGAGATTGGGTGTAGGTCACCAGACCCTTTTCTCAAAATAGTTGCAGGTCCCATTGGTATAACTATTATGTATTTGACATAAGTTCTGGATATGTCATAAACACCTGAGTTTGGACAACCCCTTGTACTTGTTGATTAAAATTGGGGTATTTAAACCCACCCTGTGCACAACCCCTAATCTAACTAGAAACACCACTATCTGGCGTTCACACAAAGCGTTCACACAAAGCCAGGGTATTGCAAATTTTACACTACTGAGTTTGTGAATTTGATTAAAAACCCAGTGATATAAAATTTTAGATACCAGCACTTTACCTAATGTAAATCACATTAAAATGATACACCAGGTACACTTACTCATAGATCCAGGCACTGTGACTGTGGTAATCTTCTTATATTTGTTATCCGTGGCCTCCTTCCTTCTAAAATCAACTTTAAAAATTATGCTAATGTACCGAAAGGGCTTTGAGGGCTGTTACCAGAGCCTCTCCGTGCTGAAGCTTCACAGACTTAGGCGGTCTCACCCTTCCCTGCTTTCTCAGTACTTATTGCACAGTGTAACAGCCGGGTGCCCCTGTGCCTGGATCTATGAGTAAGTGTCCCTGATTTATCATGCTTGATTTGGACAGTAGATTTCATTTAAATAATGATTCTGAAACCCAGAAATGCCTGAAATATATCCGGTGACTTCCAGTGTGGACGGAAGTAAGAAATCTGTTACCCCATATAGAGGAAATTCTTTTCGTTGATCACATTTAATCATATAGTTGCATGTTTTTGTGAAAGGGATCATCTAATTGGCGCTGGCCATATTGCCCAATTCTTCATAAGCCTGCCTCTTCCTGTTTCCCTTGCCGGATCTTTGTGCCTCATAGCCTTAGAGAAAGCTTCCTAGTGATTATTCCTGCGTTCCTGTGTATTCCTGCGTTCCTGTGTATTCCTGCGTTCATGTGTATTCCTGCGTTCCTGTGTATTCCTGCGTTCCTGTGTGTTCCCGCTCCTGTGTCCTGTGTTACCCGAGTTCCTCCGTGTTGCTGTGTTCCCGTTCCCACCTGCCTGGACCTCCTGTTGCTGACCCCGGACTTGGACCTGACGTTGCACCTCTGCTGCCTGCCCTGACCCTGTGCCTGGACCTGTCTACGAGATTATCATCCGCTAAGGTACCTCGACCTCGGCTGCCACCGTGGGCTAGTCACACCTGGGAACGACCTAGTGGTATCCTGCCGCAGCAAGTCCAACCCGCTTTGCGGCAGGCTCTGGTGAATACCAGGTGCCGCTAGGCTCCGGTTCCGGGTGTTGGCTAGTTACATCTCCCACGGTGGTCCAGAGGATCCACTGATCCTAACAGTAAGATCCGGCCATGGATCCCGCCGAGGCTCCTTCTCCCAGTCAGCCTGATCTCGCCACCATCGTGATCCACCAGTCCCGGCAGATTGCTGCACAAAGGAATCAACTGGAGCAAGTCACCGCCATGCTGCAACAGCTGCTAGCTACCCAGCATCAGCAACAGTCTCCTGAGGTGGCCGCTGCGACTCCTGCTACCCCGGCTTATCTTCCTGATGCTGAACCCAGGCTACGTCTCTCTTTGCCCGGCAAGTATGACGGGGATCCCAAGATGTGCAGGGACTTCATCACCCAGTGCTCCCTGCACATAGAACTTATGCCGTCGCAATTTTCCACAGAGCGGTCCAAGGTGGCCTTTGTCCTCAGCCTCCTTTCCGGGAAGGCCCTGGCCTGGGCTACTCCTCTTTGGGACAGGGATGACCCGGTTGTTGCTACCCTCTCGGAATTTCTGGCAGAGTTCCGGTCAGTCTTCGAGGAACCGGCCCGAGCTTCCTCTGCGGAGTCTACATTATTGAACCTGCGCCCTGGTAACTCATCTGTGGGAGAGTACGCAGTTCAGTTCCGCACCCTGGCTTCTGAACTTGCCTGGAACGATGCGGCCCTCATTGCTACCTTCAAGAAAGGACTTTCTGCGCAGGTCAAGGACGCGCTGGCAGCACGGGACCTGCCGTCAACTCTGAGTGGTCTAATCACCCTGGCCACTCGAATTGATGTGCGGTTTAAGGAGCGCGCTGAGGAACTACGCTCAGAGTACCCCCAAGGCCGGGTTAGACGTCTTCCTCGCCTGGCATCTGTATTCCAAAAGCCGCTTCAGCCCCCGGCTGAATCTTCTGCTGATGAACCTATGCAGGTGGACCGAGTCCGGCTTTCTCTACAAGAGCGTTCCAGGCGACGTCAGGAGAACCTGTGCATGTATTGTGCCAGCCCAGGGCACTTCGTCGGGGCTTGTCCTGTCCGCCCCCAACGTCCGGGAAACGCCAGCACCTAGGCTTCTCAGGAGAAGCGTCCCTAGGTGTGAATAAAGCTTCTCCACGCTTGACTCTCCCCGTACTCCTCAGCGTTGGCACTGGCACCCAGATCCAAGTTTCCGCCTTCCTGGATTCGGGCTCTACAGCGAACTTTATGGATGCTGCCCTGGTCTCCCAGCATCACTTCACGGTGGTTCGTCTCAGGAAGCCATTGTCCATTGCCTCGGTCAGTGGCCAAATTCTCTCCGTGCCCATCCGATTTCGCACAGAACCCCTGCTCCTGCAAGTTGGAGCGTTACATAGAGAAAGTCTGTCCTTTTTTGTGCTGCCCCAGTGCACTTCCACTCTCCTGCTGGGCCTCCCCTGGTTGCAACATCATGCTCCTGTTCTGGACTGGTCTTCTGGGGAGATTCTCCGCTGGGGTCCGGATTGTTCATCACACTGTATGAAGGTTCTACATCCGCTCCCTGTCGGGACTTCTACCTTGTCTCCTAAGCCTTTGGGGGGGCTTCCCGCTCCGTACCAGGACTTCGCGGATGTGTTCTCCAAGAAACAAGCTGAGACCCTTCCTCCACATCGTTCCTATGATTGCCCCATCAACCTGCTGCCTGGATCTTCTCCTCCTCGGGGTCGGGTGTACCCGCTCTCGGTACCTGAAACAGCCGCCATGTCCGAGTATGTCCAGGATAATCTGCAAAGAGGCTTCATTCGCAAATCCACCTCTCCGGCAGGCGCCGGCTTCTTTTTTGTCACCAAGAAAGATGGCTCTCTCCGCCCCAGTATTGACTATCGCGGTCTTAACAAAGTCGCCGTTAAGAATCGCTATCCTCTGCCGCTGATCACGGAGCTGTTTGATCGCCTACGGGGTGCGAGAGTCTTTACCAAGCTGGATCTTCGTGGGGCCTACAATCTTATCCGCATCAGGAGGGGCGACGAGTGGAAGACCGCCTTTAACACCCGTGATGGGCATTTTGAATATTTAGTTATGCCTTTCGGACTCTGTAATGCGCCAGCCGTTTTCCAAGAGTTTGTCAACGATATCTTCAGGGACTTATTGTACCGCTGTGTTGTGGTTTACCTGGATGACATCCTTGTGTATTCTGCTGACCTCGAGTCCCACCATTCCCATGTACGGCAAGTGCTCAGCCGCCTCAGGGCCAACCATCTCTACGCCAAACTGGAGAAGTGCCTGTTTCATCAAAAAAGCCTTCCATTCCTCGGCTACATTATTTCCGATAAAGGCTTGCAAATGGATCCTGACAAGTTATCTGCAGTTCTTCAGTAGCCACGCCCAGTGGGACTACGGGCTATTCAAAGATTCCTGGGCTTCGCTAATTATTATAGACAATTCATTCCTCACTTCTCGACTCTGGTAGCTCCTATGGTGGCGCTAACGAAGAAAGGTGTCAATTCTCGTGCCTGGCCCCCAGAGGCTGACGAGGCCTTCACAAGACTAAAGTCTGCTTTTTCTTCTGCTTCTGTCCTTACCAGACCAGATACCGAGAAGCCATTTTTTTGTGGAGGTTGATGCCTCTTCCGTAGGAGCTGGAGCAGTCCTTACTCAGAAGGGGCCTAGGGGCCGAACTCTATCGTGCGGCTTCTTCTCCAAAATTTTCTCCCCTGCAGAGAGGAATTATTCTATTGGAGATCGTGAGCTTCTGCCCATCAAGCTTGCCTTGGAGGAGTGGCGTCATCTGTTGGAGGGAGCCAGATTTCCAGTCAGCATCTACACTGACCACAAGAACCTCCAATACCTACAGTCGGCTCAGCGGTTGAACCCGCGTCAAGCCCGGTGGTCTCTCTTCTTTTCCCGTTTTGACTTCCAAATCCATTTTCGCCCTGCCGAGAAAAACATCAAGGCTGACGCCTTGTCCCGTGCTTCGGATGTTATGGGGGAGGACTGTGCCCCGAGATACATCGTTCCTCCTGAGAGACTTGTGCTGGCAGCGCCGGTGGACCTCCGGCAATTACCTCCCGGCAAGACTTATGTGCGACCTGGACTTAGAAAGAGGGTTCTGACCTGGGGACATTCTTCTCGTGTGGCTGGGCACCCTGGGGTGCAGCGCTCTGTGGTCCTAATTTCCCGATTCTATTGGTGGCCTGATTTGGTCAAGGACGTTCGGGATTTTGTGCGGTCCTGTACCTCTTGTGCTCGTAATAAGCCCTCACGACAAAAACCAGCTAGTCTTCTATTACCGTTACCCGTGCCTACCTGCCCGTGGTCTCACGTGGCTATGGACTTTATTACAGATCTGCCACCATCATCTGGCAATACCGTAATCTGGGTGGTAACCGACCGCTTTTCCAAAATGTCTCAATTTGTTCCTCTGCCAGGCCTGCCGTTTGCTCCACACCTTGCCAGCCAGTTCTTCACCCACATCTTTCGCCTACATGGACTTCCGTTGCACATCGTCTCGGACCGAGGGGTCCAGTTTGTCTCCCGCTTCTGGCGAGCCCTGTGTAATCAACTGCAGATAAAACTGGACTTCTCTTCTGCGTACCATCCTCAGTCTAATGGACAGGTTGAAAGAGTTAACCAGACTTTGGGCTGTTACCTGCGTCACTTTGTCTCTGCCCGTCAGGATAACTGGTCCACTTTGCTACCTTGGGCAGAGTTCTCATATAACTCCCTGGATTCGGAGTCTGCTGGTGCATCACCCTTCTTTGTTCTATATGGAAGACATCCACGTCCACCCCTACCTCTCTCCGTGTCTGCTGATGTTCCTGCTGTGGAAGAGTTGGTAACGGACCTTAAAGCTATTTGGGAACAGACTCGTCAGTCCCTGCTTCAGGCCTCTGCCCGCACCAAGACTCAGGCCGATAAAAAACGCAGGTCTCCTCCCATCTTCTCTCCAGGAGATAAAGTGTGGCTGTCTTCAAAATATATCCGGTTGAAGATTCCCAGCTACAAGCTTGGCCCTTGCTATCTGGGTCCATTTGAGGTGCTGAAGCGGATTAACCCTGTGGCCTATAGCTGCGCCTTCCTCCCACCATGCGCATCCCGAACTCCTTTCATGTCTCTCTGCTCAAGCCTGTCATTTTGAATCGCTTCTCCCAGCAAGATCCTCCTCCTACTCCAGTGGCGGACTCTACCAACACCTATGAGGTAAAAGAGATCTTGGACATGAAGACGGTGAGGGGGAAGCGGTTCTTCTTGGTTGACTGGAGGGGGTTCGGGCCTGAAGAAAGGTCGTGGGAGCCAGAGGACAACATATTGGATCGTAGTCTTCTGCAGAGGTTCCTCCAGCCTAGGAGGAGGGGGAGGCCGAAGGGGGGGGTACTGTCACGGGTGGTCCCGCGACCCACGTCGCGGGCTCACCCATGCCGCCCTGCCCCCGCCAGCGCGCCGCCAGGCCATCTCACCCGTCCCGGTTCCTGGCTCGCTCCCCTCCGCTGTGCGCGCGCGTCCCCGACTGCTAGAGCGCGCTCGCGGCACCTTCTCCAAATTTAAAGGGCCAGCGCGCCATTAATTGGCGCTGGCTATATTGCCCAATTCTTCATAAGCCTACCTCTTCCTGTTTCCCTTGCCGGATCTTTGTGCCTCATAGCCTTAGAGAAAGCTTCCTAGCGATTATTCCTGCGTTCCTGTGTATTCCTGCGTTCCTGTGTGTTCCCACTCCTGTGTCCTGTGTTACCCGAGTTCCTCCGTGTTGCTGTGTTCCCGTTCCCACCTGCCTGGACCTCCTGTTGCTGACCCCGGACTTGGACCTGACGTTGCACCTCTGCCGCCTGCCCTGACCCTGTGCCTGGACCAGTCTACGAGATTGTCATCCGCTAAGGTACCACGGCCTCGGCTGCCACCGTGGGCTAGTCACACCTGGGAACGACCTAGTGGTATCCTGCCGCAGCAAGTCCAACCCGCTTTGCGGCGGGCTCTGGTGAATACCAGGTGCCGCTAGGCTCCGGTTCCGGGTGTTGGCTAGTTACATCTCCCACGGTGGTCCAGAGGATCCACTGATCCTAACACTAAATAGTGGATGTAAGCCTGAGCCTCCCATCAGTATATCCTGGGGTATGCCTTGTGTTTAAAAGGGTTGTATATCTAAAAGGAAGTATGTTAAGACTAAAACTGCAGGTGGCCTACACCCCCCCCCCCTTCCCCAGGGTACCTATAATTTTTAACACATTTGGACAACCCCTTTAATAAGAATGACAAATTATGATCCCTTGTTCACAGTAACAACCCACCAAGTCTAAGCTAAAGCTCTGAGCACCACTGAGTTGGATAAACCCAGATGGAGCATTACATTGGGATGTCTGCAGTGTAATAGGGCATTCAATAACCAGTGATCCGGGAAAGCCAGAGGACAAAGGCTGGAATGATCCGGCTCGTGTGTTAGCAGTACAGACGCTGCAATAATGAGATTTCTGATTTTCTGTTTACAGTAAGGAGCGGTGCACGGAGTGGCGGCCGCACAGCTCTGTTTACTAGGAAGCGTCCCAAAGTTTACCTTGTTGTACGGCTTTGAAGATTTGGCCAACACAAATTCCAATGATAGTCCAGTTACAGATCGTATCTCTGAGCAAACATAAATCTGTTTCCTCTTGATAGAATTTTTTTTTCCGAAGCTTCATGTTGAGAGCTGTGAGGTTATTCTGTAAGAAGTTCTACAAATAGAGAATATGCAAACAATCTACCGGGCAGAAGACAGATAATCCTGTGGTGTAAGCCCAGGAATGAATCATTTATTGGAAGATGCAGTGAATTTTCCATTTCTATCCTGAAGCTACAATCTTCATAAAAAGTAGAATTTATAGCAATTAAAACTGTACTTACAGCATATCCCTTTAATTGGTATAATGCATGGGTGACAAACACAAGGGCTGTGGCCCATATCCGTAACTATTGGAGGCAGTGACTCTGTTGGCTACTGGTTTGACTCTGTGACTATTTGCTACTGTGGGGGGCACAGTGATGGGACTGTGACTATTGGCTGCTGCGTGGAACATTGTGACTATTGGCTTCTTTAGGGACACATGTTGGCCATTGAAGAGACTTAGGTTATTTAAAGGAAACCTACCATTTGATTTCATACATTATGAACCAAACATACCTTGAGAATGCTGTAGCTACACGGACGCAGAAACATATCTTGTTTAATCCCTGAGCAGAGTGATTTTGCTGAAATAACAATTATAACATTCAGGACCTTGGGAAAGCTGGATTGCTTCAGCCTGCATTTGATAAACACATTACACAGAGTTTTCTGCACTGTCTAGACAGGACTAATCTACCTGATCTGGATGACTCATACACAGCAGCTGGGGGATGGTGCAGTGATTGATTACTTCTTCCTGTCAGGCACAACACAGTGATTACATCATTCTCTGGTGCAGTGCATAACTAATGTGGGAGGAGAAGTGCCAAGCCCCAGCGCAGAAGCGACAGAGCCTCATTATCATCATTTTATAATTGTTTTTTCAGCAAAACCATGCAGCTCATGGACTTAACAAGATATATATCAGCATTAGTGTAGCTACAGCATTCTCAAGGTATGTTTGGTTCATACTGCATGATATCAAATGATAGATTTTCTTTAACAAAATGCATAGCTTCTTGGCTGCCCTCAAAGGGCTGATTGTAATAGTAATACTGTTTAATTGGGACTAACAGCTCATTTAACTGTTAAGGAGTAGATGCATTTATACAATAATAAAATTACTTTCAGCCTTATTAAGGCTACCATGAGGCTGATGTGCATATAACAAATCTGTGATGTTTTATGCCCACCTAGGATGACAAGATATGCATAGCCCGATCCCACTGGAATGGGCCTGTGTCATGATGTATAGAGGTCAATAAAATGTAGAATGAACTATAGAAGACACAGAAACATGAATACAGTGTAACATTTTAACGTTGGAGTTCCTAGATTCCGAGTGCTGGTTTCACCTGTTTTATACTTCCTATATACCCCCAAGCAATGATTTTATGGGATGCAACAAGATTAAGAGGAATACAAAGTGCTCAGTGGTGATCCGGCTTTTTCTCTTTTTTATACTTTTTCTTTTCCCTTCCCGCTGTACATATTTTTTCGTACAGAGGTCAATGTTTGAGCAGTGCCCCTCCAACCACTGGATGCTTTACACCCTATTGCATCTCTATATGGTGATTCTTACATATAGGGGCTTAGTTACTGAGGGTCCACGAACGCACTTTCGTCGGACTTTCCGATGTTTTTGGGTTTTGCACGGCTGAGACAGGTATTTAGCTTGGGATTGTGTCGCACGCGATCGGATTGTGCGGGGGGGGGGGGGGAGGGGCGTGACGTCAGGGCCGGTTTTAGACAGTGGGGCCCAGAGCATAACTAAAAGTAAACAAAAAAATAAAAAAAATTTTGAACAGTAACAGTTAGTAAGAGGCTTCTAAGTTACAAAAATCTATCCAATGATATCAAACTTGGCTTCCTGCCACCCCCACCCCCCAACAAGCATTTGGCCTTATCTATATTTATTACTTATCTATGTGCAATTTATACCTATGAATTTATCCTTCTTTACATGTACTATACAATTATTTAGGTATTTGTGATTTTGCAACATACATGCTTTTCTATGTGTTTTTAAATGTTATTGTCTATGAATAAAGATTGTATGTGTGGGTATATATATATATGTAATATATATGTAATATGTAAAGTGACCACCGGCATAAAGACCACCCACGCATAAGAACATAATGAACAATAGGTTATATTTTGCCATATTTGTTCCTCTTAGTACTTACTTAGTATATACTCAAGTATAAGCCGAGTTTTTAAGCACAAAAAATGTGCTGAAAAACCCATGTGCTGGCAGGCTATATAATCGAGGGGGCAAGCGGGCTATATAATCCAGGGGGCAGGCAGGCTATATAATCCAGGGGGCAGGCAGGCTATATTCTCCAGGGGGTTGGCTGGCTATATAATCCAGTGGCTGGCAGGCTATAATCTCCAGGGGGCTGGCAGGCTATATACTCGAGGGGGCAGGCAGGCTATATAATCCAGGAGGCAGGCAGGCTATATAATCCAGGGGGTTGGCTGGCTATATAATCCAGGGGGCTGGCAGGCTATAATTTCCAGGGGGCTGGCAGGCTATATTTTCCAGGGGACTGGCAGGATATAATCTCCAGGGGGCAGGCAGGCTATATACTCGAGGGGGCAGGAAGGCTATATAATCCAGGGGGCAGGCAGGTTATATAATCCAGGGGGCAGGCAGGCTATATTTTCCAGGGGGTTGGCTGGCTATATAATCCAGGGGGCTGGCAGGCTATATTCTCCAGGGGGCTGGCAGGCTATAATATCCAGGCGGCTGGCAGGCTATATACTCAAGGGGGCTGACTGGCTATATACTCCAGGGGGCTGACTGGCTATATACTCCAGGGGGCTGACTGGCTATATACTCCAGGGGGCTGGCAGGCTATAATCTCCAGTGGGCAGGCAGGCTATATATTCAAGGGGGCAGGCAGGCTATATAATCCAGGGGGCAGGCAGGCTATATAATCCAGGGGGCAGGCAGGCTATATTTTCCAGGGGGTTGGCTGGCTATATAATCCAGGGGGCTGGCAGGCTATATTCTCCAGGGGGCTGGCAGGCTATATTCTCCAGGGGGCTGGCAGGCTATATACTCAAGGAGGCTCGCAGGCTATATACTCAAGGGGGCTGGCAGGCTATACACTGGGGGGGGCTGTGACCAATACATTTCCCACCCTTGTCTTATACTCGAGTCAATAGGTTTTTCCATTTTTTTGTGTCAAAATTAGGTGTCTCGGCTTATACTCGGGTCAGCTTATACTCGAGTTTATACAGTACTAATGTCTCCCTCTAACCTCCCCCTTCCATATCTTCTGTTTACAGTACCTAACCCTCCGAATAATCAGACAGAAAGCTAATTTCTGGCGCCCCAAGAAGACGATTTGCAAGCACATTTCTCTTTGTGTTTGTT
The DNA here is from genome assembly GCF_040894005.1 of Engystomops pustulosus. Taxonomy (NCBI): domain Eukaryota; kingdom Metazoa; phylum Chordata; class Amphibia; order Anura; family Leptodactylidae; genus Engystomops; species Engystomops pustulosus. The sequence goes on along the minus strand of NC_092418.1, from coordinate 98,484,102 downwards.
TTTCCAGTTCCCTCATTAGAGATTGCTTGGCAGAGATGCTGCGTCACTACACAAATACTCGCTGCAGAGATGTGTTATGATACAATGTAGTCACATGTCGGTCTGTATTGTGTATCATGGGCTGGCCGTCTGCACTGGTAAGATGTAACAAAGTTTATAAAACGCAATCATTAGTCTGTTTTTCATCCCCGCGAGAGCCATATTGGGAGCTCCAGCTGCTGCACTGCGGCATGACTGGCAGCTCAAACAGCAGGATTTAGGGATAGCTCTATAGTTTTTTTTTTTTTATTTGCAGAGACGTACTTTGATCTCCTTACAAGTTATCTGCTTCTGGCTGTTTATCTAACAAAGCGTAGGTAGTAAACACACCGAGCGCCTCCAATGTGCGCTGAGGCCCTGTCTGCACTGACAGATGTAGAAGTCATTAGGCAGAGACGACCAATTCATGGCACATGTGCACAGCTTCAGCGCCTGAGGAGAAGAAGCTATAGAAAGCACACATAGATGACATACAGTATATATATATATATATATATATATATATATATATATATATATATGTAAAAAAAGAATGGGTGCAACGTTTCGGATCCTATTCAGAATCCTTTCTCAAGCCCCATATATACATGGGGCATTATTATCACAACTGGTTTGGCCACTAATCCCAAACAGGGTAATTGTAAGCCTTTCATAGGGTCACGCATATTATACTTACCCGGTTAAAGTACAGTGTTCGCCACCGGGATCTCAAGACCTCCAGACAGCAGGACTCTGGACTTCCTGTCATTTTCCTTGTCCTGCTGATTTCCAGGGGATGAGGGGCAAAGGTGTAACTAGGAGGGGCAGGGCCCCATAACAGACATCTGGGGCCCCCCATCACGCTTAAAAATATACATATTACACTCACTCATATATACACACACTTATATACCTATATACATAAACATGCAGTTCTTCACTCATACACACCCATTCATACACATATAGAGCATGTGCACATCACATATACACACCCCTCCAACCACTGTGATAGGAGAGTGGATTTGCAGCCCCCTCCATCTGCCGGAAGCCAACATGACATGGGACGTCACAGGAAGTCCAGAATCCTGCCGCCCTATATATGGGTGGATAGATGTAGACATTAGTAAAGGAGGTGTAGCAGTGGTGTTATTGTGCCTTGTAGGATTTGCAGGTTATGTTTGATGGATTGGGATGTCTGAGATGCTCTGGTAGAATTTTTGAGCTTGGGGAAAGCATTGGAGAAGTTGTGACGAAGATGGTTAGAAGAGCGAATGGTAGGAAAGCGGAGGAGAAGGTTGCGTGTGACATTATCAGTTTATACAGTATTATATCATTTATACAGTTTTACATTGTCATTCAGTTTTTGGAAGTCTACTTCCTTCTGTATGACCTATGGCAGTGATGGCGAACCTTTTAGAGACCGAGTGCCCAAACTACAACCAAGACCCACTTATTTATCGCAAAGTGCCAACACAGAAATTTAATTTGTGATTTATACTGCCTGCTCTGTCACAGCTTTCATTCATATCAGCACCTGAGGACACCAATAAGGCAGAAAATAGAAGAAATTTGGATGATCATTGTAGCTTCCCTCCAGGGTCCCAACAGGAAGAATTGTCAGGGCCGGAGCAGGAGCTACAATGATGATCCAAATCTGTCCACACCTCCCCACTCCTCTAGTAGTCCCAGGTAGCACTGTCACTTTAAAATAGCTCTGTGCACAGCAAGTCCCGGGCTGTCTGGGACTGCAGGAAGATACCTGGAGTTCTCTCTGGTGATGGCCTGAGTGCCCACAGAAAGGGCTCTGAGTGCCGCTCTGGCACCAGTGCCATAGGTTAGCCACCACTGACCTATGGGATCTATATGATCTCTAGGACTAGTGTGGGACATGTCCCAGCTGCCCTGAACAACCCCCGTCCTGACATAGTACAAGAAACTAAATAAAATGGATCATAAACTGAGATTTTGAACTCAGTTCACTGCTGTAAACAAGTCCTATCTGTGTTCTCCATATTTAGTAAAATAACGCAGCTTTTGCTGATGGATTTTAAGCGTTTCTATGCCGGTGTTTACTCTGTTCTTGTTTTTCCATTGTCTCAGTTAGTAATCCTGCAGCTCACAGGATAAACCTCACTGTCAGTATATGGATCATAGACATCTGCTGTATGTAACAAGAGCAGCACCAATGTGATCATTTAAAGGGAAATTTATAATATGTTGTTTTTCATACCTTGCAATTTTCAAGACGCCGAAAGAGAAAAGACAACATTTTTTGGAAACCTTTAGCCCCACCCCTTACACCACCCCTCACATTATAGTTCCCCCTAAGTGCCCACCCATCTTCTCCTCACATTGTGCCCTCCCAACTCCCTGTCACATTGTGGCTACCTCATATTTAGCCCAGCTCATAATGTGTCCCCCCCTCAGCAGGTTCCCTTCATTCTCTGTTCCCCACTTTGGCACAGTCTTATTAGGAGGAGGGGTGGAGCTCACCTGTGATAGGGGGAGCTGCTGGATCACCAAACTCTGTGGAGGGAGCTGGCAGCAAGCTTATCCCTTCTGCTGGTCCCAATCCCTATGCAATTAATCTGCAGCTGTCGCCTCAGGAACAGGGATGGGACACCACGAAACAAGAGCATGGTGGGAGGGTGGTAACAGCGGTGTCCTGCACATCTCCTCTGTGTTCCACCTCCTGGTCCTAATGAGAGATTATTGACAGGAGAGTACCAGGAGGTGGGATGTGCAGAGAAGATGTGCGGGACAAAGCGGGGCAACCGGGACAAGTGCCCAACCATCCTGAATGCCTGGACAGCCCTGAAAAACTTGCCAAGTCAAGTCAATTTGCAATGTACATTACACCAAGAATCTACAAGTAAATAAATGGGTATGTGTAGTGGCTTACATGGTAAAGAATAGGTTAGTGAATTTGTCAACAACTGCAAAACAGGTTGTCAAGGATTATAAAAATGTATTTTTATTTCAGCAGTGTGACCATAGAAAGCTGCAGACAATGTTAGGTATAGACCCTGGAGCTTCGTGTAGCCATAATTTTGTTAGTGTTTTTAGTAGCAGCAGGACTGTGAAAATGCACTTATATTCCAGGATTGTAGCTGGACCGTGTAGGAGTATCCTCACACTGCTGTGCTCTTAGCTATCTGCATTGAGCACCTCCCCTTGGCTCTGGATAAAAATAAGTCATTTGTACTGTTAGGGCATATGGAAGTGAAATAGATAAATAGATATATAGATATATAATATATATATAATAGATATATAATATAGGTTGCCTTGCAGTGCTTAGTTATTACATATGAACAAAAGTAGTACTAAGATTTTAATAGGAAATTCCCAAATTGACTTCAGTCCAGGAGGCGGCTCCAGCAGTGGCATTTACTCCAATATTTTATTCCTGCCTTGGGATAAGCAGAAACAATGTTTGGTAGAGGGATGGGAGCAGGGCCGGATTAATGGTAGTGGGGGCCCCTGGACACAAAAACTGGAGGAGGTCACTAATTAATTCCTTGATTTTAAAATAAAGTAAATTCTTAATGAAGTAAAAATAATAGTTCTACAGACTTTTTCTTCATATATACCACTACATAGACACCTTAGCTGCTACAGAACTTCTACATACACACCCCAGCTGTCACTGAACTTCTACATGCATACCTTTGCTGCCACAGAACCTCTTCCTACACTCCTCACCTATTAACACTGATAGTATAGCTACGCACATGAGGTAGAGAACAAAGAACCTATACATACACACTGATCACGCCTGACGCCATTTTAGGGTATTTCAACAATGGGGCTCATTTTAAGGGTCCAAACGCTGCACTTTTGTTGGGTTTTCCGAATATTTCAATTTTGCGGTGAATTGCCCCGGGATTTTGGCACACGTGATCGGAATTTGGGGCATCGTCGCCAGCTTGCATGCGACAGAAATCGGGGGGCGTGGCCGTCGGACAACCCGATGGATCCGGACAAACCGTGGAAGTTAAAAAAGGATTTGTGTCGCAAGATCAAGCACTCACATGCACCGGGAAGAAGAAGGTGAACTCCGGCGGACCTCGGCGCAGCAGCGACGGATGCAGGAACTTGGACGCACGATGTTAGTGAATTGCGCCGGACCCGAATCCTCGTCGGATAACGCGCTGCAGGATCGCGAGAGGACAGGGGAAGTAAATCGGCGCCAATAAGTTTATTGAGATACCAAGATGTGTTATGTATCTGATTTTGAGGGGACCTTTGAACTACAAATTCAAGGTACAAGTGTAGTGTCGTATGTCCTTCAGCTAAGTGACCCATACGTTTAGATGAATCATTGGGGGGGGGGGGGGCTCCATAATTTAAACAGGTGATGCCTAGCAATTTATTTCCTTTAAGGGGCCGTTCTCAGTCAAAGAACATTTGTGTTCAGGGATGTGTTTCACTCCATGCGTCTGCCTGACAGGAATCTGTACTGATCTGTACATCGCCATATACAGTATACTGTACTCTGTTACAGAGTAGGACACTCAGTCTTCATTAAAAGCTGCTTTACCAGGTAAAAATGTTTTATGCTGTTCCTTGTATCAGTACACAGATGAGGATCCCCCTAGTGGCAAATAGTGGAATATATTTTTTAAAAAATTCTATACATTACAAAATGTAAAAAACAACAATAACAATTATGTTCAAAGGAACCACAACCAGAATCTCAAGTAGTTCAAAACCTTCCGGATCCATGTTTCATTAATGGCTCAGCATGGTGGTATCATCCAGAAAATCAACTTTGAAGTGAGATGTAAAGGTGTTATATAAAGTCATGTAGGTGGAGAGTTTAGCAATTATATCCATCTTTCTTTGCCTCAAAATGACCCCTCTGAGCTGGTAAGTGATATCCAAGCAGAAGAGGCATTTTAAGGCTAGGAGAGAATCACCTAATTGGGAAACTTTTCTCCAGGGGCATAACTAGGCGAGGCAGGGCCCCATAGCAGACTTCTGAATGGGGCCCTCTTAAAAATATACATATTTGTTTACTCAAACACAGTAAATACATACACCATATATACATACATACAGCATATAAAGCTGTATGCATCTTATACACACACACATACAGCGCATACATACAATACCATATACAGAGGCCGGGCCCCCCCGACACTGCAGGCCCCAATGCTTGACTTTATACAACCAATTTACATCTATTTTTAGATTTTTATTTTTTTGGATTTCTTCACATCATAATGTTGGTGGTTTACTATCTCAATTTCTGCTGATAGGTTCCTTTTCAGTTACAGTAAAACATATCTTTTCTTTTTTGGCGACACATTCTGGCCTGTGAAGCTACAGGTGGGAGGGGCTGTATTTGTTATCCATGGCCTCCTTCCTTCTAAAATCAACTTTTTAATTATGCTAATTAGCCAGTAGGGTTTTTGGGGGTGTTACAGAGTCCCTCTGTGCTGTAGGTTCACATGCTATTGCACTGATATCATCCTCCCCTCTGCTCCCTTAGGTCCCTTGATCACTGTAAGAGGCTGTGAAGCTGCAGCATGGAGGGGCTCTGGAAACACCTTCCAGAGCCCTTCTGACTCATTAGCATAATTTTAAAAGCTGATTTTAGAAGGAAGGAGACCATGGATAACAAATATAAGAAGATAACCACAGTCACAGTGCCTGGATCTATGAGTAATTGTCCCTGGTTTATCACTTGATTTTGAGTTAAGATTTTACAGAGTTCTTGTGTTAGTAATATTTTGTCAAGAGTGAATTTTTGAAATTTCCCAAGTTGCCTTCATCTCACCCCAGACTGACCATTGTGACCCCTGAGGAAACACCACAGGTCTACGGAGCATGCAACACACATGGAAAACACTTGAGAATGTGTACCCACAACAGCTGTAGCCCCCCCATATGGCGGCAGTCTATTTCAGGAGAGTAGTCATGGCGTCTGCATCTCCTCTCTGTATACAGTGTAGCTCATGTGGTATTCTAAAAGAAACCTTATGTGTAATATCTATGTGGCTTCTTCATATGGAGCAGAGCAGTAAACATCACGCTAATCCGGAGAGATAGCATAAATTCATGAGTTTAATGTAACGCTTAATCCTAAAGAATGCTTTGAAATATTAATAACAAGTGAAATGATCGCTTACAAATGGTCAAAAATACATCAAGGACACATAAAAGAGAGAATAGAATGAAAACAATATACAATAACAACAGATACAATAGTAACATTACTTGGGAACAATCCAAAACTTTCTGCCAGGTCACACACAGACCCTTCCCACCCCCCACAGACATGGTAACATGTAACTAATAATCTTATCGAACAACAATTAGGCAGCACAGTCCCGATCAGTAAGGAAAGGGAATTATACCCTTATTGTACCCTTACCCAAGAGTCCAGGTATACAACAATCCAAAGCAAGGCAGCAATCCAAAAAATTGTGAAAAAATGGGGGATCACTATTTTTTGGGGTGCTGCCTTGCTTTGTATTATTGTAGTAATAATAATTCCTTTATTTATATAGCGCACACAGATTACGCAGCGCTGCACAGAGCTTGCCAGATCAGTCCCTGTCCCCATGGGGCTCACAATCTAATCAACCTACCATTATGTTTTGGAGTGTGGGAGGAAACCGGAGGGCCCGGAGGAAACACACGCAAACACAGAGAGAACATACAAACTCTTTGCAGATGCTGACCCTGTAATAATCTTGTGAAAATGAGTTTTTCACATGTTTCGAAGTTCATTCTTGCTCATCCTCTGACAACCGTTACCTTCAAGACATGGGCAGAATATCCCAATGGTCCAGTTCCCCCTTATTTCATTCTTAGAGGGGTTTCCCCACAAAGACAAGTTTCTTATCTGTACTCAGGATAACAAAATAACACATTCTCTAATTCACTGTTATTACCAAAAATACAGCATTTCACAGATACAAGTCCAACCTCTCTCTATCAGTGATGGTGTACACAATTTCAGTTGCCCCAGACACGACCCTGTATCTTCTGACTTTAGGGATGGGTGGCGCCATCTTGGATTTGTGTGCCTCTCTCTCTCTGCCTCTAGCCCGCCCCCTGCAGTCCAGGATGGAGCTCACACTGACACAGACACTGACTTCCTGCCGGCAGCAGCAGCCAGAGGAGAACTACAAGCTACAGACAGATAAGTTGTCTATCTGGGGAGGCACAGTAGGAAAGCACAGCAGATACAGTGTGGAATAGCAGTGATGTAGGAGAGCTGACTGTGTGTAATAGGCATCTAATGGATCTCATCATCTCTGATCTGTCTCTTTTCTCTTTCTATGTGTCAGATTCCAGTGAAATGTTCAGAAGCTAAATGAAATTAAAGGAAACCTACCACCACGGATCTACCTATTACATACCCCCCAACATTTGTGAAAGGGAAAGAGGGACAAAATGGCGGCACGCGTAGTGATCCCCTAAGCCACACCCCCAATTACTCCCTGGCCACGCCCCAAATTTTAGCCATATTATAATAATAAAAATCATCTCATAAAAAAAAAATATATATATCCTCATTGGGATTTGAACCTAGAACCTGCAGTGTCCATGAACAATAATGACACTGTGCCCCAACCAACTGAGCTATAACCTCTGTGATTATCAAGGATTAGAATTTTGGTAACTAAGAACTATGACTACTGTTACACTGTATGTATACAGAATTGGGATCTGTACTGTTAGATAACACCCAATCAATGGGCTACACACATGCAAAAATGGGCTACATTAAATAAGAACAGAACAACATGTGTAAAGTAGCAAATAAGCACAAAATAACTTTATTGAGAAGCTTGGACAAAAGACAAACATCAACAGGACAAAAATAGCATAAAATCATTTAAAAAGGAATGCACCCTAGTGCACCCATACATACAAAATCCACTGGAGCCCGACACCTGATAATGTCGGGTTTAACCAGACCTGGGCCTCACAAAAACCATCCCACTAAAAAGTAAGTGTATGAGCCGAGCATGCGTCTGTGGGAAAGAAGATGTGAGCGAAATAGCTGTCAGACAGTCCAGCCCGAGGATGTGTGGGAATAGGAGCACGAAAGTGCATATGAATCCTCTGCGCTGGAGTGGCTGAAAGTGAATGGCGTACCCACTAGACACCGATCTAAACTGCAATATTTACCAGGGGATGTGAGGTGGAGATGTGGACCCAGGACAAGTCGCCCCACGCGTTACGCGGCATCCTCGGGCTGGACTGTCTGACAGCTATTTCGCTCACATCTTCTTTCCCACAGACGCATGCTCGGCTCATACACTTACTTTTTAGTGGGATGGTTTTTGTGAGGCCCAGGTCTGGTTAAACCCGACATTATCAGGTGTCGGGCTCCAGTGGATTTTGTATGTATGGGTGCACTAGGATGCATTCCTTTTTAAATGATTTTATGCTATTTTTGTCCTGTTGATGTTTGTCTTTTGTCCAAGCTTCTCAATAAAGTTATTTTGTGCTTATTTGCTACTTTACACATGTTGTTCTGTTCTTATTTACTGTTACACTGTGACACAGATTTAATGCCTTGGTATATAGAGAGGGATCTTCTCAGAGATGATTGTAATTATTGCGACTATTATTATTATTATGGAGATTATTATTATTTTTACTATTATTAATAATCGTCTCCATAATAATAAAAATAATAAAATTTATAATAATAATAATAGTCTCAATAATTACAATAACAATCTCTGAGAAGATCCCTCTCTATCAGTGCATTAAGTCTGTGTCACAGTGTAACAGTGGCAGATTACACTTCTTAGTTACCAGAAATCCTCTGTATCACTGGGCTTATAGCTCAGTTAGCTAAGGCTCCTGTCTACAGTGCAGAGGGTCCCAGGTTTGAATCTCAGCCTGGGCAAAACTTTGTTTAATTTAAGAGCTTGTGTCTGGGGAAGCCCTAGAGACCATATATGGACAGATGCTGATCTGAGCCTGATGACATGGTCCCTGCTCTCCGCTAAGCCGACACATCTCTGAAAAGGATTCCCTGCCCGATGTCTGCTCTGGGGAAGCCTAGGAGAAGCAGTGACCATATATGGATAGAGATCTGAACCTGATGACATGGTCCCTGCTCTCCGCTAACCCGACACTTCTCTGAAAAGGATTCCCTGCCCGATGTGTACAGAAGCCATTCTGTACTATGGGTTCTGGCTTTCAAAGTATTTACTATAGGGACACAGCGCCGGGACCTGGGGGGAAAATCCGTGACAATCTCATAGCTGCCCGTGACGCGGGGCAGAGGTAAGAAAAACGGGACTTTCCTGGCAAAATCGGGACGGTTGGGAGCTATGCTATTAAGGCCTTTTATTTCATGGGAAACCCCCTTTAAAGTGGTGTTCCTATTTCAGCAATTACATTTTTTGTGTGTGCAATCAAACACTATACAATTTTCCAATATACTTTCTCTATGATTTCCTCACTGTTTTCTAGATCTCTGCTTGCTGTCATTCAACTGGAGGTTTCATTGTTTACTTCCTGTGGATATACACCTGTCCATGGTCATCTGATGCCAAGCAGGTTCGTTAGTATCATGCAGAGAGTGATCAGAGTTGTGTGACATATTGAGCTGTGCACCTGTGTGACATCACATGACCAGGGATATATATACAAGCCGTGCACCTGTGTGACATCACATGACCAGGGATATATACATACCTCCCAACTTTTGGGCAAGAGAAAGAGGGACACAAAGCCCCTCCCCCTTTTTCTAAACCACGCCCACTGTCCCACCCACAGGCATAGTATAATATATACCTTGATGGTGCCCCCATGGTACAACACCCCTTAATTTGCCCCCATGGTACAACACCCCTTAATTTGCCCCCATGGTACAACACCCCTTAATTTGCCCCCCCCCCTTCCCGTGGACCAATATAATATCCCCTAATGCAACTCTGCAACATGTAAACCATATAAGACCCCTCTTTAATTTTATTCTGCCTTTACATTTGGTTTTGCACTTTTATTTATCTCCCCAAACTTACACATAATACTATCTGAACTCCTACACCTACCCCTTCTCACATGGTGTAGTCCCAGTTCTCTATCCTCCTCATTTTGTTCCCTTCTGTCCTCCATCCTCCTCCTGTAGCCCCCTTCCCTATATCCTTCTCCTGTTCTCTATCCTCCTCATTCTGTGGCCTCCTGTCCTCCAGCCTCCTCCTGTAGCCTCCTGTCCTCCAGCCTCCTCCTGTAGTCTCCTGGCCTCTATCCTCCTCCTGTAGCCTCCTGTCCTCCAGCCTCCTCCTGTAACTCCTGTCCTCCATCCTCCTCCTGTAACCTCCTGTCCTCCATCCTCCTCCTGTAGCTCCTGTCCTCCATCCTAATCCTGTAGCCTCCTGTCCTCTACCCTCCTCCTGTAGCCTCCTGTCCTCCATCCTCCTCCTGTAGCCTTCTGTCCTCTATCCTCCTCCTGTAGCTCCTGTCCTCTATCCTCCTCCTGTAGCCTTCTGTCCTCTATCCTCCTCCTGTAACCTCCTGTCCTCCATCCTCCTCCTGTAGCCTTCTGTCCTCTATCCTCCTCCTGTAACCTCCTGTCCTCCATCCTCCTCCTGTAGCTCCTGTCCTCCATCCTAATCCTGTAGCCTCCTGTCCTCTACCCTTCTCCTGTAGCCTCCTGGCCTCTATCCTCCTCCTGTAGCCTCCTGTCCTCTATCCTCCTCCTGTAGCCTCCTGTCCTCCATCCTCCTCCTGTAGCCTTCTGTCCTCTATCCTCCTCCTGTAGCTCCTGTCCTCTATCCTCCTCCTGTAGCCTCCTGTCCTCCATCCTCCTCCTGTAGCCTTCTGTCCTCTATCCTCCTCCTGTAGCCTTCTGTCCTCTATCCTCCTCCTGTAGCTCCTGTCCTCCATCCTCCTCCTGTAGCTCCTGTCCTCTACCCTCCTCCTGTAGCCTCCTGTCCTCTATCCTCCTCCTGTCCTCTATCCTCCTCCTGTAGCCTCCTGTCCCCCAGCCTCCTCTAGCATCATCCTGTCCTCCAGCCTCCTGTCCCCCAACCTCCTCTAGCTTCATCCTGTCCTCCAGCCTCCTGTCCCCCAGCCTCCTCCAGCATCATCCTGTCCCCCAGCCTCCTCCTCCTGTACCCCAGCCTCCTCTAGCATCATCCTGTCCTCCAGCCTCCTGTCCCCCAGCCTCCTCTAGCATCATCCTGTCCTCCAGCCTCCTGTCCCCCAGCCTCCTCCAGCATCATCCTGTCCTCCAGCCTCCTGTCCCCCAGCCTCCTCCTCCTGTACCTCAGCCTCCTCTAGCATCATCCTGTCCTCCAGCCTCCTCTAGCATCATCCTGTCCTCCAGCCTCCTGTCCCCCAGCCTCCTCTAGCATCATCCTGTCCTCCAGCCTCCTCCTCCTGTACCCCAGCCTCCTCTAGCATCATCCTGTCCTCCAGCCTCCTGTTCCCCAGCCTCCTCTAGCATCATCCTGTCCTCCAGCCTCCTGTCCCCCAGCCTCCTCTAGCATCATCCTGTCCTCCAGCCTCCTCCTCCTGTACCCCAGCCTCCTTCAGCATCATCCTGTCCTCCAGCCTCCTCCTCCTGTACCCCAGCCTCCTCTAGCACCATCCTGTCCTCCAGCCTCCTGTCCCCCAGCCTCCTCCAGCATCATCCTGTCCTCCATCCTCCTGTCCCCCAGCCTTCTCCTCCTGTCCCCCAGCCTCTTCCAGCATCATCGTGTCCCCCCAGCCTCCTTTCCCCCAGCCTCCTCCTCCTGTCCCCCAGCCTCTTCCAGCATCATCGTGTCCCCCCAGCCTCCTCCTCCTGTCCCCCAGCCTCCTCCAGCATCATCCTGTCCCCCAGCCTCCTCCTCCTGTACCACAGCATCCATCATCCTGTCCTCCAGCCCCCGGTCCCCCAGCCTTCTCCTCCTGTCCCCCAGCCTCCTCCAGCATCATCGTGTCCCCCCAGCCTCCTTTCCCCCAGCCTTCTCCTCCTGTACCCCAGCCTCCTCCAGTTTCCTTCTCCTGTCCCCAAGGATACCAAAATTATAGGTTTTATAATGATTTTATACTTTTACAAAAATTAAAACCTCCTCTTCATATTGCCATCTTCTGATGCTAAGTTGTTCTTTTTAGTGGTCTTGTTTTAGAGTGCAGAACATTTTTTACATCACTTTTTAGAGCATTTTTTTAAAAGGTATTAATTAAAAATCTTTTTTTGGAAAGTTTTTTTGCGTTTTTTTCTCCGGCGTTTACCGTGCAGGTCCAGTAACGATTCTTTTTTACAGATTGTTACATACCAAAATACCGTATATATTCCGGCGTATAAGACGACTTTTGAAGACAGAAAAATCTTCTGTCTTGTCTGGGGTCGTCTTATACGCCGGTAATCCCGACCGCCCTCTGTGTATTCACGGGCTGAGCCCTCACCATAGCCGGTAAGTCTTTGCTGCATATTGCAGCGAAAACACCGGTTTTCACAGCGATGGCTGCCGGCAGCCTCAAAAATCTGCCGGCAGCCTCAAAAATCTGCCGGCAGCCTCAAAAATCTGCCGGCAGCCTCAAAAATCTGCCGGCAGCCTCAAAAAGACATCGGGGCGCATACTCGCCCTCCGGTGGCCCCGATGTCTGCGCGGCTCGTCTTCAGCCTACCGCGCCGTCTTCTTTCTTCTGCCAGGCGCCGCCATGTTTTTCCCCGGGGCAGCGCCTAGTATGACGTCAGCAGCGGCGCATCATACTAGGCGCCTGCCGGGGAAGATCAATGGCGGCGCCCGGCAGAAGAAAGAAGACGGCGCGGAAGACTGAAGATGAGCCACGCGGACATCAGGGGAGCAGCGCAGCACATCGGGGCCACCGGAGGGTGAGTATATAAGTTTTTTTTTTAATGCTGGGCTGTGCTGTATACTACTGGGGGCTGTGCTGTATACTACTGGGGGCTGTGCTGTATACTACTGGGGGCAAGCTGTATACTACTGGGGGCAAGCTGTATACTACTGGGGGCTGTGCTGTATACTACTGGGGGCGAGCTGTATACTACTGGGGGCTGTGCTGTATACTACTGGGGGCTGTGCTGTATACTACTGGGGGCTGTGCTGTATACTACTGGGGGCTGTGCTGTATACTACTGGGGGCAAGCTGTATACTACTGGGGGCTGTGCTGTATACTACTGGGGGCAAGCTGTATACTACTGGGGGCAAGCTGTATACTACTGGGGGCTGTGCTGTATACTACTGGGGGCGAGCTGTATACTACTGGGGGCTGTGCTGTATACTACTGGGGGCTGTGCTGTATACTACTGGGGGCTGTGCTGTATACTACTGGGGGCTGTGCTGTATACTACTGGGGGCAAGCTGTATACTACTGGGGGCAAGCTGTATACTACTGGGGGCTGTGCTGTATACTACTGGGGGCGAGCTGTATACTACTGGGGGCAGTGCTGTATACTACTGGGGGCAGTGCTGTATACTACTGGGGGCTGTGCTGTATACTACTGGGGGCAGTGCTGTATACTACTGGGGGCTGTGCTGTATACTACTGGGGGCTGTGCTGTATACTGCTGGGGGCTGTGCTGTATACTACTGGGGGCTGTGCTGTATACTACTGGGGGCTGTGCTGTATACTACTGGGGGCAAGCTGTATACTACTGGGGGCAGTGCTGTATACTACTGGGGGCAGTGCTGTATACTACTGGGGGCTGTGCTGTATACTACTGGGGGCAAGCTGCATACTACTGGGGGCAAGCTGCATACTACTGGGGGCTGTGCTGTATACTACTGGGGGCTGTGCTGTATACTACTGGGGGCTGTGCTGTATACTACTGGGGGCAAGCTGTATACTACTGGGGGCAAGCTGTATACTACTGGGGGCTGTGCTGTATACTACTGGGGGCGAGCTGTATACTACTGGGGGCTGTGCTGTATACTACTGGGGGCTGTGCTGTATACTACTGGGGGCTGTGCTGTATACTACTGGGGGCTGTGCTGTATACTACTGGGGGCTGTGCTGTATACTACTGGGGGCAAGCTGTATACTACTGGGGGCAAGCTGTATACTACTGGGGGCTGTGCTGTATACTACTGGGGGCGAGCTGTATACTACTGGGGGCAGTGCTGTATACTACTGGGGGCAGTGCTGTATACTACTGGGGGCTGTGCTGTATACTACTGGGGGCAGTGCTGTATACTACTGGGGGCTGTGCTGTATACTACTGGGGGCTGTGCTGTATACTGCTGGGGGCTGTGCTGTATACTACTGGGGGCTGTGCTGTATACTACTGGGGGCTGTGCTGTATACTACTGGGGGCAAGCTGTATACTACTGGGGGCAGTGCTGTATACTACTGGGGGCAGTGCTGTATACTACTGGGGGCTGTGCTGTATACTACTGGGGGCAAGCTGCATACTACTGGGGGCAAGCTGCATACTACTGGGGGCTGTGCTGTATACTACTGGGGGCTGTGCTGTATACTACTGGGGGCTGTGCTGTATACTACTGGGGGCAAGCTGTATACTACTGGGGGCTGTGCTGTATACTACTGGGGGCTGTGCTGTATACTACTAGGGGCAGTGCTGTATACTACTGGGGGCTGTGCTGTATACTACTGGGGGCAGTGCTGTATACTACTGGGGGCAGTGCTGTATACTACTGGGGGCTGTGCTGTATACTACTGGGGGCTGTGCTGTATACTACTGGGGGCTGTGCTGTATACTACTGGGGGCAGTGCTGTATACTACTGGGGGCTGTGCTGTATACTACTGGGGGCAGTGCTGTATACTACTGGGGGCAGTGCTGTATACTACTGGGGGCTGTGCTGTATACTACTGGGGGCTGTGCTGTATACTACTGGGGGCTGTGCTGTATACTACTGGGGGCTGTGCTGTATACTACTGGGGGCTGTGCTGTATACTACTGGGGGCAGTGCTGTATACTACTGGGGGCTGTGCTGTATACTACTGGGGGCTGTGCTGTATACTACTGGGGGCAGTGCTGTATACTACTGGGGGCTGTGCTGTATACTACTGGGGGCTGTTCTGTATACTACTGGGGGCAGTGCTGTATACTACTGGGGGCTGTGCTGTATACTACTGGGGGCTGTGCTGTAATGTTGTTGTTGTATGCCTTATGTTTATGAGCGACAGTTTTCCTGCTATATACCTGCATGTCATAAGAATTTACATTAAAAAAAGGACCATGTTAAATTCAAATCAGTTTTTTTTAAATTTTTATCTGTGTTTTGTATGCGTTGGAAAAGGGGTAGTCTTATACGGCGAATATATCTTAAACCCTATATTTTAAACAGGAAAGTAGGGGATCGTCTTATACGCCGGAATATACGGTATATGTATGTGTGTGGGGGTTGTGTTTTTGTGTGTTTTATACTTTATTAAGTGTTTTTATGGGAAAGTGACATTTTAGGGGCTTATAATTTCATGTATTTATTTTTTATTCAAGTCCAATACACTGCTCTACAATACTTCTTCATTGTAGAGCAGTGTAAACTGTCTTCCAGGGAGATTGTGCAGCCCCAGGGCACTTGGCAGTCCTCGGGGCTGCCCAGAAGAGGAACAGCCTTACACGCCGTGATCATGCATGACCGCGGCGTGTAAGGGGTTAACACCCGCGATCGGAGTCAGCTCCGATCGCGGGTGTTACAGCGCGGTGTCAGCTGTGATAGACAGCTGCCAGAAGCGGGACGCTATACTACGTCCCGGTGCGCTAAGTATCTAGCCACAGGGACGTGGTATAACGTCCAGGTGCGCCTAGGGGTTAATAGCTCACTGATGGCTATATCCCCCTTGGTGTGGAGAAGGGAAAAATAATCGCAATGTCTGGCGGTTCACAAGACATTGCGATTATTTCAGGGCTTGTATGTCACAAAGCTGCCATACAAGCCCTGATAGAGGTGTCCTGTCACACAGCACACACAGCTACAGGTTACTGTGGGGGTCAGGCTGTGTCCTACCTCATCCCTGCTGTGCAGATTCTCCTAATGGATGTCTGTAGCCTCTGGAGGGGGGCACATCACACAGGGTGCCCCCTCCACCTCCACAGCTTCATGAGCAGAAGGTCTCCGGGTCACACAGCAGCAGACCCTCCTGAAGATTCCTCCTCAGAGATCGTGGCAGCACACAGGGGGGGAGGAGGAGGAGGGACCCTGCTGTGCCATGTTCTGTGCTGGGAGCTCACGATCTCCAGGTGACACCCCCCCTCCCCCCTGTTGATTCCTCCTTAGACATCCCGCGGCAGCTCACACAGGGGGAGGGGGGCGGCCCGGGGGAGGAGAAGGAGGGGCCGTGCACTGCTGTGAGCTCTGCCTTCACAGCCTCCGCGCTGCCTCCTCTGTCTCTGCAGCCGGTGTGTCCCGGGACCAGGAGACGGGACAAAGTCTCTTGGCCCGGGACAATGCAGAGGAAAGCGTGATAACCTCTTAACCTCCCGGGGCGGCGGGACACAGCTGAAAAACCGTGAAAGTCCCGCCGAAACCGGGACGGTTGGGAGGTATGATATATATACAAGCCGTGCACCTGTGTGACATCACATGACCAGGGATATATATACAAGCCGTGCACCTGTGTGACATCACATGACCAGGGATATATATACAAGCCGTGCACCTGTGTGACATCACATGACCAGGGATATATATACAAGCCGTGCACCTGTGTGACATCACATGACCAGGGATATATACAAGCCGTGCACCTTTGAGACATCAGCTTTCATCCATAGGAAGTAAACAATGAAGCTTTCCTTGAATGACAGCAAGCAGAGATCAAGAAAGCTGGTGTGGAATTAATACAGAAAGTATATTGGAAAATTGCATAACATTTCAATATACAAATAATAATTATTTGCTGAAAAATGAACACCCATTAAACAATGTGGAGGTAAAGGCCATGTACAGGTTTTTATCGCTTAAAGTGAACCTGGAATGTAATTTTTAGCTGATGACAGGTTCCAATAGCCTATGCTATTCTGATTTTAAAAATACCTTTTTCAGCATTCTGAATTATTACAGTAGTTTATAAAAGTTTAATTCACATTATCTGGCTCCCTGCAAGCAGCATGTGGTGAGTCCTTGGGGAGGGGCAGCTGCAGCTTGTGTGTATCTTTGTCTCAGGCTCCTCATGCATTTTTTCCACCATACCACCCCCTGCCTTCTCAATGCACATGACATGAAGCGGGGAGGGGGACACTGAAATAGGCACACACAGGCTGCAGCTGCTCAGGAACTCACCACATGCTGCTGGAAGGGAGCCAGGTAATGTGAAATAAACTATTATAAACTACATAAGTGATTCAGAATGCTGTCAAAGGCAGTTTTAAAATCAGCATAGCATAGGCTATTGGAAACTGTTACTAGCTAAAAATCAAATTCCTGATGACAGGTTCTCTTAAAACGCAATCTCAAGGGGTCCATAGCAGATGTCTGGGCTGCTTACATGACACATGCACCCCTGGCAGGAACAATAAAGTTCCTCCAGCTAAATGTATTGTGATGACATTTTTTGGCATTAAATGTCTAAAACATTCTAATACGAACCATAAAACCCAGAATTTTTTTGAAACTTTAGAAATCTAGACTTTTTAGTGTTATAACCAAGCCATAAAGTAAATAATCCAATGCAGCAGCTTCCTGGTTGCCAGTAGAGGCACAAAACCAGCATCTATGTCTTCTCCAGCTGTTGTTGAGGCATATAATATCCTATTTCTGAGAAGTTCATTGTTTAGATGTTCACGGTTATTAACAGAACACTGGCATTCTGTACTTTTCCATAGTTCTATTATCCATTAATTTTTACGTCACAAATGGCAGGTGGCCAGCCCCTGTCCTTGTGTCCTATCAGATGTCATAAAGCGGCTGAAAGGAGTAGTCCAGCTTCAACACTTATGGCACCACCAACAAGGTTTCCACTACGCAAGTTTTTCCCAACCTTCCTAATGCTACTGCCCTTTTATACAGTTCGTCATGTTGTAGTGGCCCCCAACCATCAAATTAATTTAATTGCTACTTCATAACTGTAATTTTGCTACTGTTCTGAATTGTACTTGTAGTCACAGTGATCCTCCTAGTAGTCACAGTGACCTTCACAGTACTGTAGTCAAGGTGACCTCCACAGTAGTCACATCACCTGCCCCCAGTAGCCAAGAGTAACAGTAATGCCTACAGTAGGCAGTAGTCACAGTTATGCCCCTTGTAGCCACAGTACCTGCCCTCAGTAGGCAGTGGTCACAGGGATTCCCCACAGTAGCCAGCAGTCACAGTGATGCCACCTGTAGTCACAGGGCCTGCCCCAAGTAGCCAGTGTTCATAGTGATTCCCCACAGTAGCCAGCAGTCACAGTAATGCCCCACAGAAGCTAGCAGTCATAGGAATGCCTCACAGTAGCCAGAAGTCACAGTGATGTCCCACAATAGCCAGAAGTCACAGTGATGCCCCACAGTAACCAGCAGTCACAGTGATGTCCCACAGTAGCCAGCAGTCACAGTGATGTCCCACAGTAGCCAGCAGTCACAGGGATGCCTCACAGAAGCCAGCAGTCACAGTGATGTCTCACAGAAGCCAGCAGTCACAGTGATGTCCCACAGTAGCCAGCAGTCACAGTGATGCCCCACAGTAGCCAGCAGTCACAGTGATGCCCCACAGTAGCCACAAGTCAGAGAGATTCCCCACAGTAGCCACCAGTCACAGTGATGCCCCCAGCAGCGTATGGTAAATAAAAAATGTAAACATACTGATCTTGTCCCTCTCTGCACCTTCTCTTTTCTCTTGCCCAATGTATTCCCTCCGATGCCAGAGCTTCAACGCAGGCAAAATGTGGTCATGCGTCCGCCTGCGCTAAGTCATCTCTGGCCATAATCCTCTGTAGCCTTTGACCCAGCACAGGCGGAAGCGTCAATACACATCTCAAGTGCCACATCTACTATCACACAGACCACATGCTTGAAAATTTGGGTCAGTTTGATATCACTCCAATGAGGATATCCACTTGTACACTACTCTGTTGAGTAAATACTTGCTAAATATTTTTCTTTCTTACAAAAGTGCATTGAGCCTGATAATGTGTTGTATTAGTTATTAACTATATACTTTACATCAGCCAAAGGCTTTATGATACAATATAATGTTAGATATTGAGATTTTAAACCTAGTCCCGTACATTAGGAGCAACGAACTGCTGACATTGTGTGACCCATACTCTGAGCAATGATAGACAATGACCACCCACTGTCTTAATTTTGACACCATCCATATACATAGGGGGCATTGTTCAGACATGTCAGTCTGCATGGATGTGTGGATGTACTGCATTCAGGAAAACATGACATTTTAGCACTGAGGTCTCTGCCAGATTGAGAACATCAGGTTTTGGGTGCGGTCACAGGTGGTGCTTGTGTTACGTTTACAAACGCAACACAAGCACCTGGGGCCGGGTCCTGGCCCAATCGCATTTGCGTGTCCATGGAAGCACCCGCTGTCTTGTTTCAGAACCTGCACTTCCACGAATGACAATTGGCCATGATCTAAAGATCGGCAGAGTGGTTACAGCAATTGACTTGTATGAAAAACTTCTAGCATCAGCTCGTCCTGCAAACCTTACCGAAAAATCAATTAGAAGTGAACATCTGTGATCCATAACTTGCCATGGTACTTCTGACCCTTCTGACTCTCTTGTACAATGTAACAGCCTGTGAAGCTGCTGCATGGGGGGGTGGGCTCTGGAAACATTCATCAGCACAACTTAGTCATGGTGCCTGGATCTATGGGGCTCATTTACTAAGGGCCCACATTGCTCATTTTCGTCGGGTTTCCCGAAAATGACCGGTTTGCGCCAGATTGCCCTGGGTTTTTGGCGCACACGATCGGATTGTGTCGCATCGGTGCTGGGTTGCATGCGGCGGAAAGGGGGGGGGGGTGTGGCCGTCGGAAAACCTGACGGATTCGAAAAAAACGTGCTTGACACACACTTACAAGTACCAGGAATAGGATGATGAACTCCGGCGTACCTCAGCGCAGCAGCGACACCTGGTGGACATCGGGTGCACGACCTTAGTGAAACGCTGAAAGACCCGAATCCTCGTTGTAGAACGCACCACTGGATTGCAACAGGACTGGGTAAGTAAATGAGCCCCAATGTGTAAGTGTCCCTGGTTATAATGCTTGATGAATGAAGCACCCAATATACTTAAAGGCCCCAACGTCCGGATGAATTCTAGGTCAGGTCCTGCTACAGGAAGAATTCTGCTATAGCCTTCTACCATGCCCGTGCCAGGTAAGGTTCAATATTTACTGAAGAAAATTGAGTACAACACAATAAAAGCAAATATAAGGGCCTGACTTCTCCAATCTCCTCCCTGGCAGAAGAAGGGTTAATGCTGAGGAAAAGCTGTCCCTCCCCCTCTCAGACTGATACCCTGGTCACAGACTAGGAGCCCAGGTCTATGGCAGAGGATCCCCGTCTCATCTTCTTCTTCTGGTTGTTCAGGTAGCCTGGCAGTCCTCTTCTTCAAGCTCTGTTCCCTCATTGCAAGACCCTAAGGACTGGGACTATTCTCCTTAAATACTTTCTACCACAGGGGGAGTGATTAGATTTTGCACAAACACAATGACAAAGTGTTTTCCCATAGACTTACATTAAGTCCCCATAATATTCTGGGGTTCTAAAGGGTAAACAACTTTCCAGACAGCACCTGTCATTCTAAAGGTCAGACTATCTGCTTGTCTGGTAAACAAATCTGTTTTTCTTCTGTAAAACAACTTCTGACTTCAGAAAAAATGAGTGACTTCTCTAACAGATAGAGACTCAGAAGTTGGAAATGTCTCTGTGTTCATTAACCCTTTCTACTAGTCTATACAGATACAGTAATAATAAACAGAATGTAAAACACTATAGATTAATGCAAGTTAACCCTTGATGTAACATAAAGAAGGAAGTACTGAGTTTGCATATGGGAAATATTCAAATGTTCACCATTGCCAATGCTTCTCTGATCCAGGGCACTACACCAGCAGTGCTGGGAGCAGGTGACAGGAGGGACCTGGTGAGGCTGCTAGCTAAATGTGAAGGAGTGAATAAATCAAAATAGGAGGCCCTCTGAGGCGCTATGGTGACGTAGCCGAAGCACCGCAGAGTAATTAGCATAATATTTTGGCCGCAATTGTGGTATATAAAGTTATAATAAAAGAAGTTCATCCGGAACTGATGGTAGATGTCCTTTAACATGTGTTTCAGTTCTTATACACAAATGGGGGAGATTTATCATAAGTCTCTTAGAGCAGAACTGTTCTAGTTGCCCATGGCGACCAATCAGAGCTCAGCTTTCATTTCCCCACAGGTGTTTATAAAAGTAAAGCTGGGCTCTGATTGGTTTCCCCGGACAACTAGAACAGTTTTACCTCAGAAATCTGATGATAAATCTCCCCGAAAGTCTTGATCGGACAGGGATATCTCTTTCATCATACGTTTTTTCTAGACAGCAGCTAAATGGGTTGGGGCAGGGCTGTGTTTCTTTTTTTACAGCCGTTTGCTACCTGTACCATACTGTGTTTATATGGGTAGTGCGGGTAAAGTTTTTGTGGCACTATTGCAACTTTTTTGTGCCTCCCTTCAAATTTGGGGCAAATCCTTACCTGCTCTTGCTAGGCTTAGGAAATTAGGTGGGGTGGGTGTCATTTTTTTGTGACTTTTGTTTAAAAAGTCGCAATTTCAAACCTAAACTCAGTTTGGTGCAGATGACACCACAATCTGACGCACTAGTTTTTTTCCAAAAATAAACGCTAGGTGTGAAACCACCCGAAGGTTGGCCAATCTTGAGGACAATCTTTATTGGTAATGTACTAGGAGTCTGTAGACAATTGGTGTCCTTGCTGCTGTCTCTGGGAAAAATGCAAATAAGTTTTCCAAGGTGTTACATAGAAAACAATACCTCCTTTTGCTACCTTGAAAGGCAGCCCCCTTAACATCAAGTATGACCTACAAGAAGTCTATAAACATGATGTGGGATTAAGCCAAACCAGTATATCTATTCCATAAGGAACAGACTCCCAACTGTAGACAGCACTGTTTCGACCTGGTTGGGTCTCCTCAGTACAGTGTAGGGAACTGATTTGGCTATGTGAGAGGCTATTGACTAGGATCAGACAGTAGGTGTTCTCCTTAAGGAGACAATGCCAATTAAGGCCACCTTAAAGGCATGTGGAGACTTAAAGCCATGAATGCTCCACCAGGGAATTCTGGGAAAAATGCAAATAAGTTTTCCAAGGTGTTACATAGAAAACAATACCTCCTTTTGCTACCTTGAAAGGCAGCCCCCTTAACATCAAGTATGACCTACAAGAAGTCTATAAACATGATGTGGGATTAAGCCAAACCAGTATATCTATTCCATAAGGAACAGACTCCCAACTGTAGACAGCACTGTTTCGACCTGGTTGGGTCTCCTCAGTACAGTGTAGGGAACTGATTTGGCTATGTGAGAGGCTATTGACTAGGATCAGACAGTAGGTGTTCTCCTTAAGGAGACAATGCCAATTAAGGCCACCTTAAAGGCATGTGGAGACTTAAAGCCATGAATGCTCCACCAGGGAATTCTGGGAAAAATGCAAATAAGTTTTCCAAGGTGTTACATAGAAAACAATACCTCCTTTTGCTACCTTGAAAGGCAGCCCCCTTAACATCAAGTATGACCTACAAGAAGTCTATAAACATGATGTGGGATTAAGCCAAACCAGTATATCTATTCCATAAGGAACAGACTCCCAACTGTAGACAGCACTGTTTCGACCTGGTTGGGTCTCCTCAGTACAGTGTAGGGAACTGATTTGGCTATGTGAGAGGCTATTGACTAGGATCAGACAGTAGGTGTTCTCCTTAAGGAGACAATGCCAATTAAGGCCACCTTAAAGGCATGTGGAGACTTAAAGCCATGAATGCTCCACCAGGGAATTCTGGGAAAAATGCAAATAAGTTTTCCAAGGTGTTACATAGAAAACAATACCTCCTTTTGCTACCTTGAAAGGCAGCCCCCTTAACATCAAGTATGACCTACAAGAAGTCTATAAACATGATGTGGGATTAAGCCAAACCAGTATATCTATTCCATAAGGAACAGACTCCCAACTGTAGACAGCACTGTTTCGACCTGGTTGGGTCTCCTCAGTACAGTGTAGGGAACTGATTTGGCTATGTGAGAGGCTATTGACTAGGATCAGACAGTAGGTGTTCTCCTTAAGGAGACAATGCCAATTAAGGCCACCTTAAAGGCATGTGGAGACTTAAAGCCATGAATGCTCCACCAGGGAATTCTGGGAAAAATGCAAATAAGTTTTCCAAGGTGTTACATAGAAAACAATACCTCCTTTTGCTACCTTGAAAGGCAGCCCCCTTAACATCAAGTATGACCTACAAGAAGTCTATAAACATGATGTGGGATTAAGCCAAACCAGTATATCTATTCCATAAGGAACAGACTCCCAACTGTAGACAGCACTGTTTCGACCTGGTTGGGTCTCCTCAGTACAGTGTAGGGAACTGATTTGGCTATGTGAGAGGCTATTGACTAGGATCAGACAGTAGGTGTTCTCCTTAAGGAGACAATGCCAATTAAGGCCACCTTAAAGGCATGTGGAGACTTAAAGCCATGAATGCTCCACCAGGGAATTCTGGGAAAAATGCAAATAAGTTTTCCAAGGTGTTACATAGAAAACAATACCTCCTTTTGCTACCTTGAAAGGCAGCCCCCTTAACATCAAGTATGACCTACAAGAAGTCTATAAACATGATGTGGGATTAAGCCAAACCAGTATATCTATTCCATAAGGAACAGACTCCCAACTGTAGACAGCACTGTTTCGACCTGGTTGGGTCTCCTCAGTACAGTGTAGGGAACTGATTTGGCTATGTGAGAGGCTATTGACTAGGATCAGACAGTAGGTGTTCTCCTTAAGGAGACAATGCCAATTAAGGCCACCTTAAAGGCATGTGGAGACTTAAAGCCATGAATGCTCCACCAGGGAATTCTGGGAAAAATGCAAATAAGTTTTCCAAGGTGTTACATAGAAAACAATACCTCCTTTTGCTACCTTGAAAGGCACCTTGGAAAACTTATTTGCATTTTTCCCAGAATTCCCTGGTGGAGCATTCATGGCTTTAAGTCTCCACATGCCTTTAAGGTGGCCTTAATTGGCATTGTCTCCTTAAGGAGAACACCTACTGTCTGATCCTAGTCAATAGCCTCTCACATAGCCAAATCAGTTCCCTACACTGTACTGAGGAGACCCAACCAGGTCGAAACAGTGCTGTCTACAGTTGGGAGTCTGTTCCTTATGGAATAGATATACTGGTTTGGCTTAATCCCACATCATGTTTATAGACTTCTTGTAGGTCATACTTGATGTTAAGGGGGCTGCCTTTCAAGGTAGCAAAAGGAGGTATTGTTTTCTATGTAACACCTTGGAAAACTTATTTGCATTTTTCCCAGAATTCCCTGGTGGAGCATTCATGGCTTTAAGTCTCCACATGCCTTTAAGGTGGCCTTAATTGGCATTGTCTCCTTAAGGAGAACACCTACTGTCTGCTGCTGTCTCTGACAGTCGGACTCCTCAGGAGGGAGGGCACTTTTCTTCCCGTGTCCTTCTTCATTCCATTCCCCTCACACACGGCGCCATCTAGCGGCCGCCGGGTGTAACTGCAGGGAGGCGGTGCTGAGAAAGCCCTGATCACACAGCGCGGCAGGGACAGAGCTACCGGAGGACTGTGCGGGATCCCCGGGTCTGTGCATTGCGCTGCCGGGGACTGGGAGCTCCACGAGGCGGACACTGAGCCAGGATCCAGGGGGGGCAGAGGTCATCCCCATTACTAGGTGTAGGAAGAAGTGTACAAGGAGTCTGGAGGTAGCAGAGGGCTGTGAGTACAGGGACACACATGAAGTGTCTGGGAAGTTTGCAGGGAAGTTGCATAGAAGAATTTACAGTGTAGTTTATTGCAGGTAGTGACCCAGAGGTGACATCACACCCCTTATGTGTGTGCTGTGGACCCCTTATTAGCATCACCCCAACAAGCCTCTCCTCATCTTCATAGACATTGCTATAGGATTTCTCATTACTGGGTGTGAGTCCTCCCCAGTGCCTAGGAGCAGTATATGACTATAGAATTTATTGGGGTGTCTGACCGTCTTCTGTGGACCTACAACCAGCATCACCCCAAAAATCACCATTCAAGAGCTGGAAAGGAGAGCCATGCCCCGGCTGAACTCCGTCTGCACCTCTCTTACCTCCTCCCTGTGACCCTCCCTGCTCCAGTCATCCGTATCCGGCTTCTTAAGTCTCCAGCCCCAGGTAAGACGTTGTGTGTAACCGCCATGTCCCAGGCAGGTGCCTTGTCCGGGCACATTCCTGCGGATCCTCAGGTTGTAACAGTATCTGTCCGCATGGGGGGCCAGGAGCTGTGGTTACTCTGTATGGGGGTTACTATGGGTGACCAGATTTAGTGATACATTGTTTCTGTTACTTATTTACAGATTGTTTGACGTATTCTTACGTTTTAGGGAATGCTGGGAGTTGTAGTCTTATAGTTTTGGATGGGGTGGCTTCTTCACCCATTACTGGGGACAGAACCCCTGTTCTCATGATCGATGGGGTCCAAGCAGTTGGATTGTCACCCATTATCCTGGGGGTATAACGCCTTTAAATAATTATTTTAGCCAGAGGCATCACCTGTACACTGCATAGGTGATAAATGCTAAATTCCTCGGGGGTTCCTAGTGCTGGGACTCCCACAAATTGCCAGAATTCCTGCTGACGAGCTTGTTCTCTACTCACTAGCTGGTCCCTAGTGCTGGCACTTGGTGGGGTCCCCCAGCCCTGCCGTCCATGGATGGCTTATAAATGCTTTAGGAGTTCCCCTTACATCTAGGAGCGTTGCAGTACCAGATACAGACCATAGAGAGGCGCTATTTTTTGGGGGGGGAAAGTAACAAATTCGTAATTGGTAATAATATCTGAAACAAGGACATGTATAGACTGATACTAAGGGATAGTAAAGTTGAAGAAAGTATCAAATTTAGCAAAACCAAGTATGAAACAATCTGTATCAATGTTTAGATTTTTGGTCTACTTTTCAGTGATTAGATACTGCATGTGGGGAGTGATTTTGGTTGTATCCGGATTTCAGATATGGATAATTATTCCTAATGACATTTTGTTTCTGACTTTTTACACCTCATTCCTTAACCCTTTCACCGCTAATCCCTGCCATCACTCTATGCCTGACCTCCGGGCACAAGGGGTTAATCACTAGTCACAGGTTAATTGCTGTGAGAGGTGAGTAATTCTTGCCTGTAGGTAGGGATCTCTGTAGTAAGTGTGACATTTCAGTCTTTTATCCCCGGCTGTGGATTCCTGACATTCCTCCCCGGTGATGATGATGATTAGTGGCCAGTTAATATTTTTGAAGATATAATTGCCCTGTTTAAGCGCTTAAAGGGAACCGCACGGTTTATGCATCGAATGGAAGTTGATTAATGGCTGAACTGTGCAATTGTTGGATTATAACCTGGAGGTTTCGGATTACGTTGCGCTGACCTAACTGCTGGCGACTTGTTGCTGTATCACACGTGAGTGACGCCGCACCTAGGGAAAGCTCAAACTCATCCGGTCTAATATTTCATTTTAAATTTGTTTTGCTTGATACATTTTTTCTTGTATTTTGTTTATATGAAGCAGCAACATATTGTGAGTTATTTACAGTATTGCATATATACAGACAATAATAAATAATACTTTCCTATGTGTAATACCGCAGGGGTCAAATAGCAATGCAATGATAAAATAAGAGAGATTTCTCTCACACTGAAATTAAAAGTCTTGTACCAAGTGTTAATGTTATTCCCTAAAAATCCTGAAAATAGGGGGGGGGTCACATTCTCAGGATCACTTGGGATCTCTGCAGTCGGACTCCCTGTAAGCATAGTGGCAGGTTGAGCGTGTGGCCTGTCGATTCATTCAGTAACACTGGCAACTAGAGATGAGCGGGCCCGATGTACCTGGCTGGCAAATTAAAGCCCCCTAACAACTAGCCATGGCTATGATTGGGTGTCCCCCTGTCAGGGGCGTCAATTTGCTGGACAGGCGGTCGAACAGTTAATCTGGCAATACGTCCGGCTTGCGCGGCCGAACACTGAATGGGAACGTTGGGTCCACTCATCTATACTGGCAACGCATTATTGAATTGAGGCCGTGTTCACATGATGCGTTGCATTTCTTGTGACATTTTTGGCGCATTCCAAAGGCTTCAACCATGATCACACGCTGAGGTTACAGTACGTTTTTGCAAATGCAATGGAAACGCAATGTAACCTCAGCATATGATCATGGTTGAAGCCTTTGAAATGTGTCAAAAATATAACAAAAAACGCAACGCATCGTGTGAACGCGCCCTGAACATCAGGACATGCTCTTGACCTGCCATTCTACCCATAATTGAAAACAAGAGCCATATTCTTGCTATAAGTGGAGTTCCCAACAATTGGACCCCCACCAATCAGATTGTCCTGTGGATAGCAGACACCAGTAATAATAATAATCTTTATTTATATGGCACAATCAAATTCTGTAGCGCTTGGTAATACTTTTTACAATTTCTTAAATCGACGTTCGTCACATCTCAGATAAAGCAAAGGCGTTGTTCCATATAGTCTGAGCAGAATCTGAGCGGATTCTGCTAGAAATAGGTGGCATGTTGGCCGCAATCCTTTCAGAATTTGTTGCAGATTTGGTGGAAAATCCTTGTCAAATTCAGCATTATTGAAATGTATCTGTTTTAAAAGTTTGATAAGTTTTAAAAGGCTGATATTACAGGATTGAAAGTATGCGGAATTTATAGAAGTTTCACATCCGTGAATGAGCCGATGCTCGTTGCTTTTTACGCCCATCAGATTTCCATTTGTTTATCATGGATCTTCCTAAACTATAGTCTGTAAGTGATCTGTGAAAAACGGTCCAAACTATTATATGCTCTTATTTTAAACAGATTAGTCGCACGGTCCATTAAAATAACGGCAATGGGCAATGATCCATTAAAAAGTATTTTGTTGTCCCTTCGAAGAAACCGACGGCATCCGACTGCCTTTCACTGTAGTGAACATTCAAGAAATTTGTGCCAAAATCCCTCTCCCCTTGAAGGCATTGGGTGTTACTCCATGAACATGCCCTATATTCTTAGCGGTCATAAACTGTGTTGGAAAGCGATGGCAAATTTTCATGTCACCATCTAGCCCTAGCCTCAAGGCGCCATTGACTTGCTCATAGAACAAGTACAAATTATGTACATAATTATTTGTTAGATGCGCCTGAAGATGTCATTATGTCTGACACGTCCTCTTTGATGTCTTTCAAACAATTTCATTGTCATACTAGGGTTGGCAGCAAGCAGCTGATAACAGAGAACAGCAGCTTGATGTCTACAACGAGACCCGAGGTGCTGGAATGTTGCACCTCGTCGCTCTTGTCATGTTGTGCCACTTCTCTGACATGTGTTCCGTAGGCAAACGTTTACAAATGGCACCTTCTGAGCGCCAGGTATTTCCGCTTTTCTCAGTCAGTATGTACTCAATAAACTCGCCGCACTCAAACCTCCCACACTGGCAGGATGCATAGAATATTAAATGTGTATTTGGGCGGCCAGAGGTCATTAGGCATCTGCTCCCAGGGGGAAGTAACGTCGTTGGCAGATTCCGGAGCTGGCAGCCATTCACTAGTCCCTTTCCTTCATAGGAGGTCATTTACATGCTCAGCCGTGCCAAGCTATTCCCAAAAATCCCCTTGGTTTGGATGAAAATTGGCGCAGAGTTATTAGAACTGTCAAAATCAAAAACTGTTTTGTTGCCCATAGGAACCGATCACAGCACAGCGTTCATCTTTCAAAGGCGCTGTAGGAAATGAAAGTTTGGCTGTGATGTGTTGCTATGCTTGACATAGACAGTTTAATAAATCCTTATTAGTGTTTTAGAATTTATTTAGCAGAAATACAATAGGCCCCAGTGACATGTCACACAGTCTTGTCATTGAGTTGGCTGTGGGCACTGTAACAGGTTGTCCCATGGTCTATGTTTTAGAAAGTTCTTGCACAAATTTTGCAGAGGTGTTAAAGGAAGGTAAAGGAAGGTAAAAATATAAGTTAGGGTACATTCACACAGCGGTATGCCCACCGTGCGGGCATACCACCGTGTGCTGGAGAGGAGGAGGAGGCAGCCCCTCCTCCCTCCATAGAGAATAGCGGCGCACGGCCGCACACACGCCAAAAGATAGAGCATGCTCTATCTTTTTGCGGTGTGCGGGCCGGATCGGTGCCACACATGTGTGGCACTGCATCTGCGCCGCGCCACTATTGCCGTCTATGGGGACGTACATGCGGCCACAAATTTGCGGCCGCATGTACGTCCCCGCAGACGGCCATGTGAATGTGCCCTTAGGTTTTGATTCTGCAGGGGAGAGTCACTCCAGACGCACCTATCTTTGGTTCATATTAAAAAAAAAAAAAAAAGAATCTCAGCTTTCAGATCACATCAGACTTGTGGTCCTATCGCTACAGAAACGGAGACATAGAGACTTAAAAAAAAAGTTCTCACTTTTATTTAACCACTTGTAACTCCACTTCTGTAGCTCGGAAAGCCACAATCCTGATGTGCTCTGAAACAGTGATTTTCAACCCTTTTTGAGCCGCGGCACACTTTTTATACTTAGAAAATCCTGGGGCACACCACCAACCAAAATAGCACAAAATGACACTAAATCAGTCATATTATACATATAGTTAATAATATAGATTCTAGATTATTTTACTCACTCAGTGTGAAACCTGGGCCTGTTTCGATAAACACAAAAGGGATATCCTGGCAGTATTGGTGGAAAGACACACACGAAGCTCTTCCTCAACAGTTCTCAGTTTCTCCCTGTTTATGTATATGGTGCTGATTATTATGTGGCTCATATACTGCAAAATAAAGGGGTACAATAAGAAGTACTATGGCCATGAGGCCAGAGTACAAGTGCCAGCTCATATACTCAGCATGGGCTGGTACTTGTAGTATCCAGCCTCATGACTATAGTATTTCTCATGTTACATTTCTCATTGTTATATGCAGTATACTGCTGGAGTACTAAAAGTACCAGCTCATATGCTGAGTATTCTGCCAACAGTTCATATACTCAGGCAAAAGCTCATCTAGTCAGCATTATTGGTGGGCATTACCTTGGCGGTGGGCAAATGTGAGAGTCTCTCTGCTCTCAGGATGATGCGCCGGCCTCGGTGACGTCATTTTGTCGCGCAAGTTTCAAAGCTTGTGCATGTGTTATTGTACACGTCTCCTACATTGTAAGAAGCCGTGACTGCGCATCGCTGCGCATTGCCAGGAAACAAAACACAGGGGGCACCATAGTTTGGGGAACTTTCGCCGCGGCACACCTGACCATGTGTCACGGCACACTGGTTGAAAATCACTGCTCTAAAAGATGAGATTCTTATCTTTACGATACCAGCACGTTTCTAGGTACTATAGGAGCAAAGATAAGGACGTTTCATACCATACGTG
This sequence comes from Engystomops pustulosus, assembly GCF_040894005.1. Lineage (NCBI taxonomy): Eukaryota > Metazoa > Chordata > Amphibia > Anura > Leptodactylidae > Engystomops > Engystomops pustulosus. The sequence goes on along the minus strand of NC_092418.1, from coordinate 98,453,538 downwards.
AAGGCGCTTCAGTTTAGTTGGGTTTTTCTTTAAAGGTGTTTTCTGCCTGGGGACATTAGGGAGACCCTAAGTGCATTAGATTAGTCACCATTACTGTTGGATTTTGGCAGCGATCAGCCAGGAACATGTGGTATATGTTTGCAGTGTATGTAGTTGGGTAGTTGCTCCAAATTCACCCCTCTGTGTCCCAACCCTGAGTTCCACTGATAAGGGAGCCCTATTATGAAGGGTGCTCTTTGTAAAGGTCAATGGTGCGTCTCTCTTAACCATAAAGCAGTGCCTTGTTGATGTCCACTTCTTGCTCTTGATCCATTTACAATCAAAGGCTCCAGTAACAGACGTCACATCCTCCGGTCACTGCAAAAATATTTTGTGCATCCGTGCTCGCTATCTGCTCGGCCCTTTAGACGTGTTCCTGGAGGCCCGATGTAGTGGTGACACGCAGAATCGTCTGATATCACGCCGTGATGTTGAGTCATAGAACAATATTTCATTTTGACTAAAACTTTCCATGGGAACTCTGCCAGACCTGGGAGTGTATCTGCCTTATCAAGGTGTCAACGCATATTAAACCGATGTCCTGACGGGCAGAGGGAGCATGAGAAGTCGCATGAGGGGCTAAGGTGTCATTACCTGTCGTGTCTGTTTACTGAAAACATTGAGAGGAGGTCATTGTGTCCCTTTTATCTAAAATTTGTGTGAAGTCTTGCCCTGACAAGTTGTGGAGGTCGCTTACAAAAAGGAGCAAACATAACCCTTGTATCTTAAGTTCACCATTGAGGTATTTGGTGCCTCCTACCAGGTCTGACATTGTGACCCTGGGAGTTACCTTATTTTTCGACTATTGTTTTATGGTCTGGTGTTTTATGGTCACGGGCCGTATTATAGACCAAAAATCTGTTAAGTCTCCAATCCACATTGGATAAATTAGCTGTATCTGATCATTTTAGTGGGTGTGGGTGATGATCTGATGTATATTGGACCTCCCAACTCTTCGCCGATATCGGGGGGGGGGGGGGGATAAGAATTGGCAAGCAGGAATTAATCTTTACAATCCTTCTCTTCTTGAGAAGTCTGGTTTTGCCAAAAGACTTTGGTAGTGGCTCTTGCTCTTGGCTACACATACTCTTTTTTTGGTAATGTGTTTGCATTCTGATGGATCAAAGCTGTTGTGATTTTCAAAAACTGTCAGGACATAACTAGAAACCACTGAATTTTTTTTTTTTTTTTTTTCAATTAAAGTTTTTATTATAATGTTACAATGAAAATCCAGTGTAGTAAATTATGGTGTTTGGTCATGCAGGACTCAAAAGGAGTAGAAAGTAAGAGTTCTCATTATGGAGACTTTGCCAATTATGGCTGCCTTGTAGGCATTTGGAGACTTGTAGCCATTGATGCGCCACTAGGGGAAATTCATAAGTCTCCAAAAATCTACAAGGTGACCTTAATTGGCAAAGTCTCCATAAGGAGAGCTCTTACTTCCTGACCCTAGTCAATAGCCTCTCAGACCTGTTCCCTACACTGTACTGAAGAGATGCAACCTTGTTGAAACAGCACTGTCTACATTTGGTAATCTGTTCCGTCTGGAGTAGATATACTGGTTTGGCTTTAATCCCTCATCATGTCATTAGGCTTCTTGTGTGATGTTAAGAGGGCTGCCTTTTTAAGGTAGCAAAAAGAGCCATTGTTTTCCCTTTCCCATCCTGGAAAACGTATTTACGCATTTCCCAAGAGGAGTAATTAGTCATAACCAAATACTCAATGTTAATATTGAGTGAAAATGGTACAGGATCCTACAAAGGTGATAGTCCTATGGGAATCATTAAGTGATCCGGTGTGTAGTCAGAACCATTCATCTATTATTTTACCACACCGTAAAGTGAAGTTCAGAAGATTATCAAAGAAAACACTGGAATTTTTTTTTTTAAGCTGTTCACTTACATTGTCCTGTACTTATGCAACAAATTATCCTGTAACCTACATGGGATGTGTCAACCCATTCTTAGTTTCTGCTCCTTGCAGACTGTTTTCCTATTTGTCAGCATCATGTGTTTCCGATTTTGCACACCAAATTAAATAGAGTATAAAAGTTTTTGCTTTTGCTCTACTTTCCCTTGATATGAGTCACAGACACGGGCTCGGTGTTAGTCATACTCATGTCATGTTTTGGCTGGTGCCGTTAGATAAACTCTAGACATGGGAACCATCTGCAGAACACTTTATTGTCTACATTTTGTATCTGAATTGTCTGAGTGTATTCCCATAGACTAGAAGCAGTAGATTGACTATGTTCTTCTTCTCAAAGCTGTTTTGATGCATAATAAAAGACCTTGAACACCATCCAAAATACAGACCTTTATCATTTTTGTGTTCATGTTTCATTGACATTACTTTATAAGGGCCCATGGACATTCCCATATATTGTGACTGTGAGTTTGTGTGATTATGTTGGCTAGTACCATCTCTAGTGGTCCTTAAGGTAATTAAAGGGAAGTGGTCCTCTGCTTCTACACCAGTAAACAGTTATGGTAAATATCCTTTCTGATATCACCTTTTTAGAGTTAAAAATCCTATGTTCCTATTATAAATTCCCTCTAAAGTCATATCCACATGAGATAAAAAAAAGTCACTTTTTGGCTGAGTTGTTATGCAGAGAGGCTGGAGGGGAACATTAATTTAGATGCCCCTATCTTGGGCCCTAGGGCAGGTAGAACCATGGTTCTGGTGCTATTTTAAAGATTAAAAGATTCCGACATGTTTGTGGTCCTTTCTGCTGAAGAACTGGTCATGGAGGATGTTACTGTTAAAAACTGCAGATAAAATCCACAAACATTTCTTTACTAATAATTAATTCCTTTATTTATATGGCGCCAACAGATTACACAGAGCTTGCTAAATCGGTCCCTGTCCCCATGGGGCTCACAATCTAATCAACCTACCAGTATGTTTTGGAGTGTGGGAGGAAACCGGAGGACCCGCGGGAAACCCACGCAAATACGGAGAGAACATACAAACTCTTTGCTGATTCCGGTGGCTCTGGATTAAAGGATAGCTACCACCAGGATGAAGGATTGTAAACTAAGCACACGGACATACTGGTGTGTGTCCCCTCTGACAGGATCTGCTCTTCTTCAAGCTTCCTGTGCCATTGTCTTTAAGAAATAAAGGCTTTCAAAATTATGCAAATGTAGTCCGAAGCCCCTCATTTGCATAACGTTAATGCCTTTTTTGTAAAAAAACAGGGCATAAAAAGCTAAAAGAAGAGCAGATCCTACCACAGGGGACACACATCAGTATGTCAGTGTGCTGGGTTTACAAACTTTGATCCTGGTGCTAGATGTCCTCTAAACATTGTGCAGGTCTCTGCTGTCCTAAACTTTGTGTCTTAAAACACAAGAGTTGATTCGAGATGATTGCTCAATTACTGACTAGGGTAGGTTTGCAACTCCAAATAGATCTTGTTTCTCCAGACACTTCAGCCAGAACCCAGACAGTGCCTGTTCTGGAGTGTCGGAGCATTTGGTAGAGAGGAGTAATAGTGATAAGTGCTCACTCCCACTAAAACCACTGGTACTTGCACCGATCGCGGGTTTTAGCGGGGAGGGAAGGGGGTGGTTGTGAGCTGAACCCGAACTTCTTGCTCGGACCTGAACCGACAGTTTTCAGCATGGACCCAAACATTGAGGTTTAAGGTCCACTCATCACCAGTGAGTAACCTTGTGCTGTTCTCCTTTAAGAGAAACTCCATTCATTATTGACTCCACAATTGGCGGCAATGGAAATATTTCCGTTTTTAAGGCTCTCTCTCCTTTGGACATCTTTTTATGTTTGTGGAGGCCTAGCGGTTTCTCTACAGCCAACGTTGGAGTGCTCTTCTGTGCTGTAACAGTCGATGGTTTCCATTTTTCTTGTGCCCCTTTTGTTGAGGAGCCTCTGAAGGATGTTCTTCACGGCTCTCTTCTATACAGGTACCTGCAGAGTTTACATCTTCTCGGAAAGATTCTTAGAATGATTCAGGTAAAATGACTTGGATGAAGACCGTCACGTTGTAGACAGAAGTTCTGATATATGGAGGGCAAGTATCTAAATCTTAACGATCAGGTCTGTCGGTGAGATCATTCAGGTCTCCTCATCGGCTTCTGATGATCACTTCTGGTGACGATGTCTGTCTGCTACGTATTGAGTCATTGGAGACTTTCGGGTGTAGGGTAGGCAGCTCTGCGGTAGACCTCTGTGATGTGCAGCTCTGCAGTAACGTGTACCAACAAGATCACAGCTTTGTCACAGTTGGTTTTCAACGAACCAATAATAATAAGGTCTGTTCCCATAAAAAACCCCTCCAGCGGTCGGTGTGTGAATTATGTTTATGTTCTCGCTACTAAAATATTCATGAACTAACTGGTGGCAGTACAATGTATCACTTCTTTCTTCGTCTGCAACGTTTAACACGCAAACATGTCATTTTAAGGAAATCCGTTAGAAGGTGTCGCCCTTTTGCCTGTTTTTTTGTGACTTTGATGGGTAAATAAATGTTCTCCGAGGTTTTCACTTCCCTTTTTATACATGGAACTGAGAGGGAACTTCTCCTTACACGGGCAAAGCCTTGTACCCAAGGCAGAAGTTCAAGGACAACAACCATCAAAATCCATCGTGATAAACCAGGGGCACCGTGACTGTGCTAATCTTCTTATTTGTGTTATCCATGGCCTCCTTCCTTCTAAAAATCAATGTTTACAATTATGCTAATGAGGCTGAAGGGCTCTTGGGGCGTTACTAGAGTCCCTCGAAGCTGTAGCTTCACAGACTATTACACAGACTTTTATGCTCATTAGCATAATTGTAAAAGATGATTTAGGAAGGAAGGAGGTTTTGCCACACAGCATTGAAGGACCTTTGCTGTAATCATTTGGCTCACTTTTTTTATTTGTGAGTATTTTTTTTTGATGGGATTCCCCCTCAAAGGGCCACTTAGAAGTCACATTTGCCTCTGTGGTGTGTATGCCCTTGACCACAGCTAAACTACATCCTAGGTGAAATGGGTGGTGACGTGGGACGCCATATTGGAATTCCGTATAGCCACATCCTAATTCCAGTTATGATAAAGGAAAATCATCGGAGCTGTAGAAAAGTCCAGATTAACAATAATAAGCCTAAATTATGTGTTTTGGATGTAATAAATGCTACAAACACAATAACTGTCATTTAATCATAATCTCTGAACAATCAAGTTCATTTTTGAGACTCGATCTTCTGTAAATAAAAACCCAGACAAGTATTTCCTTTAAATAAATTCCTGTGAATGTCTGAAGGATATGACACCAGTATGTGTGACCTGCAGCGGATTACAATGCCAGGGATAAATACATCGCAGACCATTTTAGTCCTAAGTGGATTAAATAAAGCCGCCTCCTCACCTCCCGGGATAGACTTTGTTTTCTCGTTCTAAATCCAATTTGCCCACCCAAGTGACACGCAGAAGCTCACAGTAAATACCCAGCGATGGTCACTTTGCTGCATGTGATGTCTGACTATGAATCTGAGGACATTCTTAAAGGGGTGGGGGGCAGTCTAAAAATATTGTTAATGTATCCATGGAATAGGTTCTCAATATCGGATTGGTGGGGGTACAACACCCAGCACCCCCAACTGTTCTCAGTAGTGGATAATAGAAGCGGAAGCAGACAGCGCCGTTCTCTGTGTAGTGGCTGAACAGAGTCACTGCGGCTAGGCACTTATTTAAATTAATTGGAGCTGATATGCAGTTAACGGCTCTGACCACTACACAGAGATGGAGCTGTCTGCTTCCTGTTTTGCTTCCTGCTTCCTGTTTTGTTTTGTTTTTTGTTTATTTTTAGAACTGGGGTGTCTTGTTCCTTTGTTAGTTCTCCTTTAAAATATATAAATAAGCTGATAATTGGGTGTAATACTTCCTCTTATCAATGGGGTAAGTCCCGACATTGTGGCTGACCCTGAATTGGTTAGGCAATGTTGGACTCTGAATAAACCCAATTGACAATTAACGTTTCCAGGAGGGATAACTGAGGGACATTACAGAATAGAGATCTAAGATAAAGTACATCATGTACTGTGAATAGGAATTCATCGCTAAGTTATGTACTGCATAGTCCATGTTTGTTTCTGGATTTTAGGAGCTCAGGGAAGCGAGCAGTGCATGCTGGGAGTCCTGTGGGTGGCCACCTCCTGTAAATATTGTGGAGGCATAAGTCATTTCAAAGGAGTTTCTGAATAATTGAAACCCTTCATAATAGAGACGCTTGTTGCGTATTCGGTGAAAGTGTGTCTAAAGTAACTGGATTTCCCTGGAAAATCGTGCGATCCGTGATACTGCACCCCGTGCGGAGCTGCGCCGGTCGCTGTATTGTGGACTGCACTTACTGGAGATGAATTCAGAGGGTGAGGAAAAAGGGCGAAAAGTTGAAAGTTTTGATAATTACAAGGTGTCGTTTGTGTTCTGCTAATTACAAGTTAACTTTTGGTTTGATACTTGGCTTCTGAGCATCGCTTTGATGATGTGCTGAGGCTCCGATGTAACCACTTTACAGGGAAACTTCTTGTGTTTAAAGGGATTTTCTGGAAGTTAAAAAACAAGGCTGTTTTCTACCAAAAACAGCGCCACACTTGACCATGGTCTGTGCCGGTATTGCAACTCAGCTCCATTCATCTCTATGCAATTGAGTTGCAATACCAGCACAATCCATGGTCAAATGTGGTCAACCTCCAGACAACTACTTTCAGGGAGTAAAAGCCCTCCCAAATCAATGATTTTGGAGTCTAGGAAGTTTCAATAGGAGCAGAATAATAAATTGTGGCCACCAACTGATGAAGAAGGGCTTATTGATGTTGAAGTCATCCCGTAAGTGCACCAAAGGTGTGCCACAATATGCCTGCAGAGGGTGGCTTAAAGGGTGGCGTTGGTTGATATTACAAGAGGAGCACTTGGCATCTGTCTTTATTCAAATTAAGCCCGCCTCTGTTGCACTTGCAGTTGATTTGCATATCTCTACAAGTGCAACCTTTTGTGAAAGCCTATTGAGCATGTTCAGTTCAACATGCCCAATCCTTCTTTCATTTCGGCATCAAGATGATAAGACTCTCCTGTCTTGACTTTGTGTGTGTGAGCACCTATAAGGGACACTTTTCTGGGTGCTGTGGTTGATGCATGAAAGGTGCACCCAGTCACGCCTGTCACGTGTATGAAGCGTGTTTAGCACATGACCGGTGGTCTGGGTTAACTTACATAGTTTCTTGTATCTCTTCTAAGTTCACTTGTTTATCTGTAGCTCGGTAAATTTCTGTTCCACTGTCTACGTTTACTTCCACAGGGTTTGCCGACAGATTGACAGAGAACATATTTGTTGGCTAAATCCAATTTTTACTGAAAGACTGATTTTAGCCAATGGGATGATCAGATCCAAAAGTCCTGTATGTGAACCCTGTTCAGGTCAGTAGAGAGATCTGTGCTGCCGATGTGTTCAGCTTGCAGTGAATTCTTTCAGACTTGATACAATTGTTGTAATGTTTGTAATTGGGTGTAGAATACAAGAATGGACAGCAAGCGGAGATTTTGAACTGATAACTTGATACACCTGGAATAACCAAGTAATCGCCCTTCCAGCAAACAGTTTGATAATGTAGTGAGGCCTCTTTCTTAGTCCATCAACTACGGGAACAGTGGTCCCGTGCCTCTCACTCACCAGTAGTAATACGGGCAGTTTGGGCGGTAGCCTGGGGGCCAAAACATTCTAAGGGGCCCATAACACCCTCCTAATATTATACTCAGCCATAAAATCCTTGTACATCTGTGCCTGCTCACAATACACATGTACACAAGAGCTATTTCAGGACCTTTGAAGGTCCTCCAAAGGTCCTGAAACTGCAGATTGATACAGGCAAATTGGAAGCATCCTCCATTTCTTTTAAGTTTGATTCTAGTACCATATGTAGGAGATGATTCCAGACTTGTAGGGTTATAATATTCATACAGCTCAGGGCACATGGCAGTCATAATCCGCCCCTGCCGGTCACCCCCACAGTTTGTTTGCCCATGAGAGGAGTATCCATCACCATGGCACTGCAAAGTTGCAAATCCAGATCTGTTCTTCCTATGGCTCCTACTTGTCTTAATTTAGTTAATTACGGAAGATCCCTGTACCTTGTCTAAACAAAGGCCTGTTTAATGAGGAGCCAACAGGTGTGCCCGAAAGAACCACCAATGAACAATATATAAATGTCAGATTAATACACACATCCTTGTTGTTGTGCCAGGGTGATGAAAAGGTCCAAAAAATCAGACCCCGGGGGATAATTAGATTGATCTTCACTGTTTACCTGCATTTTTTTACATACCCATGAGATCAACCCGGGAAAGGTACTCGGTGCCAAGAAAGCAAATCCTCTTCTGTACACAATGATGTCATTGTATTCCTGTCCAACGATGATGTCATTGTATCTGCGCTCTAAGCATTGACATGTGTTGTCACTTACAAGTTGGTGCTATCATCTAAGTAAATATGTATTCCGAAAAATAATTGTTTTGGTTAAATTTATGACCTGTTATTGCATAGTTTATTAAGTATTCTTATAGAAGGTGAATATAACCACAATTTGGTAAGTTTCCAAATCTTTTTGTTAGTCTTTGAACATAGACCCCCTCTGTTAATTTACATTTATTGTGATTGCCATGAGGATACAGCAGAAAGAGGAAAGAGGGAGGGGGAAGTGACAGGGTTAGGGGGACGCTGAGTACAGTGTAACAGGCAGTGAAGCCAAAGCACGGAAGGGCTCTGGTAGAGCCTTTCTGACTCACTCAAGTAATTTTAAAAGTTGAGTTTAGAAGGCAGGAAGCCATAGGTTATAGAGATTGATTTTTTTTTTTTTTTTTTATGGTTTTACTTTTTAAATTGCTCCAACCTATCTCAATTTTTGAAGAGCCCTGTGCCTGAAAGAACCACTATACAGCTACTCAGTGGGGGGGCTACTGGGTAAGGAGCATGAACCACGTTGACATGACTTTATTTAATTGTCACCTGACCTCAAAATGTGCTTTATTGGCAAAGAACCTTCTACCTCCGTGTCCCCTAACCACTGGTTTGAGACCCTGTGCTGGGCCTGGGATTATTTAGTCCTGGGCCATAGGAGGAAGATGAGTCGGGAGTGGCAGCTGACTATAGATGCTACCACTTCTGCGAAGCACTTCCACTATACCTTTTGCCAGTGGCTTACGGAGCTGTGGGCAATGGGTGGTTGTTAGGAGTAGAAGGGCCTCCAGGAACTTCCACGACTACTTGAGTCAGCAGCTGCTCCTGTCTCATCCTTCTTCTCCTAACACACAACCCCTACCCTACAATGGCCCACAACCACCAACCCATTACATCTCCTCCCCCCTCCCCCCATTCCCTTGGTAAATTAACATGTACTCGACTGGTGTCTGGGTTAAAAAATGGTTTAGGACCATGGCTTTACCTGACTCAACTTTCATTCTCTAATGTGTCAGTAATACTAGTACTATACTGCGACAATCTTGATTCATAGGAATCCATGTCTTGTTTTGATCTCAGGGTCATAAAGAGCAAATAAAAATATAAAAAATCTGCTTGTGGCCAACAACTTAATAAAACAGAACTTTTTGCGCCCTGTCCCGCCTCTACCACCATTCCCAGTCCCCGCTGCACTGTACTACCAGGAGACTATAGCGGAGGCAGCTCAGCCAATCACTGGCTGAGCCCGATTCCCACTCCATCTAGTGATTTGGCTGAGTTGCCTCCCCTAGTGGACACCTGGGAAGTGCAGTGTCGTGTGGACCAGGTGGGTGGGTACTAAATGGGAAGGAGAGGGAAGCCTGCAGCCCATATTATTTTTCATTGCGGTAAACTCCTTAATATCCTGAAAATGTAACTAGTAAGATCTGGTATTAAAGCCATTTTCAATGGCAAAACCTGAAACGGCAGTTGTTTTTGGTTGAATATTGGTAGCAAAGCTCTAAGCCTGAATATCTAGATTCCCCTATTAGCTTTTGGTACTTGCCATTTGTACTTGCCTGGTAAAGGGTTAAGGGAGATTTACGGTGTGTTATGAGGCAGACACGGAAAGAGCGTAACAACACATGATGCGGTAAATCTAAACCATATGGGACCAAGAGAAAAAGGAAATCTTAACAGTTTTCAGTAAAACCCATGTCCCACATTCCTCGTAGACATTTCACGATGATTGCTTTTCATTACCCGCACACTGAAGTAATATTTTTAAGATTCTAGGGAGTACTTAGCCCACAGGAACGAAAAAATTCTTGCGAACCTGGAGACAATTATGAAAAACGTTGAAAATAAAACAAGGAAAAAATGTATTTAATTACTTTTTATTTCCATTTCTAAACCTGTAAATACAAAGTCGAGATTATTGTTGCTTCAAGAATTTTAAGTGTCTCCTGCGCTGTGGGCGGTAGGCAGTATGGGCAGCCGGAAGGGAGAGAAATTGGTGCAAACCTTGGTGGGGAACACTTGGGGTTCACGGTAGGGGGTCTGTGAAGGTGTCAACTCAGAATTGAAGATGAGAATTAAATGAGGGTCCATCATTGGGTTTTAAAATGTATATCAGAACATGGGCCCATCGTTACCCGGTGGGCCAGTCGACAATGTGTCTCTATTGTGACTGTATAGCCCCCATAGACTTCAATTGCACATGGTCACCACCCCGTGACTGTGGCCAGTGGTGTGCTGGCTTCCTCCTTTCTTGGAGGGGTACCGTTTCCCCCCCGTCTATGTCCACCAGCCAAAACGGGCCGTGAATGAGGCCTGTTTGCAGCTTGTTTTAAATACACAATAGTGTGCATGAGGCCTAGGTAATAGAAACACATTGGGGCAGATTTACTTACCCGGTCCATTCGCGATCCAGCGGCGCGTTCTCTGCGGTGGATTCGGGTCTTCCGGCGATTCACTAAGGCAGTTCCTCCGACGTCCACCAGGTGTCGCTGCTGCGCTGAAGCCCGCCGAGGTCCGCCGGAGTGCACGGTCCTATACTTGGTGGAGGTAAGCACATGTACCATGACACTTTTTTTTAAAATGCGGCGGATTCTCCGAATCCGTCGGATTTTCATTCGGCCACGCCCCCCGATTTCCGTCGCGTGCGTGTCGGCGCCGATGTGCCAAAATCCCGGGGCAATACAGGGAAAATCGGCGCAAAACGGAAATATTCGGGTAACACGTCGGGAAAACGACGTCGTAAATGACCCCCATTATCCACTGTTCCACCGGCTAACCAGAGAGAAACCTCTGATGGGCCCAGGTTATGACACATAATGGGCCACAAAAATCCATCAGACAAACCAATTTGGAAGTGAATGGAGCTCTTGCTTGACAACATGGTCTATTTCTATATAGGCAGATTAACATAAATTATGGATTTTATGGATGGAGACTTGGTCCTCACAATCACCATTTATGGTAGACACCTCTTACTCTGCCCGGCACAGTAGACATGTCTTCTCCATTGCTCCGTCTCAGGCCAGTTCGGCAGCCTGTAACTTGCTTCCACAAAAAAAAGTCAACAGCCTTTTTAGTTGAGGCCCTTCCTGGAGAACATAGGACACTCGGTATGTTTAATATATTACGTAATGAGTAATCTATAGGCAAATTTAGTTTTCTGGGTGGAGGACGACCTCACATCTTCAGTTATGAAGATTCTTCTGTAAGGAAACCCAATATTATTTTAGCGTAGAGTTATTGTTACACTAGTTTCTTATACAGGTGGTCCCCTACTTAAGGACACCCGACTTACAGACAACCCATAGTTACAGACGGACCCCTCTGCCCACTGTGACCTCTGGTGAAGCTCTCTGGATGCTTTACTATAGTCCCAGACTGCAATGATCAGCTGTAAAGTGTCTGTAATGAAGCTTTATTGATAATGTTTGATCCAATTACACCTAAAATTTTGAAACTCCAATTGTCACTGGGGCAAAAGAAAAAAAAATTGTCTAGAACTTCCATTATAAAATATACAGTTTCGACTTGCATACAAATTCAACTTAAGAACAAACCTCCAGACCCTATCTTGTATGTAACCCGGGGACTGCCTGTACTTTGGTATAGCATTCGCCTACTCTGATGACCGGCTATAAACGTGCACACGTGTTGCTGTCAGAGCCAGTGACAGCTGCACTCGGCTGACTTGGAGCTGTCTACATGTCAGACATTTCATTGTATCATTAAAATTCTTCTTTAGTTTTACTGCCTTTACTTACTGTAGTTTATCTTTAGAATGAGCTGCCATCTACAAGTCCCCTTCATGTCTGTTTTAACGCAAAGGAGGTGAAATCAAAAGCCTTCATGTAAAATTTTGAGAACCAGAACTTTATAACAAGCCACTACCGGCATAGTGTATAGTCCTATCTGTCCTTTATAGTATCTTCAATGCTGCTTAAGTTGCATTTGGTTATTATGTTGACCTAGGCTCATGTACGGATGACATGAGACTTCATTTCTGTTGGTCACATGGACTACCGATTTTAGTGGTATCCCCTGCCCATACCTTCTCCTGAAATGTGGTGGCAAAGAAGGTTGGGGTTTGTGAGTAGCTGTACAACCTACAGTTAAATCTCCGGGCCAGCATATAGGCTTCATAAGTCATGACCTTGATTTAATAGCTAAGTACACATTTTATTAATTGTGACTTTTTGCCCAATTTTAAGGCCAGTGACTTTTGAGTTATCTCAAATTGTAAAGTTCCATTCTAATTTTTTTGTAAAATACTGAATAGGGTCTTTTTAAAAGGCAAGAAAGGTCATGTCAGAAGTTGACTCCAGAGATGAACTTGTATTGAGAGGAAATGTTTGTAGCATGTGTTTGGGGTCAACTGTGAAATCCTGTGGCTTGTGCGGCCATAAGCTTGGGGTAAAGGTCATTTAGATAGAAAAAGCAAGCCTAAGCCTTTATGCATTTTGGCACAAGCTTTTATTTGGTTATATAAAATGGCTTAAAAGAGCACCACAGTCTATAAGGCGCACGTAATCCGGACAATTAATGGTTAAATTAGTACCATTGTCAGACATTTACGTCAGATGGTATGGATCGGGGCCCAAACAAACGCATAAATCAGGCACTTATCATGGCCAGCTCTACAATCTCCTATAGTCCGTTTGTATGAGCTCGTTCCTCGCAATAATACACGGAATGATTACTGGCTTCCTCTCTCCTCGGTAATCAGATTACCGGGCTCGCTGAATTATGACAATAATGCTTCTTTTATACTGTATGAAGATATATGATTCTGCATAAAAACTTAGAGGGCGGATGTGGAGACGGCAGTCCAAGACTTCGATTGTGTCAAGTTGATGGTGTAATGTTTAGTTATATTAGTTGTTGTTGATGACCTAGAACAGTGGTGGTGAACCTATGGCACGGGTGCCAGAGGTGGAGCTCAGAGCCCTTTCTGTGGGCACCCATGCCTTCACCCCAGCACAGAATTTGCTAGTAGTGACTCAAGGCTTCCTCCTGTGGTCCAAGCCATGGAAATGCTATGCTCAGTACTATAGTAAAGCGACACCTTCTTGGCTGCCAGGACTGCATGAGAAGCGAGAAGGTGTGGACAGAGATGGATTATCATTGGAGCTCCTGCTCTGGGTCAACTGATTCTTCCTCTTCAAGGGACCCTGGAAGGATGCTATAATCCAAATTTCTCCATCTTCTTTCTATTGCATTGGTGTCCTCAAGACAGCAATACAATTGAAACTTGTGGTACAGCTGGGATCAATAGGTTACTGCTTAAATAGTCATGTTGGCACTTTGTGACATAAAAGTAGGTTTTGGTTGTAGGTTGGGCACTCTGTCTCTAAAAGGTCTGCCATCACTGACCTTTAAGTATTGGACCTATAACATATGGGGGCCCTACTGTGAAGTCTTCGTAAAGGGGTTTCGTGAATTAATTGATCCGGTTATTTGGGGTCTGACACCAAATACCGCCACCACCAGTCTGCTACCCGAAGCAACTTTCTTGTTTGTAACGTCAAGTTCATCAGTCACATGGACTATTTGGAGCTCTGTCCTGTTCAAGTCAATGTTGCTGAGATAAAATACAATAAAGTGTGGTCTCTCCATAAAGCTGAGCTCGGTAGGGATCCATGTTCTGCACACATCAATCTGATATTGGATAACCTGTCCAATGGATGGACAGTCAATATATATTTGTTACTGGCGCATCTCAATATGGATAGAGAAGGCAAACAATGCAGGGAACTCAAACCAATTGGAACAACTGATGGGCAAAAAAATAGTCATAAAATTTTTTTTTCTAGGAATGGAAGAGATTTTGGTCAGAGTCAATTATGTTGTCAACAGACGCTTTGCCAGCTCCTCACATGACAGCCTTGGCTAACGCAGTCCATGTCCATGGCCAGCTAACCGCGGCCAACATTTTACTGTAAAAACATCTGATTTAATTATTATTCAAGAAATGTGATCCCCTGTGATGTCTCCGCGGAGCAAATTTATTCATGTTGTTTTTGAGTACAATAAATGCATTTTTGCGTAGACAGAAACTGGAACCTGGTGAAGGCGAACTGGTGGAGCCCCATCTTCCGTGGTGAGAAACGACAACAGGAATGTAAAGCCACTTCCAATTGTGAAATAATAAAAGGACGTTAATGCTAAAAACACACTGTCTACATTTCACGAAAAACCAAACTCGTGGCAGTGCTGGCATTCGATTAAAACCTACTTCCAACACATGGAAGAAAGGGAAAGTTTCCAAAATGAGAAGTTTGTGAATATTTCCCTTTGCCCGCTGTGCTGGGATATGATCCTGCTAGTGATGAAATTACAGTGGTTAGAGAATGGATCTCCAGAACATTAGTGTGAATGTTGTGAGTAGTGTAGCAGTTGTGGACCCACCGTTCCACTAAAATTCATGTAGTTTTGGAGGTTCTCCTTTTTTTTTTTTTTTTTTTTTTTTTTTCACCACCTCCCTAAGCATTACAATCAGTCAGCAGGATCTTGTAGAGAAATGTGCTGTGATTTCCATCATACCTTTATTATTTTTGTCCCTTTATGTCATTTCCAAGATATTCCCAGTTAAATCCGTATGCTAATAAAGCAAATTATTGCACCAAGGTGATGTCGTCAGCATACTGGATGCACTACTATGCGCTCCATGGGATTAGCAAGACATTTATCTTGCGAGAAGCATGGGGCGACACTGCAAGAAGAGGAAAGTTGAAGGACTCCAGGCTGAGGACATGACATGGTGCACACAGTTCCTCATTATCATATTATCATCTGGGATTATCTTGGAAATGCCATAAGGGACATAAATAAAGAAGGGCTGATGAGAATCATTGGGGCTCATTTACTAAGGGTCGTGGATCGTACTTTTGTCAAACTATTGTCTTTTTTGGGATTTGCACGACTTTGACAGGTATTTAACAGGTGTCTGATTAAATCTGTCGGGCCTGAGCGGGGAAGCGATACATGCAGGATATCGGGCTCACAATCTTAGTGGATCGCGACACAGTGCATTATATACAGACAATGCACTTTAGGTGAACTCCATTGGACGAGTGACTAAACATGCCCCATTGTGTATTGCTTTACAACATCAAGCAGATAATGCTTGGCGTTTAGTGGTAAACCCCTTAATTAGCAATGACCATCTACCTCTTGAGTAGTACTGGATGAACATGATGGTCCATAAACAAACAAGGAGCGTATGTGCCAAGTTGGCATTATAAGCAGCAGGGCCCACATTCGCTGTATGAATTCAGTGTGACAGGATGGACCTGGCAGTCGACAGGGAGAGCTAAGATGTGGCACCGCTGCCACCAGTGCCTGAAGGTAAAAGGGCTTCTGCATATCCCCAAACTGTGTAGGCATCTATAGCCCCTTTGTCTATGTGCCACCATCACGTAGTATATTCTCGGCATGAGGAATGTCTGCATTGGTCAGCCTTTTTCTTTTTTTTGCCCTCAAATTCATATGGAAAATGGCACTGAAAATACGAGTCCCCACTATACATGGCCAAGTATTCTGCCAGAGACCTCTCAGGGTAGCACATTGAAACCCATCTGGCCGTTTTGGTGGAGGCTCACGGTTTATGATTCTGCCCTTCATTAGCTCGCGCCCATTTTTCTAAAGCAGAATAAGTGGAGCAATTGTAAACTTTTTGCACAATTAAGACCAAGAAGTCACTAATAACTTTTCGATTTTCTTTTATTGGCTCTATAAATTCCCCACTGTGAAGTATTATTGGGATTTTTATTTCTTTGCTTTGTACTTTTAACATTTAGTTCTCCTTTTATAAAATGATTTGGGAATATTTTTGACTCCATAAGTTGTTGCAGTCCAAATTGATTCTCATTTATGGTGTCTGGCACATGTGGCATAGCGGACACATGTTAGAAATCAGGGCAGATTTTGCTATCTTCAGATAAGGTTTTACCTGTGCAGATGATACATCTAAGAAAAAGCTTTTTAATGTTCGTTGCTGGGATCTGAAGAAGAACAAAGGGTCCTTCTGCGTTTTATGCCAGAAATACCTTAACCCCCAGAGACGCTGTGTTTTGCCCTTTGGTATGTGAAGTCTTTCCTGGGTGACTGGGTTACTTGGAGATGTCGGCAGTGAAAGGAGTCTGCAAGAAACTTCAAAGATGTCAAGGAGATTTTTTATTGCTGTCTAGTTAGAAATATCTAAAATGCCACATTCCACCTATAGCTATAAAGTATCATCAGCTGGATGGGGGTAGATCAGAGCAAGGGATGGGGCATAAATTGGCCATGATAACCTTTAGTGCATAGACACTATCTCCTTTTCTGTAGATAAGATTCGAATTTTGGACAAACCATTAGAAGGAATGTTCCAGTTTATTGCTATATCCATAGGACAAGCAATGAATGCAGGCCTCACCTGAATCTCCAAAACTGCCTACACGTTAATGAGAAAGGCATCCACGTGTGAGAGTCTCTTTATTTTCTTGTACTGGGGCTTTGAAACTTGTGTATTGGCCCTGGAGACCCATGTAACCATACATTTGTGTGTGTTAGTAGTAGCAGGACTGAGAAAATGCATTTACACTACAGGATTGTAGCTGGACTTGGTGCACAGCTGGATTGTCCTCACTCTGCTCTTTTTTTGACCTCTGTACTAAAACTGCTTCACAGCTTTTCCCTTCTGGTGTGATATCTTGCCAGAAGACTGATACAGCAGTGACTCAGAGCAGAGGGGAGGAGCTGAACAGCCATTCAGTGAAGAGATCTCGCACACCAGTGAACCAGCTACAATTCTGGAATAGAAATGCATTTTTCCCAGTCCCAGGAATGGTTACACAGATCTTCAGGGGAAATACCGAACAATGGCTGCAACTTTGGTCACACTGCTGGTCAACTGCTGCTATGAATATAACCTCTTATAACAATATGGGAATAGCCATCGTCTGTATGAATGATTAGTATTAATTTTCATCATATATGTCAGACAGCCTAAGGGAACGGCACTAGACTGACACAGCAGCATCATGTCTGATTCTGGTCTCGTCCCTTTAAGAGACGAACATGCCTTCCATGTTGTAATTTGATAATGGATAACTCAGGGATTCTGTCTGTTCCTGTACTGTTCGTCCTAAGAAAATCTCTGGATGCAGTTTGTCAGAGACTGGTCTAGAAATAGCCGCCGACTGACAATTAATAGATTTGTTTTTGTGCCTCTTAAGCTCCGGCTTTCTCCTTGGAGCAGGCACCTTTCAGCTCAAGGTAAAGCTTAGTACACACACATTGCTCGGAGGCGTCTCGGAGGGAATTTATCATGGCTTGTCAGACAGTTTTCTGGTGTACAAGTGACAAAAAAGTTGTATTTGCTGGCCATCGGCCAGGTATTGCGACTTTTTATCCCACTACACCACCCTCATGCCAAGTCCCTTAGTATATCTGGCACTTCGTGTGCCAGCGGGGAGTATCACATTTGGCATGATGTGCCCAGTTGTGATGCATCCAACCAATTTAAAGGGGTTGGTCACTGCCTGTAGCTTCTGGTACTTTCCTTTGACCTATATATTTACTCAATTTACATTTCTGCAAGCAAAGGTCTTTAGACCAAATTAGGAAAATATATAAAATTTAACTTTTATTGTATTCATTTTTTTTAAAAAAAAGTAAAGTCTGTGGCTATCACTTTACTGGGGTATATATGCTAAACCGAACAATCTTAAAAGTTTTTGTGGTGGTAGTGGGTTAGTGATAATAAGTGTTATGACACTTTATGGGGAGAACGTACTGTGCTATGACGATAGAGTGTGTGTTGGTGACCACTCTTTTGCCTCTACCAGGGAAGGGAGATGCCTCTCCGACTCTGGTTGTGGGTACTGCTGGGCTAATATGGACCTCTAAGATTATCCCAAAGGGCAGTGGTGTCCACAAAGGGAACCACTAGTTGATGAGATATGTTGCTTGTCCTCTATAATTAGCAGTCACGCAGTTGGTGGTACATATTGCTCAACCTCTCTATGGCTCGCAGTCACACATGCTCAATTGTTAGAGGTGGTTCAGAGTTCACATACACACATTAGTAAACTTGCTAGCAAGTAGCTAACTCCAATCCTGCTGCTGTTATTATTCCTAATTGGTACGAGATAAAGGTCTTGGGATCTAGCACTACGTCTCCTGAAGTGTCCAACTAACTGTATGAGTTCTTGATCAGATCCTACTATATGTCGCTGCAGTCCGACACATTTGGACCATTGGACATCCCACTACTTTTCAACACAATTGTCTTAAAAAATAAGTCGCTCAATCAGCCCCCCCTTTCCTTTGACCTAAGCACCTGCACAGCTCCACTATTTGCAGTTCCTGGGCGTCTTCTCCACACCATTAGACAGGATGTTTCGCACTGGCTTGAGGTGCCCATGGCGGGTGGTAGTGGGAAGTGTCAGATGCATCAGAGCCGTACAAGGGCATATTGTAAAGGGCCGGGACAGACTTTTACGTGGCTGACCCAATAATCCTAAATTTTGCTCCATGGCCTGGTATTGGCCCTGAGCCAAGTATTTGTGGACCGCTGATGTATAATAAATATATAGTGTCTGTATATGACATTTATAGACTATAGACAGTGGCTGGATCATATGCAGGTGGTGTATGACTGGATCCGGAGAGCAATTGGGGCCCTCATTCTAGGCCGCTGATGTCATTGGAATTTTTCCAAACCTCTCAGGAAGTTGTAATGTCCATCATAGTGATGCCTGGTAAAGTGTTGATTGACAGATTTTACTTCAGAAGTCTCAAAGTTCTTAAAGTTTCATTTGTGATTGACGAGTGACCTCATAAGGGAACAGTTTTCCCCAGGCCTGTAAGGTATTAAGGCCACTCTTTTATATAACCGTACAGTATGTTTTTTTTTTTTTGAAGAATGAAGTTTTTGCCTGTGTTTTTTAATTTTTTTTAATTTTTTTTAATTTTTTTTTTTTAGCACACATTTTTTTCTGCCTGCAAATCTTCAATTCCTAGTGACCGAAATAGCTACTTTTTGTTATGGTATCCATTACCATAGCTCTTGGTTGTGCATATTTTCTATTTTTACTCCATGAAGTCATGAAATGGTAATTATTATATGGCAAAAGTCAGACAAAGGATCACAGGATGCAGCAGTATGCAGTATCTCCCTGAAGTAGGGGAATCGGCATATCAAGAAATGTTGGGAAATATAGTTCCTGATTATCAGTTCTATCAAATCTAAACAAAGGTCCACAAGCGCCTCCAGCTCCTCCACATGAATACAGAGTTGGCCACTACACAGTCCACTTCTATGTGACTCATTCCCTTGCTTGGAGTGATGGCTGAGCATGTGCACCGGCACTCTATTCAATGTTAGATTCCTGGTTTCCTGACCGCTGGACCCTAGTGATCAAACACTTATCCCCAAATCTGCTGAAAGGGGATTAATGTCACTGGTTGATAAAACTCCTTGTGTGTTAAAATGCATCTATAGTTGGCAAAGCCTGCAAAGTTTGGACTTGTTTAATGGAAATCTACCACCAGGATGAAGGATTATAAACCAAGCACACTTACATGCTGGTGTGCACCCACTTTGGCAGGATCCGCTCTTCTTCCCTTGTTTTTGGAAAAAAAAAGCTTTTGAGACCCCTCTGGCTCATTTGCATAATTTTGAAGGCATTTTTTGTTAAAACAAGTAAATATAGAGCTAAAAGAGGAGTGGCTCCTGTCAGAGTGGCCACATACCAGCATGTAAGTGTGCTTCGTTTACAATCTTTAATCCTGCTTGTATAATTCCTTTAAGGGTATCTGCAAAGATTTGGGAGTCTACCAGCAGTTTTGACTATACAAAGCTGCAAACCAATGTTAAGTATTGCTCCTGAGATCTATGAAACCTTAGAGCAATGGTGGCGAACCTATGGCACGGGTGCCAGAGGTTCCCTCTCTATGGGCACCTGCACCATCACCCCAGCGCAGAGTTCGCCAGACCAGACTCAAGGCCTCTTGCAGTCTAAGGCAGCCCAAGACCCTAAAATGAAGCTACAATGATCTACACCTTCTTTCTACTGTACTGGTGTCCTCAGGTGCCTATACAATTTAAAAATGTGACAGAGTAGGGAGTTATAAGTTACTGCTTAAATTGACGCATCGGCACTTTGCGAAAAAATACGTAGGTTTTGGTTGTAGTTTGGGCACTCTGTGTCTAAAAGGTTTGCCATCACTGCCTTAGAGTGTGTGTGTAGCAGCAGCACTGTGATGTATGGATTCATATTCCAGGAATGTAACTGGACTTGGTGTCCTGGTGTGTGAGATCTCTTCAATGTACTGCTGCACTGGTGCTTGGGATCTTTTCAATGCGATGTTCAGTAATTGTACATGTTATTATTGAACGGAGTCTAGTTCAGCAGTTGTTGGTTCGGTCTGGTAGATCAGCCTGCGCATGGAACGCGTCATTTGGAACAAACTCTCTTGTGGTCAATGCACCCAACTCCTTTAGGCAGGTGCAAAAAGACACACGTGGTGGCATCGGGGTCATAGTTGGTAACTAGGCCTTGCCCTGAGTGCCATTTGGTGGTTAAACTAAACCAGTGGATTCTCGTTTCATGGGTCTTGTCTGCAGACAAATGCCCCGTAAACCTGTCTCCGAGAGAAAGGAGCCTCGCTGAGCCTATTTATGTAATTTGGATACGTCTGGAGTGTCGTACATTGTACGGTATGTAAGGAAAATTCTTGGCTTCTGATACAATCTACAACCAGTTGTTTGCATTTCTCCTGACCTGGTGACGCCATAGTGAAAGCCGCACACGGTGGCTACATCTAGATACCTTGTAAAAACATGGACCGAAAGAGATGTAGCAGGGCTGGGATTGTTGTTTAACTCTTTGTACATCATGGTAACTCCTGACGCTTGAGTTCTGACTCCGTCATCAAGTTCTGCAGAGGGAAGGTTTTCCTAAATTGGCTTTTTTTCCAACTTAATTGGAATTTCCTTGCAGAATCTGTAACTTGTTAGCTCCGCTGGAAAGTTTGTTTGATGTGTGGGATCCGCAGTTCAGAGGTCAGGGCTTTGATTGTTTCTTTGCGGTTCAATAAAAACAGGTTCTGTTTAACTTGAGGATGTTAAAGTTCTTTAAGTATCTTATGGGGAACCTGCCACACCAAAAGGAGTTCTTTATGCTGCTGGAGTTTAGGGATCCAAACCTGCTAAGTTCTGTTAATGTTAAGGTAAGACCATTTAAAATATTCATATGTAAATTTACTTAACTAGTCACAGGGGCGGGGCACTGCTTCATCTAGTCCTGCAGTCATTACTGAAGATTTGGCTGTGATGGACGATATCGGGTCATAACACCTTACTGGACGTCATTTAGCGCAGTGATTGGATGACTAGATGAACAGTGTCCCCGATCTCGGTACTAGGTGGAGTGAATTTTCATATGACAATGTAATGTGGCGCAGCATGGTAATTACTTGATGCCGGTTAAGGAAGGGAAAAACCACTGTAGAAAAAAAAATAAAAAATTTACTTCTTCGAGGGCATTTCTGGCTCCTGCGGGGAGCTTCCATAAAGGACAATTTTCGGTAATGATGTGATATCCATTGGGCAATTGACTTCCGTGCCAATCTCTGGCTTCCACAGTCTTGTTTCCGAACAGGATTTGCATGATCCGTCGGTAGTGTAAGTCTCCACAGCAGCCGGGCAAGGGCAGGATCTGGGCTAGGGCCAGACAGGAGCCGGGCTAGGGCCAAAGTTGGGCTAGGGCCGGGCAGGAGCTGACCTGGGGCTGGGCAAAGGACAGGAGCCGGGCAAGGTAGAGCCACGCATAAAATTCTATTAAGGTCCCTGTACATGGGCACTTTAAGTGCAATCTTCTCCTTGTCTTTTTTCCCCCTTCACTAGGTTGTTATAGGTCACCTATAGTTAAAGGGATCTTTCATGTTCACCAGTATTTGTTTTTTTTCTTCGACATAAATGGGGGCTGCTGTTTTTGCATGTGAAAGTGATTTTTCTGAAATTAGATTTCACCATTAATGCAGTTGGAAAGAAAACTAAGAATGCATGATCCCAGAGAAGGTTAATAACTTTAACAGAACAGTCTATTGGTCACAGTCCAATGCGTTTGCCAAAATTAGCCTGAGAAGTTGTGTTAAGTCCTGACCTAATTACACTGACATGGATGATGTTAGAAGGCCAATTAAGCTGTCCTTAACCAGTGCTACATGGAAACCTATTTGACTAATAAGGCATCAGATCTGACATAAAAAGCCTCATTTATACTGGGAAGGAGCCAGTCTTGGCCGGCGGTTGAGAGGTGACAGCATTTCTGCCGTCATTTTGTATTGGAATGATTGGAAATGTATGCCAAGATCTGAACCTCGATGGTGCCTACTCCAATGTAGTTATGTTTGTAACTGAAATAATACCATTGGGACCACAATGGTGTTTCAATTTTGATATCTTGCCCAATGGTGTTAAAGAGGTATTTTGGTAATTATTTTTTTTATTGATCAGATCAACTATCCTTAGGATCGGTATAAGATCTGGAGCCTGGCACCTTCATCAATCAGGATTTTGAAGAGATCAGAATATTGCTGTGGCTTCTTCAAAACTTACCAACCACAGTGCTGTCCGTTGTGCAGTGGCTGAGCTTGGTATTGCAGCTCAGTTCATTTCACTCATTATTACTGGTACGGAGATTCAAAAAGTCAATTGAGGGAATGGTTTTGACATCACAGTCTATTAGAGCACTGCAAACGATTCAAACATCTTATCTAATCTAATGGGGTTGACAGGCGCCTGCTGCCAATCTGATAAAGAAAACGGGAAAAAATATTGAAACAGACTGTGGGGCACATTTACTAAGCAGTGTACGCCAGAATTCTGCACATAAATACATATGCAAACTAGTTGCATATGTATTTATGAAGTGTTAGTGCAGCACAATACCGGCACAATGTGCATCACAGAAAGGGGATTTCCAGTGCGTACTTCCACCGGCTGCCACATTTTATGTCAGTAAGTCTGACAGAAATATGGCGCACGCCCCTTGAACTGAGTGCACCAGAAAAAAATCTGGTGCACACATTTTCGGCACAGATTCATGAAGACCAGGATTCGGTCTTCATGAATGCATCACCTGCTGAATGATAGTAATGCAAACTGCACGTTATTGTGGGTCTGTGTCTTTGTTACGCCATAAATTATGGAACCTTCCAAACGCAAAAGTCTATCTGTTCACCTTCTGTTTTCCGTTTACGTTTCCAAAAACGGAGCGTATAAATTATAGCCCCAGCGCAGGTGTAAACTAGGCCTTAGAAAAATCGCACCTGGTGGGTTTATAGGTGATGTCCTACAGACTGAAAACCACAAATTCATAGCATATCTCCGTTCCCCTACATTCAATCCATATGCCCTAATAGAGTATATGGACCAGGGATTATCTTCATGAGATAACCTCTGTAATTGTATCCCTGGTTACATACATGTATATCACCATACAATTCTCCAGGACACATGGTCCTTTCTGATATTGAGCATCAAAAACTCTGATTTCCGATTCCCGTTCAGAATTTAATTTCCACGTCCTACAGGCTCAAAAAGCTATTTGAATACTAGGAGTGATTGAGAAATATGTGTCCGCACAGAAACAGCCACTGAAAACATCTCAATTTTCCAGAACATCTGGTGTGTCTGTTATACATTTAATCAGTTAGTACTCACTAATACATATGGTGCAAGGAACATCTGCTAATTTGGCAGCACTTGATGATGGTTCACAACGTTCTATGTAACCAATCTCACATCAGAAAGAAGTTCTTAAATCTCATTGAGGTTCTGGCTTGACTATAAAGCGGGGTCTCAGTACTGAGGATTTTCTTACAGATTAATGCTCCATATAATGTGACGTGACATTACTTTAGGTCTTTAAGGAGGCATTAAGAACTCTCCTGTATGTTGCTTAGAACCTGTCGACTGTTTACCTAGGCCGCCATATTGCTGCAGTGCATGTTGGGAGGTACACCATTCATGAAGCTGGTCATACATAATTAATGACTCTTATTATTGGATAAATTACAGTAGCTTACCGCCATCTCTTCTGACTCCCGCACAAATGCATGCTTCATATGGTAATTACAGAAAGAAAAGGTCTACATTGTGTCCAATCTTACCATGCCAATATCTATTTTTCTTGGAATGGTTGGGCAACTATGACTAGGTGACCACCAGGCAAACCATGTTTTATAATTTTATTTAGCTAAACAGGTAGAGTAGAGATCCGTCTTTTTTTCATCACTACTTATGCTGGCCATAAATGGTCATTGACTTAGAGGTTAAGTTTAACTTTTCTGTTTTCACACCTGCTATGCACCCCCACAAGTTCTCACTGGTGGCAGTTGTGAGCATTGAACTTCAGCAAGGTTTTTCCAGAATGTTGTTAATTCTTTGGAAAGAGTCCAGACCACCTGGAGAAAACCCACAAACAAGGAGAGCAGAAGAACCCCAAGTAGATGGGGCCTCCAACTGAATCTAGAGGGAGAGACCTTCAGAGTTAAAGACTGAAGAGGACAAATCCAAGTGCCCATGTAAGGCATATACGTAGGAATTTGCTGCTTGAACCTAACTTTTTAAGTAGATTTTCAAGTTTAGGGAAATTCATCTAACCTGGTTATCTCCTCGAGATAACTACAATATCTGCCAATCTGGGCAAGTGAAGACATTGGTAGACCAAAAAATTTTTTTAATTCTACTTCAGGGCTACATCATTTTCAGAATAGCTTCTACCACACAACTTTTTATGACCAAATACTTTCACATGGAAAATCCCTCTATACATACATACATCATAGTTTATGTACACATTTCAGACAAGATGTGTGCAAACACCAAGGTAAGAATATGCAGAATGAAAAATGAAATGCGCCTGTATATACAGATTGTCTACACGGCTCCCCATGACCTCCTCTAACATGATTAATTATGGAGCATTGTGAAAAGCCCAAGCAAGGAAATTATTATTGGACATGTAAACACATGATAAGCCCCCTCCCCGGAGCAGCATTGTTTGCACAGGTTATAACAGAGGGCCTCAAGTCTGAGATACCAAGAAAACAATAGTGCAAGTTATTGCACAACTGGTGAGCTGGAACCGCAGCACGTGCAAGTCAGGACCATGCATTCACGTCTGACATGGCTTTTAGAGACTAAATCCTTGACATAGTGATTAACCAGTTACCATACTTTCTGAAGAACCAGCATGGTTGTGAAATAGACGAGGTCAGTGGTGCAAATATGACCTACTACATAACAAGGTGGCTATTCAGATGTGAATAGCTTGAATGAACTATGTGCAGTGGTTCATAGAGGGGCAACCTGTGGAGAGGACCCTATCAAAACCTGGTAAAGTTTGGTTCAGCAAAAAGTTGGTATTTTAGGCAACCTAACACGGCATTATAGTTCAACTAAGACTTTTTCAAGCTGGCCGATTTAGACAACTCACCAAGTTTGTTGGTCCAGACTTTTATAGACTAGAACTTTATGTTGAGAGCATTGGCCATCAAGGTGGTTATACGTCTTGACCATTGACTAAATGATTGTTCACCGACACCTATTCCTTCTGATTCACATTCATCCGCACCTTGGTTGAGTATGTCTGTGTTTGCAAATGAAAGAAGAGAATAAGCAGCTTCCAGACACCCCTGTCAGATGTCAGCCAGTTAGACCAACGTTCATCTGATGTGGAAGGCCAACTCAAGTTTCGTGAAAGCCAGATAGCAATGCACCTTCTGTAAACTTTGAAGCAAGTACTGTGCCTAAAGTCTGTCTTTTGATATTCTAGTAAACCAGATGCCCCAGGAGGCCTGTCGGACATGAAAGTAGGTCAGAGAGGATGTTTTTTTTTTTTTTCTTTCTTTTCCAAAATACTAGATGTGGAGATAAGTAGCACAGAGGCAGCAGCTTCTACAAGATGTATTGAACAAGGCGCAGGTTTGGCTAAGCTATAGGTTTATAATAGGTCCTTAGCTGACGGCTGCTGACCCAGCTATGTAATTTCTTTGACCGCCTTAAAATAAAAAGCAAACAATCAAGGTGATTGTCTTCATGACCCATGAAACCACAGCCATACCTGACACCAGCATTCCCACCGAGAAAAGAATTCTCTGCAGCTGCTGCTTATTATATTCGGGAAAATACTTCTATTCTTTACACTTATTAACATCTGCGAATCTACAGGGAAAAAAATGTTGACGACCCCTCCACAGTAGCAAAGTCTCCCATCCAAGGGGGAGGGAGGTGGGGGGGGGGGGTAGCCAAATAAATAAGTTTACTGTCTGTTGTGAGAGTTCCCTTTCTACAAGCAGCTGTGGCAGTACTATAATGGTCAGGCAGCAGCTGCCTGTGACTTTATTGGCTCTATTTTGAAGAACCGACACACCCGAAATCTCTGGTTGCTGACTTGAAAAACTTTAGGATGTCGACTGGCGTCAGGATAAATTGTAGAGCAAGAATCTCCCCGCATCCCAGTCTAAAATAGCTCCCAGGGGCTCCATACTGGCTCTTGTAGAAGATCTAAACATTTTCAGCTCAAAAATAAACATTTCACCGCGGTGCATCGAAAAATCCCCCTTCTATTTTTGAGATGAATGTTCCGCGGGTGAGTCACCGGCCTTCGAATAATCGAGATAAAACCAAAACAGAGAAAGAAAAACCTAATCAAACAGGAAGGATAAATATTTGCAGAGTGAAACAATGCTGTACTCTGTGTTTCTTCGCATAAATCGATTTTTACAGAATCCTCCGGCCCCAGGCCTGCGTCTTCCTTGGATTTTTCTTTTTTCGAACAGTCTTTTGAAGACCTTATCTAAATACTGGACTTTAATAGCCAATGCACACAATTTTTAGGAGATGCTTTCCATTTGGGAAAGTCTCATATTGGCATGACAGAGAACAAATGCTTCTCAAATCGTCAGGTTTATAAGGCTGCATGGATGTGTTTATCTTCTCTATGGATACATTTGGTATACAAAAGATTCTATAGACGTTACATTCCCCCCCCCCCCCCATCCCCCCACCCGGTGGAAAGATAATTGCTGGGCAAAATATTACATGGCTCTATCTTATTTATGTGCTATAGGAAGTGTGTTCTGCAATAAACCACCCAAAACAGGGATTAGACCGCTTAAAAGAAGACCTCCTAACCAGGTGCAGTGGTAATAGGACCACCAGGCACCTGTATAGACCTTTCATACCTATCCTTTCCTGTGAATGGAATAAGCCGGAACAGCTCAGTAATTCCGATGTGTCATACGACGGGTACTAGGATGACATACTGGCTCACAATGTGTCAGTCTAAATTTTATTTGTGGGTCTAACTTATCATTTCATTATAGGAGAGGAGTCCAGTAGTCTAGAACTCACAGAATCGTACATTAATATGAAGCGATGCCTTTTGGTTCCGCTATACAACATGGATGTTGCAGATGAACAAATCTACTTGGCAGGTTCTCTATAGGTTTTGCACTGCTATCAGTGTCTGCTTTAAAAAGCAGGATTTATTTTTATTTTTATGTTTCTAAGAGGAATAACAAAAGAAAAGCACAATTCAAAGTTGATGTTCAAACAGATGTTCGATAGTGAATGCAAGAATTTACTAGAACATAAGATAAGCGGAAAGAAAAATGATTATCTACTATGGAATATGTAGGCATTATGCAACGTGGGTTATTTTAGCTTTGTTCTTTGTGGATGTACCAGTAAAAACAATGGTTACGTGGAATGTGTTGGGAGATGAGAGAACTTCTCTCTTGCATATTGTATGGAAAGTTAATATGTAATTTAGAAACATCGCAATTCTTGTCTTGGCCGCTCCACATGGTACAGTGCCCGTCCTATTAGATGTGATACGGGATGAATACAGTACTGTATTACAGTTCTACTGTTTCACAGCAGGTGGCCAAAAGACAGAGTTGGCATCATGCCTTTGAGTTTGTGATGTGAGGCGATGTGATGGGTGTATCACGCAGGACCTCGATTTAATTATTTGTCTATTTCTTTCTTTTTGAAGTTGCAGTCTGGAAGGGGCTCGCAGCTGAGGGTTGATCAGGAATGTGACGCGTCTCCGTCCTTCACTTTCCGCATGTCAGTGTGAACTTTGAGGTATCGCAAGGTCCATGACTCATCTTCTGCATGAAAGTCATTAGTTCCCGGCCGCTGACAGTAAGAAAAAAAAAGAACGCAGATGTCAGACAGTGTCACCAGAGGCAAAACCCATAAATAGGTGTTATTTTCTAGTATCTGTGTCAAATGTGCAAGCTCTGAGTTTATCATTTTCATGTAGATCTCTCTTGTCATGTCTATCAATTTCCTTTAAAGTTACAACAACTATGGCAGAAGTGACAGTATCGCAGTTAGGTCATTTTTGCAATACGTTTCGACCTGTCCCTTGTAATTGATATTGCCATGTCTCATATTAAACCACTTTTAGACTATTGTTTTGGTATTGAGAATCGTGATACTACACCAGTTATCGGATTGGATTTTGGCACAGCTGCACCGTTTTTTTGCACCGTTGTTGGACGATCCGACTGATTCGGACTGGTTGAATACAAGGTTGAATGTTCTTTTTTTTTTTTTTTTTGCAAATCTACGCCATGGAGCAGCCGACCATTGAATACATTAGGATGTCTAAGCCCCCCGATGTATCTGCCGTGGCATAAGGGGTGGGGCTTTGTAGTATGATAAATACCACTAATGACAAAATACCAGATTCTGCGACTTTCTAAACCAAAGAATAAAAAAATGTCAACCTCAAAACCTGTATTCTGTCTCTCCATCACTTTCTATGTATTTCTGAGTTTCCTTCAGGGTAGGGATTGCCTATTCTTCCTTCCCGCTTCTATAATGGTATGAATTTCTCTGGAATGTTCTCTATCTTTGTTAGTGGATTTCTCCCCTGTACTGCTCTGATTATTAAAAGGAGCTATTGACACCTGATGATGGTCTTGTTAGTGCCTGAGGACCATTGGCAGCGGGCCAGCTATTCCTATTCATTCTTATTTCTTCATATAGATAGAAATTCCAGGAGCTGAAAGTAGATATTATACGATACGCCCAAGTGTGGTCTATAAATATAATGTGTTAAGCTAGGAGATAACTTTATATGTTTCATTGTATTGCTGTCAGTATCTACTTAAGGCAATGTTCACACTGTGCTGAACCCATCAATCTATTAGGACCCATCTATGGTGTCTCCTTTCAACCCCCTTAACTTATAATGGGGTTATTTGGGGTTTCACTTCAGTTCTGTCCTTTTGATGGCAAGAATAGTTCTACATGCCCCGGGCCACCACTATGAAGTGTGGGGCACCTGACTGGTAAATTTTGTGAGCCCACTCACAGAATAATTATCCGGCCCTATGCACAGTAAGTTACCTGTACCTGAGGAGGATTTTCTGTGACTTGGGGCCCCTTCTCCCTGGGGCCCCCTGAACACAGTTGCTCTAAACTCCCCCTGATGGCAGCCCTGTTCATGCCACACAGCTATTGCCCTTAAAAGTGATCAAACCACCCAGTAAACTGGTGGTGTTGGTTCCATTGGTTTGTATCAAACCAAGAAGACATTGTGTCGAACGCAAGAGGCCCCATTATATTTGACTGACGTTCGTTGGGCTCCATATCAATCTATTCGGATACTGATCCAGCTCTGAGTAAACATGACCTTTAAAGAAGTTAACGGCCATGTCCACCATTAATTGGGCACAAATAGGTTTTAATGACTCTCACCTCCGCCTAATTTTTGTGGAGATTGTGAAGTCTCCAAGGTGTCCCCAAAAGTGTATTGGCGCAGGACACTCTTCTCAGATTTTTCTCAATAAGATATTTTATTTCGTATAGAATGAAATTCTCATAAAACCAATGGCATGGTAAAAACAACGGGAGTATAAAAGAATGAGTAAAAAATGGAAGCAATACGCGTTTTGCTATCCTGGACGTCCTCCGTTGCTATCTCCCCTCTGCCCACCACTTTTATTTCAGTAAATCTTTGTTCTCATTTGATTGTCAGATAACCTGTGAGTGGTCAGTGTATTACCCAGATAACCCCAAAAGCAGCAAGAACAATGTTGTTAATTCTGTATAGTTATCAGGTTGACTGTACTATATCTATAGGCTACACTGGGGAGTATCGCACAATATCTACTTTCAGGTCTCGGAATTTCCATGTATGTGAATAAAAAATAATGAATGGGAATAGCTGGCCCTCTGCCAACGTAACGTCAAAGTCATCACCCAGTAACAACAGGACCGTGACCCGGCCTCAATATCTCTCTTTAATAATCACAACCTGCATAGGGGAATTCTCCTCTAAGAATGATAGAGAACATTCCAGAGAAATTCATACTATTATAGAAGATGCAAAGAGGAGGCCAGCCCTACCCTGAAGGAAGCTTAGAAATATATAGAAATTATTTTTGAAAAAAATGCAAGTTTTGGATTTGAGTTCCAATTTATAACACATTGAATTTGGTAGAAATGGCAGACAAATTGGTTAACCCTAAACTTTCCCAGAATGAGGTATTAATGGGGGAATATTATTTGTTAGTACTCGCCAGAAGCCAAGTCTTAGGTTCACCTTTATCAAAAACAGTGCAGTCTGTACTATGTGCAGTTATCTGTTTAGTGTGCAGGATGCACCAGATTTAGGAATTGTGGGCACATTCTTCATGAATCTGGTGCCCCCTGCACTGCCCCAACAGAGTGCAGCAACTTTTTTGATTCACCTTTAACATAGGGCAGTGATGGCAAACCTTTTAGAGCCTCAGTGCCCAAACTTCAACCAAAAGCCACTTATTTATTGCAAAGTGCCAGCGCAGCAATTTAAGCAGTAATGTATTTCTCCTTGTTCATTGACAACTTTCAATCCTTCAGCCTCCCAATGACACGAACCCAGTTGAAAGGAGGAGGGCAAATTCACCTATCATTGTAGGAAGATTCTCCAGGCAGATTCTTTGAGTTCTGTCTGGTGAACTTCATTCTGGGGTGATGGCCTGGGTGCCCACAGAAAGGGCTCAGAGTGCCGCCTCTGGCACCCATGCCATAGGTTCGCCACCACTGACATAGGACGTGCAACATTTCTGTCGGACACTGGATGATACATGTATAGCACAGTCCAACTGAGCACCGGAAATCCTCATAAATATTAGTGCAGCCACGACACAAAGCGGGGTGCCGACACTTCTTATTTACATGTGCAAGCAGCTTGCACTTAAAAGTGCATGCAAAATCTGACAGAAAACTGGCGCAGGGGCTTTAATAAATCTGGGTTTTAGACTATTATGTATTCATCCATAATATGGGAAAAACTCCTAGTCTGGAGAGGATGAAGGTGTTGATA
This sequence comes from Engystomops pustulosus, assembly GCF_040894005.1. NCBI lineage: Eukaryota > Metazoa > Chordata > Amphibia > Anura > Leptodactylidae > Engystomops > Engystomops pustulosus. The sequence goes on along the minus strand of NC_092418.1, from coordinate 98,421,659 downwards.
ATGGGGGTATAGAAGTAGGTTTAACAAACGGATTACCTTGTGATTGTCAATCCCCGGGAGGTAGAGGGCTCCATATGTTCTACTAAATGTGTTTGTTTAGTGAGTGGACCTTGAAATTGCTTCCAGGCTTTCAGCTCTTACCAAATCCTGAAGATATTTCACAGTTTGCTTTGGACTCTCCCTGGGAGAATTCCGGATTGTGTTGTGACAGGTCATGCTGTGTCAGTGCCCTGGAGGGCTCCCCTTATTTATACAGGACATCCATTGTATGAAGCTGGAGGAGGCTTTCCTATTTGAACAAAAATTATACACAAACCCTACTTTAATTTTTCTGGAGTCCGACAATACTGGTACTTTATCACCACAGTCTGAAACTAAGGAAATTATCTTAGAGGCTGACCTTGACGGAGGACTATGGCACCCTGTTTCATATTTGTTAAAAGGTTTTTTTTTTCCTTTTTGCAAAATTAGCTGTTCAATACGAGTCCTGAGATATCGGCCAATGATCGTCTTCTGATCTTATGGTGGTTCCATCTTGCACTATCCCATCATACCTTATCATAAAAAAGACTGACAAAATCATATTAAAATGACAACTACCATCTTACCCCAAGAAATGGTTAAGAATGAAACCTAAAGTACAGGCGGTCCCCTACTTAAGAACACCCGACTTACAGGCGACCCCTAGTTACAAACGGACCACTGGTAAATGGTAATGTACTCTACTTTATTCTCAGGCTACAATAAACAGCTGTAACAGTTATTAAATGTGTCTACAATTAAGATTTATTGTTAATCCTGGTTCTTATGACTACCCAACATTTTTAAAATCCAATTGTCACAGCGACAAAAAAAAAAATGTGTCCAGGGTTACAATTATAACCTATACAGTTCCGACTTGCATACAAATTCAACTTAAGAACAAACCTACAGAACCTATCCTGTATGTAAGCCGGGGACTGCCTGTATCTGTAAAGTTTTAGCATCTTTGAGTCGCATGTATGAGGATTAAGACGGGAACATTGTATGATATTGGTTCTAAGACTTGTTGAAGATGCTTGGCTCTTGGTGAGTAACTTGATCGTTCCATCGGTGATCTCCTAACAGAGGACTTATTGTCATGGAAATATGATATAATACTCATTAAATATTTTTTCCAATTATTGCTGTGTTAACAGAGCAGTAAAATGGGCCTATTGTAAGCTCACGAGTGCATGTCCAAATGTGCCAGGATCAACGTTTAATTTTCTTGCTACTTTTGATATGTGAAATTAATGATGTCCTGGAATAATGCAAATAGTAAAATACCTTCTCAGGATTCATGAGCAGGTTTGACATTCTATAAACAGAAGAACTTTCTGCTCTCCTTCATGTGCCTCCAGCCTCCGCCTGCCATCCTTTTTTCATTTTTTTTTTTTACTTCTCGTTCCTAAAAACAACATTTCTCATCCTAAGTAAACAAATTAACAGTTGAAAGACGACGCATGAACTTTTACACTTGCCCAAAGCTTTATGTTTTAGGGGAAAAATGGCAAATATTTAGACTAAGGATTTAGGGGCATTGAATGGTGGTCCTTAGGGGATTGGTTTATTTATGGGAGAGCTGTGAAGTGTGAAGATGGGGGCCCCTTTTGAGGGTTCATTTGAAACCTCTTTCCATGAGTTTCCCTCCCATAGAACATCAATGATTCGTCTCCTATAAGTAAGTTAAACGTTCAAAGATTGTGGAATAGATGAACCTTTTTGACAATGTGGCAGCGTTATTATAGAGAGATGTTTATTAAGAGCTGTGTTCCGGTATTTTACTTAACAAAAAAATCTTTATTTTTATGTAAATTAAGCACAGGGGCTCCGGAGCCCTTCTCCTCCAGCTACTTACTCCCCATGCTCTCTCCCCTCCCGCTCTGTGCTGAAAATATTGCGGCAGCACAGTGGAGATCCTCACTGCAGATGCAATGTTTTTGGGAGGGGTGAGCGAGTGTAGGAGCAGGGAGGCGGAGGAGAAGGCCTCAATGGGGCATGTATGTGCCACAGCCTTTGGGCTCAAAGGGGCTCTGGTTACGCCCCTTCCCCGGAGCTTAATTTACATTAAACTAAAGAACGTTTGTTTTTTAGTATAATAGCGAATCACAGCTCGTATTAAAAATATCTTTACAATCACACAGCTGGGAATTACCCATTGGTGTTAAAGGAAGTCTACCATCAAAATTCATCATGATAAACCAGGGACACTTACTCATAGATCCAGGCACTGTGACTGTGGTAATGGTCTTATATGTGTTTATTTATGGACTCCTTCCTTCTAAAATCAACTTTTACAAATATGCTAATGAGTCTGACCGGCTTTTTTTTTTCACCAGAGACCTTATCCTCCTTGCTGTAGCTTCAGTCTATTACGCTGTCTCCCCCGCTGCTTGCTCAGCACTCCTCTCCCTCTTCCTGATGTAATTGCACTGCAGTGTGAGGGGGGAAGTGCTCCTTGCAGTCTGTAACAGACTGTAATGCTACAAAACGGAGAGGCTCTCCCCAGAGCCCTTCTGTCTCGTAAAGTTTAAAAGTTTATTTTAGAAGGAAGCAGACTGTGGATAGAAGAAGATTACCAGTGTTTTCTGTGCCTGGATCAATGGTTAATCATGCTTAATATATTCAAGTATAATCTTCATTTTCTGGAATATTATCATAGCTCTCCAGATCCTAGATTCCTTTGGGAATGTATTGCCTTTAGAATCATTGTACCCAATTTCTCCAGTCTAGCAATGACACTTTCCTCTCCATTTTTACTCTTCTCCATGTAGATGCTTGTAATCATAACATCTGTCAGCTCCCTCCCTCCTCCATGCTGCCTTCAGCTGGGTGGTCACACTTCAAATTCTTGTGTCATATTAAAGTGGAGATTCTCCTCCTTAAAATGACACCAATATTTCTAGATGCTTCTGTTCAGAAGACACAGCTGTTTGTTACTAAGGCTTATTATTGGAGTGCTACTCTCAAAAGGCTTCCAAATCATGTAGGGCTTTCATGTAGGGATTGTCTGTTAAATAATTGACAGACGGATCCAAAATAGATGCTAAATTCATGCACATTGGTCTTGAAGAAAGGAAGCTGAACCAGTGTTGGCTTGGTTCTGTGCAACTTGACTTGGGGTTAGTCCAAACCTGATTTGGTCGAAGACAGCAGGTCAGTATTTTGGATGACATATTACTTAAAGGGGTTTGCATACGAACAAAAGTTAGGCCTAACTTGCTGATCTGTGGGGGTCTCATCTCTGAAACCTCAGTCGAACACCTCGTTGCTCCGTCAGACTAATGGAGCAGACGGCCGCGCATGATAGGACTGTGGATAGGACCTAAGATTTGTTCGTGGCAAAACTCCTTTACCCCTTTTTATTTTTGTTAACAATTTTTACTACTTAAATACTATGAGGTATAAAACTACTGTGAGTTATACAACCAATTAGTATGTATACACTGGTCCTCTATGATGTCTCTCTCGGAGTAACTGCTGCTTACATTACTTGTACAGTAGTCGGCAGTCGCCTGCTTTCCGTGTCACTGTGTGTGTGCAATAGTCCAGGTCCCCTTTTATCAGCAGACCCGGGCGGTGTGTGGTCTGGATGTATTTTTAGTGATGATAAGAATGGAATGAGAGATTATCAGGGCAGATATTGGACTTGCTGAGCCTATGGAATTAAAAAGGAAGTGGCACAGTAGGGATGGGGACCCTCTGCTATTAAAACAAGAAGTCACTGGAAATCTGTAAAAATAGCGAGATTTTTTTTTCTGCAAAGACAATGTAAGAATTTATTTTTTTTAAAGTTAGGAGGGTTACCTATGTTATCATAGAGTGAATATACAGAGAGGGGGCACAGATATAAACATACAATTATTATATTATGTAATGGTAGTAATAAAAGTGGGGTTCAGACGTTTCTATTGCTCTGTTAGACTGGAGAGACAATTCAGAGTTTTTGGTGCTGATTTGATTTTGTTGGTAAATTTCCTCTTAAAAGGGGTTGTCCAGAGTTTGAAAAACATAACTGCTTTCATCCAAAAACAGCGCCACACCTGAGCATGGTTTGGGCCAGTATTGCAACTCGGCTCAATCCATCTCTGTAAAGCTGAGTTGTAATAACTGCACAAACCATGATTGTGTGCGGCTTTGTTTTTGGAAGGTGTCAGCTATGTTTTTAAACCTTCCCTTTAATGGCAGTCTACAGGGGTAATCATTGAACACTTGGAGAGAATTTTCAAATTACGAACTTCATTTTATTTATTTATTTTTTTGCATGATTTTTATAGAACCATCATTGATATTGACTGATCTTGCTTGATCTTTGTATCTTTACCATGTTTTGTCTCTGGCTCTTGATCTTAAAACTCAAAAATTTAGACCGTACATCTTATATCATGTCTGAGGACATATGTACAAGAAGTTAAGAGATCCGTCCACCCTGATGTGAAGCCTTGTTTACATTCAGTCTCTAATGCAATTTCCGCCTCTGTAAAGATTCCGATTTCGGGACTACTTACCATAGTTTTTTTCTTCCATTATTGCTTCCTAAACCACTTTCGGTCAACCTCTACAATGACATGTCTCTATTTCCTGGATGTAAATGGATAATTGTGGCAAAGAGTGATGTACTTACAAAAATAATGCTATGACCTATGGACCTGTACAGTGGTTTTGTTGGTCCAGTGGTGCGTCATACGCATACTGGGGATTAATACTTCTGCCTCACCATTCTTTTTAGAATGGAAAATGTAATAAGGAGCATAACATATAAGCAACCTTACAAATATAGTATATAGGATTTCTAACCTCTGTAACAAGTAGGTCCTCCGACATATCCTGCCATTGTAGATCTCCTTCTAGATTAGTCAATAGGCTAATTAGGTTTTTGGTGTCCCCCCCCCCCCTTATATTGGCACCACAATTTTTCAAACTTTACAATTAGTATTTGATCCCCACATGTCCCTGATGCAGGGTCGGTGCCAGCAGAGGGCATACCCGGGCAAGTGCCAGGGCCCAGAGCTGCTGGGGGGACCCACATAAGGCTGTACATAAGAAATCCTTGGGGGGTAAGGGGGAACTTTATATTATAACCATGAGGATCTGTTTTTTATGATAAACTAGGAAATATTTTAGGGAACAGGAGACTATTTTAGTTTCTGAATTTTTACTGCAAAGGGGTCTACTGAGAATCTGTCGCCCAGGCACCTAAACCTGTAGCCGACCGTGCCCCGATGTCCTATGAATCTTAACCTATGGTTGAATTTGGCATTCATTCCGGTTGAAGCAATGAACCATACGTCTTATGGACAATATGTTCACCAAGAGACAACTTTCAGAGCCGACGGCCTCTAATTGGTGTTTCCCTTGGCCATGTTTTACAATTTTTTTTCTTTGTTCGGCCATTTTTTGTTGTTTATACTTTTTCCCAAAACACTAACCATTTATGGGTTAAAAAAAAACTCCACTCAGTCTCCACATTTTGTTCTTTCATGTAAGTTTATGATGACTTGCAGATAGGAAACAGGATATTGACTTAACATGTTCAGTGCTTCAGGCCATCTCGGCTTGTTTCGGAAATGGGGTTATTTTAGAACTATATTTTCATAGAACTTTTTATTTCTTTTAATCCTTGTCCCATGATTCACTGTCTAATCATCAAGTCGTGTTTTAATGATAGGAGGCACTTGAGCAGAACTGTCATCAGACCCTTATTTATAGCCAGGCCCCATTGTGATGTCAATTACCCACAAATCATAAGCCTCTGAGTTCTGTTTGTCATAAAATTTTAACAAGCTACTTTTTTGTTTTATTATGTGTAAAAGGAGCCCGGCTTTTGGTTTTTCTTTTGTTTTTCGGTTTAATTTCCCTTTTTTAAGTATAGAATCTGAGAAACATGTGATTGCTTCCAAGGATAAGGCAGTATTCCCATAATTTTTGGTATTTTACACTGTAAGGCTGATGTTTGGAATCTATACTTTAGACCCGTACTGTACACAAGAATGGTAGACTTTTGTACCCTTAATTAATTGCTAGGTGACCATCACAAAGAGACCTATGGAAGGGGATGAAGTGGTTGTGCACGTGTAACCTGGGAATTTAAGCTGATGTTCACTGAAATCACTGAAACTGGGATTCAGTATTGCACCTGTGTTTTTGGCCCTATACATGGACACTCTCCAAAGCCCCCAAGAAACGAACTCCAGATTCCTACATTCCTATCAATCCTATTGCCCTTCATTGTGTAACAAGTACTTAAAAACTGTGCACTGTGACGGCGGTAATCTTATATAATCTTATATTTGTTATCCATGACCTCTTTCCTTCTAAAATCGACTTTTAAAATTAAACTAATTAGAAGGGCTCAGGTGGGTGTTTCCAGAGGCCCTCAGTGCTGTAGCTTCACAGGCTGCTACAATGGACAGAGAAGGTCTTCCTGATGTGTCTAAATCACACAGGTGGATGAAGGGAGAGAGAAGGGGGTTAGGTGAGACCTGTTCTGCTCATTGTAACAGCCAGTGACTCTAGTAACGCCCCCAAAACCCATCCGTCTCATAAGCATAATTTTAAAAGTTGATTTTAGAAGGAAGGAGGCCATGAGTAACAAATATACACTGCCTGGACTTATGAGTAAGTGCCCCTGCTTAATATTGATTGTCGATTTTTTTTAAAAATAAAGATGAAAGGCAGGGGAAAAATAAGGACAGAGGAACGTAATTTTCTAAATAAAAGTATATTACCAAGCTTTCTATTAACATTTGCTCTGTTGATTTATAAACTTTGATGAAAGTTTAGTTGCATTCTGTCTCTTCATGTAATCCCAGATAGACTGGATCATGTTGATCCGGGCTCTGTAGGGGCAATATCATCAGTTTAAGCACTCCTTGTTCTTCTTTATACTGCAGATAGTTAATGATGTTGTCTGGATGTTTTGGAATGTTGTCAAGCTGCTGGGTACTAATAATTATATTATTGATAGGGTAGTTTTACACCTGTCTAAAACTTTTGCTCAGCACTAGAAAGTTACTATAGTGTTGAAGATAAGTACTTAATTTAGTTATTCCACATAGAATTGTAAAGCCATTTGAACTGGGCCTTTAAGAACACGATAACGGGATTCTTGCTCTGCCAAAGCATTGACCTAACGGCTTCGTAAAAACTTTGCTTTTGGAAATTTGTTCGGAATAAATTACTTTGGTTCTGATTAATCATCGGTATATTTATATGTACTGTTCCAGGATATGCCATAGGTGGGTCAAAAAGGTCTATATCCAGCAGTGCATTTAACTGTACACAAAATAATTTTGTCCTTCCTGCTCTCAGTGCATCCACCAATTATTTATCTGGACGGCTAGAATATAATTATGTATAATACCCATCATACTGGTCCAGCAGTCATGTGGCAGCCATATAATGCCCGGAAAATACTTCACTGAAATTATATTATTGTCGTTTCGTTGTGTGCGTCCCCTAAAACCAGATCAGGTTTGGCTTGGGAAGTCTAAATTAGATTAGTGTGTGTTCTCCCCATGAATTACAGTTCTCCTTGTACTGATGGGCAGTTGCCAGGCATAAAAACATAATAATACAACGCGTTTCGGAGCTCCTTGCTGAACCAGCCTTATTGTCACTTGTGTCCTCCATTCATTTTTTTCCCGTCCGGACCTCAGGAATTCTTGTAATTATAATTCTCTTCTCCCGCCGTCTTTAATTATAATGTGTGAGAGAGTTCTGCCAAGGCTCCTGCTATTGAGTTAAAGGAGCAATTCTTCCTGAGGCTAAGACGTACCTGACAGCGTTCTAGCATACGGCCCACTAAAGAGCTGCATTGTCTGTCCTGATAGCATTTATATGCAGGTATAGAGTGGCCATGAACCTGTACAGATTGTAGAAGGGAAATAGAAAAATTTGGGATGGTGCTACAAAACTAATATATTGGGCTTTGTTCACAACTGGGGCAGCATGGTGGCTGAGTGGGTCCTCCGGTTTCCTCCCACACTCCAAAAACATACTGTTAGGTTGTTTAGATTGTGAGCCCCTTTGGGACAGGGACCAATTTGACATGCTTTGTGCAGCGCTGCGTAATCTGTGTGCGCTATATAAATAAAGAATTATTATTATCATTATTATTATTACACCTGCAATGGATAATCTAATCATCCAGACAATGACCTATTCCTTTAAAATATTGTAGACCCATTCAGATTGCGTTCACACATGATGTTTGCCTTACATTTAGACTCTTAAAGGGCATCTACCACCAGGATAAAGCACTGATTCACTTGTATGGGGGTTGCATCCAGATGTACTTGCTCCAGGCTGCGGGGTAATCACAGATGATCCTGAGCAGCTAAACATGACATGGTCAGAGCTATCGAGCCGAATGCTAGATACCAGATGGTAATACCTTGTGTGGTCCATCATTGGAGAACATTCCTTTTCTATCGTTTTGGACTAACAATGTCCATTTTCTACTTTTACGTAACTATCGACAAGAAAGATATTGAAGTCCAGGGACTATCCTATAATATGATATGTCATTGGATTCATCAATCAGCAAATTATATGTAAGTAATTGGCCATTGACGGGTATAAAGCAAATTAAAGGTCATAGGCCAGTGGTGGTGAACCTATGGCACGGGTGCCAGCGGTGGCACACAGAGCCCTCTCAATGGGCACCTGGGCCATCACCCCAACACAGAGTTCGCCAGACAGGACTCAAGGCCTCCTGCAGTCCCAGGCAGCCCAGAACCCTAGAAGGAAGCTATAATGATAATCCAAACTTCTTCTCCTTATTTCTACTGTATTGGTGTCCTCAGGTGCCTATACAATTTAAACATGTAAAAGAACAGGGAGTAATAAGTTACTGCTTAAATGGTTGAATTGGCACTTTGCGAAAAATATGTCGGTTTCGGTCGTAGTTTGGGCACTCTGCATCTAAAAGGTTTGCCATCATTGTCATAGGCCATCAAGAAATATTAAAAGTGCCCATACATGGTGTAGCTCAGCGGTGTAGCATTGCAGAACTGTATCCATACATACTTTAGAACGAATAGCAAGTACAGGTGCGGCCATGTGTATCCAGGCCACCCCATGTATGGGCATTCTCGGGGCTCGTGTCTGCTATATAATAAGATTTCACGTAATCTCAAGGTGTTTGGTAAATTCCCTGCCAGCATTGCCCGGGTCACTGTGCCAAGCCAGACGCGGTTGAATTCTCGTTAATTTGGAGCAGGTGTTCGCTGATAGAAGACAGGCCGTCTGTGTAATTCGAGCCCAGCACCTGCCTCTCCCGTGTAATGTGGGGCCACGCTGCCCCTAGTAATGTTTTAATCATATACTTGTAGAATATTAATGCCAAGTCTATGAAGTGATGAAATATAAAGAAATATTCTATGGTTCTAGAATTGTTTTGGGTTCTAGAACTATACCATGTATGGCGAGTTTTTATCGATCAATCAACATGATTCCCTTTACTGTGTACAATTTAAAGTTCTGATGTTAAAATACATTTTTATTTAAAATGTAAAAAAAAAATATATATATATTTTTTTTTTTAACAAAGCATTGAAAAATTATTTCACTTTAACATTGTTCTCTCTATACCCCCTTGCTTGACATAATATAAACCAGATATTTTTACCATAAGGTTTTGATTGTATTATTTACTTTCCCTAAAGCTTTGGTGTTTTGCCAACAAAACCCAACTTTTTTTTTTTAACATCCTTTCTTAAGCACAAGACTTCAAAGTCTCCGTCTTTAGCCTTGAAACTCTGCTGGCATGTGGTATACAGATTATTTTTTTGTAAGCTGCACCCTTCTCCGAGGAAAAAAAAAAAAAAAAAAAAATTGTTGCAAGATAATTATAGAAAAGAGAAAGAGGCGCATGGAGGGGGGGGGGGGGGCCGAGGATAGACGGTGTGTACTCTGCCGATGTCTGGATGGATTTGCTCTATTGGGAATTGTAGATGGAAATGGGATCGGCAGCTTTATCTCATTTGATTTTATTTGTAATGCCTGACATAGCATAGCGTGTTAGAAAATTTTCACCAAAAATTAAGGTTGGCTTGTTACTGATTGAGGTGCGGCACTACTAACCCTACTTTATCGGCCTTATACAGAGATGTCCTCTATGGTTCCATATGATGATCCCCAGTAATTCAGTCTTTGACCTTGTGGCAGATATAGGGGATATTTCCTTTGTTAAACAGCACATTGGACAAAATGAAATGTGATATCGAGGAATAGTGAAGCCATGGGTTCCTCTATAGTTGGACTGTGAGCCTCGAGGCGGTATTCATAGCATGCGTACCTGGTCAATACGTCTTTGTATTACACTGTCTAGTCACTAATGATAATAATAATCTTGTTATTTTATTTTTTTCTTATTTATTGGTTCCAAGAGATAGGTCATCGATATCCAAACATGGATCCAGTGTCCAGCTCCCCAATTATTAGCTGATATAAGCGGCCTCCGATACTGTAGAGCAGTGGTGGCGAACCTATGGCACGGGTGCCTGAGGCGGCACTCGGAGCCCTTTCTGTGGGCACCTGGGCCATCGCCCCAGCACACCAGACAGAACTCAAAGAATCTTCCTGCAGTTGCAAGCCACTTAAAAGATGCTGCTTTCAGACCTATTTTGATACTTCCTTCTCTCCTTAGAACTGTAGGAAGAGGGAGAATGAGTAGACAGGGCCGAATTATCTTTGGAGGACCTTCTGCTGTCCCCATGATTCTCTGTGTACAGAGGTGGATGGAAATTTTCCATCTTACTACTGTGTTGCTGTCCTCAGGAGGCCAATCTGATTGAAAGTTGTTGAAGAACAGGCAGCAATAACTTGCTGCTTTCATTTTTGGTTGGCACCTCATGATAAATAAGGGGGGTTTGGGTTGCAGTTTGGGCACTCGTTCGCTAAAAGGTTTGCCATCACTGCTGTAGAGTGTTGCAGGCGGAACACTCCATATACTCTGTAGTGGCCATGTTGGGGTTCTGCTCCTATTAGTTTGGTGTTGGACGCCATCTTCCTTCTATGTTTTGTTAAACTTACTTGTAATCTTTGGTCACGTTTTTACATGCTGAATATTGCACATGTTGGACACCAAGGACCAGATGTCTAATATTTGTTCTATATCTTTTAGGACAAAGAAAATGTTGAAAGCCGTTTTAAAGAAGAGTCGGGAGAGTGTAAAGAACAACAAGAATCAAGGTTGGTGTTTTGAGATTTTTTTTTTTTAAATAAGGGGTGAAATGATTGGCTTTATTATTACAAAGCACATGTGCATTTGTTTTATCTGGATTGTGTGCATGCAGCAGGGACTAATGGCGTTTATAACCTACTCACAACTAAAACAAAACTTTTGTTTGGCTTTGATGTGGGTACCCGGCTCCCGTCTGGGGGTGCTGTGGCTGCCTGACTCTGGGCACCTGACTCTCATTTGGGGGCGCTGTGGGCACCTGATTCTTATCTAGGGGTCGCTCTGGGCACCTGATTCTTATCTAGGGGTCGTTGTGGCAGCCTGACTCCCGCTTGGGGGCGCTGTGGAAGCCTGACTCCCGCTTGGGGGCGCTGTGGAAGCCTGACTCCCGCTTGGGGGCGCTGTGGCCACCTGATTCTGAGGAAGGCCAGTGCTCACTTAATGTGGGCAAGTGTATTCCCTACCAGATCAGTGACGTCCAGTTTGTCACCCCCTGCTTATCCCTTCTAGTGAATTTTGTCCGCTTTCTGATCTTGTTTTCCAGACTGCACAGTCATGACTCCCACTCTCACATAACTTACATATCTGGGATTTTGTGTTGTAAATTTCTTTTCCTGTCTGAGCTTTTTATTACTTCTCTATGTAATGTCGAAGCCATAAATCATTATCAATGAGACTTTCTTTCTTTGACCCTCGCCCCTACTCATAAATGACCACATATGCTTTTCCGGCCCGTTTTCTATGTCTAGTAGTCAGACATTGTGTAAAGATAGAAGAAAATTTTGGTATGTTTCACTTAAAAATTACTTTTCTTTATTTGACTTTTTGATAAGATTTCAAACTTTTTTAGGGGAAAACTGCTGAATTCTAATAATTAATGTCCCATCACTGGTTTCTGGAAGTAGTATACAATGGTGATCCAGAACACTCACCGCTTGATAGTTGTCTAGCATCTCAGAGTTCTGTCATGGAACCACTTTTAAAAGAAATCTGCCACCAGGATGAAAGATTGTGCCCCCTCTGGCAAGATCGCTCTTTTTTTAAAGAGGTTGTCTGTCTGTATTTAAAATTTTGCAGGCAGGCTGGGGAGGGACTTAATGTCTCCATGTCTCCATGTCTCCTGCACCGCCGTCTCTCTGGGCAGGGCATGCAAACTGCGCTGAGTTCAGCTTCTGGCCGGCACCCTCCACCTGCCCTTGTATCTCAGCGTAGCTTCCGTGCCCGTGTGAAAAAACGACAGGGCCATGCGAGATAGCGGTGCGGGACACCAGGAGTGACGGAGAAGGGGAGTACAGCTTTGCTTTTTTTTAAAAAATCCCTCCCCAGCCCGACTCTGGATCTTCAAAAATAGTCGGACAACCTCTGTTAGCTTCTTATGCCGTTGTTTTTAAGAAAAAATGGCTTTGAAAATTATGCAAATTAAACTGAGGGTTCCAGGCTCAGTCAAGACCTTTGGAGCCCGGAGTCTCATAGGAACCAGGGCATAAGGAGCTAAAAGAAGGGCAGATCCTGCCAGAGAGGACCAGGGTGTCAAAGTGCTTGGTTTACAATCCTTCATCTTGGTGGTAGATGTCCTTTAACTCCCCCCTTCTGATTCTTCTATTTGCTGCACCACTTTGCAGGTTAGATTGAGGATTAGGTTATGTCACACAAGGCCAGTCATATATCACTTTTCTGATGCCAGCTAACTCTGTGTCTTTCAAGAATGCCATCATCCAATTTTCAATGGAAAAAATTGTATTACTCCCCAATATAATTTTTCCAACACCGGCCCCAAGATTGCATGACAACCTGCCCAATCTAACCCTTGTCTGATAGATCTGCCCATAGCTGCAACGTACAAACAGGATATCACAGTGAAATTATATGGGAAGGATAACCTGGATGGTCAATGCAAGAATCCCATTGTGGTGGTAGTCACAAAAATAGAGTGCAAAAGCCTTGTGTAAAAGCTATAAGGATTGCGATTGTCAGGTGTGAGTGGTGAATACAGTATATAAGGTGAAGAACACTGGTATTTTATGTGCTACGTGTTTCAGCCTTGTAATAAAATAATAATAATTCTTTATTTATATAGCGCACACAGATTACGCAGCGCTGCACAAAGCATGACAAATCGGTCCCTGTCCCCAATGGGGCTCACAATCTAAACAGCCTAATAGTATGTTTTGGAGTGTGGGAGGAAACCGGATTACCCGGAGGAAACCCACGCAAACACAGAGAGAACATACAAACTCTTTGCAGATGTTGACCTGGGTGGGATTCGAACCCAGGACTCCAGTGCTGCAAGGCAGAAGTGCTACTCACTCAGCCACCGTAGTAAGGTCTTCATCAGGCAGTGAAACTAAAGGCACAGTACATACATACATACATACATACATACATACATACATACATACATACTATACAAGCTGCCAAATCTGGTAACCAGACCAGGGGCCATCTTCACATATTTTTGTACTTGTGTGATGTAACGTTTCTTAAGGTTCTGAAGGTTGATGTCCTTGATACAAAAATCTTAAGGCACCTCCGCATGGAGCCGTCCCTTTGACCACACATGACTATCCTATCCACCCCCCTCCACTCATCCCTTTCAGCAGCTCAGACCAGATACTCAGGTGATCGCTCCGATGTTGGCAGTTGCCTTGGGGCACCGGAGCACCGTAATAATTGCTAACATCGTTGGACCATCTAGTCTAAATTTTAATCCTTTTGAAGAAACTTTGCAGATATATTTGTCCTTTTACTAAAGGATTTGGTCGTGTCATTCGGCCCACCAAGAAAGATGAAGGCTAAACATGGCTGGGGGCCACAGAGCACAATACAAAGAGGGCTGCCTGTAATTATACCATGTGACGGCCTGGCGTCAATGTGTCAGAGGGCCGCACTACAAACATGCACAAAAATAAACCTGTGTCGCTTCATCTTTATTATGGAATTGTATCAACAGCGAATGTTTAATAGATTGTATTCTAGTCTTATTGGTCTCATTATATATTATAATTTTACTCCCCACAGCTTGCTGGCGGACACGGGTAGTTTTATGGCAGCCTGTGCCTGGAGCTTTAGTGGCCGGCAAATGAAGCTTACACAAAGATTTACGCCTTTCTATAAAAATATAAAGGCTGCCATGGAAAACTTAGAGCTTACGTCCTCCGAATATATCAGCTGACTATAATATTGAAAGTGTATATTATATTACGGTTTATTAGGGAATCGCTGTCCATGTAATTCTCTAATATAGGAATTTACTAGTTAAAGGGAAACCTGTTACCAGATTTTATCAAACTAAACTACCAACCCCCTCTGTTAGGGAATGAAATGTCCTTAATAAATTTGCTCTTTTTTTGTGAAATCTTACATGTTTACCTATAAAAAATCTCCTGCAAAGTCGGGCAAATATGACTCTTCTTAGCTCATTTTAAAGGAAACCTACCACTTGAAGTGGCAGGTTTCAGAAGAAAAGACCGAGCAACAGCTCAGGGTGAGCTGGTGCCGGTGCTTATTTTTGTTAGTGTTTTAAACCGCGGTATCGCGGTTTAAAACACTTTTTAAACTGTATAGCTCTCCTTCACTTCCTATGTAGCCGTGCCACTTTTTAAACTGTATAGCTGTATAGCTCTCCTTCACTTCCTATGTAGCCGCGCGCATGGTAAGCGCCGAGCGCGTACCTCCCTGCGCCGGCTATACAGTTTAAAAAGTGTTTTAAACCGCGATACCGCGGTTTAAAACACTAACAAAAATAAGCTCCGGCACCAGCTCACCCTGAGCTGTTGCTCGGTCTTTTCTTCTGAAACCTGCCACTTCAAGTGGTAGGTTTCCTTTAACATGAGAAGAGTCAAGTTTATGGTCTGCAGGGGTAGTGTCATTTTAGAAGCCCCTTTCTCCTACAACAGTGATGGCAAACCTTTTAGACAACGAGTGCCCAAACTACAACCAAAACCGACATATTTTACACGAAGTGCCGATGCGACAATTTAAGCAGTAATTTATTACTCCCTGCTCTGTCACATGTTTAAATTGTATTGGCCCCTGAGGACACCAATACAGTAGAAAGAAGGAGTAGAAGTTTGGATTATCATTGTAGCTTCCCTCTAGGGTCCTGGGCTGCCTGGGACTGCAAGAGGCCTTGAGTCCTGTCTGGCAAACTCTGCGCTGGGGCGATTGCGCAGGTGCCCATAGAGAGGGCTCTGAGTGCCACCTCTGGCACCCGTGCCATAGGTTCGCCACCACTGTCCTAGAAGCACCTGGAAACAAGCTTTGTTTGTTTTTAAAGATAAGAATCTCATCTTTCAGATCCTTATCAAACTTACGGTTCTGTGAGCTGCAGAGCTGGACATACAGGCAATCAAATAATAGACGGGAATTGGATCTTTATCTGTAGCTCGCAAAGACAAACTTGATGTGATCTGAAATATGAGATCTAGGCATGTTTCTAGGTCCTATAGAACAGAAGAGAGGGATGTCTGATGCAACTACTGAACTTGACTCGTCTCATGTGAAAATGAGGTAAGTAGAGTCATATTTGCCCGAGATTTTACATAAGAGGGAATTCTACCAATTACATTTCCTGCTCTAGCTTAAGGTGCCAGAAGTTAAGTGGGGTAAAATCTATTGACAGGTTCCCCTTAACCTGTCACCAGGGACCTCATTTTCACTAAATACAGGTTGCAGAAGCTTATTACACCTGCAGTGCAAATCTGCCTTTCTGCCTTTTCTAAGCATTTGCATTACAATATAATTGTGTGTTATAACTTACCTTGCACCTGACAAAATCATTGGGTAGTCACAGGGGCTGGACTTTGGTTTGGATGCATTTCAAAAAACAATATGTGACTTGTCTGTGTTACTCACTCCTCAGAGCTTGTCCCCCCCCTTTGTGCTCCTGTACAGCTCCTCCTCCTGCTCCTTCTCACAGCCTGGTCTGTCTGACACAGTGGGGGAGGGAGGGGCTGTACAGGAGCACAAAGATGGAGGCAGCCTGCAGCTCAGACAGGTCACATGTTGTTTTTTAAAACGCATCCAAACCAAAGCCCAGCCCAGCCCCTGTGACTACCCCAGAATTTTTTCAGGATGCAAGAGAGGCATTGTTGCACTGCAGGTGCCATGGGCTTTTACAATCTGTCTAGTGAAAATGAGGTCCCTGGTGACAAGTTCCCTTTAAGCAGAAATTATACAAATTTTTTTTTTTTTAAAGGGGCTGGTCACAGATGACCTTTATCACCTGTCCTATGGGTCTGTGATCAGTGATGAAGACATGACATTAGGCATAAGTGGTCAAATTCATGGTGCCCTCTATACTGCTGATGGTGCCTATGATGCTTACCCATAACCCCCCCCCCCCATGCATTTGTGTAAATTTAACATATTTTAAGAGATATTTGAATACCGACAATCTATGCAGGAAAAGCCACAAGACAAATACTGCTGTTCTGATTAATACAAAGCCTCAACACGCTACACTAGACCTGACACATTTACATTTTTCACAGATTGTCCCTTTAAATGAACCCTCTGTGTTATGAACGTGTTCCCGAGTTTCCATGAGTCCGATAAACTCGTGCAGTTCCCGCCTTATGAATGGAGTTGAGACCTTTTCCTCAAGCCCCTGCAATCTTGACTAAGACTTTGTCCTTTAGGGAGAGAAACAAAAATGATGTCGCCAAAACAAAACTTCCTTTGTCTAACAAGAAGAACGTCTCAACTGTTTCTGGTTTGCCGTGTGATGTTCTGCCCAGTTCTTTGGCCGCTATCGGGGACGACACAACAATTATATCTCAGGCTTCTACAGATGTGAAACAATTGTGATGATCATATTGCTGGCATCAAAGATCTCCCCTGCGGATATGTGTTTTGCTCCTGTTTTAGGAGTTGTTGCTCTCTTCTTTATGATGTGTACCTTAAGCCACCTCTTTGGCTTTCAGCTTCTCTTGGACTGCATGTCCCAGCATGCACTGCAGCCACAGAATCCTTACCTGGGGTAATGAGTGACGTGCTACAGCAGATATTTTATTAACAAAGTTGATTATCATCATAGGGAGTTTATATATTTCTATGTCTTGTGTAATAAAACATTGTAATGTATTCTGGGTGATGACATTCACATTGGCATAAAGACACAGCATGGTACCACTCATGACTTGCCCGCAGCCTCGGGTGATCTGAACTAATGAATGAGCCTGATGATTAATTTAACCTGTAAACGCGTCATAGCGTCATGCACTAAATAATTTACCTATAAAGCATGAAATGACTTCTTAAAATTATCTCCTCCTAAAATTGTTATATAGGAAGTCTAAGAAGCTTTCTTATATAACATGTAGCTGACCTGATTATACGTGGAGGGAAAGTTTTTGTTATAGGACACTGGTGCCTCCATTGTCCCCAACCTTGAAGACCATATGTGATGTATAGTGATCTGTCACATAGAGGTAATTGATAAATATATGATTTCCTGTGGCCACCACCAGGGGGAGGCTGTTTGTATACATGACATCATGTAACATCAAGAACCAAACTGCAAGAATTTTACTGCAGGCAGTCCCCAGAAGTTGAATTTGTATGTAAGTTGGAACTGTATATTCTTATAACAGAAGCTCCAGGCAAATTTTTATTTTTTGTCCCAATGAAAATTGTATTTTCAAAGTTTTTTTGCTATTATGGGAACATGTATTTTCAAT
Source organism: Engystomops pustulosus (assembly GCF_040894005.1). NCBI lineage: Eukaryota > Metazoa > Chordata > Amphibia > Anura > Leptodactylidae > Engystomops > Engystomops pustulosus. Next base: position 98,403,773 of record NC_092418.1, on the reverse strand, counting down.
AAACCTTCATTACAGACGTCTTACAGCTGATCATTGCAGCCTGGGACTAAAGTAAAGCATCCAGAGAGCTTCAGAGGTCACAGAGGGCAGAAAGGTCCGTCTGTAACTAGGGGCTCGTCTAAGCTGGGTGTCCTTAAAGGGGTTTTCCGACGAACCACTGGATAGGGCCTAACTTGTTGATTGGTGGGGGTATTGGTGATGAGACCCCCACAGATCGCGAAAATGAGGGGTCCGATGGGGTCCCAGGTACCTCAGTCAGCCCCCTTGTTGCTCCCAGAGATAAATGGAGCAGGCGGCGATCAGCAATTGACATCAGCTCCATTGCGACTTATGGAGCAGAACGGTCATGCGTGGCCATCTGCTCCATTAATCTCCGGACCCCTTGTTCCTGTGGATAGGTCCTTACTTGGTTCGTCGGAAAACCCCTTTAAATCGAGGACTGTCTGTAGTGGATTTGGAGCTCTGTTTTTGGGAAATGGTTACATAAATCACTATTTTTATGCCGTTTCGGCACTGGTCCATTTACCTAATGCATATGGGGGTCTCCTTGAAGAAGAATCGGCCATGTTGGATTTCAACATATTTTGTTCTCATTGAAAATAAGCAAGATGTTTTGGGGCAGTGGCTATTAAATGTGTATGGATTGCTTAAAGGCTGAGGGCACTTGTTCCGAGACATCTCAGCTGATCTAGAGTAAGGTTTAGTTTTTAAAGTTGTATAATTTTACAAAAGGCATCTTTTGGGTGCCAGTAAGATATTTGGCTCTTGCCGCACTCCACTTCCTGTGTAACCATTGACGGTAACCGATTGGTTGATCAGCCTTAGTACTTCCTGTGATGTTGGGAGACACAGGAAGAGGAGTATAGCGTGATCTGTGTAACAGCAAGCAGTATGTACAGCTTTATAATGTTACTGCCACCTAGTAGAACCTCTTTTAGCAGACTTTTACCCCTTTAAGCAAGACTAATTGAAAAGTTGCTTCATTTTCTATTTTAGAAGCCTAGGCACAAGTGCTGGACACATTCAGTTACTGTTGGCAATTATTTTAACACATGAGGATAAAAGGAATGGCTCAATATAGTCTCTGAATAAGTTCATTAAGTCTTTCCGTGTCCCGGTTTGTAACATGGAACACCATGAAGTTTGAAATGTAAAATGACTTTCAACACATCTGTATTACAGACCCCTGTAGAATGAGCTGCTATTGATCATACGTAATTCATGATTTTTTTTTCTTCCCTTTTAAAGTCTAATCCAGCACTTCTACGTTCTGGCAGACGGCTTAAATTACACGTCTTGCATGTTTTTTATGTTCCCTTTTTTATTGGGTCTGGCAGGAGGTCAGATGGTTCATTATAGCATTCTTAGTCCTTATGGATTCATGCTTGTTTGGGCCTCATACAACCACTAGGTCTATGGGTCATTGACTGGAGATTTCCTTCAGGAGTTATGAAAAAGCACTTATTATGGAGATCTGCTGAGCCTTTAGTTAAGTGGGTCTTTCCGGTCTATCATCTGCTGGATCAGAATTCAGTTTTGTGTGATGAATCCTAAGTTAAAAATAGCATGCCTAATGAGGGACCATTTTATAATGGTAGGATCTGCTTAAAATGAACCTGTCAGGTGATTATTGCAGACATGTCTGAAAATCAGATGAGACGGGTAAGAGAGGCTGAGCTATTTAAAATATATTTATAGAAATTGGCGGGAGTACAGAAAGTTGATAATCACTGTGTGGGCGGGGTAATCGGGACTCTCATTGCCAATCACTGTGTGGGCGGGGTAATCGGGACTCTCATTGCCAATCACTGTGTGTGGGCGCGGTAACCAGGACTTTCACTGCCAATCACTGTGTGTGGGCGGGGTAATCAGGACTTTCTCTGTGTAAGGCTACCTGCACAGAACATATACAGATCTCAAAAAAGCATCCGGTGGACCTTTTGTTTGCATCTTCTGTGTCATCACAGACCGATGACCTGTGAAAATCACTGCCAGGGATGCAAACACAGGCAGGAATAGAACCTGCTCTATCTTTTACGTCTCAGGCAGTCCTCACATGCATGAGGCTGTGAAATTATGGTTCTTGTAAATGAGCCCATATAAGCAAATGAGGATGTGTGCTAGCAATAGAAAATACAGCTAGCAAATTTCCTCATTTTCTTTTTGTGTGCAGGTAGCCTAAGTAGGGTAATCAGGACTCTCACTGTCAATCACTGTGTGTGGGCGGGGTAATCAGGACTCTCACCGTCAGTCACTGTGTGTGGGAGGAGTAATCAGGACTCTCACTGTCAATCATTGTGGGTGGGAGGGGCAATCAGTACTCTCGTCAATCAGTGTGTGTGTGCTGAGTAATCAGGACTCTCAAGTTGACCATGAATCTACAAATTCTTGACCAAATTAATAAATGTTATCTTCATTCTTGATTAAAATGACACAGGTTGCATTATTAAAATCTCTTACAACTGTAATTTTTCACTAATTTATGTAATTTTCAGAGAAACCATGCTACCTTTATTACAAGGCAGCCCTAAGGCTATAACACTTGAATTTTGGGGAAATATTGAGTTTGCGTGCAATTTTACAGTGAATCACTTTTTATGTATTACCTAGTTTCTACCACCAATTTTATATGATCAGTTGATATTAGAGATGAGGGAATGTCCCAGGTTTGGATTTGCTGAAACTTTGTTGAATTTTTCAATAGATTCGGAACAGGTCCAAATAGGTTTGGTCCAAACGGATGTGGCATCAATTGTTCTGGAGGTTAATAACCCTGACAGTAGTATTCTAAAACAGATTGTTCATGAAAAGCTCCTATCTCCTTTTGTTATTTTTTTGCGTGTTATTTTTTTCATTTTCCGTTGTCCAAGATGGGATGAATGACTTTGAGTATCTTTCCACATTTTTAAAAGAGGAGGAAAGCTTTAGATTAACGTTGGTGCCTGAAAAATGGCAGATTTATACCATTTCTCTATTTTATATATAGTTGCGCATAATTGTTAGTGCATACTCTGTGTTTTATTACAGTTTTATATATGCTTTCAGATTCCATATGTTTTCCTATAGGCAATTTCTCTTTTTAAAGCAGAGGAAAGGACAATGACATGCCGGTCCAGGATTGTTGCTATTTTGGTTGTCGGGCATCCTCACTGTATGGAAAACGTTAAATTCTGAGATAAACATTGGAAATTGACCTATTTCTGTGTGTCTTGTTGTCCCATATTTCTTTTACTGTTGTGTTCAAGAGAAAACATTGTCGGCAATAGTAAGAAAAATGTGGCTCTCCTTTTCAGAAGGAAGCTGACAGCCCGGTGTCTCTACAAGTTCATCCGCCTCCTGAGCACACAGTGCCGGCTCCTCCATTCACCGGACAGAAAGGGAATGCGGACGCCATTGTACTTGCGTGTGGGTCTAAAAATATTGACTCTGTTTCCAGAGATGTTTGCAGGGTGCGTTGCTCAGGAGATTCTTTTCCTGTTGCCGTAGAGGAATGGGGGCACTGATAGAGTACCCAGAGATATCAGAGCGGATGTAGCGAGCAGAGACGAAACATCCCAGTTTCTGGAGGCACGCCAGTGGAATTTATGAGGTAGCCGTCAAGTACAATCAGTCTGTCAGCAGGAAAAAGTAATGGAGAGGCGCCTAGCAGGACACAAAAGGCACGTAAATGAGTTGCGAATGGCTGTGTCATCTACAATGAATTCATATTTGGGAAATTTCTGCTGTATCAAGCGTTTGGGGTCATTCATAGCAACCTGTTTGATTGTGACTTCTTATAATTCCTGGTGGGAAGGGAAGAAGCGGAGGGATGGGAGTGGTGAGGTAGGTTCATCACTTCCCTATGGCTAGGGTGCTAATTTACTGGGGCTCATTTCATGGAGATCCAATGTCATGTGCATCCAGCAATAGGAAAAATGGGGCACTGAAAATCCCCTCGTGTCCTATATTAAACGGAAAGCAGGTGATCGTCTGGAGTTCCAACATTATTGGTGAATAGTCGATAAGTGTCTTTCTGGTGCAACCTCTTCAAATAAAGGGTTTGTAAATTTTGCTGAGCTCCCGTAATTATTATGACCATGTTATGGATTTTTCAATACCAAGTTGAGCACTTGTTTGTCCTCCAGGGGGCGCTGCTTAGTTAGAATTCTGAAGGGCATGAATAGAACACTTTGAGATCTCGTCATCGGGGCATAGGCCCATTGACCCTGCCACCCACGAGATGGAATTATCATGCTAAAATAAAAGTCAGCCCAAATGAAGTGGAGAGCATCAACGAGATTAAATCACAGAGTAGTTTATACATTTCCAGTCTTTGCACTTTCGTGGGTGGATATGGATGTAATGGATCAAGTCATGACGGACTGAACAAAGGACCTAACAGTTCATAAGACTTTATAAAACATTGCAGAATGGCAAGAGAAAAGACAGAGACTTTGGATTTAACTTGGGGGTTATCTTTCCTTTATACAAGTTTGACAGATTACTAAATTTAATAGATTAGAGGTTTGCTATAGGCTCCACTGACGGGTTGACTGTCAAGGGGGATTTTCCTTGTCTCTACCACTAGTCAGGAGTTCCCTTCATTGTGCAGTTCTAGCGCCAGAGCCTAAACAGATCATTGGTTCAGGGATGGTTGTCTGACGGCTAGCAATCTGATAGTTTTGACCTATCTGTAGAGTAAAGGTATTATGTGTGGACACATGATGATGTACTCCTAAAGGGTTTGTCCACTTCTTGGGTGGTACTTGTGGGTGTTTTTTTTTAACTGACAATTTTTTTTATTCCGTAATGACCTCAATATCCACACTATACCCCCAAATTTTACTTGCACCTTTAATTATATTGATTATGCATAATTTAGATTTATCGGACAAAGTGATTATGGACCGATACTAATCAACCCAATAAAACCCAAAAACCGTTGGCTTACACTACATTTTAGATTTCCTTTTTGAATGATACATTTTTCATATAGTATAGTTCTCCTTAGATCAAGATTGATGTTCTTTGTAGCATGAGACCCGGGCCCTTGTCGTTGCTCCGTGGTGTGAGTAATGGTGTCGCTTCCTCCTACCTTGAACTCCACAATTCTTCTTCTTGGTTGAAGGTGTCTTAGATATCAATGACCTTTTCACTGATGATTTGTCTTACAGGTCAAGATCACGCTTATAAAAGAGTCCGCCCTTCCCTCTGTATGAAAAGTCACCGTCTTCGCCTGTAGAAGTTTCTTTTATTGCCCTCCACCACGTTATAAACCCCACAAAGGTGGATCATATATTACACAGTGAAGACAGGCCGGAGTATTGTAGTGGGAATGTCATTGTGAAGCCAAATACAACACGAGTGTAATGCAGAGAAGGTCTTTACATTAAGTGCTATTTATTTCCGCGTTTTTTTTACTCCAGTCCTGTAAATCTTTCACCGCTTCGTCCAAGTTCATAGGAAAGTCTTCTCTTTCAATGCTTTCCCATGAATCCCGGGCTGAATTAGTCTTTCTATACAAATGGATTTCCGATTTCCCGTTCGCTTCCCTTCTCCCCCCCGCCATTATTTTCTTCCTCTTCGTTGCAAAGTCTTATATTCCCATCCTTGCTTGTTTTACTGTTGTTTTGGGATGTTAACCATGACTTTATGAGATTCGTTTCAGGAAGAGTTTTGTAAAGGCAAAGGCTGCCTTATTCTAAAAACCGTATATACTCGAGTATAAGCCAAGTTTTTCAGCAAAATTTTTGTGCTGAAAAAGCACTGCTCGGTTTGTACTTGGATATATATAAAAATAAACTCTGTACTCACCTCCTCCTCTGTCCGCCTGCAGCACCAGGTCCGTGCGAGCTAGCGGCGCACAGACTATGGGATCGGCAAGTGGCTATATAAAGGAGGCAGGGGGCTGGCTATATATACTGGGGGGCTGACTAGATATATACTGGGTGTAGGCTGTGACCAATGCATGCATTTCCTTCCCTAGGCTTTTTCTTGAGTCAATAGGTTTTCCCAGTTTTTTGTGGCCAAATTAGGGGCCTCTGCTTATATAAGGGTTGGCTTATACTCGAGTATACATATGGTAAGTCATGGTGACTTTTTACAAGATGTTTTGTATAGGTCTTTAACGCTCCTTCGATAGGTTAATGAAATGGTTATTTTAGAAATATCGATACTTTATATGTAATATATTCTAGATGCTCAAAGGGTCAATGGTGCAACTTAAAAAAAAATGGCACCACTTTTGTTCACGGGTTGAATTTTGTATTAGTTTAGTTTTTTATTTTTTTTTTTCCCTCTAATCTCTTATATCCCATATGTTTTATATAGAGAAAGTGCTAGTGCCTTAGCAGCCATGAGACCTCGGCGATGGCAGACTGGTGTACTATGGTCAAGGCATTAGACAAAATCCCACTATTTTATATAACCTCATCCACAACGTGACTACTCAACACCAGGGAATGAAGTAAAAAAATTTAAGACATGACTGAAGGTTTTACAACTTAACATATTAAGCAGATCTTGAACAAGGTTTTCTACCCATCCCTTGGGGATGTCAGTCACGGAGTTACCTGAGTATAGAGTCAACCGTAAAGTAATGCACTCGACAGATCAATACAACTGCTATAGATAGGCTGGAAAATCGCCGTAAGCTTTCTGCGAATTCTCTGGTTACATTAGATGGGTCAATTGATTAATTCTTCAAGGCCAAACCACTCGCCAGCAGCGATGCTTTAAGCAGATAACTGTGACCTCTTAGTGATGAGAGCGCAGTCCACAAACATCAGGCTCCAGAATTAGGAAAACATTGCACATTTCTTCCAAAAACAGCGCTACATCTGTCCACAGGTTTCCTGTGGTATTACATCTATGGCCTATTCTGGTTTATGGAGCTAAAATACCAGGGACGGCCCATAGTGAGATTTAGTAGCACTTCTGAAAGGCGACGGCCGTGTTTCCCCCGCCATGGTCTTCCCGATACAGTAAATGGGAGTTTCTGGAGTTGAAGACAATTAATGCAAGTACTAAGGATTGGAAAAAAAAATGATGGATCAGATTAGATTTATTTTGTCTTTTTGGGCAAATTTCTACTTTCCCAATATTGATGACTTTGATGGCCACTATAGTTTTTTTAGGTTATTGGGGGCTTCTAATAACTTTTTTCTCAAGTTTATAGATACCCTGTAGGCCCTATGTGAGTCTCCAAGACATTGCCATCCATGGGGGTCACACACACCCATATTCCATGGCTTTCAAACAGCAGCACCATACATGGGGTGCGCTAATGTGACAGTCCTCCTAGAAGTCCTTAAACTCACTTTTTTTTCCATGTGCAATGCAAACAACAGAAACTTCCATCTTTCGGCTTGAAAAACTGTCTGTCCCAATATAATGTATACATTTTTCTATGCCTTTATCCACTCTAACCATCGACTTGTCATTAGCGCTTGATGTAAACCTTCTAGCCCAAGGCCTGACGTCTGAAATAAAATACATTAAAAAAAATCAATATTTGGTAAAGCAATAATTTTATTTTTTATTGAACCAACACCAATTTGTCCAATTTTATAAAAATTATGGAAAATTTTTATAAATCCTTTTTATTTATTTGAATGTATTTTTCTTTTCCAGCAGAAGAAAATGTACAACATATTTTATTCACTGGGAATAATGTGGATTATCCAGTTTCATCCAGTCCGGGGATCCAGAGTGACCTCTACAAAATGGGCTTTACCAAAGGAGTCTCTGTCTCTTTACCATCATCTCCTCTGCTCCCTCGCCAGTCGTACGCTATGCAGCAAAGGGCTCCAAAGAAGTCGCCAGGTATATTATTTTCTGTGGTTATTCAATTCTATTTTTTTTTTTTATTTCTTACTGGAAGTGGCCAAATTATTCACCTTGTGGGCAACTTAAATGTTTTCCAATTGGAAAACAACATTTTTGTCTCGAAAGACATATGGTTTTTCTGTTCTGACTGTACCCATAATGCACCACTGTAACTGCAACGATGGAAAACGTTTTATAATGTAGGGCATAAAGCACCTTTATTTGGGTTAAAGGGAATGTCCAGTTGTAGATTTGGACAAGAAAGAAATTTGGTTTCTGAATGTAAGGGATCATTAGGCGGGGTCTGTCCACTGTGCATCTGCAAAAAAAATGCTCACATGTGATGGCCGTTTTTTTTTTTTTTTTTTTTACCATCCATTTTTTTCACATCCACAAAATAAAAAAATCAAGTAGGTCTCTAGTCTAACATTTTCCTGGAGATTTCTGTAACCTGTTACTCTTTTGTGTATGTTGTTAGTAGCTGCAAGATTGTAAAAATTGGATTTAGGCTACATTCGCACAAACGTATGCTCACCCGGCTGTAGTCGTCACACTGGAGAGGAGGAGCAGTGAGTGCTGCTCGCCCATCCCCTCTCCATTGGAAACAGCACTGCACAGCTCTTTCTTTTCCACATGTATGGTGCCGTGGGGTCTCCATAGCCGTCTAAGGGGACTTGTAATTTTGCAGCCGGATATGCGTCCCGATGATGGTTGTGTGAATGGGGCCTAACTTTGTTCTGAGAGTGTTGCCATACTATAGCATGGGAGGGGTTCTCCTCACACTGCTGTTCTCTCAGCTCTGTGCAAGAACAAATAAGAATTTGTTTATTTTTGAACAAAGCTAATTGCTACTTTATTTTGGGAGTAGTAAAGTACATCTTTGCTTTGTCCTCTCCTCGTGTGTTACACAACCTTGAGATGAAGTGAGTTTATTTCATATGTGCTGCTGTGATGATGGATGAAGGGTAACCCTACACCATTCTGGGTCATGTGTATAAAGTTAGAGGTTTTCATGGACAGATCAGATTTTCTTAATGGCCTGTATTAAGAGGGAAGACCCATTCCCTTGTGAGGTGTCAACCAAATGAATCAAGTTCAAAGGATTTTTTTTTCGTATTTACTAGTTCTACAATTTCCCAATATTCTTTTTGTTTCAATTTCTAAACACCTTCAACAAATTAGTTTGGACAGTGCTCTGTGAGACATATATTGTGGAGCAAGATTATTATCAAGCAGGATCTTGCTCATGTTTTTTAGAGTCTATAGGTGTCTTTTGTTGGTCAGATTTGCCATAGCCGCTCAGACAGCGTGATAAATACGGCACATGAGGTCGCAACTGCTTCTTAAGTTGAGTGACCAGTTCCTGCTCATAGTGTGTGAAGCCAGATCACAGAGGTGCTAGGGTAGCCGCTCAGGCTCATTAGCATAATTTTAAAAGTGTAACAGCACAGAGGCACCCTGGCAATGCCTTCCAGAGCCCTTTTGGCGCATTAGCATAATTTTAGAACAATAGAAATGGGGGAATTTATCAGTGCAGAACAGTTTTAGTTGCCCATGGAAACCAATCGGAGCTCAGTTTTCATTTTCCCCACAGCTGTTTATTAAATTAAAGCTGAGCTCTGAGTGGTTTCCAGTTTTACTTAACAGAGCTCGACTTTAATTTAATAAACTGCAATGGGAAATGAAAGCTGAGCTCTGATTGGTTGCCATGAGCAACTCAAACATTTCGGTTTTGACACTTTTGATACATCACTCCCACAATAAGCTTACAATCTATGCAACTTGAGACCCAAATTATATCAATGGATTCCAAAAGCATGTTTTTTTTTTTTAATTATGTAGTGAACAGATGAGATATTTCATTATCCAAATCTGGATGTGTTTTAGTATTAAGTATTTTTATCTTCTTGTGGGATCACTTCAATCAGAGAAAAAGTCAAAACTTTCATTTCAGTTTGTTTTTAGTGAAAACACGAAAAATGTATCCACAAGAAACATGAACTGGGCCATTAATCTGCGCTGGAGGTTTGGGTTTCTCCTGAGAGTCGCTTGCTGAGTTCATAAAACACGTTGATGTTCATGAAGGTCTCGGGGATGAGGGGATTGTTTTGGATTTGGATTACGTGTAAATTTGCCTGTGGGGATTGGAATTGTCAGCTGTTAATTGTCCGTATTATTATGACTACAGATGGATTGCTGGACTTTAAATATATTGCACAAGGTACCCAGGTCCCAGAAGAGGCAACTGTCTTGCAGATTGAAATGTTGTTGATGTTTTTGTAAATTAGTTTTTTTTTTATTTTGGTGGAGAATTTCTAGTCTGTAACCACATTTTTCGTTTGCTCTTAATATTCCCTTATAATTTTTTCCAGTTGTTCATTGCATCCTGGGGCTAAATTTCAGTAAATTATAAGCATCCATAAAGCTTGACCAGCGGTCACAGTGGGCAGAGAGGTCCGTTTGTAACTATGAGTTGCCTGTAGGTTGGCTGTTCTTAAAGGAAATCTTGGCAACATCCAACTCCATCATGATAAACCAGGGACACTTACTCATAGATCCAGGCACCGTGACTGTGGTAAACTTCTTATATTTGTTATCCATGCCCTCTATCCTTCTAATATCAACTTTTGAAATTATGCAAATGAGCCTCAGGGGCTACCCTAAACACTCTGTGATATGGCTTTACATGCTGTTACACTGTCTCACCCTCCACTCTGCATTCTCAGCACCTCCTGCTCACAGTGTAACAGTCTGTAATGCACGAAGGGGCTCTGGAAACGCCCCAAGTGCTAGTTATTATTAGGCTTGTTCAGTTGACAGGTACTCCTTCGGATATGCCACACCGGGGCCTGGACTTTCTTTGGTGGCTGTAGACAACTGAGGCCCAGAATACCGGAGTGGCCGGCTTATGCGCCCTCAGGCACACTGTGGTCAACGTGCTTGATATTGGGACTGGAGGATGGGCCTTCAGCCTGGCAGGTCTACCGGAGGTGGTGTGTGGAAGAAATATGGAGGGAGAGGCTGATGCAATAGGTTTCTCTCTGGGGCAATCCCTTAGGTGTATATAGGAGTCCCTGGATGATGGAGGTTGGCGCGCCTGTGATTGTGTAAATCCTGGATCACTGAGCCACGTTGTGCAAATCAGCTCACAGTTCTTTATTCAACTTCAAATGGCAGGCAACGACAGAACAGCAGCAGCAGATCTAGCGAGCTGGAAGGTTTATGAAGATAGCTGGTCCGCAGGAAAGTTTACTCACAGCCCGGTAGTAACTTCAGGCTGGGCAGGTAAAGATGGAGCCGAGTGCGAATAGTGGACCTCTGCTCTGGGGCTTAAGTCTCCCGACTTGCCCTGGGTGCTAGGCAGTGGCCTGAGGCACATCTGGTTCCAGGTATTAGGACAATGGCTGGTGCTGTTCTGCAGGAGCTGCACTCTCCTCTGCTTGCTTTGCTGACATGTGCTCCAAGATGGAGTCTCTGCTCTGTCTAGCTTTTACTCTGAGTCTGAAGACCGTGTGTTCCCGTCCACCAAGGGTTTTTATACTTCCTTGGTCAGATGGTAGCACTCTCCAATCAGCTTCCAGCTTGCTTTACAATAGTATAGAGATTCTTATTAGACAACAACATTTCATATTGTTAACTCTTGCCTTACCAGGCAGTGGCTACAACTGCAATTACAAAGTTCTCCAGAGTATTTAGAGTCCTCCTAGTGAAGTGATCAGTCTCCCTAACAGCTCTTCACATGGAGAGGGCTGTATTCGCAACAACCACCTTGCCTATGCATTGGGAGGGGTGTTGCAAATGCATCCTCAACAAAGCATGTCAAGTTTTTGGGAGCCGCTTCTTCTCATCCATCTTTCTTAAAGTCAGGGGTATCAAATATGTTGAAATCCTACTTGCCCAATTCTTCTCTTAGGCCCCGCCATAGACTTCAGATGGTCGTCCGACACTACTGACACCAGCAAATTTAACTGATGTTCATCCAAAGAGTACAACCACCTGGAGCAGGTTTTCTTGATATTCCTTGATGTTGATATTGTAGATGACTGCTTTGCCTTATGTGTTTTGGCCACTTTACTGTGTAATTATGGGATTGGATATTAGTCTTAATGACCCTCATAATAAAGACTTGGCTTTGATGTTCGCTTTTATCAGGGATAAGGGCTGCTGTGAGATAATCTACCCAGAAGGGAACACGCTACTATCTGAGTTTTTCTGCTTGGACTTTGCCCTGCTCCTGTATAACATTGGAGGAAGGGCTGGGAACGGAGAACATGACGCCATTTGTGTTTGTTTTGGATGAACACAGCGAGTTTTCCTTAATAAATCACAGAATGGATCTGACGGGCGATAGATGGAGTTTATTTATTTGTGTTTGTAGCGAGCGGTTTATTTCCTTGTCTGTTCCTCATCTGTGGTGGAATCTCTTAATGTTTTATGAAATGGTTTGTGTTGATCCAGTCATTCCCCCGCCGGACTCTCTATCAGAGTTAATTATTTTCCTGAGCTTAAAAATAAATTGTTGCCTTTTTAGATGGAAAATTCTCATGGCTCACCAATGGTTCTAGCCATTCTCAGTAAGAATATCTTTGGCGTCTTCTTCTAGATGCCTGGAGCCTTATAGGGAATATTTATATATATTTTATATATTATACTGCCGTGGCCAGTAATTGGTTGAAGGGGTTGTCCACTTCCAGCAAATAATTGATATGGTTTGTGTAAGGAAAAGTTATACAATTTTTCAATTGCTCATGTTTTTCTAGATCTCTGCTTGCTGTCCTGCTATAAAAAGCTTCTATGTTTACTTTCAGTGGATAGAAATCTGTCCATGGTCATATGATGGAGATGCTGGTATACGGCTCGTTAGTATCACATGTCAATTGATTTTACAGTGTGATACTAACAGCTAATGCACCTGCGCATCCATCACATGGACATGGACAGATTTCTATCCAGTGGAAGTAAGCATAGAAGCTTTTAGAAGGACAGCAAGCAGAGATCTGAAAAACTGTGAGTACAGTATTTTTCGGACTATAAGGCGCACCATCTATAAATGCCTGCTTAAACGTCTAGGTCCATATATAAGGCGCACCGGATTATAAGGCACACCTGATTAGAAGGATGAATGACCCAACAGGTGGCAGACCTGTGCACAGTTCAAGGCAGCTATTGTCTCCAAGTACGGTTCATATACAAGTCGCACTGGACTATAAGGCACACCTGATTATAAGGATGGATGACCAGCAGGTGGCAGACCTGTGCACAGTACAAGGCAGCTGTTGTCTGTAAGTACGGTTCATATATAAGGCACACTGGACTATAAGGCGCACCTTTGATTTCTGAGAAAATCAAAGGATATTTTGTGTGCCTTATAGTCCGAAAAATACGGTAATTGATACAGAAAGTATATTGAAGAATTTTTCATTACACAAACAATATCAATTATTTGCTGGAAGTGGACAACCCCTTTTAAGTTGTCAAATTTACAATGTACATGATGTTTTACACTTGTGCTCCAGAAGAATGGAACCAGAAGCCCCTCTGGTCGTTGAGCTGTTGGGTATTTTGTGTTTTTCCTTCATTAGTTTTATATAAAACCTGCTCTTTGAGGGTTTTACCTGAATAGCAGAAACCCCTTTAAAGACATCAGTGAGGTTAAAACCCAACCCATATGGCCCAGCATATGTTAGATTTGTGTAATAACTTAGGTTGTGGTCTTTGTAGGGAAAGGACCCAAAATTGCAAATACCGCCCCTGGACAGTGCTGTGAGATGTATATTTGCCACGTGGGCGTTACACACACATAGTGGTACATTCCTATAAGACATACCAGTTTAGTGAGTCTGAAGCCAATTATCCTGCCAATATATTTTTGGATGGGAAAAGCTTTCTTCATACTTTCCATTTAAAATACAGGCAACTATATCAGTGCAGCATATTTTCCATGTGTCTCATATTTGGCAGAAAAGTCTGGATTTGCAAGTCATGTGCCTCAGTAAAGGTGCGTGTTTCTGCTACGGAGATCAGCACCATGGATGTGCTGTAGTAGTGGGAGGATGCTATCAAGGTGACACCATGTGTGCTGCTTGCGTCCACCATGGTGGACTAAGGTAAGTACAAGTTCTTTTATACCAACTGGAGCCAAAAGTGAAAAAATTGTGAAAGTTACGAGGACAACCCCTTTAAGGGATAGATACCATCAAAAATCACTAATGCCAAGAGAAACTTGATGGACCCCCATTACAGTCATTGGGGTCCATCAGGATATGTTCGTCTCATTTCATGGAACTTCCCCGTTTCGATTTCCACTTTTCTGGCATCACACAGTATCGACAAGAAAAAATAATTTACATTTTTGAACAATGGTTTTCTAAAAAATACTAAGCCACAACAACGCATAACCCAAAAAGCATGAAGGCTGAGGATGAAGACAAAGTGAACATCTCTTTTGGTTCTTTCTTGATCCCATCTACATCATCACAGGTCATCCCAATATCACTTTATTATTGTCCAAATGACCTCACTTGTTTAGGTAAACCTAACCCTAACCTGGCCTAATAATTGTTCTAGGTTTGACCCATAATTAGGGGGGCACAATGGCTGAGTGAGTAGCACTTCTGCCTTGCAGCGCTGGGGTCCTTGGTTCCAATCTCACCCAGGTCGACATCTGCAAAGAGTTTGTATGTTCTCTCCTTGTTTGCGTGGGTTTCCTCCGGGTCCTCCGATTTTCTCCCACACTCCAAAACATACTGTTAGGTTGTGTAGATTGTGAGTCCCATGGGACAGGGACCAATTTGACATGCTTTGTGCAGCACTGTGTAATCTGTGTGCGCTATATTAATAATTATTATAATTCATTGGCTTTCTGAAACTCAAGTACCAGATGACATCCATGCCCCCCCAAAACAGTCTCCCACAATACTATTGCATTCAGCACGTTATCTCTCCTTATATAAACAATGTTGTTGTTTTTATATTCTTGAATATTTTTAGAATTTGATTCCAGATTTTGTGCATATTTTTTTTTTCATTTGCTTCCAGATTTTTTTCATTTTTTTTAAGGGCAATCACCTCCATGGTCAGCGCTGACATAGCGTGTCCCTTTGATGGTGTGTGTTTGCTGTATGTGTGTACGGGGAGAGCTGCGGGTCAGCATTGTTTACCCCGCTCGCCCCTGACATCTATGTGTTTGGTCAGCTGGCTTGGAGAATAACTCGTCCTGCTGTGTCAGCCACAAACAGGCAGCAGCCCCGTCACCATCAGTGGTAGAGCGTCCTATACTAGTGTCCTATAGATGTCCTGTCCTGTACAGGGGCTGACCCCAGGTAAGATTACTCACACTTAGTTCTTTGAAGTGGGCGGCCATCTAATTAAAGGTCATATCAAGTTTTCCCTCTAAGTGGTCAGTATTTGACGGCTGATTTCTGTAGGGGCTCAGCTGCTGACAGCCCCTGTATTTAGTGTTACACCAATGGCTCCATCTATCACTAGGGGGATTAGAATTAAATAAAAAAGTCTATATTCAGTTCAGTGTATGATGTGTAGGACGGGTTATTATGTACAGTGAACAGATATGATGTATTTAAAAAAAAGTTTGACCTTGTGTGGCATTTCAAAAGGTGAGTGTGTATTTTTTTCTTTTACTATAGACTGCACTTTTTATGTGTGTTTTGTATTGTACTACACGGAGTTTGCTATGTAAACACTGCTCTACAATATATATAGATTCTTCTCCTGAATATATGCAATAAACTGTAAGGTCCGTAAGAGCCAGCAATTCTGCCATCTTGTGGCCGCCATCTTGTATGTCCTGAGGAGCCCTGGGAATTTTAATAATGTTTTATAAAGGAAAGATGCTACTAGTCAAGGTATATTATAACACATGGACCACTCATATCTGATATGAACACCCAATTTACATGTAGCATAAAAATTGGCAATATATGTTATCTAAATCTTTTATATGAATGAATACATTTAGGAAGTCCCTTAAAAATAATTTAATGAATTTTTATTCAATTATTTCTTTTTATTATATTTCATTTTATCAGTAATGTAACATAAATTAAATTTTTTTTAAAAGTGTATATTTTTTTTTTATAGTAGTATTATAGCATCTTGCAAAACAGAGGTGCAAGAAGAACTGACACCTTTTTTTTCTTGCTTGTCTGTTTGTCTAAATAACTGTATACTGTAAAATATTCCCAATCTAAATCCATGAATAAATTGACAACTGAGCAAGTGATCCTACAGAGTCAACGCTGACAGTTTTAGTATATATTGCGGCACACACCCCCAATTCGTAACACCTACTTGACAATTCAGTTCTAAGTTTCTAGGAGGATCAACAGAGGAAAGGGACAATGTGGAGTTATGAGAAAAGATTCAACAGAATTATTTAATAGGGTGGAACCTATGGTACATCCCTCCAGAATTATTTAATAGAAAATACAAGTTTTTACTAAAATAGACTATTACAAATAGTATCTTACCAGCACTACAGTTTTGTATTGTTTCCACTGCAGTTTGTCATATGCAACGGCCCAGGATCATATTTTTATTCAGAGAGAAACACTTTTTGGTTGGGACACACTATTTTTTGGAGTGTGGGAGGAAACCGGAGGACCTGGAGGAAACCCACGCAAACATGGAGAGAACATACAAACTCTTTGCAGATGTTGAGCCTTAGACTTGAACCCAGGTCACCAGCGCTCCAAGGCTGTAATGCTAACCACTAAGCCACCGTGTTGACCAGTTAAACTACCAGACTCCTCAGACAGGGTATGAAATGTCCTTTCTATATCACCCATTTTTATGTGAAATTTTACCTATAAAATAATTCCCTCTGAAATCATATTAAAATGAGCTGAGAAGTGTCACTTTTTCACCTCAGAGGCTGCAGAGGGAGAATCATTTCAGATTCCCATATCTTGAGCTTTGTAGTACCTATAACCAAGCATTGGGAATCTGTTGCGACTCTTTCACCTCTAAAAGTGACTCATCTCGGGCAATACATGACTCTTCTCACCTCCTTTACATATGACTTTGGAAGATATGTTTTATATGTAAATGAGTGATATTCCTCATAAAAGAAGGAATTCTGGAATGGATGTTTCATACTACCTGATGGTACTAGTAGTTTTGGGGCAGTAAAACCTAGTAACAGAGTCCCTTTGTGTTTTCCACAGGGTGAATCATTTTTATGTTTTTTTTAACCTTGCACCGCACTGAGGCAAATGTGTACAAATAAACCCCCACCCACCTAACATACCTCTGCTTGCTGGTAGGAAATTAACTGTATTTCCTCTTGGTAGCAGTTCTAAATAGTATTTAAAAGTAATATGGCAGAAGTTTTATCAATTTGAGTTTTCTGACCCTCTATCTCAACTCCTTATAAACATACTGCTTGTATTAACTTATAATTTAAATAATTCTTCCATTTTTACCTCAGATTTTGCATCTAAACTACACAGGGTTTAACGTAGGTGTTGTGATAATTTAGTATTAACGGGAAAAAATGGCAGGTTTAGACAGTGTGGCACCTATAAACCAGTGTTTGGCTGTTTCTAGGAGCAAGCAGACCTCTTTTTCTATCCTTGTCCAACCCCTGTATATTAGGATTTTTCTTTGTATTAACCATTTTGTATTAATAAATCTGAAGTTTGATCTGAATTCTGTACAGATATTTTCCCGCCACCTGATACCCTGTCCATCCATATGGTGCTGTGAGTGGGATTGTACTAATTGTGGTCCATTTTCAATGCTGAATTTGCCCTCTAAATCCGGAACAAATCCACAGTGTGGGAATTTATATCCCCCTACCATGTTTTTACGACGCACCATATGGAAACATATTGTCAGAATTATTTCATACAAAATGGACACGACAGCAGCAGTTTGTGCATCCATAAACTTTATATATCTTTATATATATATTCCACAGCACTGTACAAAATCATGGGGTACATATACAAACAACATAAGACATAGGAATAGTGTGGGCCCCGCTCAAAATTATTTCAGTCAATGAAAAAAATCTGAATAAAATTGTTTAGATTTTACAAGGATAAATGCTGCCCCCATAACGTGTGTACAGGGGAAGACATTCCTGTGGTAATTTATTTAGGTTACACTAAGCACCATCTTGAGAGCCCCTCTGCCATCACTCCTGTGGTCTGTGGTGTGTTTTACAGGCAGGGCCAGGTGTGGGTTACTTGAGCTTCAGCAACTGCAAATATTAACAAGTGGGGCAATTACATGGCCGCTTTGTTCTCATAAACATTCAGAAAAGAGAACCATATGAAGGAGGCTATGAAAGCAATCCCCAATTGTGTTCCCAAGCCTGCATTTTGGCACACGTTCACATAGTTTTGTGGAGAAGAATTTGAGGTGATTTCTGAGCAAAATCTGCTTCAAAATCTGCCTTTCAGTCATCTGAATGGGAGGATGAAAAATCATCCCCAGAACAGATCTTTATAAAAAAAATCTCACATTTAAATTGTTGAGGTTTTCGGAAACCAAATATTGTTTGCTAGTCAAATGGCCATTGAGCATTTAAGGAGAAAAAAAACACTTCAAAAGTGACAAAAACTATTAGGCCTCTATTGTAGGTTGCTAGGCAGTGAGTCCTTAGCAACCAGTCTTCATGGCAGACATGATGGATCTAAGCGGAGTGCAGGGAAAGAGGAACTTGGAATGTGTCAAGTTTTCTTAACCCCTTCATGACTGCCATACCGCGATATATACACATTCTAACGGCATACCCCATGTGTGTAGATGTCATGACAGAGGCACACATAAAAACACCAATAACATTTGAATGAAGACACCAAGAAATACAGTTCTGATGTGGTTTTAAAGAGGAGAATCTCCCCATTAGGGTAGTGTTTCTAGGTGCCGAAGATATTTTCGCTTATTTGGCAACATGAAACACAATCCTGATGGGGAGATTCTCCTCTTTGATATGACATTAGAGCTGGTTTCTAGATACCACAGTTTAGTGTATATATAGGTGTTAGGGTGATGGCACACGTGGCGTTTTGAACCCGTTTTGGCCCGTTTTTAAGCAGTCTGTTAAACCGCATGCGTTTTTGACCAGTTTTAATTAAGATAATTAGTCAAACCTGTCAAAAACGGATGCGTTTTTTAACAGACTGCTTAAAAACGGGCCAAAAACAGGTCCATCGCCCTCAGAAATTATGTACGTGCACTCTCTGCACCTCTAGCTGAACCAGGAGAAAGGGGGACAGATTGACACTGTATAACTTTTTAACATATTTTTCTAAAGACTGATTCAAATTTACTTTTTGTCATGATAAAAAAAAAAACAATAAAAAATTGTTATATCTAATGCTATTCTAAACGGAACTGCACAAACTGACCTGGATCCATTTTGTAAAATACATTTTTTGGGGTGACATTTTTTCAGACTTACAATTGCAAGGGTGCCTCGGGAATATAGAAATGACATGTCCTGGTGTGGCACTGTATTATATTATGCCGCATCTTGGGTCACAGTGTGGCAGTTTTCCATTTGGAGTAGACTATAATGGGATATAATATAATGATATACACACACACACACACACTTCATTTAGTTATTAAAGTTCTGTCCATGACCAGTAGGGGGCAGTGCTACTCACTGGACTGTGCAGCACATGCAGGAAGACTTCTTTTGTGCTGCATTTAATTGCTTCCAGCGATTGTTTCACATTCCTGTCCTTCCGACACAGTCACATAAAGCAAAGAATAGTAAACTTTTAACCATTTCTGTGGCCGGTGCAGCTGTATTGCAGTAAGAAATGTCTTTCTCTTGTTTCCCTTTAGCTATTCATGAAGAGATGTTTTATATGTAAAGTTTATTATATAGTGTCTATATATAATTTTTTTAAATGCATAAGTTTAAAAACTTTGCCCATTCTGAATTGCTGTAAGTTAATTGCACTGCAGTGCTAGTTGTGATAGATTTCGATAAATTGTCACATCTTGGGCTCCGTTCACACCTGCGTTTGGCAGCTTCTGTTACCCCCTTTTGTTAAATAGCTCAGCAGTCAGCACCGAACCCCCAGTATTTTAACGGAATATGGAAAGCAACCTTCCATACACTAAAGTCAATAGAGAAGGTGAATGGAGACTTCCCCTTCACCCAATGTTCTTAATTTCTGGTACACTCACATTTTTAGGAGAGTATAAAGGAAACCCCTGACGCAAGTGTGACCTGAGCCTTACCTGATTCCGTACAGGAGATGGGGTCTGTGTAGGTAGAAATATGATATGGTGCTTTGTAAATATACTCATTATCTAGAGCACCATACTTTTAAATATAGTAAACTTCTTTTTTTCCACCACATGTGAGACTTCAGGATTGCATAAATTGTAACTCATTAACTGCAATGATTATATTTACATGAGGTGTACAGATATAGAGATTGCTGGTAGAGAACCTGTCCTGGGAAAAGTGCACTTTGATCCGAGGACAGCTGGTTATAGAGCAGGGGTAGTGGAGCAGGGTGTACATAGGGTGCTCTCTGCAGGCAGCATGTTATAGAGCAGAAGGAGCTGAGCAGATTGTTCATAGTGTTCTATCTATAGGCAGAATCTTATAGAGCAGGATGCACTAAGCAGATCGTGCATAGTATCCGCTCTGCAGGCTGCATGTTATAGAGCAGGAGGAGGTGTGTATGTTGTACATAGTGTCCTATCTGTAGGCAGCATGTTATAGAGCAAGAGGAGCTGAGTAGATTAATATCAATGCTTAGGGGTCCTAATAAATGACAATACTAAATTGTTTCCCATAAAACTTTATATCCAATCATCCCATTCTGCTCTATAACTTGCTGTTCACGGTTTAGACTGCATTGTAATGCTGACAGGTTTGCTTTGAACTGCAGTGTCTTACATAGTACGGTAGTTGTCTTTTATGTTGCGTGTATATACTACTACTGCTGAATTATTACCAGTAGGGCTATTAACTATTGTAAATCCCTAACGAGCCATCCATGACTACTCTTTATGGATAATAATCGGTTGCTGGGTTACTGGATACGCTTATTCCATTGTGTGCGGCCGGTGAATGAGCCTCTGTGTTTGTTACCTCAGTAGGACTTTTAAATACCATGTAGCGACTGGTTACACTACAACTCCTATCATAGTTGTTGTACAAGGACCTGCAGCTTCAGGGATGTCCAATTCCTTGAAGCGTTGAGCTTGGACATTTGCCCTTTTGTGGAATGTGTCCGGGCTCTCCATCTAGGGGAAGGCAATGTAAGGGCTTGTCATTGTGCCGGGGACATACCAGGGATGACTATGGACTCAACCTGTGGCCGGCGTTGAGCTGTCAGTGGATGGTGAGGAGCTTCCTCCTCTGCTTTTTTTTTTTTTTTCCCCTTACTGAGTTTTAATCTGACTGTGAGAACTGAGGCGACGCGTCACGGAGCTCTCACACATCCCATCTGGGAAGAATAAGACATGCCCAAACCTTATTCATTGCAGGGCCAATGAGGAAGCCCAAGTATGTGGAGAGTCCGCGAGTGCCAGGAGATGCAGCTGTGATGCCATTGAGAAAAGTCTCCGAGTTACCCGACTCCAACCAGAATGGTGAGTGTCCTACCTCTGTCTCGTTACATGTACAGTAGAAAGTTCTGCAGGCGACTTTGTAAAAGTTGACAGCCGCCTTCTATCCTTCTCTTGTGTTTTGTAGGCAGTGCGGCAGTGAAAGGGTGTGCGGGGAGGTTGGCAAAGGATAGACATGGCTCTTTGTTTTATTCAATACACATTATCCAGTGTTTTATTTGGCTCCGTCAGCACCTCAACCTGCGACACCCCATGTATTGTAAACTGTGAGAAAAACTTGCTTTTCCTGTCAGTTCAGGGATGCCGCGAAGGGATTAGGTTACCCTCTCACTGCCACGGTCGCATTAACCAATTTGGCCGCTTTAACTCCGCACTTATGTTAATGTCGCGACCAGCTGTTGCTGCAAACGTTCTAGAAGGGGTTAATTCGGTGGGTTAACCATCACACTGCTGACTGGCATGGAGAAGCGTTCTCAGGGAAGGGTTAAGCTAATATGGATCAGACTCTGAGCAGAATTTGGCACAGCTCTAGGGTATTGCCCGGGAACTACCTAACAACTTAACCTTGGCAACAGAAGTAATAGGGAGATTCTTGGGTTCCTCTAAGTGGTTGGCATTGGAGCAGTGAGGGGGTTAACCCGGCTTCCTCTCCTCCAAAGGAGGCGTCTGCTATCATCTTTACTCCCATGGGAAAGCACAGTCTCTGGGGCTGCAGAGGTTAATATGAGCCTTCGGGGTTGGGATCATGAAAGGGGATGGTAAAGCAGCAAATAATATAGCAATTTTTGGATTATTTTTCAGGTAAGGTCAGCAAATATGACAGAAAAGAGGGGGGCTAAATTATAGTGTAAGGGTTAATATGCATAGAAATGTAATGCTTATCTGCAGAAATGTAAACCATGTTACCCTTGGGCTGATTCTGACATGCTGTTCTCTGCATAAGTGCTAAAACAGTGCCACACCTGCCTGCAGGACGTATGAGGTATTGCAGCTTATTCACAGTCACTTTGGTTACAGTGGTACCCTAATAAAAGGGGGGTAGGGTGCTTTTCTTAACTTGTTTTGAGCCCCCAGGTTCCTCTGTCAGTGCTTCTCCCATCAAGGCTTCAGAACGGAACTGAATGTGCTGACATCCTGATCATTGTGCTTGTTTATCCACATGTACGATGAATGTGACATCACCATTTACAGGACCAGAGCACTGGTGCTGGAACCGGGGAAGCCTCCTATGAAGTGAGGGGTTACAGAAGTGGGAGTCCCAATGATATAACAACCCCCTGGCACACTGGAGAACAGGGGGCATCTGTATATCGGTGGCCAGAAGATAACAGGACCACCAGAGAGGTTTGGAATTTTGTGTGTTCCGCAGCAGCTGGAGAGACGTGTCTACATAAGAGGCTATCTATAGCTTCATATCCCACAAGCACATCTCGATTCAGAGCACTTCAGTACCGCAAGTCCTTGTGTGGGAAACATGACTTGCTGACAGTCCCTGTGTATACAGTCTCTATTTTTGTATATTGCTACTTGTTACCCTTCAAACGGAACATGAATTATGTTGTATACATCCTCCCTTCTTTTATCTTTGGCTGTTTCCCATCTAAACAGCTACTTGTGTCTGGAATCTGCTCTTAAAGGGGACACTTGCTGTGTCTTGGTGCGCTGTTTATTGTTCCCTGTTATCAGCCATTTCATCTTGACTACAATCAACTGCAATGAGAGATCGCACACATCTTTCAGAATTTCATGTAAATATTAGAAGTAACTTTTCATATTTATTGTTTTTATAAAATGATACCCCCTGATTCCTGCGCACCTATGGTGGCTATTTTTATATCCTCTCCTTTCCCTGTGGACTCATATTTAGTGGAAACTCTGACCAATTTGTCAGTACGCCTTAATCTGTGCCCAGTGAATATGAAATGACGGCTGGTGACAAGCCCGGGATGTCTCGTCTTCTCTGCGGCCGCTTTGAAGTCCTGGTTTTCGAGGGTTAATTAATTTGCCTTTGTGCACACTGGTCCACGCCAGCATCCCCAGATCTGACAGGAGGGCGGACGTAATTGGACTACAGCTATTGAATGGATAAGTGGGGAGCAGGCCGGGACGGGGTTGACAATGAGGCTGCCCCAGTTCTTGAAGGAGCCGCGGACCCCATACTATCCGGAAATAGGTCTCCTATAATCTTACCATCAAAAGAAGGACTTCTACTTACTCAGAAGTTTAGACATTAACATGGAGATCAAACTCTCCTTAGGTCTTGATGGGGGGGGGGGGGGTTATGTGAATTATGGAATATTGTCCACTCAGAAATTCCTTTTAAATTCCATGATTGTCATCTGCTAGAGAAGATCTCAGATTTACCTTGTGTTTCTGTCTCCATCTAGAAGCGGCTCTGGATAAAAGCTCTGGCTGTTCCCCTGCGGCTCAGGAGCTCATGACCAGGCTGGGATTCTTGTTGGGTGAAGGAATTCCAAGCTCTGCCCGAGTATCCATGGACGAGAAGAATGACGCTATGGTAAGACGGATACTCTGCCTTCTTAAGACCAAGTGACCCATTGGTAATGACTTGCCCTTTTACCCATCTTGCTCTACCCCTGTTTTCTGGAAGCAAAGTTGTAGATTGGTTGTCAGATTTCTTCTCATGGCTTATACTCTACAATCCAATTCAAAGGAGTTCCACAAGCAAGATCCCCCCCCCCCCCCAAAAAAAAAAAACATTGATTGATTCATCTGTAAAATGGGAATTACATCTGTCAGTGATAAGTGAATTATTAATCCCAGAAGCAGTGCCACACTTGTACATGGGCTGTGTCTGAAAGCCACAACTTATATCTATCGAACCTCCATCATAGCAAAAAAGTAACGTTATATATCCAACAATTTATTGAAAAAAATATCACATGAAATCCATCACAAAAATCCAGGTTAAAAAAAAAACCATTACCAAAGATGCACATAAAAACATAAACGTGCAACAAGGAGATGTGGATGTAACTGGAAGCCAGCTGCAGTACCAGGCACTGCCACATACATGAGTGGCTCTGTTCGCAGGGGGTGGAAAGGCAGGAACTTTAGTTCTAATTCTATATAAACTCTTTAAAGGAAATCTACCAACAAAATCCATCATGATAAACCAGAGACACTTACTCGTAGATCCAAGTACAGTGACTGTGGAAATCATCTTATATTGGTTATCCATGACCTCCTTCCTTCCAAAACCAGCTTTTATAATTATGCTATTGAGTCAGAATGGCTGTGGGTGGCATTACCAGTGCCTCTTTGTGCTGCAGCTTCACAGACTGTTACACTGTCTCGCCACCCCTTCTGCTCCCTCAGAACTTCTTTTCCTCCCTATACCTAATGCATAGGAAATTTTAGTACAGTGTAACAACTTGTGAATCTGCAGCAAACAGGGGCTCTGGTAACACCTCCTGAACCCTTCTTTGCCATTAATATAATTTAAAAAGTGGATTTTAGAAGGGAGAAGACCATGGATAAGAAATATAAGAAGATTTCGACAGTCATGGTGCCTGGATCTGTGAATAAGTGTCCCTGGTTTATCGTGATGGATCATTTCCTTTAAAAGTGACCTCTTCTGCCGATCTGTTTTAGTGAGTTACTGCCTCCACATCAGAATAACGTATGGCGCACCATCCCTCTGTTATTCCACCTGGAAACATATAAATAAATTAGTAACTGTCTCTTAACAGATTCTGTCTTATCTTAGCTTCATGACGTGTGAAGATCCATGAAATCTTGGAACTGTTTACTGGCTTGATACCACAACAGATTGTGGGATGCAAGCTGCAGTAACCGATAACAGCCACTACACAGTGTTGGTGCTGTTAGGTCTATGTTGATTGGTTGGGGTCTGAGACCTGTAGCAATCTGATTTTGATAGCTTATTCTAAGGATGTCTATAAAAATCCTCTGTCTACACATAGAACCCATCTACATAACACAACTTGGGTGTAATACAATTACAGGGATGGAGATGAATCTGCATTGCACTAGTGACCGTGATCATTTATCACGACTAATCAGTCCAGTGAGTCTTTAGATTTATTTAATCCAATAGGAGGATTTGGAAAAATTAAACCAGAATTTGCACGCTAATGTCCAGCGGGGGATATATCATGCGATGCCTGGCTATAGATAATAGGACTTATCGGATCAAGTCTCATTTGTTAGGAGGACTAAGAATTTGACCTTCAAGTTACTTTGTATATTTGGACAGAGTTTCCAGTGATATCACAATTTTTACATCATTTCATTTTATTATTATGTAACTTTTTTTTATCTTTATTTTAGACGCTTCTATCGGCTTGTTTTGTTTGACGTTTTAATTTTTATGTAGTTAACATCAACTTATCTAAAGTTTTTATTAATGAAAAGACCCCTTTCATTTATAATGTTGTTTAAAGGACTGGGGACCAACAATGATGCTGATGACCTGATCTCAGGAGAGGTCATTAATGTGAGATTGTCAGGGTTCGGTAACCAGGAGTCTGCACCAATCAGCTGTTCAGCTTTTGGCACGAAAAGCTATAGAGGGGAAGAGGCTGGAAGAACATGGAGGGAGATTTATCATCCAGCTCTCTCCCCTCTGTAGGTTTCAGCAATGGAGACTGCCTGGAATAGTCGATCTCCAGTCAGGTGTGTGATCCTCATGGACTTAATGCTGATAATCTATCCCCATATTTGGTAATTGGTATCAAAAATGGCCCCTTGGATAAAAACCCTATTGTGTACCTCTAAACTATCAGCCTCAACCGGGACTATCTCGTCCTGGAGGACCCAAGATAACCATTGATATAAGGGGGTACTGTGTAATACCTCTATTCCCCTGTGGTGGCACTATAGTTTGAACATTTCCTGCCAGTTTCCCCCTGCAGATTGCAGCTGATTGACGTGATTACTGGGACAACTTTAAATTGCCGAATTGGAAACCACTTTAGGGGATATCCTTCGCCTCAAAGTGGATTAGATTTTATCATATATCATACATATAGAAACTTTTCTAGATTCCTGAATGTCAACTCTGTGCTACCCCACGACTTTATCCCTACACAACTAGGCTAATTTATCAAGAGGCTGGAAAATTATGTGGATTCTTCATGGTGAACCCAACTGACAGATATTTCCACCCAGCTTTCCAAAGAACAGATATAAGATAAAAAAACCCAAACAATTAATATAAATGAAAGCGCAATCTTCTGCAGTTGCCTGCAGGGACTAGGAACAGACGTGCGGTGTTGTATATGAAATAAGAAATTACGACTCAAAAATAACCTAGGTGATATGTCGGTGCTAATTACACGATGACACGAGTGGAGAATTGGATCTTTGTTACTAGCTTGTGTATATACCATGGTAATGAGTTGTTGATTTCCTGCAGTGTACAGTGACAAGTCACGGGATAAGTCCCTGCTCAACGCTGACAAACAGCACGGCCTCCCCGAGCACTGCCAGTCCCTGCTCCACACTCAACAGCTGCATCAGTAAAAGTGCCCCGAACAGAACCAGTCCCAGCGGGACCATCAGCAGCCCCAGCTCCACCCTGGAGAGCAAGGACAGCGGCATCATAGGTAAGAGAAGCCGGCACTGCTATCCTGCCATTTACTGGGATATGATTGATTTCCGTGTGTTTTTATAGTTTCATCACATAGCACAAAAGTTCCATTTTTTTGGGTAAATGGACCAGAGCATTGAAAATTGAAGAAATTGTGATAGTTTTGTACAGGAGGTGGTGAATATCTTGCATTGGGTTGGATAGTGCACACTCCACAGGGATGCAGGTCATCTTTACCATAGTAACTTACCTTCAAGTACGTTCTTTACCCCTGTGTACGAAGACAGACTCGTAGAATGACTTTATATGTTTCACTTCTGGCAAATATTCTACATCTGTATATTCAGACCTATCTGAGTTAAAGAAGAGAATAGGATGTACAGGATTAGATATCTTCCCAAAACAGCGCTACACCGAACTACAGATCGAGTGTGGTATTATAGCTCAATGCTATGCCTTTTGATATAACCGAGCTGTAATACCTGTCACAACCTGCACAGAGGGGTGTCACTGTTTCTGAAGGATTCCGTCCATGTTAATTTTTTGTTTTGTACAAGCCCTTTAAGTCTATGCTTATTCATGTATTATTGAGAACGGAAGCGCTTCAGTAACCACACAGTATAGTCATGCATAATGTCCCAGGGCCACCAGTGAAATGTACACATCGATTGCATTCAATCCAAGGCCTTAAATATCTTGCACTTATGAAACAAGTCTTCTATGTTGCATTTTATACGGTTTATCTCCTTAGACTGTAGATCCTAGAAATATAGACTCTCCCTTTGTTCGTTATATTCATGGTCTCTGCAGTGAGTCGTCTCGAAAAAAAGCGAATTCATTCTGCAGTTTTAGGGCACGGGGATCTCTTATAGAGAGTCCTCTAGACATTTGGTGCTTTATTATCGTGTTCATAAAGCAGATTTTTGCCTATTTGCACTTTGCATCAAAGATTGTCCCTTTAAAATGTGTACAATATCCCAACTATAGTCCGGATTGTGATCTTTTAAGTGATGTGTTATCAAGGTTTTATGTTTTTTTGGTGGGTACTAGTATCGTAGTTTATACGATTGAAAAAAAGCACATGTCCATCAAGTTCAACCAAGGGTGCATGAAAATGTTCTGGTTTGTGCTTGGTCCTCACTATTGGTTGGATTCCTGTTGCTTCTTCCAATCAGTTTGGTTTCTGCCAGGGACATGCATTTGGTATGATGCTTGAGTTTCCTTATGTTGAGGTTCTTGCTAGTGGTCTAGTTCCTGCAGGGATTCTCCCTATTAATCTGGTTTATGGCAGGTTCCATAGTGTGTCTTTAAATCTAATTCTTAAGGGGTTTCACACCAGTTTTTTACTTTTGGGTTGTATTTGCTAGAAGCCCCAGCTAGGGTTCCTCACCCTTGGTCTGGTTTGTTACCATTGGTTGGTACTGGCCCACATCAGCTAGGTTCCTAAGCAGAGGTCTTCTTGTTACTTATGGTCTGCTGCAATCCAACCTCATAAACACTGGTCTAGTTCCTGCACAGATTATGAATTTTAATTTAGTTTTTAGGAAATGCTCTGATATCTGCAGGGCCCTGGCTTCTGATCTGGCACCAGTTGTTCACTAGTTGTTGGACTTGCTAGAAGTCCACATCATTCAAGTTCCTCAACATTGGTCTTGATGTTACTTGTGGTCTGTTGCCTTACAACTTCACGGCTATTGGTCTATATCCTGCCTGGATTCTGAATGCTTTTATTCTGGTTTGTACCAGGTTCTGTGGAGGTGGTCTAATACTTGCAGGATCCTGGCTTTATATCTGATTCCTATGGGGTTCCTCACCCTTGGTCTGGTTTGCCACTGTTGGTGCTGGGTGCCCACATCAGCCAGGTTCCTAAGCAGAGGTGGTCTTGTTACTAGTGGTCTGCTACCTTCCTAACCCTGGTCTAGTGCCTGCACGTATTCTTGCTTTTAATCTAGTTTTTACCAGGTTCTTTGGAGTTGCTCTGATAACTGCGGGGCCCTGGTTACAATCTGATTCTTGAGAGGTTCTCACCCCTGGTCTGGTTTGTAACTATTGGTTGGAAACCCACATCAGCCAGGTCCCTCAGCTGAAGTCTTATTTAACCTGTGGCCTTCTATCTTCCAACCTCATTGTTTCTGATCTAGTTCCTGCCTGGATTCTCTCTTTTAATCTGGATTTTATTTGATTCTGTGGAGTGTGTCTGATATTTTCCAGAGTCCCAAATTATGATCTGGTTCCTCAGCAGAAGTCTTCCAGTACTTGTGTTCTTCTGCTATCCTACGTTATTGCCAGTAGCTTATTTGTCTCCAGTTGGTTGATGGTTCTTGATGAATACAGACTGATACCCTCAATACAAATACAGTGTTATCCTTTTAGTCCTTTTAGCTCCTGCCATGTTTTCGTGCCTTCTTTCTCATTAGAAATACATTACGGCTCTTATGTAAATTGGACTGGGAGTCTCAGTGCTAGCCGTCTAGTTCATAAGCGATAACTAAAACTGAGATGAGCAAGTTTTCATTAGATATTTTTAAAAAAAGCCAATTATCACCTCTATGTTCTTTTACCTTATCTGTAATTATTGCTGGCAAGGAACATATTACATTTTGCAAGAGCAAATAACTTCTCTGTAGACCCCCAAGAGCCTCGCTGTGAAACATTCCTACAGCTAAATTTATGGCTTCTGGAACAAGACCCCTCTCTTCTTCCAGGCAGTTCTGGTTGAACAGGTCACCAGTATATGTCTGACCCTTCATAAATGCGGGCTCCCTTCCCCTTTGTGATATTATAGCACCCCCCCCCCCCCCCCTCTAAAGTGCATGGAAAGAGGCAGAGCATTTGCACATAAAATCTCTCTGCCGGTTTTGACAAAGCGAGGATATAGAGCACAGGGGATTATCTGGCCAGACTGCCTAAATTGAAGATTATGTTTGGGGATTTGGCACATGTAAGCCATATATTAGGAGCGTAAAAAAATGTATAAAAACTTGAGGAATGAAAGCCATTCTGTGCACGTAACAGGAAGGGGGGCGCATACAGTGTAGACGTGTAGAGGTATCATTTTTAAGCACAGGTTTATTGTGCAATGATGAATTTTTTTTTGTGAATGGCTGACATTGATCTAGAAAACATAACCATTAAAAAAATGATGTTAGAAGCCATAAAGTTTTGCAATATCTCTGGAATTCCCCATATCCTCCATCCTGCCAAGCTCAATCACCTTAGAAATATTTTCCCTAGGCGGTGTTCACACTTCTGTATGAACTATTCATGTAAATCAGGGCAAAGTTCTGGACTGGATCATTGGAAAATCAACAGTTCATAGGGTCCTCACTATCCAGTTCTCTCCTCGTTCCAAGTCATAATTTATAATATGTATATAATATGTATATGATTTATTATGAGGCCCAAATCCAGTTGATGACATATAGAGAATGGTACAAGCGACTTCCATATACCCATTGGCATCGCATATCACCTGGTTGAACTTTTGGAGGGATAATGTGGTACAGTAATACCCCCCTGTTAATTACAGCTTCATTACAGTTAAAATATAGACACATCACTACATCACTACAAATCCCTCACTCCAGAGATAACATGCTTCTGCCACTGATTGGCTGAGCAGTATTTACTGTATGTCAACAGGAATCAGTGATTGGTTGACTTGGAGTAGCAGGGGATCGGGAAAGTCAATGATTTATATATTTGGCAATTATTAGGTTTTTATATGCCTTAAATTCAGCCTGTGTCTTTCCAACAAGTGCCTAAAATACAGACTCCTTTACATGCACTTACTAAGAGATATAAAAGTACAACTATTTCGGCCAGTGTGTCAGGCAGACAAGGGCGGCCTTGTTTAAGAGACAAGACTGCTGTTCAGTCTCCTTGCCCGAAGTTTGTTGTCTGTAGTCCAAATAGCTTTAACCCTAGTCCTTTCTATGAATTCATGCTGTGCCAGTGCTTTATTCCTAGTCATAGTTTTATACAATAGGTTTAATGAGAGATGTCGCATAGAAACAGTACACTTTTTGCTTAGACAAGTTTTTGTCTCAGCAAATAAGGATAAATTCCTTGGTCCTGATTGTCCCTTTCATATGTAGTGTTTGACACCTTTATCTGTACACCCGATAATACAGGGGGAGCTGTCAATCACTGTGTGGGGAAGAGTTCATAATGGCTTTCGTTGTCGATAACGGTGTGGGTGGGGTAATCGGGACTCTCTGTGTCAATCTCTGCATGTGGGCGGGGTTATCAGCACTCTCCCTGTCAATCAATGCATGTGGACAGGGTGATCGGGTCTCTCACTGTCAATCATTATGTAGATGGAGTAATCTGGACTCTCATTGTCAATCCCTAAGTGAGTGGGGTGATCAGGACTCTCGCTGTCAATCACTGTGTGTAGGAAGGGTAATCAGGACTCTTAGTGTCAATCACTATGTGGGTGGAGTAATCAGGACTCACTGTCAATCACTGTGTGTAGGTGGGTTAATCAGGAACCTCGCTGTCAATCACTGTGTGACAATTGGTGGGGCAATTGGCTACTCCCAATATCTCAGCTAGTAGTCCAGCAAGAAATTAACCTTCCTTTCTGAATTGTATATAAACCTATATAGCATTGTCCTTGGTTGCCACCATTGACTGCATCATATGGAATTTACACTAATCTTCACAGTGCAAGTGTTTCTGTCTCTGCTATTTAATGTCCATTTCAGACAACCATAATGTGGATGGATTTTTCATTTTGTGTTTGCATCTGGGGAAGGAATCTTTTCATACTGTCCATTCATTATGGCCTTCGGAATTGGCCCCTCAGAATACATATAGGAATTCTGCATTGTGTATACTACATTTGTCATGACCTCAGTGGCCATACAACTTGTGCTAGATGTGCACCGTGAAGATCTGAGAGAAGTTTAAAGCCGGGGCGAGTCACCTGGGTGTAAACAGCCCTACATATTGTGTACTTATTGCATTAGCCTTCAGCCTTCCCTGACAGTCCGACTCGTATGATGAGTGAGCGTGTAGCAGCCACAGCCTTTATTTTATTTATTTACATTCCTGTGATGTGAGGCCGGTCGTATCGCTGTGGAGGAGTCGGATGTGAATGAGTTTCTGGAGAGAGTTTCTGAATACTAGTCCTTCTATCTCTAGAATGATTACATCAGCCCTGGATTGCAGGTATTACAGGCGCTGCAACCCTAAGCAAAACACTTTGGCATCCAGCACCACCGCGTCTTGCCGCCAACTTATCAGTTGCGGAGGACTGGATATTGTCTTGATAATTTGCTGGAATAGAACTAAGATTCTCCATTGATTAAGTTTTCCACTTACTCTATTTTAGCAACAATCACAAGTTCATCGGAGAACGACGACCGCAGTGGTTCCAGTCTGGAATGGAGCAAAGATGGCAGCCTGAGGACGGGAGGTCACCCAGGAATTATTCATGAGCGGAGAATAGACAACTGCTCACCAGTGGTGGAGGAGGAAACTTGTGCTGCAGGAGAAAGTCTTCCAAAGACAGACCCGTCTACCGGGGAAGGCCCAGTGTCCTACATGCAGAACTCCAGCTCTTTAGTAATGCAACGACCAAACTCTGTGGCAGGTAAAGACAAAACATCTTTATCTATGGGTCATGGTAGGTTGGTCCTATCTTGTATTTGGGTCTTCAGGCCTTCATGATTTATGTAATTACATTGTATTCCATCAGGTTCTTTATATCTTCACATGTGCAAAGACGTCCTTGTACTTGCCATTATGTTGGATTCATGTGTATTCCCTGTTTTCTTTTTTTTCTTTTTTTTTGTTAAATCCATAGAATTAGCTTTTGGATAAATTGTGTGGTGTTGAGCGAAACAGAAATTATTTTCTTTTCTGAAGGAAATCTACCACCAGGATGAAGGATTGTAAACTAAGCACACTTGCATACTGGTGTGCCCCCCGTCCCCCACCCCCCCGGCAGGATCTACTTTTCTTTTAGTTTCGTATGCCCTTGTTTTTACAAAAGGCTTTATAAATTATGCAGATGAGCTGGAGATGTGGCCGAGCAGTTAGCAATAAGTTACTGCTGTGTTGGGACTTTGTAATATATAAGTGGGTATTGGTTGTAGTTTGGGCACTCGGTCTCTGAAATATTGACCATCACTGTCATAGTAGATTGGGTTTAATAAAGACCTAAAATAAAAACCTATAACCGCACAGTGTTGATTTGGAAAAAGGCAAATGCCCAGCTGAAACTAGTGGCGAAAATATTTTAAATTCCTTAAAATGTGGAGGCCAAAACAAATCCCGGGATACAAAGTTTTAAGAATTTAGTTTCCATAACATAATATTGTTGCTCTGATGAAGGCACCCAGGCCCCTCTTGAACATATACAAAGTATCAACTATTTGGACATCTTGTGGCAGGTGTCTCCATAGTCTCCCTACTCTTACAGTAAAGAATCCTTTAGGATCCTTCCTTAATTGATACAATCCTTTTATTGTGATTTATACTTATACATTGATTATAATAACCTCCTGATATAAGGATATTCCTCCAAATGTGTTTCTTGTAATACATCCTGAAGGCCTTGGCGAGTTATTGTTGGAGCACCTGCTCATTATTAAGCACCTTTAAGGTTGAGAAGGTGTATTGTCCCAAAACATCTTGACACCTGAAAAGGGGGAAACTTTTCCTAAGAAAATATTAGCTAGTGATTCACAGTTCTCTAAGTTTGAAATCTCATGTCTCTTAAAAAAGAGTGATGTCCTTTTAGGATCTATACGGCGACTCTACTCCTTCACAGAAGAATGTATACATCCATAATTGTCCTGTATTGTGAGTTTTATCAGATTTTACCATTTATTTATTTTATTTAACAATGAAGCCTCAGCCCGCATTTCCATCCGCCTTCTAATATGCTCCCCGGAATGAATACTCATGAAGCTGCTTGATTTTTATCTCCGCTATTCCCGGAACAATAGCTGAAGCTTCTTCAGGTTGATATGAGATAATGCATTCTCCGAAATTTGGCATTTCACGCCGTCTGCCTTCTGCAATGTAATGACAGGAGGGGGGTGAGGGAGGTGATGGAGGAGCAGAATTTGTCTTATTGCCCAGTTTTTAATTTTGACACAGTTATGCGGTTGCTAGAAGTGCATTTTTTTTTCCGCTGTGTCTAATTGTCCCGCATTCCTCCAGGGTGAGCCGGCATTACTGGGATTCAGTGTCTCTCCGGGGAGAGGATGAGAACTGAGGAGGTGTGTGTCAGCCCCTGTTTGTTTTCTCCAACTTGCTAACATATGAAAGGACACATCTTGTCGCTCCGGTACTGGGCGGCTTGTAGACACAAGAGATGAGTGAGGTGTTCAGGTGCTGGAGTGTTGGGATAGGATGTGGCCACTTCCTCTGTTGATTCATGTGTTAGTAGATTTAGATGTAAGGCCTGCTAAGTGTTAGGAAACAAAGCTTGACGAGAGCTCCCTGCATTAGGGTGTGTTTTCATTTGCTGGCTGTGCCACTGACAATGATAGTGCCATTAAGATCCCAATCTTATGGTGTAGGTTTCCAAACCTTTTGTTTGCTTGGCTCCCATGCTTCCTGAAGATAGGACTCTATGTTCAATCTGCTCAACTCCTCCTGCTCTGTAACATGCTGTCTGCAGATAGGACACTATATACAGTCTACTCATCTTCTCCTGCTAGATATCATGCAGATATATACAGTCTGCTCAGCTCCTCCTGCTCTATAACATGCTGCCTGCAATTAGGACACTATATACAGTCTGCTCATCTCCTCTGGCTCTATATCATGATACATGCCGATAGCTCTGCATGTACATTCTGCTCAGCTCCTCCTGCTCTATAACATGCTGCCTGCAGTTGGGACACTATGTACAATCTGCATTAGATCCCTCTGCTCTATATCATGATGCATGCAGATAGACCTGTATGTACAATCCGCTCAGCTTCTCCTGCTCTATAACATGCTGCCTGCAATTAGGACACTATATACAGTCTGCTCATCTCCTCTGGCTCTATATCATGATACATGCCGATAGCTCTGCATGTTCATTCTGCTCAGCTCCTCCTGCTCTATAACATGCTGCCTGCAGTTGGGACACTATGTACAATCTACATTAGATCCCTCTGCTCTATATCATGATGCATGCAGATAGACCTGTATGTACAATCCGCTCAGCTCCTCCTGCTCTATAACATGCTGCCTGCAGTTGGGACACTATGTACAATCTACATTAGATCCCTCTGCTCTATATCATGATGCATGCAGATAGACCTGTATGTACAATCCGCTCAGCTCCTCCTGCTCTATAACATGCTGCCTGCAGTTGGGACACTATGTACATGATGTTAAAATGTTGTATAACACATGTTTGCACTACCTTCACAGACACCTGTCCTTTTTATTTTTATTTTTTTTAAACAACCCGGGAATGTATAAGAATGTCGTGTATGCGACGCTGATTTCCATAGATGAGATCTAGCATTCTTCTCAACAGATGCAAGTGATAAGATGGCTTATGGCTCAGATTTATTTCTGTTGTGCCCTGAAGACATACAAGTCCTGGGAAAGTTTAAAGTCAAATTACATGTACTTAGTGCAGTCCCCTCATCCTGCTGTCTGGGCCCTCATCACCATTTAGATTTTAACCTGTTTCGAGAAGCGTTTTTTATGTGTGCAGATTCTCTATCTTTCCTTAAAGGGCACCTACCACCACAAATCTACCTATAAAGGTAGATCGGGTGGTAGGTGAATCAATGGGACGTGAGGATAGCCCTTTTAAGGGCTAATCCTCACGTCCCCGCACTGTTTTATAAACTTTTATTACCCTAATATGTTAATTTACTTATGCGGCTACTGGGGCGTGGAGTAGCCGCATCTGAGGTTACACGAGGCGGCTACTCCACGCCCCGGTAGCCACATTACCCCTCCTACTCACCATGTTCGGCGCGCAGCTGCTCGTAGCTGCGCGCCCTCGTCCGCCGATCCTGCCGTCTGCGCATGCGCAGAACAGCAGGCCCGCGCCTGCGCGGTCACTGCTCTGAAGCCGGGGCTGCGCAGGCGCGGGCCTGTTGTTCTGCGCATGCGCAGACGGCAGGATCGGCGGACGAGGGCGCGCAGCTACGAGCAGCTGCGCGCCGAACATGGTGAGTAGGAGGGGTAATGTGGCTACCGGGGCGTGGAGTAGCCGCCTCGTGTAACCTCAGATGCGGCTACTCCACGCCCCAGTAGCCGCATAAGTAAATTAACATATTAGGGTAATAAAAGTTTATAAAACAGTGCGGGGACGTGAGGATTAGCCCTTAAAAGGGCTATCCTCACGTCCCATTGATTCACCTACCACCCGATCTACCTTTATAGGTAGATTTGTGGTGGTAGGTTTCCTTTAAAGGAAACCTTCCACCACATTTTTCAGAAATGCAGTTACTGGCAGGTTCCTATAGAGCCCTAGTAACTATCTGACCCGTTTTTTAGCTTGAAATTGTTTCCCTAAGATCCCCATAAAATCATTTATAAACTTGCCTGGTATCTAGAGATCTATATATATCGAGTCAGGGGGCCAGGTGACCTGGGTGACATCATCACAGATCCTTTAGCCTCTTAACATTGGCAAACTGTACACCATGCACATATCTGTCCACATAAAATATCACAGCATGCCTGTATGGACTAATACTCCTCTCCATGCAGACTGCTGTGATTTCATGTGATATGATATGCTGTGATTTCATGAGATATATGCTTGGCGTACAGTTTGCTAATGTTAGGTGGCTAAAGGACCTGCAATGGTGTCACCCTGGTCACATGACATTACTGCTGCATGCAGAAAAAGCATGGGAAGGAGCTTCTGGATTCAGCCTGAGGCCACACATCTCAACTCGCTATAGACATCCTTGGAAGCCAGGTAAAATAAGGAAGTTGAATATATAGGAGGGGAACACATTTTAGTTAAAAGGTTTTGGTTAGTTACTAGGGCTCTATGGGAACCTGCCACTAGCTGTATTTGTGAAAAAATGTAGTGACAGGTTCCCTTTAATGGAAGATGAAATTACATAAATGCAGGTTTTAGTTCACCAAACACAGAAGGTCTAATATCATTGCCAAAGAGGTATGGATCACTGTCTCCCTGGAGGTGGTTTCTTCTTTTTAAGAGCCACCTACTGTCTTTGAGGAAAACATTCTCTTGGCTGAAATAAATTTTATAAGAGTTTTCCCATGAAACACGTTAGGTTCTATCCGGTGGATAGGGCCTAACTTGCTCATCGGTGAGGGCCTCATTGATGAGACCCCCACAGATCACGAGAACGAGGGGTCTGTTGGGGTCCTAGGTAACTCTGTTGGACCCCTTGTCGCTCCCCAAGATTAATGGAGCAGACAGCCGCACATGACCATTCTGCTCCACTCATTTCTATGAAGCTGATGGAGACTGCCATGCGGGGTGTGGGAAAACCCCTTTAGGTCAACCAAGGTTAATTGATGCAGAGAAGACCTATGCTAAGGAAGGGGCCGACACCTTGACACCCAGACCTGTGGATAGGTCTTCTGTATCCAAACTGTGAAACAGACCAGACCATTGGTAAAAATCAGAAAAAAAAAAAAAGATTATAGGGATTCAATAGCCGATATTACATTTCTAACTTCAGTACATATTAATATGACTTTAGCCATTGGTCAAGACCGTTGTACGTAGATGACATTTCGATATGTATGATCTGATCGTCCAGGGTCCGTAACCTAGTGCAAGGTCAGTGATTGCAGGTTTTTTTTTGCCCAGGCATAGTCCAGTCACACCCCTTTTTCACAGTATAGGGGTTACACTTGCAGATGGGTGGGAGTACCAGTGGTGGGACCCCATGTATAACGAGAATGGGGTCTGTTGTACTCCCAAATTAATGGAGTTGCAGGTTAAGCATACATGCTGCCACTTTGTTCATTGTCCCATCATACTGACAGACGTAGCACTGCGCTTGGCTATCTCTGTCAGTACCATAGAGGGAACATGTGCAACCATCTGTTCTGTTCATTTGGGGGTCTAATGGTCCCCTATTCTCATGATCACCAATGGGACCCCACAAATTAGCAGGTTAGCCCCTTTCCTTTAGATAGGTAATAACTTGTTGTGACTGGGGAACCTCTTTAACACCCTTTACATTCTCCAAATCTCTCTATGGCCTCCAGGTTGAGGATTCATGGCCTACAAAGCTTCAAGGCATCTACAACATGGTCTGATATTCTGGCTGGGCCTTGTGCTGAAAAATCTTAATCGGAATTGCTTACATTTTCCGACTGCAATATCATTGAGTTCCCAGGAGGGGCACATGTTCTGTGGAGCTCGACCACATCAAAACATTTATCCCTTGAAATAAACAGAACGCATGATACATACTTTTATGGACATATGTTTGCCTTTGTGAACAGCGACCAAGATCACAGGGTAGCTGAGGTCGATGTCAGCCTGATAAATATCTGTGGAACGTGCGCAAATCAAACAGACGTAATGCCACCTAGCTAATACAATAATAAACCGTGCTTTCTTCAGACGGAGGATGGGAATAACACCACTTATGACAGGCCGGCCATGAGAACAGAGGAGATGTGATGAAAGATAATGGGTTTATCTAGCCCGTGCAGACCACCCACCCACACATGGGTGAGAAGGGGAACTAGCGAGGAATAGAAGTGCAGGACATGCTGGTCTCTGGATTTAGAAATCCTAAAGTGGCTCTAAAAATGTTTCTGTTCTCCCCACCCAAAACCAAAATCATGGTTTTGGGTGAAGTTGGTTGACAATAAAATAGCAGAAAATTACCGTACTCACTTTCTCCAGGTCTTCCATTTTCCTTCTTTGTCTTGGCTGATGGCTAAAATCATATTAATATGTACTGACGTTAGAAATGTAATGTTGGCTATGAAAACCCTATTATCATTATTAGTTTTTATTCCTGGTTTTTACTGATAATGTATAGAATAACGTGTGATTATGGATAGACCGTTGCATAGATTGTTGTATGCATTACTATTAATAATGAAATATCAATGGTGCAAATACTTTTGCATGTCTGGTAGAAAACTGAGGTTTAACCTTTCAGTTCTGATCCTGAGAAAAAATGTTTGACCAATTGTCTGTAACACCGATACAGGATAGTTATAGGGTAGAGGTTTTGTCAAAACATACACTCTCCAAGGAGTTTTCCATGACACAGATAGTGACGGCACCCCTACCGATCAACACTGTAGAGACTACTGGGTTTCGATTGAGCATTGCAGTCTTTTCACTCCTTTTAAAAGGTTTGTCTCAACTTTTCAGGTTAAAACAAGGTGATTCATGGGTGTCTGACTGCGCAGAACACCACTGATCACTAGAGCGGGATCCACATCAATTCGGCAAACAGGTTTCCTGTTCTCACTAATGGGCATGGTTGTCCTGCTGCTCAATTCAGTTTTCTGAGGGTGACCGAAATAGGACTCGTGCTGCAACTTCATCAATTAGTGAGGATGGGTTCTGCATTTAACAATAGCATGGGTTCTCCTATCTAGTAGTGATTGGTGGTGAGTTCCTTTTGGACCCTCGCTGATCTGCCTTTTAACTCCTATCCTGTAAATAAGGACAACACTTGAATCGGTCTGACCAGCCCATGTGATTTCTCCTAATGGCAGACATCATAGATAAAGTATAGGTGGCAGAGGGAGTATTCACCACTCCAAGTGCTTGACCCTCATCGATCTAAATGTGATGACCTATTCCAAGCATGCATCAATATTTTAGTACTAATCAAACGTTTAAGAAAATCATACCAAAAAAAAAAAAGAGACCGTTTTATATGGTTGACCAATGCCTGTTTTTTAAACATTTATAGTCTAACTTCTGTCACCACTCATTGGTCCTGTATCTGGAAAACTCCTTTGGTTTTTGAATAATACTTTTGAATTGAAAAGTAAAAAGTTCAAATGTTTTCTTTCCAGCTACAAGTTCCACAAAACTGGAAGACCTAAGTTATTTAGATGTTCAGAGAAATGCGCCACTGAGGACGTCGATACGAATGCCCTGGCACAACACAGCGGGTACTCGAGTACAGCAGGAAATTAAAGGTTGGTTTTATGATATGTCCGTACTTTATGTCCGCTGTGTTTTTGCAAAGTAGTAGTTCTGAGATCCATCAGTGTTTGGTGAATAGCGCAATTATTGTCTATTGAGTCTAATTTTATTGCAAAAAATCTACCTCATCCTTCTACTTGGAGATGTTCGTCTAAGGAAAGCTTGTTAGGAACGAAAAGCAACTTGGCAAATGTAACTAGGTTAGTTTTCACACATCATGCCTTTCTTGCACTTGACTGCTCTTGGCAGTCACAAAATAAATTGGCGCTATGTGCCGGTGCCCCTGTAGTCCGCTTTTTAAATGTTGGGTCATTTGTTGGAGTTTGATCATATTCCCTGATTTTAAGTTAACCTTTGGATGCTTCACACACTGCGTTTACTCTTTGAATTTTCTGGTTATTTGTATGGGGAGTAAAGGGTTACCTTTTCCTCCCCTGAGATTATTTGTATCCTTTTTGCAGCTCGCTTTGTCCCCTACAAGCCACAAGACATTCTGCTGAAGCCGCTGTTGTTCGAGGTGCCAAGTATAACAACAGACTCGGTGTTTATTGGAAGGGGCTGGCTCTTTCAGGAGATAGAGGAAAAGCTGGGTTGTGCAGAGCTGCCGGAGAACCGCGGAGTCGTGATTGCCGGCAGTGTCGGATTTGGGAAGACGGCGATAATTTCTAAGTTGGTGGCTCTCAGCTGTCATGGAACTCGAATGAGGCAAATTGCCTCAAATAGTCCCTGTACATCTCCCAAAGGTTTGTTAAAAACTGTCTTAACTATTTCTAAATAAATTATATAAATTTCTTGATACTCTAAAACCTCTTAGAATGGGGCATATTCTTGAAGAACTTGTGGTTCCTTGTCTACTCTTTGGCAAGTCCAATATATGCCAAAAATGTACCACCAATTCCATAATTTTATATCACCTTTGAAGTTCTCAAGATGGCACTGAGGGTTCTCTATTATTTGGGGACCTCCATCACAGAGAACATAGCAAGTACCAAACCATTCTTTTCCTAGTAAAATGAGTAACACTATGTTGGAAACCATCAGTCAGTAGGGTCCAGTAGATGACAGTGAAACCACCCAAGATCTAGATTTCCATCATTCAGTAGGGTGCAATAGGTGCCATTGATATCACTCAAGATCAAGATTTCCATCATTCACGAATTCTACACTGATTTTGCAGATAGGGTATCAATAATAAATGGTTTGGGAAAACCCCTTTAATTAGGACTGGCTCGTCCTACTCCCTATTTGTTTTTCCTAAATCTTAAAGTGATTTCTCCATATATGGAGACATGTTCTTGACCCATATACAAGTTGTTGCATTACACATATTTTCTTCTCGCCTGTATCCCTATCCACGCATAATCTGGAGGTACCAAGCTTTGCTGCGGAGGCATCTGCTTCTGCCAGGAAATTCTCATACTGTAAATAAATGAAATCTCTCCATGGAAACGACATCCAGTTGCCAAAAGACAAGTTAGACTTTCTCCGTTTTGGGATCGTTCCTTTGGCACAAGTGTTTGCTCAACCTCCAGGCCATTTACTTTAGATTATTTAACAGCCCAAGTCCTTCCTGCCAGATCTGTAAGAAAAAAAGTTTTGTATGTTTTCCTTAATGCCAGGGGGTTGATTTATTAACTGCCAGTCCCACGTAACCATACAACGTTCTATTTTTGCCAGTGTCTGATTTCACTTGGTGTTGGATGGAGGTCGTCCAAGATGTGATCTTTACGTAATGCTAGAGACTAGCACTTTGCCACTTTTCCGTCATGGCTGAGAACTGCTTCTTCTTCATCCTTCTCTAAATAGGTAATGACCATGCCCCGGAGATCCCCCTGTCTCAGACATCTCCCTTGAGCCTTAGTTTATGTGGTGCAAACACTATGAGAACTTTAGGCTCTCGTGGAAGTCCGGATCACCAGAAGATGATGGACGATTCACTTAAACATCTGGCCTCTAAGGTATCTCCATTTTTAATATATTCTACAATCTTGACTTGTTCCCAAATATATGAGCAGTGGAATCTTTTAAACAGAGTTGGGTTGTCCATGGAGACCCTTGTGGAGAAGACATTTCATTATGGGTATGTAACGGTAACTCTTGTTCCTCCATCCTTCTCTGTCCACAGGTAGTTGCCTATCATTACTGTCAGGCGGATAACACATACACCTGCCTGGTGCCTGAGTTTGTGCACAGTGTGGCAGCACTATTGTGCCGCTCGCATCAGCTGACCGCTTACAGAGACCTTCTCATCAGGGAGACCCATCTGCAGAGCATGCTCAGCCTACGGTCTTGTGTGCAGGACCCTTTGACTGCCTTTAGAAGAGGAGTCCTGGAACCATTGGCCAATCTACGTCGAGGTGGGTGGGAAACTGAAAATGATAAAGTATCTTCATTGTTCTGTAGCAAAGTGGATAAAATTATAGCACATCTGATCCACAGACTGTGAAATCCATGAAAATATGCCAAATTGTCCCAACTCTTGCGATTTTAAATTTTAAGCTTTCAAAATGTAAAAATTTGCTCCAAATGTTGCAGCACATTTTTCCTGTTTACTTCTTACATGGACTTGCTCTCGATGTATTTGTTACCTTCTTGAATTCTGGGTAATAATTGTAACCTGCTTTGCTATATAGAGAGGAAGATTCCAGAGGAGGAACTCATTATCTTGGTGGATGGTCTAAATGAAGCTGAATTCCACAAGCCAGACTATGGCGACACCATTGCTTCCTTCATAGGGAATATAATTCCATCGTTTCCATTGTGGATGAAGCTCATTGTGACGGTGCGATCCAATTTTCAGGTAATTCAATGCTATGTTTTGTTTCTTTTTTGCCATAAAGGAGGGTCTACAAATGTTGGATCCTTCTCTGTGGTCCAGATCCAAGCTCCCTTATAGGGTAAATTAACAGGTGGTGGGATAATTAATGAACATATTTCATGTTACTGGGAAAATTTTATGTTGTCACAATGAGTTAAGACTGTTGACAAGCTAAGATCTACTACATCTGTATATAGATCAGCTATTATTGGTCTGTGCCTAGTCTTGCATCTGTTGCTTAACTTGACTATTGTTCTTTTAATACACATATTCCTTGTGAACGAGGTCATTAGGAGGTTATTTGTTTACAGGGTAACACCCACTAACCGTAACATGTTAGCGCTCGCTAATGTAGGTAGAGGTTGGTCTTGCTAAACCAGAAAAGTGAAATCAGATCAGCACAAAGTTTTATTAGTCTGACTGAAAGTTGAAGACGTTTCCCAGCTAAACCTACTTGTTAGATTTTTTTTCATCATATAGACTTAGTCTAAAATGAAAAGTTTTAATGAATCTTTGTTACAACCTTTTCTCTATCGAAACACATTTTTGCTCCATCCTTGCAGCTGGAGAGAATCTGGGAGCAGTCTACGAATTGGGCATGGTCCTGGTGGTCGGATTCTCACTAATTTAGCAGCCTGTGCTTATCCAGACGAGTATACAGCACATCCAGACGAGTATACAGCACATGACTGTATTGTGGCTCTGTTTAGTATGGAGACATTAGCTATGTCTACGTAAACCTTTTTCCATACTATTCCAGCTGATTCTGGATGAACCAAAATTCATCCAATTGTACATGGAAGAGCTTTTGCTGGAGTAAAATATCAATGATCTATCCTTAGGAAAGGATCATCAATATCAAATGGGTGTGGCCAGGCATCCCCGGCTACTTGTAGCAGTAGTAGCACGCTAGTGAGCACCACTGTAGCATCACATTCATTGGCCAGTTGATTGTTGAGGGTCCCTCAATGTCTTTCTGGGACCTTCACTGATCATGAAAAGAGACCTCCAGCTAGAACAAAAGTACCGTTCTCACTAATAGGAAGAGCGGCAGGTCAAGTGTCATTTATCTGAATGGAAGGATCGTAAGTTTGTAATTACAGTGTTTGGCTATCTTTGGCACTCCTATTGAATGGAGTGGCAGGCGCACACTGGACCCATCGGTGAGAATCAGACCCCAAGGGTGGATTAAGACGCCATGGGCCCTGTTTTTTTTGTATATTATGACCCCTACAAGTCTGGAATTGACTTCCTACATATGGAACTAGAATCTGCCTTTTGGGGAACGGAGGATGTGTCCCTTCTACCTGCTTTTATTCAGCAGTTTTAAAACCTTTTGGAGGCCCTTCAAAGGTCCTGAAATGGCTCTTGTGTACATGTGTATTGAGAGCAGGAACAGATGTACAAAGTTTTCATGGGTTAAGGTCGTTCTGAGTATAACATGTGGTGGGTAGCCATGGGCCCTCTAGAAAGCTTGGTTGCAGAGCTACCGCCCAAACCTCCTATATTATAATCCACTTTTGTGGGACCCTTGTTCTCTAAATTGCTTCAGAGTCTGTTCTTGTGATTTGTGGAGGTTCCTGCAGTAGACCCTTGCCAATC
This sequence comes from Engystomops pustulosus, assembly GCF_040894005.1. Classification (NCBI taxonomy): domain Eukaryota; kingdom Metazoa; phylum Chordata; class Amphibia; order Anura; family Leptodactylidae; genus Engystomops; species Engystomops pustulosus. The sequence goes on along the minus strand of NC_092418.1, from coordinate 98,359,310 downwards.
AGCTTGTTATCTCCCATCTCGTGGCTAGAGATAACATGCAAACGTACTACATCCCTTTATTGGGGCTAAGTTGCAGTACTAAGCACGACCACTTTACAATGTTCTGTAAAAGCTTTGGTCTAATTAAACAAGAGCAGGGTAGAAGTGCCAGGATTCGGACACCTGTTGGTTAGATGATTTATTCAGAACCTTATACCATAGCGAAGCTCCAGGACTCTTCTATTGATTTGCTATTACAAACAGTTATCTAATATTGACTTCATTTGAACAAAGCAGGAGATGAATGTAATGGCAAATCCTACAAAAAGGGAGAGTAAAAGAATACAAATGTCTCGTATACAGACATCACATCTAGTTAATTCCTGCAAAATCATTTTCTAAGTAGAGATCTTTGTAATATTGTATCAGCCGCAGATATGAGAGTCATTGGTAATCCTGCTTCAGTTGCCAGAATACCTCTAAGTCATTGCTGATCCTGCCGATTACATTATGTCTCCTGTTTGGCTGCCAGGCAATTTACTAAGTACACTTTGAGGGGAATGGAAAACGGTTAGCGCAGTCCTGGAGCAGACAGCAGGCACAACGAGGCGGGTCTGTCACATGTCTGATATCCAACAGATTAATTTTTCATGTGGTAAAAGCAGCCAGACATCTGCCATGACTAGAAGCCAACTTTTTTGCAACCTGCAGCTGTTGGTGTCCGGTACGTCCACGCTGGGACTTGTAGTGCATTCTTCATGGCCGATTAAGATCTCTCGACATCTATAATAAGTCATTTAACAAATGTGTGTTTTTCTTTTTTTTAATTCTAGGAAATAACAAGTTCACTGCCCTTGTCCAAGATTTCCTTAGATGATTTCCCCGAGAACAAAGACATTTACAATGACCTGACGGCCTATATACAATACAGACACAGCACCAGCCAGGAAATTGCTAACAATATCTCTTTGAATGGGAAAACAGATGCCACCAGCTTCAGTAAACTGTGCGACCACTTGGTGACGAGGAGCCAAGGGTCTTATCTGTACCTGAAGCTCACCTTGGATCTATTCGAAAAGGGCCACTTGGTGATAAAGAGCTCAAGCTATAAGGTGGTGCCGGTTTCTGTCTCCGAGCTTTATTTGCTTCAGTGTAACATGAAGTTCATGACGAATTCCGCCTTTGAGAAAGCTCTTCCCATACTGAATCTGGCACTGGCCTCTCTGCACCCCATGACCGATGAGCAGATCTACCAGGCCATTAATGCCGGCAGTGTATATGCTGAACATAACTGGAAAGACTTTCAGCAGCGCATGGAACTACTATCATGCTTCTTAATCAAGAGGAGAGACAAGACACGAATGTTCTGTCACCCATCTTTTAGGGAATGGCTGGTATGGCGCGCCGACGGAGAGAGCACACAGTTCTTATGTGAACCCCGGTAAGAGCAGAAGTCATCCAAGTAAAGTATAATGAGTCCCTCCAATGATAAGCTGATCACAGGATGGCCCCTGGTGGAAGAATGTGACAGCAAGTGTGGAGCACCACCACAGGGGAAGCAAAGTATTGCACTGCCCTGGTCCTCCGAAGTGAGAGAGTTTACTTGTTCCCACTTTAGGATAAAGTTTGGTTAGCAATGGGTGTGTCTCTGTAGCTTTTGTAAACTAAGCTAGACTAGAAGTGTAGAATTGGTTCTGTGTTTATATATGATCCTTAGGTAAATAGGCTTTGTGCTTCCTTTTATTTTTCTTTAACGCCTTAATTTTTTAAATAAAACTCTTCACCCTCGCAGGCTTCGAGAAGGAAGTAACTTTTCATAGAGGATCCAGGGCCGTAGTTTGATACATCTGTATTCTGTTAAGACTGGATTGAAATTGCCACATTACATTAGAATCATTCAAGTTGGACCATACATGGTGCCAGCTTGACTATATATTTATTTGCATAATGACTGGCATCAGAGGAAACTTTTATCCAGCACATATATACTGTAGTCACTGTATAGTGCTGACCGTGGAATATCAGAAGTTTGATGTAAGGAGAGCCCTTGTCACCAATGATATTAGGGTGCCAATTGATTACCATGATAGGATGGGATCCAACTAAGGCTCTGTAGGTCTCTTAACGACATGTACAATACCAAAGGTATAAGTTGATGACTCTAAAGCAAAATCGTTTGCTCATACAAGTAAAAGACAACCAAATGGCCCCTCAGACGACCCTGCCCTCTGCATCCCTTCTAGTTACTGTACAGTACCTATTGCCAGACAATGATGTTACTTGTAAATGAAGAGATAACAAGCTTAAAGTAGAACGCTCCTACTTGGGGTTGACAACAACTCTCTTTATGAACTTTCACCATGAGGCTGTGATATACATAGAAGAGACTGTTAGACACTCTGGCCTTCAGGTTGGGTTGTTGTAAAGCTTTATGGCCCCTTGTAATAGTGTGTGATGGCTTGCCCCCTCTCCACTGTAGTTCACAAGATGTTTCCTATTGAAGCTTTGTGGAGCTAATTTAGGAAACCATCACGTCTGGGGCTCCGGCAGCCATTAAAAAGTCACAGTGTCATCTCCAGTTCGAAGTTTTCATTTCCTTTGCTGGAAATAGTTTAGAGAAGATTATCTCATAAAGTGAGTCCTGGGAGGTAAAAGGCTTATCCCGGTCATGTATGCACAACTTTACATCTGTAATAATACATAATATTAACTGCTGTATGTTTTACTGTTTTTTTTAGTTGAGTTTTAAACATTTTACGTTTTTAATTTAAAATTTTGAAATTCCAAACTTACTTCCGTTAAATAAATTCAGTTCAAGTTGAGTCCTATTCACTTAACTTTAACACTACACAACATATATGGAACTATTTCGGTTCACTCTATTAAAGGACTTAAGAGTGTAGGTAGTGTAAGTAGCACTCCAAGCACTGTAATTATAGCAACCTATGGCAGGGATACATCATCAGTGGAAGGTTCCCGCATAGTTAATCCCAAAGCAAAAATTTAAACCTGCAACTCCATGAAAGTAGGATCCAATAAAATTCTTTATTCCAGAAGTATAAAAATATGTACAACCAATATGATATACACATGGTAGAGCAGTGGTGGCGAACCTATGGCACGGGTGCCAGAGGTGGCACTCAGCGCCCTCTATATGGGCACCCTTGCCATCACCCCAGGGCAGGGCTCGCCATACAGGACTCAAGGCCTCTAGCAATTACAGGCAGCCCAGGACCCTAGAAGGAAGCTACAATAATGATCCAAACTTCTTCTCCTTCTTTCTAATGTATTGGTGTCCTCAGGTCCTCAGGCATTTTGAGTCCGAACTGTCTCTCTTATGATTCAGAGTCCGTTCAGACTCGAAACGCGTCAGATAATTTGATCCTCTCATGTGTATATCATGTGTATGTTTTAATGCTTCTGGAATAAAGAATTTGTGATTGGATCCTGCATTCATGAAGTTGCCATTTCTATTTTTTCCAGCATAGTTGGATTCTACCCGTGGAGTCTTCTTTTTGGAGAATATACTGTACCTTTTATTAAAACAACCTTTGCGTCCTTGATGTATTTCATTGTTGTATTTGTTTTTACCCTTTACTTAGAAGTGGACATGCCCTCTTGGCGTTCATGTTTTCTCGGCAAGAAGGGAAATTAAATCGCCAACAGACCATGGAGCTGGGCCATCATATTTTGAAAGCGCACATATTTAAGGTATTTTCCATTTTCTCACACTTTCTGGAATGTTAAAGGGGGATTTTTCATCTTTTAAAGTGATGTCAAGAAATGTGCGACCACTTTGTCCCATGGTGGTCTGACCTCTCAGATCTCCACTGATCCTGACTATAAGGAGGCTACAATGCTGGTGTTGTGCTGTGTCCTCTCCACATAATGTTACGCTGGGATTACAGCACATTCCCCCAATACTGGCTCCAGTACTCTGCACAGCTTGGCATTGAAGAAAGGGGTAAACTAAGAAGGGGATGCTGTCTCTTTGCTTTCAAGATTTTTGGAGTCCCAGAGGTCAGACCCCGTAACAATTGCAAAGTCGTTAGTAAAGCCTAGTAAATTCCATTATGACAACTCTCGTCCATCATATTCAATTGGGCATCTTACAGAGAGGGCCATAGCTCAAGAGCCGGGTCCCGACATATGTTATCTGCCAACCCACCAGCAGCTTTGTTGAATCATACCCATAACCCTCAGCTGATCACCAGAGGGGTTTTATTTGGAGAAAATGGGACAACCCCTTCAGTAAATCTTACAAAATGCAGTGTAGGCTGTGCACATGTAGGACATTTATTTTTATCTATTGGTCACAAATATCCGAGGATTTCACCAGTCCTACAGCAAGATTGCCCATCCTATTCTGTATTAATCTTTTTGAACTTTTTTATGTGTGTTTTATATATTGTATATGTATGGCATCTCTATTTGGCTCCCAAACCTATTTTATTAGGTGTCATCCTGGTAAATTAGCATAAAGTTTTATATAGAAAAATATGCAGTTGTTTTAACCTATGTAGGAATGCTGGCAGGGAGTCAGGGCGGGCCGCCGGTGAGGCTTCATAAGAGCGGCACTCCCTCCTGGCAGACAACCATCCTTTTGTCTAGAAACCTGAATGGCTCTCAGGTACTTGATGTAGTAATTCTCAATAAAGGAAGCTCATTTTCCATTTTTACCTCTTTTCTCAAGAAGGCACAATGACGGGGGATGAATGGACAATGCTGAAACATGTATATCAATTAATTGTTCTTTATTGTAGTAGAGACTGTATTGTAAGTGGGGTTTTCCTTTTTATATTGTGTTTGAGAACCAGAAACCAGTCTCTAGTTTGACTTTATATGACTTACATTAATATTCCTATAAAAACGTAGGTCTATGCCACTGCATGCACCAACGAACACTGTGCCCATAGTCTTGTTTAGGCCAATAACATGGATGTAATTTTTATACAGACAGAATACAGTTTGCTACAGTGATTATATGGAGATCATATGGGAGCAGATATTTGATAGTAAGACCTCTTGTACCATATTATAATGTTAATTGAGTTTTGTTTCATCGGAACATTGCTTCTGCTAATAGCTAGCCCTTCTGACCTCCTAATATACGTGCATGCTTGGCCAAGGGTGCAGGTGTCCTCAATATGATGAAGACAACTTGGTTGTAGTTCTTATCTCATTCTCTACACACACATAAACAACTGGTAAGTAAAGATGAGCGGACCTAAAGGTCAAGTTCAGGTTCTGCCGTCTGACCGGGTCATATTGGAGGCCAAACAGCCAATCCAGCAAATGGACAAAACTAACAGCTAGCTATTATTGGCACACAAAAGGATGACCCTAACAACTAGCCCTGGCTATGATTGGCTAGTGGTATCCCCCCAACCCAGATATATTGTGGATTGGCAGCAAACAACCAATCTGGCAAACGAACAAAACTAACAACTAGCCATGGCTATGATTGGCGCGCAAATGGGTGACCCTAACTAGTAGCCTATGATTGGCCAGGTGCATTCCCCCCAACCCGAACATATTGCTGTATTGGTGGCCGAACAGCAAATCCGACAAATGGATTACCCTAACAACTAGCCATGGCTATGATTGGCCAGGGGTGTTTCGCTTGATCCGGACATATTGCCGGATTGGCGGCTTGTTGTTTGTGTCTTCCATTTGCCGGATTGGCTGTTCGGCCACCAATCCAGCAAAAGGTTGCAGTCAGTTGGCCGAATCCAAACTTGAACATCGGGTCCACTCATCTCTATTGGTAACACCTACTTACCAATTTATTCATTCACTTTTAGGAAGGATGGATCAATGAGAATTACTTTTACTTTCTACAGATATTTCAGGAGAGGTGATGACCATCCTAGGTTAATGCATATAATATTAGTACAACAATATCTAATTTTGTAAATAACTTATCCAATATTTATATTTAGAATTTCTATGAAATGTTCTGATGTGTAATGAACAACTTCCTTGTCATTATATTAGGGGCTTAGTAAGAAGCACGGGATCTCCTCCAGCACGCTGCAGGCCCTGTGGATCGGTTACAGCACGGATGGGTTATCGGCAGCACTTGCCTCTCTGAGGAACTTGTACACCCCAAATGTCAAGGTAATAACGTCATAGTTAATCTGCCATAAATGAACTTTGCCGCACAGTTGGAGATCAGAGCAGCCGGACCCTCCGCCACAAACCCAGATTTGGGGGCCTGTGCTCTTTGGATGGCAGTGAAGTGAAGAGACTTAACAATAGCCTAGTACACGGTCAAGACATGACATCAGAGGAGCATGAACTGTGTGAGATCATTACGGGGCCACTCAAGCCTTAAACTCTACAAGCGCTTTTTGTCCGGGAAGTCGGAGAACAACATGATGCGTGGCAACTAAATTAGGAGTGTAAAAGACTGATATATAGGAGATTGAGGCGACAATTTCTATAGAATAAAATGGAAAGAATGGGGTAGACAAAAGATGTTGGCTAGGAGGGCCCACCGGAGCGTGGAGGGGACCCTCAGGAATAGGTTACTGTATATTACTCAGCTCTACATAGAGGATATACTGTACATATTTAATTAGTATCTTCATTACTCTAACAAGGCCCTGCAGCTATAGAATAGAGAACGCACTTTACACCCCTTTCCGTTCTGTACACTATTGCCTTATTGTTTTCGCCCCCTGACCTCAGCGTCTCTTGTCTCATTAATTCACTGCTCGTCCATATTTCCCTATGCGCTGCATACATGTCATAGTATAGGATGTATAATAACATGGTGTTATGCACAGGGGGGGTAACTCTCCAACTGCGCGCTAATTGCTGAGCTTTGTCGTTTTCTGTTCATCGGTTGGAGATTAGCGGCATCTGAAACTTTATGCCGGATTAGCTGAACTGAACAAGCGGGGCTTTCACAAGGCAAAGGAGATGCCTTCCACTCCACTGGTTATACTTTGTGTTCATCAGATAACAGAGTTGGGGATCGGCTGTAGGAATCTAATAGCTGTCGCTGCAGAAAAGGACCTCACTTGTCTGAAAGGGGAACATTGAGACCGAGCACAGAATCTAGAGTTCTGCTGTTATTACATATTGATGAAATCACTGTGGATATGCAGAGAAAAAGGGAGGGGGACAGAGAGAAACAGCGCTACCTAGTGCGAGATTATCCTTGGTTAGTTCCGGGGTGCTCTTGGGTGAGATTGGGTACTCACCTTTGCTGGTTGTGCTAGAGACAGGCACAACGCTGGGTCAGGCATATGTGATAAGTAACCACTGCCACTTGGGTAACAAGGGCGTATAGCAAATGGGCTGGAGGGTAGGTCACTGGTTGTGCCACCCTATGTGTAAAAATGGGACATCAGAAAGGCGCTGGAAATCAGGGTTAAAAGGTTTCCTTTTATTCAGAGATATTTTGGACAACGCGTTTCGCAGGTCTAGGCTTCCTCAGGTCTAGGCTTGTTGTGCTGGAGTGGTGCAAATGATTTGATTTGCACCACTCCAGCACAACAAGCCTAGACCTGAGGAAGCCTAGACCTGCGAAACGCGTTGTCCAAAATATCTCTGAATAAAAGCAAATCTTTTACCCCTGATGACCAGCGCCTTTCTGATGTCCCATTTTTACACATAGGGTGGCACAACCAGTGACCTACCCTCCAGCCCATATTGATGAAATGTGTTCCACATAGATCTATACTCGCCCTAGCCCTCCGTAGCATAAGAAATGGACCAGTCATTGCCGCTATACACTTTGGGACCAACATAACCATATTGTATCTATATGTTATAGATAAACACTAAGAATTCTGGGTGTGTACAGTTATACTGCGTGTTTTCAGCGTAGACAGAGGGGTTGTCAGAGGTTGAAAAACATAGTTGCTTTCATCCAAAAACTGCACCACACATAACAAGCTGTATAGAAATGAATTGAGCTTCGTTGCAATACTACAACCCATAGAAGTATTGTTTTTGGAAGAAAGAAGCCAACCTTGGGACAACCCTGTTAAGGGCTCATTCACATGCCCGCGACGGGTGCCATGATCTGGCCTCCATAGACCTCTTTGGCTCCCGGTGACTCTGCGGTGAGCACACGGTGTGTCACTGCACCCTCAGCAAGTAGGGCAGCCGCTTGCCTGCCTATGGAAAGAGGAGGGGTGAAGACTGCTCACCTCTCCCGGCCCTGTGCTCGCCCTTGACCCGCTCCGCCCAAGTACACAGCCATCTGAATGCTTCCTAAGTGTAAAACTTGCAATGCATCTACAACAAATTTTGTGTATGAATTCTTCTGAATTTACTGCTAATTTCTGTGGCTCCTAAGAGGGAGGCACTTTGTGATCAACCTAACTTCAAGGGATACCTACAATAAGTAATAAATGTCCAAAACTATTACATTTTTGGTGCTTTTATTGATGCAAATTTTGTCAACAAAAAGTGTGGACTATAAAGGAAGCTTGAGGCTTTGGCTTGGAAAACTTGCAGCAAAATCTTCCCCAAAACAGCAACGATAACTGTGTGTGGCTCCAGCCCTAAGAATTTCCGTAATTTACGGAAAATAAAATGCTTTTTAAGTATAAACTCTCACAAATCATACTTTACATTCCTTTATCAGTATCATCTGCCAAGCAGTGTAGAAGTGAAATGTAGAAGGTGGTGGTAAAGCCATCAGTCTCCTCCACTGCCGGGCTTATTCCATCGCCTGCAATAATAATCTCTAAAGCTTCAGGTAATAAATGGATCTTTAATTTAATCATATCGGAGGAAAAATCCGGCTAGCACTCCTCCAGACTCCCTCAAGGATATAGTCTGTGAGAACTTGCGAGGCAGTCTCCAACTAAGTACAGTCATCCATACTTATGGAAGTACACTGTCGTTCCTCTTCCTAGAGTTTTGGAGAACTTGCGATTTCTGGGTTTGCCTTGATGGCTGAAATTTTTTAACATTCAATTTGATGCCTCCTTTCAGATCCTTAAAGTCATCTTCTATTAAATAAAATTACAATATAATGTATTTACCTGCATGAAAGCTGTCTGTTCTGTAGCCAGGCCAAGTACGTCGGTTACAAAAGTAGGCCTACATTCCTGCCGAGCAAAGCCTTACTGCCACCTCATAAATCAGTGATGGTGAACCTTTGAGCCAGAGTGCCCAAACTGTGTTGCAGCTTTCAATTGTATCAGCATCTTGAGGACATGAATACAGTAGAAAGGAGGAGAAATTCAGGCGCTCATTGTAGCATCCATTTAGGTTCTCCTGGATGGAAAAATTGGGGCATCCAGAGCAGATCCAGCCGTAATCCAGTTCCGTCACACCAATTCCCACCTCCCGTAATCCCAAAGAGCCAAGAATGCCCCGTTTTGTCCACAGTTCCTCCTGTAGTCCCAGGGAGCCAAGGATGAGACACTTTAAAATAGCATTCAGCATGGCAGGTTCTGGCCTTCCTCAGACTTCAGGGGGAGGCCTTTTCTGGTAAACTCTGTAATGGGGGGGGGGGGGGTGGCCTGGCACCTCTGGCCATGTAACCTCTGGCACCTGAGCCATAGCTTTGCAGCCAATGCCATTCATTTGACCCTTTGAAGTCCCTTTGTATCCCTAAAAATAGCACCTGTTTTTGTGTAATGCTGTAGCTCAATGCTCTTGTTATAAGGCCTCCATTTGTAACCCCCATACAGAAGGCATCCAATTTTTTTTTTATTTTTATTTTTTTTATAAAAGGCTACACTCTACTGCCCTGGTTCCCTCCCATCAAATCTCCTCCTCTATCAGACATCTTTGATTTGTAGAGGGGAACGTGATGATGTTGCTCTGTTCCATTGAACTCAACTCTAGTAGGGTTCAGATACAGTTAAGTGAATCCCCTCGCCACCATGTTGGAGCACTACTCTCCCTATAGCTAATGTGGCCCTGGCTACAACCCTTACCTCCTAAAAGTGCCCCCTTAGCCTGCCTTTAACTGAGTTGTGTGAACTTGGTCAGACATTTCCTAGATGATCCCTTCATAGTTCGAGCACTACACTTGTTATATGGCTACTTAGAAGGGCTAATGTGTTCTCCAGAAGCTCTGGCATCGCTCTTTAGTCCGTCAGGGGAGGATCCGGTTACTTTTGGGAGTTTTGTAACATTCTACACGTATATTGGCTTTGTTGCATTGTGCGGGACTCATTTGTCAGGTCTCCCTAATAGACTAAAATCTATTCACAATTCTATGAAAGAGGTTAAAAGTGCCGTATCTGGTTGCATTGAGGATCTCATACGCCATGTGCCTTTGGTGATTTTATGAAAGATTTGGCTGGAGTTAATTAGCTGGAGCTCCATGCATCATTTATGTTTCCAACTACTTTAATGTTTGTCTTGATTTTGTTCGCAGGTGAGCCGACTTTTGATCTTAGCCGGCGCCAACGTCAACTACAGGACAGAGGTTTTAAACAACGCCCCTATAGTCTGTGTCCAGGCTCACCTTGGCCACGAGGAGATGGTCAGTCTTTTGCTGGAATATGGTGCGTTTGTCGATGGGCCATCGGAAAGTGGAATGACACCTCTGTGCTACGCCGCGGCCTCCGGACACTACAACATTATGTCTCTGCTTTGCAAAAAAGGAGCCAAGGTAAATCTTACAATCCATCTACTTGCTGTGGTCATAGTTATGTCTTTATGGAGACCATCTTCCCTTTTCAATTTATGTTGCCTTCCATAGATCCAGATTTCTGTTTGCAGTCAGTGAATGGGCAGGTTTTTGTTTCCTCTAGCTGAGCTTTTCATACAGTTCACATTCCATAGTGTTTGGCTCTGCAGGTATATAGATCCATACAAAGTAATGAGTCTGTAAACCGCTCGGCTTGTGTCACCCACCGGAACCATGGAGTTCGGAGCCACCTATGCCCGCATGCGCAGAATAGCAGGCCCGCAGCTGCGCAGCTCCGGATTCGGAGCAGTGACCGCACAGCCGCGGGCTTGCTGTTCTGCAGGCGCAGGCGGCAGGTTTAGTGGATGAGCAAAGAGGCTACTGGGGCATGGAGTAGCCGCGCCGTGTACCCTCCGCTCCGGCTACTCCTCGCCCAAGTAGACTCTTTAGAAAATTTACATAGTAGGGAATTAAAAGTTAATAAAAAATTGTGGGGACGTGAGGATTAGCCCTTAAAAAGGTTATCCTTAGGTCCTATAGATGCACCTACCACCGGATCTACCTTTTATAGGTAGATCCGTGGTGGTAGGTTTCCTTTAAGATTATTGTATCTAAAACTACTAACAGAAATTCTTCCTTTTAGATGAATTTGAGAATTAACATTGCTTGGCCCTTTTATTATATTTTACTCCTGTTCAAAGACTTGTTTAACCATATTTACATTCTTATAGTTGAATTAATATGTTTTTCTAATTACAACAGCAATACTAGAGAATAATAGAAGAATTATGTAAAGGGAAACCATCTGTAATTGTACTTTGCCAATAAACGAGTCACTGATGAACGATTACACTTATTTTGTGGTTTATGTAGTATATGAAATGTGGAATGTGACACCACCGTGAGCGCCAGCCAAGTGTTGTGACTGTAATACTGGTGTCACCACTGAGCTGATTATATTCTGGGGTAATTATATGCTTGCCCGTGGTCTCCTCCCGCACAACATTGTGATGTTTACAACACCAGACATGCAGTAATTGAAGCGTGCAGGGTCCACATCCCATGTCTATGCTGCTGGCTCGCTGCTTGCCCCATGAGGCGTTGTGGTTGACTGTGTTTCTGGATCACTACGCGCCCCTTCCTCCATAATAATCAGCAGATGTTGTGACTTCCTCTTTAATGACACTCATTGAAGACTGACTTCCTGCACTGGTGTCGCTGTGTTCCAGATATTATTTCAGTTCTTGGTAGTATGGACTCCATTGCCAACTTAATTGTAGAATTTTATGGCTTCAGCCTGCAGTGTTGCAATTCAGGTTCTGTTCATACTGACATCCATGATGACTTTAACTGGTGTCTGTTAGCTTGTAGAGCATATTGCTGGTGGTATATTTTGCAAACTTCTTCAGCATATGAGATTTACTTTGCATCTAAGGCAAGCGAACATAATAAGTTTCCCAATTGAGACAACCCCCTTGAACCTGGCAAATCCGGCCTACTTTCAGTAGACACATCCCATGTATTTGTCAGTCCCCGCTTGGTCTTGTGCCCATGAACGTATGCTCACCAGCGTGCAGGAGGAGGGGTCAGCGTTCCTCACCCCTCCCTATCTCCACTGAAAGTTGAGCAGCCGCCGCCATAGTACGACAGGGTGCAGTCACACGGTGCATTCATGATGTGTTTTTTGCATATTTACCATGCATTTGGATCCTTTGAATCCATTTTCCTTCATTTCTGGAAGTGTAAGCACCTGGGAAAATGTTAACACCTCTGCTTACACTTCCACAAATGAAGAAAAACTGATACAAACCAGCCAAACACATGTTGAATATACAGAAAAAATGCATGTGTTTTAAAACGCGTGTTTTCACTGCATTTAAGAATGCACCAAGAATGCACCACCTGACCGCACCCTAAACCTGCAATTTGATTCAATTAGTTAGAACAGTACACCCTCCTGATAGGTGTTAGTTCTTGTGACCGAGGGCAGGGGGGGTGGCACTGATCAGATTATTATCCCCTATCTTTACCATAAGAACTGTTAATCTGTGGAATAGCTAAGCTCAGGAGCTGCTCACAGCAGGGAGAGCAGGGAGCTTCAATAAGGCCTAGACACGTTTTTAAAACTAAATGACATTGATCGTAAAAGTACTTTTTAATGTCCTCCATAGCCTTGATTTCCTGAATATTTTTTTAGCCATGTTCTACCTTTTCATCTTGTTTCACTCATGTGTTTACATTTTTTGTCCAACTCAGGTGGATCACATTGACAAGAAGGGGCAGAGCGCTCTGGTGCACAGTGCTCTGAGAGGCTATTGTGACATCCTCAAGTATTTATTGAATTGTGACTGGGCCTCCTCCAACCAGCAGCCGAATTATGTGAGAAGAAGTCACGCTCTACAGCAGGCACTGACCGCAGCGGCCAGCATGGGTCACACAGAGGTACAGTATTAACCACTCTCTGTACTTCACTACTGCTTATAAATCGGGCAAGAGAGGGTAGGACAAGGCATTGGCTACAGAGGGGGGCCAGGGTTTTGGCCACACATGGTTGCAACTGTCTCATCATGAGTTATTACCTTTAATTTCATGCTTTTATTGGAGGATACAACTGCACGTGGTTACCGGAGAATGTTGCCGTATATTCTTTTCATAGAGCAAGGCATTAGTTCTTTATAAAATTATGTGAGCAAGTTAGTCTGGAGTGTAACACAGAAAACAGGTCTTTCCCCAGTGCTCACGACAACCATTAAGCGTCGGGGTCGTATTTCTCGCAGTAGGACTGGGATGGAGACTCTGAACATTCATGGACGCTGGCGGCCCGGCTCTCAGAGTTGTATCATTCAATATGCTGCGAGATGCAGTTACACTGAGCACAAAGGCCCCAATGCTCCAATTTAATCATGGTTTTACCGGCTAAACAAGATTAACAATATTTATTAGGGCATGACGGTAAAAAATGAAGTGTAATACAGCACATGTTCTCTAGATCTTCAGGCTGGGATTAAACAATGGACACTTTGTTTCATTTGATTGAGTTTTATAGATGTTTTGGTGTGTTGGGGTGTCCTATGTGTGACATTGCCTTGATGGTTTTCATTAATTTGCTTGTTTTATAGTATGGGGGTAGTTTTTGTGTTCTCTTTAACTTTTCAAATATTTCAAAATCTGATCTTAATTTTTGGGGCTTACTGGAAAACCTTTGGTCAAGTTTAAAATATGTAACGGGTACACGGCATCCTCCAACTTCCTGTTCCTGTGGTGCAGCTTCCCGTTTCCTACGTTTACAGTCGTGCTGAGTTGTTAAGGCTTCTGTGGTCACATGAGCAAACACAGTGATGTCACTGCTCGTGTCATGTGACTGCCGAGGTCATTGATGTGTATTTCAACAGTTCCAGTACAACTTTACCTGTGAACAATGGGAACAGGGGCAATGCTATGGGAACTGGGTATCTAAGTAGGGTAACGATCCTTAATTTATTTGTGCAAGCCTGGCACCCTAGAGATGATCTAGAGATCATTTGGCTTTTAAGGATACATCAAAGTAATTTGCAAGATATTTAACACAGCAATCAGAAAACCCTGAGATTTTATGGTATTTACGGAGACGTCTAACAGTCCAGACCCTAGAATTCAGGAGTCTGGTTATGTTTGTTGTTTTATACTACTTTTCCTTCTGTCTTCTGACCTTGATACGGCGCCTTTAATTATAACAATGTAATGACTATAATGGTGGTGGCTGCTGTGTATTATAGGCTTCAGGACGACACGCCTGGATTCTGCTCTGAAGATCCCATGAGATTGTGTAAGCTTTAGCGCAGATTAAAGAGAGACTTTCATAGCCGATCACCGTAGCCAAGAATAAGCTTGTGATAGCGAGTTATAAAAGGATTGTTACTAAAAGATATGTAGCTCATATGGGCTGAAATGTTAGGCCAGTGCCTATAGGACATCCAATGGATAAGCACTTGCGGAGCAGGACTGTCCTTATGTATACACATAGCACAGAGAACGGCATCGGACCTGCATGAAAACACAGCACTGTGTCCTCGGGAACGAGTTGGAAAACTATGCAGCACAGTTGTTTCCATTCCACCCAGACATAAATAGAGGCTTCTTACATTATTTTAGTTACAGTTGGGTATTAATGGTTAGAAGGTGTAGCAAAATCCTGGAATATTTTCCACATGGAATGTGGTGGGTCTCAGCTGTTGTAGGTAACAAATGGCTTAATTGGTGACCTTCTACTACACAGCGGGGGGTTGCTATCAAGGACTCTGCACTAAAGTCACTGATTTTGATTCTTTTTTTTCCAGTGACTGTAGTACATTTGCTCTGTAACAACAGTGAAATATGGAGCGACAGAATGTGGAGTTAAAGGGAACCTGTCATCAGGTTTTCACATATCAACCTTTCCTGTAGCTCACTACACAATGAACCCAAACCACTTGGTTCTTTTTTTTTTTTTTTTTTTTTTATATAAAAGCACTCCGTTTTGTCCAATCAAAAAGTTTGAAAACCTGGCTACATGCCAGAGAAGCCCCCAAATCCTGGGTATGGTTCATGGAGAGTCACACCGGTCACACAGTCGGATGTGCCGTTGAAATTTTAAGGTTGGCTTTCTTCCGGCTCTGGACACGCGCTGAGCAATGGAGTATTCAACTTGGGTTCACTATCTTAATGCGAATACCAGACGAAGACCAACCTTATGTTTTTCCGTCTAAATGGAGCTGAGAACTTTTTATTCATTTGTTTTTAGAAAACCCTTTTGGATTCAGTGTTTACTAACCTATCATTAGGTTGATATGTTAAAACCTGATGACCGGTTCCCTTTAAAGTGATAGACATTTACTTTACTGGAACAATTAGCCTTTAGGCTGGTCGGAGAAGGGAGGGGGGAGTAAGCACTCCTCACCCCTCCCCTCTCCATAGAAAGCTAAAATGGCAAAATATAGGACATGTCCTTTATTTAGCGCGGTGACACTATGTACTCACGGCACCGTGACTGGGTACCATAGACCTATATGGGGGCTGTGATGCAGCCATATAACAGGACACCATACCGCATTGGGGCCTGCCTTATATATAAATGACTGCCTTTACAACAGAGTGACCAAATATAGGAAATTGCCCATAGATGAACTTTCTCTTCAGTTCTGCAAATGCGTTTATGGTTATATAGCAGCTCTTATTGTTATCATGAAGCAATGAATCACTTGGATATTATGACTTCCTTTTACATGTTATTTTTATCCTGTTTTACTCTCTAGGTGGTGAGATGCCTTTTGGTCCATGATAAAGATTACCCCATAGACATCAATGAGAACGACACGCTGTGGGGAGAGACAGGTAATATCCTTATATTGCTCGGGTTACATACTTATCTGTGTTGCTGTGTTACTGTTTACCGGATGGAATTAACGTGACTTTATGGTTCTGTGTCGGTTTTTTGGAACCTTTGTAAATAAGTTTGGGGGCCTGTCATGGTTACAGCATATCATTGGAAGCCAATTTTCTTTTTATTCTGCTCTGATTCTTTGCCTACAATCTTGTCTGACCCATTAGATGATGGGAATGGTGAAGCAGCAGGTGAGGAGTGTGTTGATCCTGTCACAGGCAGTGACCTTTCCACATACACATTAGCCATATGTTGACCACGTGCATAAGATCAGCCCCTGATATCATGTCTATTGAGGCAGTCTGGATGTCTGCCATCAGGTGATTGGAAAACTGATTATATTGGACCCCAAATCCTTTGTTCTTTCATGAGATTGGATGTTGCCAGAAGAGTCTGGCAGCAGCTTATCTCCTTTTACCAGATAACGTAAGATTCATGTTGAGCCTTGTAAGTATACATGTTGGAATCAGTGGTTATTATCTATTAGACACGTAACTTAAAGGCAATGGGGCCCTGAAGCATAATTAGTACCTGGACCCAAATTTATAGTAAAGGCCTAGCGAACAGAACCAGGTATGGCTGCACCCTTAAAGCTGCACCACTGTGTATATTTCTTATGTTTTCCCTATTCTTAGGACATAAGAATAAATCGATAAGGATTGGGAATGAAAGTTTCTAGGAAATGCTCTATAGGGATGAGTTAATCATTCACCACATGCATCTTGCATCTGTCGGCACAATCACCCCAAGCGTTTGGGCCAGTAATTGGCCATGTAAAAGGTCCTACCATATTTTTCAGACTAGAAGGCGTACAAAAAAACGTTTGATTTTCTCAGAAATCAAAGGTGCGCCTTATAGTCCAGTGCTCCTTATATATGAACCGTACTTACAGACAACAGCTGCCTTGTACTGTGCACAGGTCTGCCACCTGCTGGTCATTCATCCTTATAATCAGGTGTGCCTTATACTCCGGTACGCCTTTATATATGAACCTAGATGTTTTAGCAGGCATTTATTGATGGTGCGCCTTATAATCCAGTGTACCTTATAGTCCGAAAAATATGGTACATAGCTGTTTTGACTACCTTCAAAAACATAATGTGGGTTGATTCCTATCGGACAAGGGACATTACAGCTGATTCCCCGTCATGCTGCTGTTCAAAGTCAGGAAGCGATGGTGATAGCGATGACATCATCATGTAGGACGCGATGTCACCAAGTGATAATTCACATGCTAGCGAGTACTGGTTCCCCCTATGGAGCGGCTTCCTTTGCCGTCTGTATGTGGAGCAGGTGCGCTGTAAATCTGTGTTTTGTTCCCTCCGTCCACACATGTTTCTCCCATCAAACAAGCTGAAACAAAGGAAATATGTTCTGTGATCCAGGTCATCCTTTGACTTTGTCTCTTAATATTCATGGCTGGCAAAACAGAACTTTTCCCAGGCCGCACCTTGATCGGGAGCGCTGTGCTGAATGAATGGCGATAACATCAGCTGATACCTCTGTTGTAACACGACGGGAGCAAGCGATTAAACTGCTGCCTACACCCTGTAATGTGCGTTTATTGTGCTGCTTCCCTTCATGTTTTTATGTCAGGGATACAAAAAGGTGACGCCACTTAAAGTAATGATACCGAGAGCAAATTTTATATCTCACTGTTATATGAAACATATTAAACCGTATACAATCAGATTTTTTTTTTTTTTTTTTTTTACTATCTGCCCCCCATTTAAAGTGAACAGTGAATATTTCTGCTTCTGTGACACCTAGAAAGATAATCCTGATTCAATATTAAAGGGGAGATTTTCCTCTTTAAAAGGGCACCAGAACTGTTCAGAAGATGCATCCGTTTCAAGTGGGTCACTGTCATGACGTCTGTGCTCATGCTATCTGTACGGGGTATGTGCAATTAAGACGTATGGCAGTCATAACGGGGTTATATCTCTTCTATTTAGGCCTCTATGTGATTTGTTGTCTGCTGAAGGCCCTTGTCCATGGCTGAAACGCATAGCAATTAAAATAACTATTTGTATAAGTTTGCAAAATCATCTTTGACTCTGGTCACACTATATTTGGAGCACCAGAATCGGCACCTCAACTCCACTGAGTCCTAGTAGCATAATCTAAGGTCATTGCGGCCATTTCTTTCCTGAACGTGTGTACTATATAGTTTCATCTGTCTCGTAGTCTTTGTTGACCATGGCAACCAATCACAGCACAGCTTTCATTTTTCAAGTGCAGAATATGAAATGAAAGCTGTGTAGCGATTGGTTCCTTTGTCAAACAACAGGCTCAGAGGAAAGACTTTCACCGATTATTGTATTTTGGTCCTTATTTCTTTCCTCTAATTAGTCACCACCCGATTTATAATTGTCAATTTCTGCAGCTCTCCCCATGTGATCACAGTAATGAGGGTCAGCACAGATCTTTCCTTCCCGTTTCTTTTCATCCTCTTCGTCGTCCTTGCTTTTGACGTGTATTTCCTGTACAGCTGAAACAACTTTACATGTAATGGAATGGCTACGGGTGAAATCCACTCTGTGGTTATGGCCGGCCTAATATTATGAAGATGCTTTATTAGAGAGGCAGACATGTGCTATTTTAGGACTGGACAGCAGCAAGCAATGCCATGTCTCCAGGCAGCAGGACGAGTCAACATCATAATTTGGGATTTTTCCCTGATTTACATATTTGGACTGTAAGCAGATAAGACGAAACTTACCAAAGCAATTGGGAGCTAAGTCTGGGGGCACATGGGGTGAGTCTGGAAAATCATCCACTGCTGACATTCTGCCTCCAAAGGGCTGTTTTTAAAGGGGTTTTCCCACAAAACAAGTTATGCCCTTTCTCAGCAATGAGGCCCCTAGATAACGAGAACGGGGGGTCCACGAGATGAGCGCAGTAGATAGCTGTGCATGTCTGTGCTGCTCCATTCATCTCTATAGAGATGACAGAGATAGCCGAGTGCGCGGAGACCCCCACCAATCACACTGAGCCCACCAAGACCCCCGCCAATCAGCAAGTCCTAATAATAATAATAATTCTTTATTTATATAGCGCCTACAGATTACGCAGCGCTGCACAAGCATGTCAGATTGGTCCCTGTCCCCATTGGGCTCACAATCT
Source organism: Engystomops pustulosus (assembly GCF_040894005.1). NCBI lineage: Eukaryota > Metazoa > Chordata > Amphibia > Anura > Leptodactylidae > Engystomops > Engystomops pustulosus. The sequence continues at coordinate 98,340,195 of NC_092418.1, read as the reverse complement.
AAACAACCTAACAGTATGTTTTGGAGTGTGGGAGGAAACCGGAGTACCCGGGGGATACCCACGCAAACACGAAGAGAACATACAAACTCTTTGCAGATGTTGACCTGGGTGGGATTCGAACCCAGGACCACAGTGCTGCAGGGCAGAAGTGCTACCCACTCAGCCACCGTGCCGTCCTATGGATAGGGCCTAACTTGTTTTGTGGGAAAAACATGTATCACCAGATCAAGGATTGTAGACCAAGCACACTGACATACTGGTGTGTGCCCCCTCTGACAGGCTCTTATCTTATTTTAGGTTCTCATTCCCTGGTTGTCGTTTTTTTTTTTTTTTAAAGGCTGTTAAAATTATGCAAATGAGCCTGAGGGGAAGTTAATGGGGCCTGGTGCCCGTCAGACTCATTTGCATAATGTTTAAAGAGCAGATCCTGTCAGAGGGGGCACACATCAGTATGTCTGTGTGCTTGGTCTACAATTCTTGATCTGGTGATAATGTCCTTTAAGATTCTGTGTACAAAGGTTAAAGCGACACTCTCACCATCTAAAACTACTAAACTACCAGCACCTTCAGTTAAGAGATGAAATGTCCTTTCTCAAATTCCCTTTTTTCTGTTAAAAACTGAATTTCTATCCTTAGTTCATTCCAAACTACAGTAATGTCTTTAATTGCCTGTATCTCTGCTTCTGTAGGTCACAGAACCACAATCCTTTTTAAAGATTAGATTCTCATCTTTAATATGACACCAGAAATGTTTCTAGGAACTATAGAACTGAAGATAAGGTCATCTGAATTGACACTCTCCCTCCAACTTCTAAAATTGACTCATCTCTGCTCGTTCGCATATGGTTTGGAATGTTTGTAGTGTTCAGTGTTTTTGGGTAAAATTTGAGTTTTTTTTCCCTCCTTCAAACCTGTTCCAAAACTTTTAACTGTCCAATCTCACCACGATTTCCACAGAAGAATTACAGTTAACATAGTGGAAGGTGTCCATATGAAGATAGCCCCATTTATAAACATTGTGCATCCAGGATTGAGACCCAAGGTTGTCTGCTGCTGACAAAATCTGGCCAAAAAAAGGCACATGGTCTGGATTAAGTGAAGATTTTTAGTACTGATTTTAAAGGACATCTACCACCAGGATAAAGGATTGTAAACCCAGTACACTGGACATACTGGTGTGTTTCCTCTCTAGCAGGGCCTGCTCTTTTATGCCCTTGTTTTTACAAAACAAAGTATTTCATAATTATAGAAATGAGCCTGAGGGGCTCCGAGCTCCATAAGCCGTTAATAGAGCCCGAAGCCCCTCCAGCTCATTTGCATAATTCACCAAATGTATAAGAAGCTAAAAGAAAAGTCGACACTGCCAGAGGGGGCACACACCAGTATGTCAGTGTGCTGGGTTTACAATCCTTCATCCTGGTGGTAAATCTACAAGCCCCCACTGGAATTCCTCTGAGAATTTAGAATCTGCTGCATATCAGTTAATTGCTGTGGATTCAGATGAGCCGGAAAATTAGCTCCTCCCCCTTTTCCATAGCCTCTAACCACAACATCAGCCAGACGATATTAGAATATGAGTATGGTGGGGCTATAGAAATATTTGTTAGTCTTATATTATTGTTATCCTAGTTTTTACAGCATGTGCCTGAAAATGAGTCTTTTTGATTACCGTATTTTTTGGACTATAAGGCACACAAAATATCCTTTTGATTTTCTCAGAAGTCAGAGGTGCGCCTTATAGTCCTGCGCGCCTTATATATGAACTGTACTTACAGACAACAGCTGCCTTGAACTGTGCACAGGTCTGCCACCTGCTGGTCATTCAGCCTTATAATCAGGTGCGCCTTATAATCCGGTGCGCCTTATAGTCTTAAAAATACTGTAGTAAAAGATTTTTTATTATGTTCTTCATTCTTTTTGTGGATAATATATCTAAACCAACTTCTTACCATTGAAGTCTTGAATTAGTTGCTATAAATGAGGGTAATCTGGATTATAGAAAACATCTGTATGTGGAATGTACAATCACCCAGGACGGAGTGTAGGGCATTTATCTGTTGTAGGAGGAAAATGTTTCCTAATCATGGGGCTGACATTGCCTCACGTAAAAACAAAGGCTTTCAGGATCCATCTGACCTTTATTTCTGTAGTCGTGTACTGTACGGGCTTTGATCATTTATCTGCCGATCGCTTGCACATGTTCCATGTTTAGTGAATGGGATCTTATGGTCTGAATTTTTTTATATTTTAGTTTAGTTACCTTCCTCTTTCTAGTCTGTAGATCAACAGAGAAATCGCCGGTTATCTAATAGGAAGTCCGGCTGGCAATGTGCTAAATTTTTATAATTTTTTTTTACACTTTTTACTTAGTTTTAGTTTGCGTGAAATAAATTAGAATTTATCGTTGGGCGCCCAATTATAACAGACACGGCATGACTGTAGACCCCACAGCTAGAGGCAAACTTATGTAATTATAGGGCTGTGGCTGTACTGCAGAGCATCGCACCCATTCCTATTATTATACACTTAAATCTTTCCATATGATACTATCCTTAGTCTATTCTGAATTGATACGTCTCCAGTTTTTGATCTTTTATCGGTTATCACTCTACTTTATTGGGGTCCTGAGTGCTTACTATCATCCATACCATTGTATAGCGAAACTTCAACCCCATAAAAATGTCTCCTCACCACTTGCTACTTGTAAGTAGCTTGGAGCTACGCCCAGGGACGCCACTTGGAAGTTTGGGACCCCTGACTGGCAAATTTTGTGGGCCCCCCTCCCCAGAGAATGATAGTCCAGCCCTGTGTGCACAGTGAGGTTTTATGCGACTTGGGGCCCCTTCCCCTCCTCAGGGCCCCTTGAACAAAGTCACACGAAACCCCCCCTGATGGTGGCACTGGCTGAGCCCAAACCAGGGCTTCTCAATAGACATCACTTTATTCTCCTTGTCTTGTTCTGGCATTAAGACACAATGGGGCTCATTTACTAAGGGTCCGCGGACCCCACTATCGTCGGAATATCCGTCGATTTGCGATGTGCGCCGCATTTAGAAGGGCTTTTTGTCGCATGCAATTTTGGCGCATCGGCTGCTGCTTTCACGCGACACAAATCGTGGGGGGCGTGGCCGTCGCACGATCCGATGGATCCGGACAACGTGCGGGATTTAACATGTCAAATCCATGCACATGCACTTCCATACACCAGGAAGAAGGTGAACTCCGGCGGACCTCAGCAGGGAAGCGACACATGCAGGATATCGGGAGCACGATCTTATTGAATCGTGCCGGACTTCATCCTCGTCGGACAGTCTGGATTGGAGGTCGCAACAGGACCGGGTAAGTAAATGTCTACTGATATTTGGACAAATATCCTTAACAACCTGAGGCTTTAATGGCGGCCATAGTGGAGGTGACCTATCTTTCCTACAAGGGTATTAGATCTTTAGTAATTTATTTTATTTATGTTTTTATGCCACTGCTGACCATTAGTGATTTTTCTACTTTTTCGCCCTCCTCGACTGTGACCCTTTTTTCTAGTTTATCGTTTCGTCTCCCCTCCCAGTACTTGGCGATTGGTCTAATGCATTTAATCCCTTAATGTACATATTTAATCCCGTGATCTAAACAGACTTTAGACGTGTATTTATTCATGTTTAGTTTGCACTTCAGCCCAATGTTTTCTCTGGATCGGAGGGGGAGAAGGAGAACCGTATGTGTTGGCAAACACTGTGTGAGCGAGTCCTTCTCTTCTTGTGATGGAGGGGATGGTTTCTATGGCGCTAATCGCCCCTGTTTACATAAGACGTCTTCCACGGCCGCGAGCGCCTCACTCCCGATCCTTCTTAGGCTTCGGGCCTACTCAGGATACCAGCCTTGGGTTTCTTATTACCGTCTCTTAATCCTGCTGTCAAACTCTACGCCTTTCTTTCTGGCAGACAAACGCATCCTCTAAATTTTTCATGAGTTTTTTCTTTCTTTCTTCCAAATGCATCCGTCAGGTTTGTTGGTGCGAGATGAAAGATGTGTCAGATTAATGGCTTCCTCTTGAAGGCCTGTTAGCAGTCACTGAACAGATTGCAGTTTATTATGTTGAGGTATTTTAATGTCTGTTTTATTCTTGTGGCCTAATTTTTTTTTTTTATTAACAAATTGCTATAACCCTATGTTGACTTAAAAAAATGTAGGTTTTTCCTGGCAGGAGAAGGGTTAGTGGGAATACGCCTGCCAAGAGAGTATCAGATAAGAGCGAGTCCTTAGCACGAAAATAGCCGGAATTCCTGAGCATAACTTTGCCATGATACTGTTTATTTAAGAACACTGTGGGTAAGCCAGTTTCCGAATATGGTAAACTGGATTCAGGGTGGAACTCACAGGCTGCCGCCATCATCCATGGTAAACAACAGGCCATAATTATCGGGAACATTCTTGTACTTTATTGCTGCCCCCACACACACACCTCCCTCCTTGTCCTCCTGCTTCCTGCATTCTGTACATGTTGCATTCGGTGTGATAGGAAGCTCCTGTGCACATGACCCAGCGATGCAGAAATTGCACTAAATTGCATCACACAATCTACATATCAGGGGTGTAACTACAGCAGTAGCAGACATAGCAGAGACCCCCACAGATCACAAGAATGGGGGTTATGATGGACTCCGAGGTACCTCTGTCGGATCCCTCATCACTCCCTGCGATGAATGTGGATGACGGCCATGCATGTCCACTCTGCTCCATTCATCTCCATGGAGCTGTCGGAGATTGCCGAGCGCTGTGGACCCCCCGTTCTTGTGATCTGTGGAGCTCTTATCAAAGAGACCTCCACCAGTCAGCACGTTGGGGCCTAACTAGTTTGGTGGGAAAACCCCTTTAATGAGCTTAATATATAAAGTGTGATAAAGTGTGGCTAAACTCTTAAAGGGAACCTACCACTACGATTCTAGCATGATTTTAAAAGTTGATTTTAGAAGGAAGAAGGCAACGGATAACAAATAAATGAGGATTACCAGAGTCACCATGCCTGGATCTATGAGTAAGTGTCCCTGGTTTATCATAATGGATTTTGATGGTAGATTTCCTTCAAATCCAACCATATTTTCTTTGGATTGCAGTTGTCATCTCCAAAATGTGTCTCTACTACCTGGGCCGGTCTTAGAATCCAATGCATTAGGACATAAATTTGAAGAAAAATACTGACTTCAAAAAGTATCAAATTGCAGAAATTTTCCCTCCCCTCTTCCTCGTCTTTTAGGTCATTCACTTCTATGAGGCTGAGGTTTTCTAATCTGGAAATGAATAAATAATCTGCAGTCAGACACATTAACAAGTCGATTTGTCTTTGGCCAACACTTGGTGTCATTCATCTCTCTGTACAATGCCGCTATAAATGGTGCACTCGTACTTGGCACCGCTAGGGGCGTTTGTACCGCGGCCAAATCTTAGATAAATGGCTTCTTATTGCATTGTGATCATTTGTTTCCAAATGTTTGGCCTCCATTGACGGAGGTTATTGTAGAAAAATGTCTTCCAGCTGTAAAATCTACCAGAACTAGATTGAAAGTGAAATAAGATGAGAGCCCCAGTATTCGGAGAAGGGGACATCTGATGTTTGTTTCTCCACCATCTAAGACAAAAGGCAGAAAGACCTTTTTGTACCCCAAATACACAAGTAGTGGGAGGAATTAGCCCTCTTTCTGTCTTATTACAGTCAGAATCACTTATTATCTGTGCATTGACTCCCATCTTTCCATATAACAAGGGATCCATTCACTTGTTTCCCGTAGATTCAGAAAATGTGGCAAAGGGGGTTTCCATAAAAATGTAAAAAGAAAAATTGGGACTTTTTGTTTCAGCAAAAGATGGGGGTAGGGAAGACTCATGCTATAACAGTAATGGCAAACCTTTTAGCGGCCGAATGCCCAAACTGCAACCCAAAACCCCTCCTTATTTATCCGAGGTGCCAACCAAAAATTAAAGCAGTGACTTACTGCTCCCTGTTCAACAACTTTCAATCATATTGGCCTCCTGAGGACAGCAGCACAGTAGAAAGATGGAAAATTTTCATCATTTAAGCTTCTTTCCAGTGTCCCTCTGTATAGAGAAAATCGTGGGGCCAGCAGGAGGTCCTTCAAAGATAATTCGGCCCTGTCTACTCATTCTCCCTCTTCCTCCAGTTCTAAGTAGAGAAGCAAGTATCAAAATATGACTGAAAGCAGCATCTTTTAAGTTGCTTAGAACTGGAGGAAGATTCTTTGAGTCCGGTCTGGGGTGCTGGGGCGATGGCCCGGATGCCCACAGAAAGGGCTCCGAGTGCCGCCTCTGGCACCCGTGCCATAGGTTTGCCACCACTGTGCTATAATATGACTTTATTGTAGGTTTTCTGAAAATTATTATGGTTTTTTTTGTTTAACATGGAAAGACACTGAATTATTATGGAAGTTTTTACTCCAGTCATTGCCTCTGGCAACATCACTACAGGCGGTCCTTTACTTAAGAACACCCGACTTAGACGACCCCTAGGTACAAACGGACCTCTGGATGTTGGTAAATTACTGTACTTTAGCCTTCGACTACAATAAACAGTTCTAACATTTATCACAGGCGCCTGTAATTAAGATTTATTGTTAATCCTGGTTCTTATGAGAACCCAACATTTTTAAAATCCAATTGTCACAGAGAGCAAAAAAAAATTTGTTACAATTATACAGTTTCGACTTCCATACAAATTCAACTTAAGAACAAACCTACAGAACCTATCTTGTACATAACCTGGGGACTGCCTCTGCTGCTTGTCATTATGATCTTTTGGCTGTGTTGGTAGTTTTCTGTTCACTTCAATTGTGCTGTAGCCCTGCTGCGAATGTACAGTAATTAAGCTAGTATAAACATGGACTGGTCACTGCCTCCTACAAGAGCAGCACACTCATCCTCCACTGCTGTCTTGATCTCCATGCCTATTGAGTGTTTCATGGTTATTCGCTTTCCTTCAATGCACCTGCCACCTGCCCCATTGGCCTGTTCCCGCTAATACTGTCTTTCAAGAATAGTCAAGTCACTGCCTACTACAAAAACAGAACACTCCTCTTCCTCTGCTGCCTTGATCTCCTTTACTGTAGAGTGTTTCATAGTCGTTCACTTTCCTTCACTGATCCTGGCTCTTGTCCCATTGCCCAGGCCTCACTGATACAAGTTGTCAGGTCACTTCCTCCCATCAGATCAACACACTCCTCTCCTGCTGCTGTATTAATCTTTACTCTTATGGAGTGTTTCATAGTCATTTGCTTTCCTCCACTTTGCCCTGTTCTCACCTGATAGTCCTACAAGAGTAGTCAGGTCACTGCTTCCTGCAAAATCGGCGAACTATTCTGCTATTGTAATCAGTTTACAATTTAATTGTCTACAGAGGATCAATATCTGCCCATACCTTGTGGTAGGCCATTCTAGTAACGTGTCATCATATTAAAATGTCAAATGGATTGTGGCGTCTCTACCAGTAAGGCCACACGTTTCCTTGTACTTATCACATTGGGGGAGATTTATCAGAAGTGTCTGAGAGCAAAACTGTTCTAGTTTCCCATGGAAACCAATCAGAACTCAGCTTTCATTTTCCCACAGCTGTTTTTAAAATGAAATCTGAGCTCTGATTGGTTCCCATGGGAAACTAAAATAGTTTACCTCAGACACTTCTTATAAATCTCCCCCATTAAGTCTAGTCCTGTACACGTCTTGTTTTGTGAGTAAATTACAGACTTTCAGCAAACATGTTTAATTCATCCGCACTTGTAATGTGTTTGAGTAGAACACATTATGGCTTTTATTTAGCACCAGGGGATTGTGGGATTCAATATTTCATAGAGCCAGACACATTCACACTTCTAGGATTTATTCAGACGTGACCTCCCATGAGGACCCTATACAGAGTATTCAGCGCAAAAGCCCTAAAATGGTCATCTCATGGCTTAGGAAACCATACAGTATCCGGTGTAGTGTGTATATATAGTTAGTGTGTATGTGTAGTATATACAGGCCTGTAATAGAAGATGTGGTTTTATGACGACTTATAATATCCTTCTTGTGTGGGTCAGCTCTTACAGCAGCTGCAGGACGGGGGAAGCTGGAGGTGTGCGAGCTGCTCCTCGACCATGGAGCCATCTTGTCCCGAGTGAACAGACGCGGCATCTCTCCGCTGTTTTGTGCCGTGCGCCAAGGACACTGGCAGGTAAAGTAATGCCGAATGCTACACGTCTTGTGCTTCCATTACATACAGTAGAAGAGTAAGTATTTAATGAGGGTCTTCAGATTTAAAATAAGTGGTGATGATCCTTTAACAAGATCAAAATGGAACCAGGACCATGATATTTGTAGTTTCCATGAAGTTGGGAGTCACCAACAGGGATGGACCTAAATGAGATTGTATGCCCCCCTAATGTATACACAAGATGCGTTTTATGCATCTGCTTCTATCTTAGGGCGTGAAGCAGTCATACGTGGGTTGCGAATATTCCTTTAATGGGCATAAATTTATGAAGGAATTTCTATCCTCGGTATTCAAGTGGTCATTAAAGTAAAAATAATTAGTGACTATTACAGTTATGATGAAGAAAAGATAAAATTCCAGCATTCTTCAGATTACAGGAATTTTACTCTGGTCTTAAAAACGATTTTCCGAGATCTTACAATATATTTCTGGGATTAGAAAAGGAAAATTCCATTGCTGGACTCAGGCGCCTCCATCAGTGTTGTGTTACCCTCGTGCACTGGGACAAGGACGGCATAGAACAACAGGGCACATGTGCAACTGGCTGCTTTGTTCATCTGGGATACAACCGACCCGTCTTCATGACCCCCCCCCCCCCCCTATCTTGTTGATAGATGCTAACTTGTTGGTCACTGGAGAACCCCTTTTAACTGCCTCTGACTTGGATGTGCTATCACAGTCCGCATCTTAGTTAGGCTACATTCACACGGCAATGGGCTTGCGGTGCAGCGCAGTGCCGTACCATTCCGTAGCCAGGAGAAAGATGGGACATGTCCTATATATCGCCATGCGCCATGGATCCCTATGGAGAAGGGTGGGGGTGAGCGGGTGCCGATGTGTGCCCCTTGTGCTGCGGTACGGCTGGCTCGCGTTCATGTGAATGTAGCCTTAGTTAGATGAAATGTGATGCATAGTAACAGCAGGGGAGCGTTGGGCCCAGTGGTGGGAGATTACAATGGAATCGGTAAGGGAAGTATGATGTTCGCTTTGCTTTTTTATCACATAGTTGGATATTTTTATCATTAACCAGAACCCTCCCTCCAAACATCAAGGCCCAAGCCCAATACTGAAAAGGAAGGAATGGGACTTCTATTGGTGGTGACTTTCATTACTCCACATGGACGCCTGAGAAGGGCATCGGGGGCAATGAGCCACCCAGCAGTTGGACATGATACTCTGGTGTCATTCCCATCCATGTCTAAGTAGGGAATACCCGTTTTATCGAAATAATCCTCCTTCCAGACATTGATGGCCTATCCACCACAGCACCGCCTCAGTGGGGCAATTCTGTCCAATACTGGAAAAGTAACCTCAGTATTTAGTTTTTAGTCTTTTAAAGAGGAACTAATGTATTCCGGGTCCCTGAAAGCTCCACTAAAAAGTGGTCAAATAATATTTAGCACAAGAGGTCTCTGAAAAGACTGTTTTTGGTCCCTGGAAGACACTTCCATAGAAATTCTAATGAGATAGTCTGCTCCTTTGTGTCGCCTTTGCCTTTTCCCTTCCTAGTGGAGACGGCTTTCACAACACTTCATCCCGGCCCCGGGACAATGCACAATGCCGCCATACAACGCCTACCATGTTATAGGATGAGATTCGCATCGGGCGCCCGGCCAGGTCACACTGCAGCGTGCCACGTTCAGGGCGTTTTGCTCCGCTTGGATGTAAAACTTTAATTTCCTGTTGTTAAGAATATTTTTTACTTGGGGAGATAAATAAAAATATGCGCAGGAGGTCGTAAGGGATGAATTAAGAAAATATCCATATGGAGATGATCTTCTTTGTGTTGCACTTCTTCGACGGTTTCAAACTCGCTGCTTGCTGTCAGTGACTTGAGGCGTCCTAGTGTTTGCAAAGAGTCTCGGAGGGATCCAGCTTAGCCAGTGCTTTGCAGAACAGCTTGAACTTCATCCCCAGTGATATATTTTTTTCCTGCACTGATACATTGTTGCAAACTGCAATCGGATAGTAAGTTTACAGCCTCTGGATGTAAACCGGAATGACTTTGTTGGCTCACAGCAAGCAGAGATCTTGATGCTGAGAATTTCTTCTCATAAAAAGTGTATTAGAAAGTTAGCAGTTAACTATTTCACTACCAAGTACCTATAGGTCCTATAGAATGTGATTTGCTGTTGAGCACAACTTTTATACCTTTGTATTTCAGTGGGGAGGCTGTGATTTTATATACAGATATAAACCTGTGTTCAAGGCTTCATGTAATCCTCCTGTGGTGCCTTAGACGTGTTGTTAGCAGCGTTCCTAAGGTTGCTGAATCCTGTGGGGCCTTGCTCTATAATAGAGTATGTCCTGCTGCAGAGTGTCAGCTCTTCTTCTGATTTGTCGCTCCTTCCCCGCAGGTTGCCAGGCTCCTCATGCAGCACGGCTGTGATGTGAATTTGTGTGACAAGCAAGGCAGGACTCCTCTGATGGTCGCTGCGTGTGAGGGGCATTGTGGTACCGTGGAGTTCCTTCTGTCGGAGGGTGAGAAAATATCTTCTTTGTAAAGAAATGTAAAGCGAAAGTACAATACCTTAAAAATCCAAAGTCAGCCGCAGCCTCGGAAGCAAATGAAGGAGAAGGGTCACGGTGGGAAAATCTACAAGTTCTAATATGCTGCATGGGGTCACAGAGAGCAGAACTTTACAATGTGAACACAATAATTACTATTCACTGCAGAAGCAGAGTTATTCTCTTGTGAGAGGGAGTGACACCTTCTGGCAACAAACTGGTATTGCATGCAGGAAATTAAAATGTTTGGTCATGTGCGCATAGGTTTGGTGGGATGTTCTGTTCATTTAATATGGGAAAAGGTGTTTCATTATATACATTGATGACTGGGATTCTCTGAGTTTTTTTGGTTACATTCTTAAAGGATAGGTGTAGGGCTATAAACACGTCACCTTTTAACATGTTACACAGAAAATCTCTGAGGCCAAATGAATTACCAATGTACATTTTGTGGAAACCTTAATTTTATGAAGTTAAGGAGGCGGAGAGTTTAACACTCTCAAGTCAAGCTTTCCCTACCTTCGTATGCCCCCTTTACTGTAAGTGATGGTCCTGTGTCCAGGTACATCATTGATCACATCTACTGAAGTCTGGTGAATGATGTCAATCACATGGGAGGAGGTGTCCAGGGACTGGGAGAGCTTGATTTCAGTGTTAAACTCTCCGCCTCCCCGACTTTATACATCTTACTTACATCTCACTTTAAAGTTGATTTGTTGGATGATGGCACCAAGCTGGGCCATGAAAGAAACTGATCTATAAGCTGTTCAACTGCTTGACAACATAAGGGTGGTGAAATATTAGCTCAATTTCTGATGACAGGTTCCCTTTAAGACTAATTGAGTCAATATGACAGTCATAATATTACCTTTTATGTATATTTTTTAGCATGTTTATTCTGTTTTGCAATCATTTGTAAATCATGGCCATCCCCCGGTGTTTTCGGGAGAAGGTCCGTCCTATAAGCACAGACAATGTGATATTCTCTCTCCAGGAGCGGACATTGCAGCGCTGGATAAAGAAGGACTGACCGCTCTTAGTTGGGCTTGCCTCAAGGGCCACAAAGCCGCCGTCCAGTGCCTAGTAGAGCGAGGCTCCACCATTGACCAGATGGACAGGAATGGCCGCACGCCGCTGGATTTGGCCGCTTTCTACGGAGACGCTGAGATTGTAAGTGAACGGCTAAATATTTAATCCTACAGATATGTTGAAAGCTCTGCTTGATGGATGATCCCTTCACTGCTGTTGAAGCAAAACTCCGGTGCTATAAACACCCGGATCCCGCTACTGGAAGGCATGAGTAATCCGGTATTTACATAGTGCGCCGCTGCCAACCCTCCGCATTCCTGCTGTAATAGCTCCACTGGTACCACAAGTGGTTCCCTTCATGTTCCCGGGGATGTTATCCCTGATGGAGGTTTATCTTGCTGGCGGCTGATGTGGGAGCTGCAGATATTCCGCATTCCCCCCGCTGACATCACACACACGTCCAGCGGCTTTCACATGACGTCCTCCCTCTCCTGCTGGGGTGATAAGAAGTGGAATTTTCTGCCGCTTTTAATAAATCTGGACAATATTTACAAATGTTTGGCCCATCGCACGTTATGATGGACGACGCTTTCTCACTTTTATTTCATGCCAACATATGAGAACATGGACCGGTCCCAGGAAGGGAAAGCTCAGGATATCCATCACCTGTACCCGGCCTGCTTCACGTTAGGAGATAAAGAAGTAAAGTGTTCTCCATAGCTTTATAATATTGCAACAAGAGAGACTCTAGCTGATAGCGCCCCCTTACAGGAAATCTATCATCAAAATCCATCATGATAAACCAGGGACATCTGTGGTCATCTGCTGATATTTGTTATCCCCTTCTAAAGCCAACTTTTAAAATTATTCCAATGAGTCTGGGTGGTATCAGAGCCCCTCCATGCTGTTACAGTCTACTCCTATCCCTCCTGCTCGCTCAGCACTTCCTCCCTCCCTCCCTCTGCCTGCTGTGATCTCACACGGAGAGGCTCTAGTAACACCCTCAGAGCCCTTATGGCTCATTAGCATAAACTTAAAAGTTGATTTTAGAAGAAAGGAGGCCATGGGTAGCAACCACAGTCACGGTGATAAGGCAAGTGTCCCTGGTTTATCATGATGGATTTTGATGGTAGATTTCCATTAATAAGGGAAGCGATATTGATGGTGACCCGATCTCTAAAAGAAAATACATTTCCTTTAAATGAAACAAACCCATGTAGTCTGATCATACAGTGAAGTTGCCGTCCATCTGCCTATTTTTGTCGAGAATAGGCGTGAATGCAGGATCAGACTACACATGTTTATGTGTAGTCTGTTCCCATGGTGACACACAAGATGCATTGGAGCTGAGACAGTCTGACAGCAGTATATTTTCACCTTTATGTTTCTTTCCCCTGGTCAGGTGCAGTATTTGGTTGATAGTGGAGCTATGATTGAACATATGGACTACAGTGGGATGAGACCTTTGGATCGCGCCATTGGCTGTCGAAACACCGCGGTTGTTGTGACTTTGCTGAGAAAAGGAGCCAAATTAGGTATTTTTTTTGTAAATTTTGTAATCTAGACATTGTTATAGGAGGAGTGTAAGATAGTATCTGCCACTTACCCAACACATTCAGAGTATGTGTCCTCTTAAAGGGATGGTCTGGATTTATAAAACCCCATTCAGATACACAATACATTCTCCTATATTTTATCTTTCAATCCAGGTTTAATTATTGGACATCATTAGACTTCCTTCTGGTGTTCAGCAGCAGAAATCGGCACAAAGGAGAAATAGAAATGACCCCCAAGATGCGTTAATCTTTCCGTACTAATGCTTGTTTATGGCCCAGGTTCCTGTCATGGTCTACAGCCCCTGCTGAAAGATGTTTTATCAGGGCCTGAGACATGCGGATCGCTCCATTATACTCCATGTGCCCTTTATACTTGTACACTCTAAGCTCTGGAAGTGCTGGAATTAGCCAGACACCAAGATTCATATGGAGGAAGTTGATGTCATTTCCTTCTCAGGTTTCCTTATTGTATTAGGGACATCTGTCGTATCCTACTCTACTTACAGAAGTGCCCTCTTCACCTCCCGTGTTTTCAAGGAAACGTTATGTATTCAAGTCTGATGATAGATCCACATATATGTACAGTGTGTAGTGATTACCCTTCCCACACACTGTGATTGATAGTGAGAGTGGAGTAATCAGGACTCGCAGTGTCAATCACTGTGTGAGGGCGGAGTAATTAGGACTCTCATTATCAATCACTGTGTGTGGGTGGAGTAATCAGGACTCATAGTGTCAATCACTGTGTGTGGGCGGGGTAATAAGGACTCTCACTGTCAATCACTGTGTGTGGAAGGGGTAATTAGGACTCACTGCCAATCACGGTATGTGGGGGTTGTCATCAAGACTCTGACTTCCAATCACTGTGTGAGGGCGGAGTAATCAGGACTCTCACTGTCAATAATTGTATGTGGGTGGGGTAATCAGGACTCTCACTGTCAATCACTGTTTGTGGGCGGAGTAATCAGGACTCTCACTGTCAATCACTGTGTGTGGGCGGGATAATCAGGACTCTCACTGTCAATCACTGTGCGTGGGCGGGATAATCAGGACTCTCACTGTTTGTGGGCGAAGTAATCAGGACTCTCACTGTCAATCACTGTGTGTGGGCGGGATAATCAGGAGTCCTGTAAGTCCTGTTCTTTTCTTCAGAACTCTTCTTCCAAATCGTATGAACCCATATATCTAAGGGCTCTGCTTCTCTTCTCCTATCATATTCTGCTTTAAGATGAAGCCGCATCAATCCGCTGACAGATTCCCTTAAAAAGGTTTCTTGACACTTTGGACTGTCTCAAGATTACTTTTGCTGAATTATACCATACACATTCTGTGTACACTATATGTTCTTACATGGTTCTTATGGTTTTCTAACATTTTCTTTATTTGGTTTCCTCCATCTATAGGGAATGCAGCTTGGGCCATGGCCACTTCCAAACCAGACATCCTAATTATTCTCCTGCAGAAGTTAATGGATGAAGGCAATATACTGTACAGAGTAAGTTGTCTGACTGTATATAAAAGGGGTTGTTCAGGATTAGTTTTCCAAAACCAGCATGAAGCAAAGTCCTCTCCTTTTTCGGGACCCTTCTTACAAGGACAACCCTTGGAGGTGTATAGGTGACGGGTGTAAAGGAAGGACCTTCTATGTGTGTAGAGGAACAATCAGACCCAAACTTTGCGTATATTTAGCTTCTTCTTCCTGACATTGATTTTGTTTCCTGCAGAAGGGAAAGATGAAAGAGGCGGCGCAGAGGTATCAGTACGCACTTAGAAAGTTTCCTCGAGAAGGATTAGGAGAAGAGATGAAAGCTTTTAATGAGCTGCGCGTCTCCCTCTACTTGAACATGTCCAGATGTCGACGGAAAATGAATGTAAGTGAAATAGTTTTGTGCTTTTGAGTGATTTGAAGCTCATGGCAGTGTAAGGAGTCCATAGGAATCCATTGAGAGGTTCATTTGGATCTACAGTGTATATGAATGACATTTGGGGGGTGAAAACATACAAGAGGAAATACATGGCTCAATGGTTGGCTATTAAAGGGATTGTCCAGAATCCCAACATGGCTGATTTCTTCCAGATACAGCGCTATAACAGAAGCAAGGTTGTTTCTGACTTCAAGGAAGTAGAGCGTCTATACCACCCACAGCCTGGGGCACTATTTTTGGAAGAAAGCAGACATATGTACAACCCCTTTAAATAGCCATATTCAAGTCAAGTCATAGTCAAGTGTTTTCGTTGTGGAAGGGCAGGTGAAGGTCATGCTGATTGTCTTACAGGAAGAAGCAGGTACAGCACTCTCCCAGTTACAGGATCTCTCCCCTATACTTTGTGATGGGAAGGGGCCTCAGGTATGAGATCCTTGTGCCCTTGGTCTTGCCTTGTTCGGAGTTGGTTTGCACATTAATACACCTTACAGTACCCGACTAATATGTGTTCTGTAATAATCCATACATTAACAATGTACCTTGTACCTTGGTTGAGTTCAAGTATGAAAAACCAGATTTATAATGTGAGCGTCTTCTCCTCTGTGCAGGACTTTGGGATGGCCGAAGAGTTTGCATCCAAGGCGCTAGAGCTGAAACCAAAGTGCTATGAGGCCTACTACGCCAGGGCCAGAGCGAAACGCAACAGCAGGTAGGTCTTGTATCTAGGAATTAACTCATAGCTCGAACAATGGTCCCATCCATGGGCTACCACTATGGCCGCCTTCTGTGAGATTGGCCGCTCAATCCTTGTATTTTTATATTGTCTTGTAAGCTATGATGATTACATCTTTTCCTCTGTGCTGTTTTGCAGGCAGTTTGTTGCTGCTCTCGCTGACCTTCACGAGGCCCTGAAACTGTGTCCGAACAACCAGGAGATAAGAAGACTTTTATCCCGCATAGAGGAAGAGTTCAAGCAACATCAAAGGTCACAACAACAGAAACAATTCCAGCCACCGCCACCACCCAGCCACGACTCTGATCAGGAGGACGAGGCTATTGAAGAAACGCTGGACGGCCATCTTCATTTTGAGGAGATCCAAGAGGAAGAATGTCCAACTAATGACAAACCCTCCAATAACGTAAAACCACCTGATGTGGTGAATAACAATAGAGGGCAGGATCAAAGCAACCAGAAACACAATGCTGAATCTTCTGAAGAGCTTCAAGGTAAAAATATATGTCTACAGCAAGCTCTGGTACAAAGACCCACGAAGCAGGCACAGATCGTGAAAACCAACCAGCATATGAACTCCCTGCAATCCATGTCCAGATCTGGGAACAGTTTTTCTATTCCAAAGAATTTGGTTTCTTCAAACTTGGTACCTACAACTCCACTTCCACTGAGACCGTCTTCCAACCAAGCAAGCCTAAGAGGTCATAGTGCAGATGTGACACACGCTCCAGTGTACAGTGAGAAGCTTCCATCCGCGAGTGTCGCCCACAAGCAGCCGGGGGAACTTCTGCAGCCATACAAGTCCTCTGGCTCCTTTGTATCTAAAACAGCAGAAAGATATGTGGGTCTCTCTCCACCCCGGGAGACTCAGCCAACCAATGAAAAACCATTTGCGTCGGAAAGCAGAAGGGTAGCCTCGCATAGCTTGACTTCAAGCAGTAGTTTTTCTGAAGGTGTTAAAGGACCCGATGTGCGAAGCAAAGAAAACAAAAGCAACCAAATTCTTAGTGCAACTGAGCACCGGGCACGTAACATACCCTTTATGGGAATTATGGATAAAACCGCCAGATCCTTCCAGCAAACCACTCCGCCTAGTCGAAGCTGGCAAAACCAGACGATGGATGTAAACACCAACCCTCCCGGGACTGTCCAGCCTGGAAATTTTGAGAAGTTCTCTACCAGACAGGCAAATACTTACGGAAATCAAAATAAAACCATGCCAAACGTATTTGGCGGCCTTACCCAAAATGGGGTTTACCCTAAGGACACTGAGGAAGGGAAGAGCCAAACATCCAGCCTTACCCAATCGTCCAAGGTGGTCAACCAGTCCTACCAAGAAGCCATGATGAGGTCACAATCTCTTCTGGTTAAAGACTCGAATATAAGCTCATTGTCCTCTACAAAACCAAAGAGATCTTTCATAGAATCCAATGTGTGATCCACAACTTTACGACAGACTCGGGAGCATTGTACATTTTATATTTTCACGGAGGCGACTCCACTCTGCAGGAACCATCGGTGACTACGCTGTACAAATGGCTGCACTCATGTAACCGATAAGATATACACAATTTACCGTTTGCTGCTTAATCTCCAATTCCCTTGGAGAAGCGTCGATCATTACTGGTCATTACACTTGGCCGTCATAACGAAAACATATCCTGGAAATAAGACATTAACTTGGCTTTATCTTTTATATGAACATGGCTGAAGCAGGAGCGGAGACGTAGCCAAATAATTCTAGTAGAGGCTGCTGGTCAGTGTCGAGGGATAGGTCTCTGAAGTGCGGATTCATAGGAAATAAACTCGATATGTTTGGAATCGATTTACAATTTCACTGCCGGGTGCAGCATAAAGCCTCCCAATAACTCCGGAGCAGCTTACTGATACTTGGTCATCAGGACACTACCAAATGACAATGGACAATATAGACCGAGACGATTTATAATAAATCACGCGCTATGCCTTTAACAATAATATAGGTTCTCCAGGGTAATATGGGACATTTAAGGGGCTCTCCAGGATTTTAATGTTGATTGTTGATCATCAGCACGGTGGGGTCTGAGACTCAGCAGATTGTGTATGGATCAGGGAGTAAACAGCTCCATACAATGTATAGTGGCTGAGCATAGTTACTACAACTCAATATTCCAATATCCAAATTATGTAAAACCCCATCAATTCTCACGTAGTGCTCGGTCAGGAGCTGGAGACTGGTCCTGCACATTGGGTTACTTGCAGCTGTACTCGCCAATTTTAGTGCTGAATGTGTAATAGGGGGTGTTTGGTCGACTGCTTTTTTTAGAATGAAGGTTGGGGCACAATGCTCAACCATGTAGCGGGGAATGGTTCTTAAGGATATGCTGTCACTTTTGAGGCTGGGGGCACAGGTGAGAATTGCATTAGCTGGTAGGTAGGAATGTGGGACTCTCACATGGGAAAGTTGCAGATACCTACTGTACATGGTTGTAGGGATTACACTCACATGTAGGTAAGTATAGAGCAGATCCTAATAACTGGAATATCAGTGTTATACAATATTGTCATTGGTGCCTTTATAAAATATACTTATTTTTCTGTGGTTAATTTTGTAAGATTATCAAATAGCCGGACATATTTATTGTGTGTTCAACTGGTGCCTTATATTACCACTTAAAGGGACAACGTTACCCCAATTCTAGGTTGTCCCCATCCAAAGGTTATAAATATGGGCTGTAGGTGATGAGGGTTGTAGTCTATCAGGGTTATGGCCACGGCCCTATACATGAATGTCATATACATGAATTACTATATAGAGGGTCATATTACGCTGTAATATAATTTGTGACCATGTAGCTGTTTTTTTTTCTATAAAATAGCCAGAATTAGTGTTTTCACATGTATATAATGTATACCTGCCATATATATAGCATGCATTCTAAGGCTTCTACCATGCTGGTTTTTGCACTGAGTTTAATATATAAATATGGCAAAATATCAGTCCTAACATTTATCGCACTTTATTCTTGTTTTATATGAACACCTTTAAGGTGCTATCTTAGAGGATAATTGTAAATTGAATGAAAAATGGTACAAGGAGTATTAAAATGTACAGGGGGGGGGGGATATTATTAGGAGGGCAATAAGCTTATACAGTAAGATGTTCCCATTAGGAAACATGAGGGCGGACATATTGTGAGTTTAACTCTTGTTAATATCTAATTGGTTCACGAGATACCAGTCTTCTCTCTAAAGCCTCTATGTTACTATAGCTAATGTCCACATTAAAGGGCCAGTATTCTGTACAATATGTTAAGAATATTTCAATTGGTTTTATTTCTCTTTTTTTTTTTTTGTTATAAAGCTCCAAATCCTTTACATAAGCTGGACTTTAACAAAAAAGTTCAGAAAGCCACCACTAGGGGGAGCGTAAGAGCTTACTGCATACACTGTTACCATTGAGTTCTATGTATAGATAGTATGCATTAAGACTTTACGCTCCCTCTAGTGGCGAATATGAGGAATTAGATCTTTCATTTTTTTACTTTGCTGTAATGCTGTTCATGGGATTTGGAGTTTCTTAGCAGGAAAATGGAATCTAGATTTAAAAAAAAAAAAATGTAAGTGTTTATTGGGTAGAAATTCACTTGAATCCACTTGTGGATATAGTTAAGGAAGGGCAAAGCCTTATCTAAGTGTCTGTATTTGGTGGACTAAATGTAGATCAAACCAGTAAGTTTTACTAGAGATGTCTTCAGGCAGAACATTCTTCTTAGAGGTTTTTCTGCATTTTGGGGGAAATTAAACAATATACTTGCCCCTGCAGAGGGAGTCGCTGGCTCCCGGGTTTCCTTCCACTCCTTCTGCAGGAGCAGAAGACCCCTTTAAGACTAGTGTTTCCTTCCAGCCCATGAAAGTCGCTTCCCAGTGTCCTCTCTGCTGGCTCTCTGTGTATGTACATAGATGATCTGTTTAAGGTTCCTGCTACATTGTTAGGACAGAACGTACCTGTACAATGTCGGGTCAGTGTAAAAATGTTAACAAGACGTTCTCCAGTCCAGTAAGTAACCGTGTACCTATATAGCTTATTTATTTTTTACAATGGTTTCCTTTCTCTTCATTCGGTCTGTAACTGTCCTTTGCACATCTACTGTATTTCCTTAAGGAATTAAAAATATCATTTTATATGATAAAACTCTGTGTCTGGATGATGTCTTCTGTCTCTGGTGGGAAGCCAGGAAGGTTCTCATACACGGGAAGAGATCCCATCATAATAGTTACTTACTGTGTTATGTATTTGTTTCATCACTGACCGGGAACGAGTCTCCATGTCTTCTTGCACTACACACAGGGTATATATATACGTCAGGAGTATTTCTTGCTGGATGATTCCTGTATCATATCAGCCACTATCAAAAAAAGCAAACATTTATACTGCCCGAGGGATGAATCAAATAAGACTCTGTGATACTCCTTCGTGTTGCTTCATTGAAACCGACGTAGTCCCCCAGCTTCATTGTGCATGCACTATACCTATGGCACATGTGAGTGTACTACAACGGCTTCAATGAACCATGGAGCCACTGCAGAGCTCTGGACCGAGTTAAGAATCTTTTAATTTATTTTAATTTTTTCCATCCTTTTGCAGGTCCAGATAGAAACTTTTTGGGTTGTTTAGTTTCCCAAATCACCCTGGCAGGTTCCCTTTAAACGCGCTCCACAGATGGGCATGTAGGCACGAGGAAACGCAAGCATTTTCCCCAGACCCACCACAGTAATGTGGGTAAATGGTAGATTTCATTTAAAATCAGTATTGACAAGGAATCTCACTATTTCCAGCCCATATGTTGTCACATCATCACTGAGATTTACAATCAAAAGAGACACTTACTCATAGATCCAGACACTGTGACTGTGGAAATCTTATATTTGTTACCCATGGCCTCCTTCCTTTTAAAATCAACTTTTAGCATTTTGCTAATGAGCCAGAAGTATTCCTGGGGGATGTTAAATGAGCCCCTCCATGCTGCAGCTTCACAGGCTGTTACACTGTCTCCCTTGGTTCCTTAGCACTTCCCCCATCCATTTGCCTGCTGCAAACTTATACAGTGGGAGGTGCTGCTGCAAGGTCTAACAGCATGTTAACCCAGAAATTAGTCGTCTTAGCATAATTTTATAAGTTTATTTTAGAAGGAAGGAGGCCAAATATAAAAGGATTACAACAGTCACGGTGCCTGGATCTATGAGAGTGTGTCCCTGGTTTATCATGATGGATTTTGATGGTAAATTTTCTTTGACCTGTTTTTTTCTGAGCTGCTCTAAGAAGTGGTCTCAATTCATCAATTTATAGGACAGAACTTCACGCAGAATTTAGAATTCCCTATTGTCTCCACCAAAATATCAGAGAATATCCAGTCATGCTTCATAGTTCTGCAGCTCCAAACTAAAATTTTATTTATTTTCAAAATAATTAAACTGTCCGCTTTATATACAGATCTACACTGCGGTATTACACGTCAATACATCAGCCTCATAGGATGCTGTACAGACACCAGTCCCATATCCTACATCACTTTTACTGTAGTAAGCGAGGACTCACCAAAGTTCTACGTATAGTTTACACCTGGTAAACAGAGCGCACGTCTTACCAGTGCAGGAATGATCCAAAATAAAACATTATATGTACATTTCTTTTTTTCCATCAATAAAAGCAGCTTCCACGTGCGTCCTGCGCTATTGATGTCACTTCTGGACGTGGCAGTAATGTTTCATGATGAGATGTATTTGCTGCTGGTGTCCAGCCAGCGGTTCAGGGCCATTTTTAATGTCCTGTTTGGTGTGAGGAGGAGGTTCTCTAAGGGAAGGTTGGTCATGGGACTCGTCCTCTTTGTACTGATCCAGCTCTCAATAGCTTTTCTCTCGTAGGAATATCCATCTGCGTTATCAGGATAAAATAAGAATTAATGGAGTGTGCGAGGCGACTCCTCCACCTTAAAGGGGTCAGTAACGGATCACTGTTGGGCAGGAGTGACGACGTTTGTGTTCTTTTTCGGCCTCGCGACCTGGACATATTGATGGATTGGTGGCTCCAGCCAAATTAAGGCCTGTACCCAACCTGAAGTTCTGGGGCGATCATGTGACCCATTTCATTCAATGAGTAGCCTCCTTGGGCCAGGTGACAACACAGGAAGTAAAGGCCCTTGAAAACGGAAGTGACGTTCCACGTCTGGGGAGGACACTCATTGAATGAAGTGGTTCCCAAGGTGGAACTTCCCCGCAAAGCGCAGTCGCCCAAGCCAGAAATCCCAAAGTGACCCATGGTATTCATGGAAAACCCCTTAAAAGGGAACCTGTCATCAGATGTACCAATTTTCAATGGTGACCGGTT
Organism: Engystomops pustulosus; assembly: GCF_040894005.1. Taxonomy (NCBI): domain Eukaryota; kingdom Metazoa; phylum Chordata; class Amphibia; order Anura; family Leptodactylidae; genus Engystomops; species Engystomops pustulosus. The sequence goes on along the minus strand of NC_092418.1, from coordinate 98,317,820 downwards.
CCAATAGAGACTGAAAAGCGCTTGTCATCCGATTATAAAGGTTTACCTAGCTTCCTGCCAGCTCGTGGATCAAAGTCTCGTGGGTTGTGCCTACACTTCGCGCCCCCCCCCCCCCCCCACTCATCAGTATTCACAAACCCGACGTTTGCTTGTGCAGTGAGCCCAAGGCATGGGTGGGAGGTGGAATAGAGGAAGATTTTGGGAGGGTGAATACTAATGAGCGGGGAGGACAAGTGGAGCGCAGATATAAACTAGCAGGTGCCTTCTACAGTATGAAAGGCACAACCCATGGGACTCTAAACAATGAGCTGGCAGGGAGCCAGGTACATTTGATTAGTGGATATTACTGAAACAAAGTAATTTAGAGATGCTTTAAAAACACTTTTCAGTCTCTTTTGAAACCTGTCAGCCCTCCGGTGACAGGTTCCCTTTAAGCACTCTAAAATTAATTTACCGAGAAATTCTGCAAATCACTTTTTCCCTCATGGCGCCATTCAGTGTTTGATACAAGTAACGTCGTCTAGTGTATACGGACCATCAGCGAGAGTCTGAAATTGTTTTGTGAAGTCTCATCACAGATCTGTCACTGCACTAATCTAAGATGCTCTCAGAAGTCCCCGGTCGGCCGAGCGCTTTCATGTGTAAATAGGAAGAACAGAAACAGGGACGTGACTTGCTAATTAATTGGAGCTGACAATCTTTTCCTTTAGGTTTTCCTGTTTGCCAGGAAAAAAAAAAAGTAAGTTAACTCCTTATGTCTCCTACATACGACATCTATTGGAGAAAGCTGTTCATCAATAGGACTCCACCATTACAGTGACACATGGGGGGTGGGGGTCTACAAAATGTTCCCCAAATCCACTTGTAACACAGATTTTAATTTGGGATTGAGTAAAACTGGGACATGTGAACTCTAAAAAGATGAAATATGAAAGATTAAATATGAAGTGACCCATGGTTCTTGCAGGGAGCCGACATCCCTCCACTGTGACCTGAATTATTTCCCAGTAGGGGGCGCTACAGATCCTTTTATGGGTGAAGACAATTAACTCATCTCTGTACAGAAAGCAGAAGTTCTTATTAGATGCTATATAAAAGATCCAACAAGTCGGCAACTATTGCATTGAGATTAGGCTGGGTTCCCACCACGTTTTGTGCCATATGTTGGAGGATTCCGACATGTCCTCACATTGTATGGTACAGAGGTATCCCACTGCCTATACAGTGGACACATCACTGAGGGACGCCCCCTACCCCCTGAATGCTGGGGGAGGAGTGTGCATCGGACTGGCTGCTACCGAATGGGGCGTTCCTTAGTGATATCACCGGGTCCTCCCTCCTGTCGAGTGACGTATGCGTTTGGCGGGGCTGTGGGGAGGGATGCAATACGCTGGATCTGCTCCCCATATCGCCTCTGCTAAGTGCACACATCACTCTCAGACCTTATTTGCTACATTTTTCTATCCTGCTTTTTTTGGTGTACAGGAGGAATAGAGCTATGCCTCCGTCTGCCACTATTTGTCAATGTACATGTCGGGTGCTTTCCCGACCTATACGCTTAGCGTACACATAAAACGTGGTGTGATCCCAGCCTTACATTGACACGTTTAGTGTATACACCTCACACGTTACTGATAAGGCCTCATGCACATGAACATATATGGGGGCTCCTGTAGAGGTCTATTATGCAAGGTCCAAACCAGGCGGCTGCACCACAACATAAAGCAGGCCCTGTTCCTGTCTATATTGCAGTGCGGCCCCCCAGCTCACACCCCCTATCTCCACCCGGCAGAAATGGGCAGTGGAGCCTTGGGATGTAAACCTGAGACGCGTTGGTATTTTTTACATGTTGGATTATTAATAAAATGACTGTATTAACACAACTCAGAACTTCTTCCAAGTGTATAAAAGTGACCGTGTTACCTGATGCAATGACCGGCTCCTTCATGATTTCACACGTGATGGGGCATAGAAATTCCTCTGGGACGTTAGAAGATGTCGCTTTCATTTTGCTTTTCAGGTCCTCAATTTTCCTCAGAATCTTATTCCTCAGCCCTAAGGATTCTGCTAAAGCAAATACAAGGATCAGCGTCGGTCACGAGACTAAGAGTCCAACACAACCCCAGAAGGTCATCCTGACGTCATACCGATCTTGAGATCCTGGAGCAGCATCTCCTTGGTAAGGCAGAGTAATTCTCTACCATCAATGTTGTTGGTGGTGAAGTGACGCTCTACCTCTGCCAGCCCCTCGTTACTGAGCCACGTTCTCACATCGTCCTCTGTCCACGACTCAATATCAAACTCTGTTTTACTTCTTATCCTGGCAGCTGCAACACGAGACAAACCCCAAAATAATGTGGAGACTTTAGATTTCTACGTAAAAGATGGGAGATAACAACAACAGTGTGGCCTAAAGATGTTCCTGATGCTGAACCATATTAATCGTCTACGGATTAACATATGGAAACGCCAATGGATCCCATTTTAGGACCTGCCGTTACTTTATGCTCATTGGGGGTTGACTACAACTTGAAATCAATCATTTTCTTATTTCAATAGAGAAAAGATTTGGTAATGATAATAAACTTTGTAATATACATAACTGAGTAGAAAAACAAAAAGGTTTTTTTCGCCTTTCTTTTCCTCTTGTGAGTCATGCATCTGAAAGTCTAAAATCTATCCACAGCAGATCGATAAGGAGGCTAAAGGTGAACTCTTTCCATACCTAGAGAATATTTCACAGGATAATTCAGTTTTGTAAGGAAATTAGACAACCCAGGGACTGGGATCAGTGAGGAGGATGGGGTGTCTTTTTTTAGAAGAATGGTAGCATAAATGCAGGGCCGACTGCAGGGCTAGCACTGGGCAAGTGCCGGGGCCCAGAGGTGCTGGGGGGCCCACATAAGGCTGTACATGAAGAATCCTTGGGGCGAGGGGGGGGATTTATATAACATAACTATTTGGGATGATAAACTAGGGAATATTTTAGGGAACAGGAGACTGTTTTAGTTTCTGAATTCTTAACGCCACCACATGCTTTTAGTACAAAGGGAGACCTGGAGCCGACCCTGCTCTAATCTCATTGATAGAGGAATCAGTAAAACATGTATAAGGACATCTAAAAGGTGATGGGTGTGTGTGGTGGTGGGGGGGGGGGAGTTGATGGAGTCCTAGCTGCTGTGACTCACTCCTTCTCACCTCTCCATATTGGAAATTGGACAACTGAATGAGTTTCTTGGAATTCAGTGAAGTCCATTTTCTCAGGAAAGGAGGAAGCAGGAGAGGAGCACATTCCTCTGATAAGTCACATGACATTCTTTCTCATATCCACTCGGGACGTATACAAAGTCAGTGACCACTTAATTCACAGCATGATGGGAGGAACACAATGGGAAGACCTGGCATGAACTTGCCTGGTGAATCACTTGTTTGTCCAAATTTCCAGATGGTAACAGTCTTGTCCATAGATCCTGTGGCCAGCAGAGGTAGGTTAGCAGCGAGTGCACAGGCTGTCACATACCTAAGGAGGAGAGAAACCATCTTGGTTATATTATAGGGATACAGCCCGGCCGGTCTGAGCGTTGTCCGCGTGTTTACCTGATTCTCCGGAGCTTCTCTTTCCCAATACAGGAAAATATGACACACAGAACACTGTGTCCCATTGTTCCTCCTTTGGCAGCTGGGCCCGGGAGCTTATAATATGCACCTAGTGCACATTCCTGACATGACAGGACACAGGCCAAGGTCAACGCTGGAGACGTCCACCCGCCCTGTGTACAGAGCACTGCGCTCATAGAAGAACGTCTCTTACTTCTAACACTTACCCCACAGAGTATATGTTATTTAGGAGCACAGTCCTCTCTCCTAATAAATCCCACTACTACTAGTATTATAGTTACAGAGGTTTAATTTCACTATACAGAACTTTGAATTATCACATTATGTGGTTTGAAAACAATCACCAGGGCTAAAGGATTATAAACTCACCGTTTGTGATGTGTCAGGATGTGCAGAATGCAGCCAGTTTTCTACAAAAAAAATACATATAATTTCTACCTTCATTTTAGGGAATGCTGTATAATTAAAGCGTAACTGTAGTTATTAAACCAAATTATTACATATGATTCCCCCTTTGAAAAAAAACACAACGATGCCTACTTTGTGCTGCTCGTCCTTTTCTTTCCCACGTTATGGCATTTTCTGTTCTGAAAGTGTTTGATAAAAAAAAAAAAAAAATCTTTCTCCCCAGAAGAAAAGTGGGAGGAGACTAATGTCTGTCAGTCAGTCTATGACCTCAAGCTGAGGCCAGTTAGCTTGCCCGCAGATCCCATGATGCCTTGTGTTCTCTCTCAAAGTAATTTAGCATTAAATCCATTGAGTTTCCCACAAGTAATTCCACTGAACACTGCATAGTGCACATACAGAATGTATATAGTGACCAGCCTGGCAGCTTCCATCACATGGAGGAGCAGGGAACATGTAATAAGTGGTAGAAATCATTAGTACACCAGTAACATGAAGTCTATAGCACTGTGAGCACTAAGGGTTAATAGCTTATCTGGGCAGAGCTGATTCTGCCTAGGACAAGGTGGAGGAAGTGAGCAGTGAGAAGAGCAGAGACAGACAGATAAAGTTCTGTAGAATCAGAGACTGGGATGGCGGGACTGATAGGGAATTCTGTGCACTATTCTATGCAGGGGATATCTGCATCCACTGTTCTGCACGCTTCCAGCTCTGCTACATTCACTGACACTTGACCTCTTCCACTGTGAGCAGGGAGCAGTAGCTCCTCCCCTCCTCCCAGGAAAACGACCACAAACAAAGTGTGAACAACATATGGATTCATAAGGCAGCACATGGAGAGGAGGCAGCTATTGCAGCAAAAAGGTAATCTGAGGGCTATATATTAGGTAATAAAAATAATAGGCAAAGTAACCATTGATCTGTGAAAAATAAAAAAGCTTTACAGTTACTCTTTAACCAATTACACACAGTGATTGACAGTGAGAGTCCTGATTACTCCACCCACACACAGTGACTGACAGTGAGAGTCCTGATTACTCCTCCCAAACACAGTGATTGACAGTGAGAGTCCTGATTACTCCTCCCAAACACAGTGATTGACAGTGAAAGTCCTGGTTACTCCACCCACACACAGTGATTGACAGTGAGGGTCCTGATTACTCCACCCACACACAGTGATTGACAATGAGAGTCCTGATTACTCCACCCACACACAGTGATTGACAATGAGAGTCCTGATTACTCCACCCACACACAGTGATTGACAGGGAGAGTCCTGATTACTCCACCCACACACAGTGATTGACAGGGAGAGTCCTGATTACCCCACCCACACACAGTGATTGACAGTGAAAGTCCTGGTTACTCCACCCACACACAGTGATTGACAGTGAGGGTCCTGATTACTCCACCCACACACAGTGATTGACAGGGAGAGTCCTGATTACTCCACCCACACACAGTGATTGACAGGGAGAGTCCTGATTACCATGCCCACACACAGTGAGAGTCCTGATTACTAAAGACATATTCTAAGGATATTTCATCAATAATTTTATCTCGTATAAACAAAAGGAAAAAAGTACTTACTGCTCTGTAAATAATAGCAGACTTGTCCAATGACCTGTAAATAATAATATAATTATTACTACAATAAAAAAAAATCTGAATAAAATGAGACAAATGTGTGGTGCAGGGACATATTGTGCTCGGATTCTGATGTTCCATATTTGCACAATTTGTTACATTTATACATTACACATCATAGTAAATAAAGCAAGATGCTTTGAAAGTCAAAGCATCACTACAAAAATAAAATGTTACGTATAATTAGCTAATTTTCTCCTCATTTCCTTTTCAGGAACTAATAGGAATATACACAACTTTCTAGGGTTAAGATATATGATCTACATTTTCCAGTTCTTTATACCTTATATTTTTGCTACATTTAAGATAAATGCAAAACAAAGTGTCCACTGCCCCCTGGTGTCCTAATGTGAAATTACATCAAAATTTTTTCTAGGTTTTAAAGGGAACCTGTCACCAGGGAGCTCATTTTCACTAAAGACGGGTTACAGAAGCTCATCACACCTGCAGTGCAAATCTGCCTTTCTGCCTTTTCTAAGCATTTGCATTACAATATAATTGTGTGTTATAACTTACCTTGCTCCCTGACAAAATCCTGGGGTAGTCACAGGGGCTGGACTTTGGTTTGGATGCATTTCAAAAAACAACATGTGACTTGTCTGTGTTACCCACTCCTCAGAGCTTGGCCCCCACCTTTGTGCTCCTGTATAGCTCCACCTCCTGCTCCTTCTCAGAGGTCACAGCCTGGTCAGCCTGACATCAGTGGGGGAGGGACAGAGCTGTACAGGAGCACAAAGATGGAGGCAGCCTGCAGCTCAGACAAGTCACATGTTTTTTGAAATGCATAAAAACCAAAGTCCAGCCCCTGTGACTACCCCAGGATTTTGTCAGAATGCAAGAGTAAGTTATAACACACAATTATATTGTAATGCAAATGCTTAGAGAAAGCAGAAAGGCAGATTTGCACTGCTGGTGTCATGGGCTTTTACAATCTGTCTTTAGTGAAAAATGAGGTCCCTGGTGACAGGTTCCCTTTAAAGTGAAGCGGTCCCTTAAATGAACTAATGCTAACTAAACATAACTTTGAAGTCTGCTATTATACAGCAGTACAACTATCGCAATATTGTTCCTCCCAATGCCTGAAAAGTTCCACAGTCTGTAAGTCGACTCACCATCTGGGCAAATGACCCCATGTGAGTCTAATCATCATATTCTCTCTGAGCCGTGTCAGGCATATTTATGACCTTCCTGCTCAGTCCTGCCTCCAGTTCATTCCCCTCACTGACAAGAATTGCTGATTTATCTTCAGCCAATCACATCCCACAAGTGTTTCTCTCAACCCCCTCATTCCCCCCTCCTCTCTTCAGTGAGTCACACAGCATGTGACTGATGTAGCAGAGCCGAAGAGCTGAGCTGAAGAGAAAGCACTTGTAAATCAGGACGCTGGAGGCGCGGCTGAGCTGGAAGAACATGAATATGGGTAGATTGTGAGCCAACTTTACAAACGGAATGTGGAACTTTACAGGCATGGGCCGGAACAATATAGGGATAGTTGTATTGCTATATAATAGAAGTTTTCAACATACAGGTTTAATTAGTTTGGAGGTAGTTTAGCTGACAGGTTCCCTTTAATACACAATATTTGATCCATGTCTCGTCACTTCGTGCTCTCAGGAGTACATGGGCTGCCTATGTTGGTACACACAGGTCTCTTCTAAGGGAATCTGCATATAGTTCACATTTTCCATATGTAACTATGAAGAGTACACGGAGGAGACCTTATACAACTATTACAAGGAATCCTTACCCAGAGACGAGGGTCTCCCCGTCACTGGAGAACGCGCAGGTCAGGACGGGGGCTGAATGTCCACTAAGGGTTAATTTGCACCTGATGTGAAATCCTGTATTACAAAGAGAAAATCCTCTATAAATGTCATCATCACGGGACGCCGCTACATAGATATAATACATGGGTCACCATTACCTTTCCCAGAGCCGTAGGACACCAGCCAGATTTTGATTTCGTTATCTTGACCACATGAGGCCATCTGGTAGCACTCGGTGCCGCGGGTAGTGTCTGAGAACAAAGAAGTAACAACAATGGGTGATGTACACAAAGCACCCTACTAGTATACAGCACAGCGAGCCCATAGTGTGACCGCTATGTGTATAGTGTGTAAGGCCACATCTAGAAAAACTGGGGAAAAGAAGAAGTCCCAGTAGATGTAGAGAACATAGGGTAGAGCCCTGGTGGGGGCGCTGTAGCCCCTTCATTGGCCACTTTCTATATAAGGGACTGCAGTTGCTTCAGGCTCCATGTCCTATGATAACCAGTGGATGTAAGTTCTAGGTCTGTACAGGGTCTGATGTTTTCTCTCTACTGACCAGTTACTGGTTTGGAGGAGAAGTCGCAGCAGGTTACTCCCAGATCGTGAGCCTTGTCACTGTACAAACATCGCATGTTCTCATCCCAGGCTGTGAGGTCTCCACACGAGGAACCGGTGATGAAGATATTTCCACCAGGGGAGTAGGCGCAAGCCACCAGAGAGCCATCCTTCACCAGGCCCGACCTGTAGGGAGGAAGACACGGAGGAGTCACCATGGAAGCCTCATTGTATGTACATATATAATGAATTGGACACACATGGACTCTGCATAACATATTTAAAAAGTTCCATATTTTTGGGGGAAAAAATCTCCCAAAAAAGTGCCCAAGTTCTATAGTCCAAGATCGAGAGGTTTCAGCACTGCCGGACCCTCCTGACCGCTGTAATAGAGATCGGGTGAAGTGCTGACAAAGCGCTTCATCCGATCTCTGATAGAGCAGGGTCTCTGTACTGCTCTCTCCCTCTGCCTGTCCTGACATGACTAATGCAGGACCAGGAAGGTGACTGATCACATGCTGCCTGCATAACTCCAAGGTGCTTAAACCCTTTCATGCTGCCAGTAATAGGGCAGGATGGAGACAGAAGAAGTTGTGGCTGAGAATGGGTATATAGCAGAGCGTGTGTGTGTGTGAGTGTATGGATATAGCAAAGCGTGTGTGTGTGTGTGTGAGTGTATGGATATAGCAAAGCGTGTGTGTGTGTGTGTGAGTGTATGGATATAGCAAAGCGTGTGTGTGTGTGTGTGAGTGTATGGATATAGCAAAGTGTGTGTGTGTGTGTGTGTGTGTGTGTGTAGCAAAGTGTGTGTGTGTGTGTGTGTGTGTGTGGATATAGCAAAGTGTGTGTGTGTGTGTGTGTGTGTGTGTGTGTGGATATAGCAAAGTGTGTGTGTGTGTGTGTGTGTGTGTGTGGATATAGCAAAGTGTGTGTGTGTGTGTGTGGATATAGCAAAGTGTGTGTGTGTGTGTGTGTGTGTGGATATAGCAAAGTGTGTGTGTGTGTGTGTGTGTGTGTGTGAGTGTATGGATATAGCAAAGTGTGTGTGTGTGTGTGTGTGTGTGTATGGATATAGCAAAGTGTGTGTGTGTGTGTGTATGGATATAGCAAAGTGTGTGTGTGTGTGTGTGTGTGAGAGTGTATGGATATAGCAAAGTGTGTGTGTGTGTGTGTGTGTGAGAGTGTATGGATATAGCAAAGTGTGTGAGTGAGAGTGTATGGATATAGCAAAGTGTGTGTGTGTGTGTGTGAGTGTATGGATATAGCAAAGTGTGTGTGTGTGTGTGTGTGTGAGAGTGTATGGATATAGCAAAGTGTGTGTGTGTGTGTGTGTGTGAGTGAGTGTATGGATATAGCAAAGTGTGTGTGTGTGTGTGAGTGAGTGTATGGATATAGCAAAGTGTGTGTGTGTGTGAGTGTATGGATATAGCAAAGTGTGTGTGTGAGTGTATGGATATAGCATAGCGTGTGTGTGTGTGTGTGAGTGTATGGATATAGCAAAGCGTGTGTGTGTGAGTGTATGGATATAGCAAAGCGTGAAATTAAAAATTGGTGTGAAATATATTTTTTTGCATGACTTAATCTAGGGGTGGGTCTTAAAAGTCCAAAAAATATGGTAGTCAATCCTCTAAATGACTCCTTGAAGTTCAGACCAGGGCTGATAAAAATACACATACTTCATAGATAGCTTTGGGCGAAACACTTCGGTTTGACCAAGAGTGCATGTATTCTCATTTGGGTGAGGGTTATCTCTCTGAATAACAAAGGATTGGGTGTGCTACAATCCAACACCCCCTGCTCTCAGGAAAGAGTGGTGTACACTTAGGAGAGCAACAGGTTTATCAGATACTCATCAAATGTGTATGGGCTTCTTTATTTATAAGGACTCCCTAAAAGTGGGTTGTCTACTAATCCCAAACTTTAACAGGATAAGTCCCTAATAGAGTCACCCATATTATAACTGCTTAATGTTCAGGTTGCAGGCTTGGATGATTGGGGCCATGTAGTAAGTCCTGCTGTCCGGGGGGTCATGTGACCTATGGTTCTTCCTGGCGAACCCGAAATTTTAACAGGGCAAGTATAATATGGGTGACCCAATTAAGGTCTAATAACCTGAGTTTAGGTTTAGTGGCCAACCTCTTTAAATACTTAATTATATAGACATCTACAGACATTTTTTTTATTACTGTATCACTAATGTATCTAAAATTTAAAAAAAAAAACATTTCCCCAAATTTTTCTAAACTTTTCTCTTTTGTAGCTTCAGAGAAGCAGCCTGATGTCTCAGCATATCACTTATGTGTCAACTCCTAAGTGGTTAGAAACACTCATGCAAGCTTAATACTTATCAGACTAAATATAAATCAGCTTAACTGAGTGTTTCTAACAATTCATTTCCCATGCATTCTATGATTTCAAAGGTTTTGGTGCACCCTGTCAATGTGCTATAACTGTATTTGGTAGAACGTTTTACAATGGGGTTGTTATTCCATAAAGCAGCATCAAGTTTTTGTTACTTAGTTACTTTTCACCAAAATAAACCATTATTAATTTATCTGTACATAACGCGTACCTGTGAAATTTCAACAACGGGACGTTCCATAACACGACTGAGCCATCCGCTGCCCCAGATACTAAATGCACAGCGTTCGGTGAAAACCTGCAGACTCGGACCGGGCTCCCGCTCGGCTGCTCCAAAGACGCCAAAATCTGCCCATTGCACGTGTTCCAGAGAATAGTTTTACCGTCTGTTGAACATGACGCCAGGACGGTCTGATTAGGGGAGAAGCAGCAGCAGTGCACGGCGTACGTGTGTCCTCGCAACGGAGAGAAGGAAACCTCCTGAAAGTCCTTTAAGGAATAAATACGGATGGTCTTATCCAAAGAACAGGTCGCAAGGAGAGAGTCCGAGAATGAGCAGCAGTTGACATCTTCTATGTGATCCGCCAACGTCCGGACTAATTCCACCATTTTATTGAGTCTGGAATAAAAATTTTAAAATATTATTGGATCCTGGTGCGCAACATTGTCTTATAATTTCCAAGACTGAAGCCCCTGCAATATAGACTCTCCATGCCAAGCAGTTATCTGACTTCCTATAGGCTTCCAGTAGTCTCCGGACAGTACCAGAAGTCAATCTTACAGTCCTGGAGCAATGCTTAACTTGACGCTAATTGCCAACGCTATCACCTAGTACCCGATATCTTATCGCGGGCGATAAAAGCCACCGGAAGAGACGAGATAAGACTACGGTCTGTGTCACACTGTTATTCACACATCATGTGCCTAAACATTGAACTCCATGATAAGGTGAGGTCTACGTGGATGTTATTTGACGTAAGATGGCAACATACTAAGGCTAAATTCACACTGCCGTGAGCACGCCGCACCGTAGCTCGGCAGGCACACGGCAGCGCGGGGAGAGGAGGAGGAGGTGAGCACAGCTCCCCCCGGCCCTCTCCATAGGAATTAACGGCGCACGGCGCCGTAATACGGGGAAAGATAGGACATGTCCTATCTTTCCCCGGGCTACGGAGTGGTACAGTGCCGCACGTGTGCTGCACCGTACCGCTCCCGTACAGGGGTGTGAGCCCATAGAAGTGTATGGGGGACGTATATCGGCCGTATATACGTCCCCCATACTGTAGTGTGAATGTAGCCTAAGGCTGTATTCCCACTAACGTGTGCCCACCGTACTGTAGTAGGGGCACACGTTGGCACCGGGGAGAGGAGGCCCTGCCGTACTGTATTAGGGGCCCCTCCCCATAGTGATATATGGCGCACCACGCCTTAATATGGGGAATGATAGGACAGGTTCTATCTTTCTCACGGCTACGGAATGGTACTGTGCCGCACGGCACAGCTTCCGTATGGCGCCGTACGCCCATTGCTGGCTATGGGGCGGCGTATATACGGCATATATATGTTGGCTGTGTATACGTCCCTCATACGGCCGTGTAAAAGAAGCCTTATGATAGGAAAGGTGGCTACACTTACAAGTCCCATCATCCGATAGTTGCTAGATTTCTGGGTAACCAGATTCTCTGTAAGGAGACATGAGAGGTGGGGTTTGCCGTGGTAATGATGCGTGACCACCACTGCCACATAACACGAGCCTAAACCAGTATCCCCCACATATACTAATCACCATGTGCTTCTGATTTCTTTAGGTCCAAAGAAACTCCCGTTACTGCCCCTTTAACTGATCCACACCTGACAACACAGGTCATAGGTAAAATGACCAAAAGCCATAAATACCCATCTTTTTACAAAGGGGAAACCTAAAGTCAGTCCTTAGAAAGCCTACATAAGCCGTAGTCTGGTTTTAGGAACAAAAAATGTCTTTAGTGCCACCATAGATACCTGCCTAAAACTCCATATGTCTGCAAAGGGGATCTCCACATGTAAGGACATCAGTGGTTATCACTACAGCTTTGCAGCGCTGGGGTCTTGGGTTCTTTTTTCCTCCCACACTCTAAAACATACTGGTAGGTTGATTAGACTGTGAGCCCCATTGGGGACAGGAACTGATGTGGCAGCTTTGTGCAGCGCTGCGTAATCTGTGTGCTCTATATAAAGGAATTATTATATAAGGAGAACAGATTCTTGACCTACATCCATGGCCTCTCACCCAGCCAAACCAGTTCCCTGCACTGCACTGACCAGCTGTAATTACACAGAAACAGCACTGCCTGAAATTGGAAACAAAAAAACTCCACAATGGAACCTGCAGGTGTGAACTTATCCATGTACAAGAAGCCCCACAACAGCCACTGTATTTTCACTGTGCAGCGTCATTGTCGCTTAGTAATCGCATCTAGTACTGGCGCTGCACACTGCTGAGGAATATGGGGGGGGGATAATAAGTTATAATAAACCCGAGTTCACCACATAATGCAGATACAGAGTGATGTTTACATCCATTGCGGTAATTCAATGCATCCTGACCCCGGAAATAAGAAATATTCAAGATAACAAGAGAAAGAACGTGTCACTCGCGCATATCTCCTCCCCCCCTGTATCACGTCGTCAAGTGGGACAGTCCAGACCACCATAAAACCGCGCGCTCACCTGATAACAAAGGTCCTGACCGGCAGGGGGCGGGGCGTGCAGCGGTAACGTCACTCCCACGCCTCCTTGCGCGCTGCTTGTGTCTGTCCGTGATAGAAGAGTCACGTGACTCGCTCCCCCGGTGGAAAGAAAAGACACAGGAGCTGACGGATCCATGGGGAATCTCTTTTCTATGGAAATTTCCTGATGTTTAACACTGATTGGATATTCCAGCTCCATGATAAATAATAAGCGGTTCACTAATACACTTAAAGGGATGTCTGGTGCGATGTGCAGTGTTTTGTAACAATATTTTATTTTATATATATTTTTGTAGGCTTACATTTTTATACATATAGTCTTCTTTTTGTTTTTTTACAATGTTTCTAAATCAGTGGACTTTGACATTAGGGCAGCTGTGGGGGTATAAAAAAAAGGGGAGTTGCTGAGGGGAATGATGGGTGGGAAGATGGGTGGCACTAAGGGGGCACGAGCTGTATTATTTCTCTGCAGTTCTGTCTATGGAGCGGCGCGTAGTTCCGCCGCTCACATAGACAAACTTTTACGGGCAGCGGGCAGAGGCTTACCGGCGACGGTACGCGTGCCAACAGAAACGGCTTCGCGTGCCGTCTGTGGCACGCGTGCCATAGGTTCGCCATCGCTGCAATAGAAGATTGTGGTCATAGAATTGATATCAGAGGACAAACCACCGGCCGGATGGGATAGAACCCGAAATCTGTCCCGCCAGATCCGCAACGGTTGGAAATTATGTGACATCAGCATGTGAGCGGACATCATACACACATGGTTCGTTGTTGGCGACCAGTGACTGCACATATGTGTCCAGGTAGCCCGGGTTCTGATATGGCATTGGTGCTACATAGTGCAACAGAAAATATGATTAGCAAAGCTGCAGCCGCCCCTCCCCCCTTTAGCTGCAGTACAAACTGCATAAATCAATCCAAATAATTGCTTTGGGTCCTGGGGATCAGCGAGTCCCCACCTGCATGCAATGCAGTTTAAAGGTAATCAACCAACAGGATGAAGGCTCACATACCGGAGTGTACCCCCTCTGGCGGGATCCGCTCCTCATTTAGCTCTTTATTCCCCGGTTTTTACAAAAAAAGGCTTTCAAAATTATGCAACTGAGCTTGAGCTGCTCTGGACACCATAGATGTCAAAAGAACCTGGAGCCCCTCAGGCTCGTTTGCATAATGTGATCTATGGATTAACTGATGGAAACACTAATGGATCCCTTTTTAGCATATGCCTTTACTCTATGATCATTGAAGGGGTGCGTTCTCTAGAATATAACACTACAAAGTTTAAAGGAAATCTACCACCAGGATGAAGGGTTGTAAACCAAGCACACTGACATACTAGTGTGTGCCCCCCTCTGCAGGGATCTGCTCTTTTTTTAGCTTCTTACACCCTGGTTTTTACTAAAAAGGGCTTTAAACACTATGGGAGTGAGCCAAAGGGGCTCCGGGCACCACAATTGCCTCTTACGTCAGAAACTCTCCCTTATCAGGGGTTTCCTGCAGCCATTGGAATCGCTGTGGGATATCAACTCAGTCGACAAGGCTGGCGCCACACGTAGCGCTTTGACTGCGTTTGCGTTAATTTAACGCAAAACATCGGCGGCTCGTTCCCGATCGGGCCGAGGCCCGCCCTGGTGGGCGCGACTTTGTCTGCGTTTGCAAGTCTTCTTCCCCTGTTCATCGCTTTATGCAGTAGAGCAGCAGTTGAAGTCAGTGAGTATTACCATTAGGAGCTGAAAGGGCATAACACATTTTCTCATTTTAGTCATCACTTATACTTTGACTCACTTCTGCTCCTTGGGACTACACCACAAGCATTATCACAGCATGGATGACTGACAAAGATGTCAGCTCCGGTCCCCACTGCATATTTCATAGACTGAACACAGCTAGCCATATTTACAAAAAGTGGCCTCCGTGCTATATTGCTCCTACGGTGGTTAATATTAGAGTATTGAAATAAAAGAGGAGACCACTCTAAAGAAGAGATTACTTCAACGTGAAGTGTATTGGATTTCAGCATTGGACACCGTTTAACCCCGCGGTCTGAACGAACAATGTCATTTTAACGTATTTTTGTAAGTGTTTATATCTGTTGTACAGGCAGTCCCCGGGTTACGTACAAGATAGGGTCCGGAGGTTTGTTCTTAAGTTGAATTTATTCTTACTCAATAACCTGGCTGTAAGCAGTCGTTTATAGATAGTCTTATATATAAGACTATATATATCTTTGCTTTAACCAGTACTCACACCAAAATCACTTATTGTCAGATAGTGTCAACTCCATTGAAGAAGCATGTGGGAAGATTCCAGCTTTATTTGGTGCAGAAATCTTGAAGAAATGCTGGTTACAATGGTGTGAAAAGGATATAATTTGCCAGGGTAGCAGGAACATAGAGGTATATTCTATTTCTGACATGAAAGATGGCTGCCAACATGAGGGAGAGGGGAGGAGTTACAATACTGCAGCTAGAGGACAGGAAGACAAGAGGGTCAAAAAGCAAAGCAGTATAACACATATACATGTCAATGAATAGAAACAAGTCCTGGGACATGACAGAATTTGTATGTAAGTCGAAACTGTATATTTTATAATTGTAGATCCAGACAAAAAAATTTTTGGCCCCAGTGACGATTGGAGTTTAAACATTTTTTTTGCTGTAATGGGACCAAGGATTATCAGTAAAGCTTCATTACAGACACCTTACAGCTGATCATTACAGTCTGGGACTATAGTAACATCCAGAGACTTCACCAGAGGACAGAAGGGTCTGTCTGTAACCATGGGTTGTCTGTAAGTCAGGTGTCCTTAAGTAGGGGACCGCCTGTATTATGTTTCTATGTAGGTGAGGGTTAAAGTAGATTTAATAATATTATTATAAGTTACTGAAAATAAGAAATGTGTATGAAAGTATTTAAATCCTCACCCAGCCAGTACCACGCATGTCTGAGGAAGGAGGACACACCTCCGAAACGTCACACAGGACTATACGGGCGTTAGCATCTCAGTGAAAGGCCCTGGTCTCCTAGCGTGCAACTTTCTTGTGGACAATTGGCACATCTCGCCGAAGGCTTGGTGATGTACATGTGTTTTATGTCACTCCATATTTCTGATATATAAAAAAGTTGGATTGCAATTTTTGAGTCCAGTCATCTGTTCAAACACAGCTAGCCATAAACATTGCCAAATCTACCCTTTAAAATCCATCATGATAAACCAAGGACACTTACCGTACTCCAGGCACTGTGACTGTGGTAATATTATATTTGTTATCTATGGCCTCCTTTCTCTAAAATCAACTTTTAAAATGAAGCTAATGAGCCTTAAAGACAACTGTTACCAGAGACCCTCCGTGCTGTAGCTTCACCGTTACCAGAGACCCTCCGTGCTGTAGCTTCACTGTTACCAGAGACCCTCCGTGCTGTAGCTTCACCGTTACCAGAGACCCTCCGTGCTGTAGCTTCACTGTTACCAGAGACCCTCCGTGCTGTAGCTTCACCGTTACCAGAGACCCTCCGTGCTGTAGCTTCACTGTTACCAGAGACCCTCCGTGCTGTAGCTTCACCGTTACGAGAGACCCTCCGTGCTGTAGCTTCACCATTACCAGAGACCCTCCGTGCTGTAGCTTCACCATTACCAGAGACCCTCCGTGCTGTAGCTTCACCATTACCAGAGACCCTCCGTGCTGTAGCTTCACCATTACCAGAGACCCTCCGTGCTGTAGCTTCACCATTACCAGAGACCCTCCGTGCTGTAGCTTCACCATTACCAGAGACCCTCCGTGCTGTAGCTTCACCGTTACCAGAGACCCTCCGTGCTGTAGCTTCACCGTTACCAGAGACCCTCCGTGCTGTAGCTTCACCGTTACCAGAGACCCTCCGTGCTGTAGCTTCACCGTTACCAGAGACCCTCCGTGCTGTAGCTTCACCATTACCAGAGACCCTCCGTGCTGTAGCTTCACCATTACCAGAGACCCTCCGTGCTGTAGCTTCACCGTTACCAGAGACCCTCCGTGCTGTAGCTTCACCATTACCAGAGACCCTCCGTGCTGTAGCTTCACCATTACCAGAGACCCTCCGTGCTGTAGCTTCACCATTACCAGAGACCCTCCGTGCTGTAGCTTCACCGTTACCAGAGACCCTCCGTGCTGTAGCTTCACCGTTACCAGAGACCCTCCGTGCTGTAGCTTCACCGTTACCAGAGACCCTCCGTGCTGTAGCTTCACCATTACCAGAGACCCTCCGTGCTGTAGCTTCACCGTTACCAGAGACCCTCCATGCTGTAGCTTCACCATTATCAGAGACCCTCCGTGCTGTAGCTTCACCGTTACCAGAGACCCTCCGTGCTGTAGCTTCACCATTACCAGAGACCCTCCATGCTGTAGCTTCACCATTACCAGAGACCTTCCATGCTGTAGCTTCACCGTTACCAGAGACCCTCCATGCTGTAGCTTCACCATTACCAGAGACCTTCCATGCTGTAGCTTCACCATTACCAGAGACCCTCCGTGCTGTAGCTTCACCGTTACCAGAGACCCTCCGTGCTGTAGCTTCACCATTACCAGAGACCCTCCATGCTGTAGCTTCACCATTACCAGAGACCTTCCATGCTGTAGCTTCACCATTACCAGAGACCCTCCATGCTGTAGCTTCACCATTACCAGAGACCCTCCGTGCTGTAGCTTCACCGTTACCAGAGACCCTTTGTGCTGTAGCTTCACAGGCTGAGCGGGCTGACTGACCGGCCTGTGGCTCCCTATTATATATTTAATAGGGAGCCAGAAGAGCCGGCTCTTCCTAGTGAGCAGAGCCTAATGAGCCAGATCACAAAGAAGAGCCGGAATTCCCAACACTAGTTATAATGTACATGAGCACTCCTCCATTCCCCTCCACTGTGTGAGATTACATAAGGAAGGGGGAAGTGCTGAGAGGGGAGGGAAAACAGTGTGAAAATGCTTAGGGAACAGCCTGTGCACCTGTAGAACAGAGGATGCAGTCATACAACTGCATTGCATTCAGTTTTGAGGTGATAGACATGAACTGAATGGATGAATTTGATTTTGAAGGGGAAACCTGTTCCACAAATGTCATTCACCTGTTACATTAAAAAAAACTTCACCTAAAACCACCTCAAAATTGAATGCAATGCAGTTTTGACTGCAATGTTTGACTGCACCTGGAGAGTCTCTGGTAACGCCCCTGGATCTATGAGTAAGATGGTAGATTTCCTTTAAAGATATCGGGATGAAGGATTGTACACTAAGCACACAGACATTCTGGCAGGATCCGCTCTTCTTTAAGATTCTTATGCCCTTGTTTTACAAAAGTAAATGCTTAACAATTATGCAAATGAGCCTGAGTCAGCTATGGAGCCCCTCAGGCTCATTTGCATACCCTTTTAAACCCTTTTTTTGTCAAAACAAGGGCATTACAATCTAAAAGAAGAGCGGATCCTGCCGGACGGGGTACACAAAAGTATGTCAGTGTGCTTGGTTTACAATCCTTCATCCTGGTGGTAGATGTCCTTTAATCACAGTGATTTCGGCATACAGTTGCCTCTGTGGACACGTTTTCCAAAAACAGACAAAAACACCAAGTTTATTGCAAAACAGTCGTTTATTGTATCCGTGCCACACAAACTAGTGAAAAAAAACTACCCTTTTCACAACATTTTCGCTTTAAATAAAACAACTTCAAGTACAATTGGTACAAAAAATTATCTGATCTCCTTGCCTCTGACGGGGCCACCACAACACAGAGTAGATAAAACACAGTGGTTACAAATGTCTTTGTTGTATTTTTTTATTATTATTTCTTTTCTTTTTTTTTTTAATTAGGTTTTATAATCTTTCGTTTCGGTGGCGAGGCGAATGACCGGGAAGGGAAATGCATCTATGAAAAAATACTGCGTGTAGGAAATTTGTCACACGTTTAAGTTTCACATGGATACAAATGATTATACTTTTTTTTTGTTTTTTTTAAGTTTGTTTTTTTCTCTCTCCAAGCCTTTTTGGCTTTTTAAATGATATAACAAAAAAAAAAAAAGGAGAAAAAAAAATGGAAATAAAATAAAACAATATAATAACAATAATAATAATTATTAAAAAAAACATGAAAAAAATCGATATAAAAAAAAAAATAAAACACGAAAAAAAACAAACAAAGCACAATATCGTCATATCCCCTACAACCCTGTTTTGAAGGCAGGCACTACCAATGCTCGGGAGACGCCACAGTGTCGGTAGAGGATACTGTACAGGTTATAGGTTAATATTCGACTAACTAAAATAAAATGCTACAATCCTTCTAGAACAGGCGCCATACGCGACGGCTGCCGACGATATGTACACATCATACAAGACGTAATATAAACAATAGTGAACACTATGTACATTAGTTCTCCGTTCGTCTTCACCATCTTGAAATACAATTTAACTATATGAGTTGATGCAGCAACGTAGATTTATATAAATGTACTAGTAACTTTACAGTAAAGTTCCGTTTCGGCGCCGTTCCGACGCGTCTGTGTAAACAGTTTTACTTGGCTTGTTTTTTGTTTTTTTTTATTATTATTTTATTTTTGTATTTTTTTTTTTTTTTTATTTCTTAACATTCTTGTATTTTCAAGATTTAAAGCAATATTTTTTTATAATTATTATTATTATTATTTTTTTTTTTTTACTAGTCTTCCTTTTCACAGAAAACGAAGATTTCAGGTCTGCGGTTTAATCATAAATAATTCATAAAATTAAATACATTCACTAACAGTAAAGCTACAAAGGAATAAAAAAAAAAAAAATAACAAAATAATAATAATAATATTAAACAATAAAAAATAGATATTTATGGAAAAGGGATGGGTCACCCTCTCCTCAGTACAGCTCTGGTGGATGAAGAATCAGTGCGTTTCCATATATTTTCTTACCTATTGCACTATGATACCCCTTTATATTTTTTTTAGGTTTTGGACTCTTGGGTGTGCGCCCCCCTCCCCCGCTCTGCAAAGCAGTAGTAGTTGATGAAGCGCACACACCGACACAAAAAAAAAACCCCAAAAAATTTGGAAAAAGGGTTAAGGTCATCGTAGGGTCGATGTCGTGACCTATGACTCGTGTAGATGACGCTTCAGGCGCGGATCACATTGCTGGTCTCGCTGTTATCAGGATATAGAAATCGTTGGATGGTCTCAAGTCACGTTGAAAATTTCCGTCCATCGTTTTTCGAAATGTGTCCTCATTTTGTGTCCGGCTCTACCGATTTCGGAGTCGTCTTCGTTGAATGTTTCACAGTTGTTAAAGACGAGTCTGACGTCCAGAGCGAAAGCCGCAAAGTTCTGGTATCTGCAGAAATAGACAATATTTTATCACCAGGCGACATGAATTAAAGGGGTTTTTTAAGCGATGGGTCCGTGGTGGTTGGAGATTTGATGTGGACAGATTTATTTTTGCTTTCTTATACTTAGAACAGAAAGACTTAATATGTCCCATATTCGGGATGTTAACTGGGCTCCACCCTTTTTACATTAGGACACTCCCTCCTGTCAAGCAAAGATCAAAAAAACATATAATGGATGTGTTGAAAAGCATGGATGCAAATTTGTGATGTGAGTTAAAAGAAATCTACCATGAAAATCCAGCCTGATAAACCAGGGACACTTAGATCATAGATCCAGGCACCGTGACTGCTTAGATTTGTTATCCGCGGCCTCCTTCTTTCTAAAATCCACTTTTAAAATCAAGCTCATGAAGCAAAAGGGCTCTGGGCGTCCATTACCAGAGCCCCTCCGTGCTACAGCTTCATAGACCCTTACACTGTCTCACCCATCCCTCTGCATGCTGTAAACACAGTAGGAGAGGAGAAGTGCTCCTGCACAGAGTAACAGCCTGTGAATCTAAAGCAAGAGTCCTTCAGGCTCATTAGCATAATTTTAAAAGTTGGTTTTCTAAAAACATTACCTTAGTCACAGTGCCTGGAGCTATGAGTTAGTGTCCATGGATAATCATGCTTCATTTTGATCATAGATTTATTTAAAAGGGATTTTCCAGGATAAACATACTGATAACATATATAACATTATCACATTGGTGAAGTGTCCCACAGCTCAGCTCATGAGCAGGATGAGACAAGAATCAGACAGCTCCGTACTCTGTGTAGTGAACGTTCAGATCCACTTCTATTCATTTGAATGAGACCTAGGATGCAGTAACTGCATTTAGCCACTATACGGAGAGTGGAGCTGATTCCTGATTCCTGTTCTATTCCCTGTGTATCAGTTTTGAAGGACTGGGTGTTGGATTCCCACAAATGACATTGATGCCCTATACTTGGACAAGGTCATCAATATTTTTGGCCAGGAACATCCCTTTCAGCCACAATTATGGTGCAGATACAAGACCATAATAATAATAATTCTTTATTTATATAGCGCCTACAGATTATGCAGCGCTGCACAAAGCATGAAAAACATATACTTGTGTATAGGTTTTATTGCCTGCTCTGTGTATACAGCTAGGACCATACGTACTGGCCAGTGCTCAGCTTTTCTCTGATGGTTGCGAAGTCCATAGGTTTCTTGATGACTTTTTTGTAACCGGGAACAAGTTTCAAGTTAACAGGAAGCAGAAAAGGCCAAGCGTCTTCATGAGTCTCCATCTCAGACAAGATCACGCTGAAAAAACACAAAAATAAATCCTCATGTGACAGCGGTACAAGAACTCGCACAATCCTGATACAGCAATGACTCCTAAGGAGCTGGGACACTAGAGGCGCCTTATCTTTACGATATAGTTACATATTAACCAAATTTCACTTCCTTGTAGTATCAAAACAGCTTCCACTGAACATAAGAAGAAATCTGTTCTTCAGGAAACTCCTGAGCTCCCTCTAGTGGCTGCCAGAAACCACAATGTCATCATTTAATGAAGGGCTTTCAAATTAAAGGGGTTTTCCCACAAAACTGGTTAGCCCCTATACAAAGGAAAGGATCTAACTTGGTGACCGGTGGGGCACTCAGACCCCACAGATCACCAGGACTGGGGGGTCCGATGTACCCCTGTCGGATCCCTGACTGCTCCCCGAGATGAGAGAGTATGGTGCTCAGCAATCTCTGTCAGCTCCGTAGAGATGAATGGGGCAGCTGGCTGGTCCACTCATTTCGGGGAATGAGGAGAGGTAAGACGGGGGGTACATCAGACCCCTGTTCTCGTGATCTGTGGGGGTCTCCTTCATTGAGACCTCCTGCGATTCACAAGTTAGGTCCTAACCTGTTTTGTAACAAAATCCCTGTGATGTATTCATTAAGGGAAGCCCCAAATGTGTGACCCCGCCCGCCAATCACTGCATCTGGGTGTCCATTTATTAATAACAATAATAATTCTTTATTTATATACACAGATTACACAGCACTGCACAGAACTACCAAATTAGCCCCTGTCCCCAATGGGGCCCACAATCTAATCATCCTACCAGTATGTTTTGGAGTGTGAGAGGAAACCGGAGGACCCGGAGGAAACCCACGCAAACACAAAATACAAAAGAGAACATACAAACTCTTTGCAGATGTATACCCTGGGACTTGAACCCAGGTCCCCAGCGCCTGACCTGGATGCAATGGCTGTCTCATCCAGCATAACAGTGGTAGGGGGACCCCTTATAAAGATATTGGGATTCCTTTATACATTATACTTCTAATACAAAAAGAAAAAGCGATGACATCCTGTCCTGTGTCTGGGGACAGACAGATACCATTTCTTACCTACAAAGCGCCAGGTCCTTGACGTCATCCTTGGCTGAGGTTTTGCATTTCTTGGAGGGCGGAGGACTCTCCTGTTTGGCAGGACTGACGTTATTCTCGTCTGATTTTCTTTTTTTGGAGTCCTTGCTGCCTTTCTTGCTGGGGGCTGCAGTTGCTACAGTTGTGTCTTCATCTTCGGCATCCGCTGACGTTTTCTTTCCTTTTTTCGGATCGGAGCCCTTCTTCCCTTTGAGGTTGGCCTTCTTCATTTTTAAAGTGTGTCCACTTGCCTATGGTATAGAGGCAGATTATATACAGGCAGGGTTACGTACAAGATAGGGTCCGTAGGTTTGTTCTTAAGTTGAATTTGTATGTAAGTCGAAACTGTATATTTTATAATTGTAGATCCAGACAAATCTATTTTTTTGCCCCAGTGACAACTGGAGTTTTAAATTTTTTTGCTTTAATGAGACCAAGGATTATCAATAAATCACCTTACAGCTGATTATTACAGACTGGGACTATAATAACATCCAGAGACTTCACCAGAGGTCACAGTGGGCCTATATGTACTGTATATAGTGATGGATATAGAGAATATATTGTACCTATCCCCATTATGGTTGATATAACACTGGGTTCTTGTAACTGGCAGGTACTGATACTAAGTGATCCTTACGGGAATAGCTCTTACCTTAGCAATACAGGCCGGGCAGAACCAGTCGCCATCAGGGATAGCTGTGATTTTGGGCCGATGGCAGTAGGTGTGACATCCTTTGTCACAACCATCACACAAAAGCAGCAATTCCTCATTGTCCCCTTTGCGGCATATTTGGCAGTACTGCAAAACACGGAACATAAATCAGAATAAAATGCTAGGCCTATGGATAATATGGATATACCAGCAGTAAAAGTTTATTCTTTGGAATAATCAAATTAATTGGGGTGGGGTAAAGTGCCTGTGGTCAGGTGGCCATTGTGGCCAATAAGTGGCCTCAACAGCTATATGAAGATGTTTTCCCATGTTTTTTCAAGTTATCCCCTCTCTACCAGCACAGTTACCCCCAGCACAGCTTCATTGCCCCTGTAAAGAAACAGGGGCACCGATCAGACGGACCGCGATGCGGGAGATCAGGAGCAACGGAGAAGGTGAGCATGTTTATTTTTTTTAAAAGCCCACCCTGGCTCCAAACTCTCAGACAAGCCCTATAAAGAAACACTTCCAGGGCTTTCTGGGACTGGAGTAGAAGCAAGAAGGTGTGGAACTGGCTGCATTATCATTGGAGCTCCTGCCCCACAATTTGTCCTGTTCAAGAGGACCCTACAGGAGGAAAACTACAATGAGGATCTGAATTTCCCCTCCTTCTGTATAATGTATTGCTGTCCTCAGGATGCCAATACGATTGATTGCTGTGGCAGAGCAGGGAGAAATAGTTTGCTGATTATATTGTGCCAGCACTTTGTGATAAATAAGTGGGTTTTTGGCTATAGTTTGGGTACTTGGCTTTTTAAAGTTTCACCATCACTAAGATAGGGGATAACTTAAAAATGTGGAATAATTCCTCTAAGTAGTGTAGAAAATTAGGGACTGGGGTCACAATACAAGCATGAGGTGGGGAGCAGTAGCAGATTGGGTGCATTTTTTTCCTCTCCGAATAAAATAACATTCTATCTGCAGCAACTATAGTGATAACTTACAACTTTCATGATGGATTTCTCCCATGCGATAGATTTCTGCAGCTGCTGAATGCACAGGGCCACTTGTGCAGCACTTCGGGCCTCTGACAGCGCTTTCCTCCACACCTTCAGACCTGGGGCAATGTCATCTTCAGTCCTGCAGATAAGATAATTAACATAAAAAAAATTATTGAAAGCGACAGAATTTTCTGGGAAGCGCACGTAAGTATCAATCACGTTGAAAAAGCCAAGCAATGACAAAACGTAGATAAAAGCCAATATATACAACATTAAAGCGAATGAGTCGTATGTAGAGCACAGGTCGACTGTAAGCCGAGAAGCTTTAGTGATAATCGTAAGGTACAGGCTAAGCATTGACTATGCGGGATTACTGACATACAGAACATACGTTATAGTACAGAAGCTCCATGCAGGATCAGTAAAAAGACACAGGGAAAAAAAAACAGGCAGGAAAAAACAAGCTCGACAGAGCAAAGAAACACAGTGATTGGTTATATAGATATATATATATTAATTTCAATGACCTACCCGTCACCATCACCACTAATAGATGGTGCAGGAGCAGGGACAGTAACTGTGCCCACATTATCCAGTTTGATCTGAATGGTGGTACTTAAGGGGCTCTTCAGATACCTTCTCTCAATGTTCCTCTCCAAGTCAGTCAGCCTGGTTACGGCTATATCTAGCGGGTTGTCACTCTTCCGCTCTATAGCGCATGAATTGCGTCCTTCATCTCCTGTGTGGTCTCCATTCTGTTCCTTGTGCCATTTGGCAACAGGTTTATGTTCGTGATAAACCAAATCTTCCCTTTCAGAATCGAGCTCCGGGCACATCCAGCCCTAAGCAGCAAGAGAGATGTTAGAAGAAAATTCTACAATTCGTTGTCCGTTACATTTTCATCAGCCGGCAAAGGGGGAAAAGGGTAACCTGGGGTCATAATGTACAATTTGGAATACATAAATGGAGTATACACCGGCCCAATCATTTTATATGGCTCAAACAGGGGAGAGTCGGGGTCCCCCATGTACATCAGACGTTGCTTGAACCAGTTGAGATCAACAGGGTCAGCCGATGTGGTCAACGTAAAATAGGGATCAGCGAAATTTGTTGGCTCTTATAAACCCCAATGGTTCGGACATGTTCGCTCATTGACCTATGTTTCAGATGTTCAAGAACAGTATACGGGTCCCCTTCTTTACTGATAGCGCAGCTTAGGTTCCATTCACATCACATTTTCTCCTCCATTGTGAGGATACGTCAGGAGGATCCCCAGTGTATCCTTACAACAGAGGGCTATATATATAGTCCCCGGGCTACATACAAGATAGGTTCTGTAGGTTTGTTCTTAAGTTGAATTTGTATGTAAGTCAAATCTGTATATTTTATAATTGTAACCCACCCAAACATTTTTGTTCTGTGACAATTGGATTTTAAAACTTTTGGGTTGCTATAAGAACCAGGATTAACAATAAATCTTAGTTACAGACACCTTTGATAACTTTTAGAGTTGGTCATTGTAGCCTGGGACTAAAGTACAGTAACTTACCAACATCCAGAGGGCCGTTTGCAACTAGGGGTTGTATGTAAGTCGGGTGTTCTTAAGTAGGGGAGCAACTGTATATATATATTATATATATATAGCGCGGGATATGTCCTCTTGTTAGGCTCCCTGCCTTTAAGCTGACATCACTGGGGAAACACCCACAGCATACAATCAGAGGAGGCTCGGGATGGAGGCTATAAAGTTGCATCCGTCCCCCATAAGCTATTATTCCCTCCGCTGACCGTATACAGCTCTCTCCAGCAGGAAGCAGGATGATACAGAGGAGACTTCTGAGTTTTTTCATCCAGTGTTTCCTGCTGGATGCGACGTATACTGAGCAGACAGAGGCAACAAGGAAGCCACCTATCTGCCAGTAGATGCCTATGGACACGTTCAGCATGTACACTGGAGCTGGAATACACATTGAACCTGTCAAAAAGACGCAATGTGAACCTAGTCTTACAGTATGTCTCTTTAAATATCTAGCAGTGACTGTGAGCCATTATCTGACATGCAATCTATTAGATAACAGAAAGAAACCTTCTGGATGGTAGCGAGTCTCTGGTTACTTATATAGTACGTCCCCCCCTGACATGAAGATCATTTATTATTGCTTTTTCATTTTAGACAGAAACAAGCTTTTGTTGGTTTCTGATTCCCTAGTGTAGCAAAAAGTAATTGAACCCTTATATCATGGTAGATGTTACAGTTCCCCTTGCCTTCACTTGCAGACTAGCGGAGGCCACTCTCCTCTCCAGGTCTTCCACCTGCTGGAGAATCCCGATATCCACCTCCATCTCCTGCTCCTCCAAGCACCAGTTCTCCACTACGTCTCTTGTCACGTCGCCGTGATCTTGTCCCTTTGTATCTATGATCGCTATGAGAACAACGACAGAAATAGAGCAGAACGCTGAGAGGACAACAATGACACTTTAAGGTTACAACGGGTGAATTGACATATTATTTAAAGGGAGTCAAGCAGATGTTCTAACCATACAATGCGGCAGACAGTGTTATGTATAGGACCTGGAGACCTGGACCTGGAGAGAACTTTTTATGTTGTTAGTAGAAGCAGGACTGTGAAAAATGGATTTATATTCCAGGATCCCCTATGGAAGTCATCTATGAAACACACTTCGGGGCTCCCGCGACCGACTGTCCACCAATGATGGGTAAGATCCCCTCTATTACTTAAAGGGAACCTGTCATCAGCTAGGTCATTTATACATGGTGGCAATAGCCTCTAGCTTGCTGATTTCAAATATACCGTTGTGGTGCATCTGAATAATTCCAGTGCATTTTAGTTGTTTCTTTAACATTTCCTAATCCCTGTCAGCATACAATTTCCCCTCCCTTCATCCTCACTCATTGCCCTACCCCACCCTCATTGGTATCTTGTTGTTCTTAGTATATGTTACTTCAAAGGCTGTTACACTGTCTCCTCCTACCTCTGCTACCTCAGTACTTCCACCTCCCTTTACCTGATGTAATTTCAGCAAAATGCCCCTGCACACATTAACAGCCGGTGAATCTGCAGCACGGAGGCTCTCTGATATTATCCCCCAGAGCCCTTCTGACTCATTAACATAATTTTAAAAGTTGATTTTAGAAGGAAGGAGGCCATAGATAGTATATATAAGAAGATTAACACAGGATCTATGAGTAAGTGCCCCTGTTTGGTAATGGTGGATTTCCATTAAGTAATAATATTACCCGGTGTCTGAGATCACAGCACTTACCATCTTTATTTCTTATGCAGGCATGGGTGATGTAGTCTAAGTGCTTCTGAATTTGCTTCTGTAAGGACTTCTCACGTATACCGCGGGGGTTCAATACTTTCAGTAGAGATTTCAGATCATCTGGATCTGTGATTCTCCACCATCCAAACTGCATTTCTATAATAAAACATAGCAACATTTTTCCACATTTTTTATTATTGCATTTTTGTTTCCTGTTTTGAAGGACTACACTTTGCGGGAAGTGACTTCAAAATGGACAAAACGTGAATGTACAAAACATTGATCAGGATATGTATGTAAGGCTACATGCACACTGCCGTGTGCCCGCCGCACCGTAGCACGGCAGGCACACAGCAGCGCGGGGAGAGGAGGAGGAGGTGAGCGCCGCTCACCCTCGCCCCTCTCCTTAGCGATATAAGGCCGCGGCGCCGTAATACGGGAAAAGATAGGACATGTCCTATCTTTTCCCGGGCTACGGAGAGGTACGGTGCCGCACGTGTGCTGCACCGTACTGCTCCCGTAGGGCGCCGTGAGCCCATATTAGTGTATGGGGGACGTATATCGGCCGCATATACGTCGGCCGTATATACATCCCTCATACATGTGTGTGAATGTAGCCTAAGTGTGTGAGGAAAGAGAAGAAGGTAAAACCGGGAATATAAATTACCGTCAGGAATTGGTCGAGGGCTCGGAAAATCTACTTGTTTGGGTGATTCCACAGCAGGCGATGGGGTGCAGGTAGATTTCTCACTTTGTGGCACAGGGGATTCACTTTTGATGGTTTGGGCATTCGGGGTGATGAAAGCGTGGCCGTTTCCTTCGGACATTCCAAGGCAAAGATTCGGCATTGGGCTCGGCATTGGCGAAGAGAAAGGTAGATTTCCTGGCACAACTGGTGATGGCCATCCGCAAAACTGAAGTCCCATCAGAGGTAAACCATGCTTCATCTATAACGTATATATAATTTGACAATAATATTACACCTGAGAGATAAGTATCTGTTCTATTATTCTAAGTAGCCCTGTGATCTCTCGTTTCATTGATGCTGAGAAATGGCATCCAGGAGTGGCGCTCTCTATTTCCGTCTATGTGAGTCCATATAGCAACAGGACTCCCTTAAAGGGACAACAGGACTCACTTACAACATGTCTGCTTTCTTTCAGCTCTACACCTGAACATGAGTAGTACACACCTGACCATGGTATGGCAAAGAAGCTCCAAGCTGAATTTGGAAAAAAAGAAGCCATTTTTAACAACTCCTTAAAACATAAATGTAGAGAACAGCTTGGTGGTTGATGAATGTTTATTCACTGATGGAAACCCCATCAATAGGAATGTGTGAACCTAATCGGTCAGGTCAGCTCATCCCTATTAAATAGGATCCCTGTGTACATGGAGTTTTGCCCACGTGTGAGGAGTCAGTGGTCCCCTTCCTGTGATCAATGTGGGTCAACCACATATCCCTCTCCATCAGATACTTTCTCCCTAACGTGTAAGTGTTCCCATGTATTGAACACTACTGGATAAATGCCTGGTATATGCAGAAATACTTCAGGCAAAACTGATGATGTCGATGGCAAAGGGTTTTGTCATGCCACAGGTCATCAGATAACATTTGCCTATATGGCCCCGTGCCACAACTATATAGAGATTTAAACAAAACTATTACATTCTCCTTAGCAACAGACACACAGACACTTGGCCACAGACTACGGCCTGACACATAGTTACTGACTACTTTTACAAGGCTGCTGGTTCCAGTGTACTGCACTGGAGACACAGAGGCAAAGGAGATTCTACATTTAGTACATGTCTTACTGACCTGAAGTGGAGACATTGTGAACGGACTGAGTCCCAAACTATTCTGTATAGAAGAGGAGTTCATGACGGGCGATGGCACTGGTGAAGGAGACTGAGAAAGTTGCTGAGACTGGCTGGTAGAAGCTAATGGCGTGGAATACTCTACATGCGTTACCGAGGTGTCATCACACGGCGTCCGAGGGAGAAGACTGAACCATTGCCGGCTCTTCTCGGTAAGAGTTTTCAGCAGCTGTTCATTGGGAATTATGGGAGAATTGTAAAACTTTCCAGAGCCACTGATTATAGGACTGAAGGGGTTCAAGTCTGTCTTTTCGGGGTTACATTGGGAAGTGCTGGCCTGCAGATTGATAGGAGTGCTCCTGGCATTATTCTGGAAAGGCACAGGGCAACCGTTTGGTGAAACGCTTGGTTTTAAGTTTACCAGGTCCATCTCAGGGGGCATTTTTGCTACTTCTAACAGTTTGCTTAATTTGGAAAAAGATCCAGGTTTTTGTAGGAACAGGTTGGTGCTGTCTTTATCCTTGAGGCATTTCTGCTCCCCTACACTCGTGTCCACACAGTTGGGTTTTTCATCAAAGCTTTCAATGGCTTCTTCTTTGATCTGGATTTTGTCCGCTTGCCGATGCCTTTCCTTTTCTTTTGCCATTTCTTCTAGACCTACAAAGGGGTAAATACATGTAGACACCATATGGATGGTAAGTACTGGAGTAAATATTTGATGAATCATTTTGTGACATCTTAGTCTTCTGGGTGACTTTATCTGTTGGAGACTATTTAATCGGTGTCTACAACCTGAAGGAAATCTACCACCAGGATGAAGGATTGTAAACCAAGCACACTGGCCCCTCCACCAGGATCTGCTCTTCTTTTAGCTTCTTATGCCCTTATTTTTAAGGGAAAAAATGAGCTAATTTGCATAATTTATAAAGCTTTAAAAAAAAAAAAACAAGTACAAAAGAAGCTAAAGGAAGAGTGGATCCTGCCAGGGGACACACACACACATCAGCATGTAAGGATGCTTGGTTTATCCTGGTAGTAGATTTCCTTTAACGTGAATGCTGACCCTTGATCTTAAACATTCCTGAAAATTACACCGGGTGGAAGGCTTCTCCTTGATGTCAACGTAACGTTATGCCCAAATAGCTAAAAATCTATTTATACTCAAACACTAGGATTGTAGCTTGGCCTCTTACCTTCACCGCTCTCCATGCCTTCCACAAATATCCCACCGCACTGAGGAAGGATCCAGTACCTACGCCGGTAGCGATCTTGCCCAAACATCATAGATCGCAAGGAATGAGATGATTCGAACAACTTCTTCCTGTACTGATTTTGTTGCTGAGAAGACAAAAAAAACTTTGTAAGAACTTGTATGGCAGCAACATGTGGAGACTAGGAGACATATAAAGTGCCGGTGTGTACAGGGTTATTATAATATGCAATGAGTTTACCTTCAGTAATTTCTCAATCTGCTTTTCCAGTTCCTCTACAGTAGCCGTCTGATCACCATCGTCCTACAGGTATAATTAGAAAGAGAATGGATCTTACATTTCCACAATCCAACAGGAGCTGCACAGATAAGACTTTTCCCAATGGGATCTGATCATGTAGATCCCCCGGGTGAGCACTGTCAATCAGCATCCTCCACCAATACATCAAATATCAAAGTATACTACAGTATGCTACACACGTTTACTGACTTCCAGTTTAGATGATATAAGGGGCTGAGCACAGTGTCCCCTTCACTGTTTTAGAGGCACAGCGCCATACAGTTTGTAGGGCTAATACTACAGCAATGGGTCTGTTCACTTTAAAGCTGTAATTCCAGGCACAGCCACTGCAATGTGTACTGTGCTGTACCTAGTAACCAATGAAGGGGGTGCAGCAGTTTCCAGTGCTTCATAACATCTGCTCCACCCCAAATTACATCGGTGGCACCAGGTCACGGTGCATCACACACCATCTCACGGCACCATGAGCAAGCAGGCAGCCGCCATGCATAATATAGGACATGTCCTATAATATTCCATGTTACAGAAGAGGCCGCATGGCTTTCAATGAAGAGCTGAGTGGTAAGGAGCGGTCACCCCTCCTACTTCCTGAAACCACCACTGATCGAGGTCACCCCTATCAAAATAACTGAAATCCCCTTTAACAGTTATATTAGGTGCAGAGGTAGAGGTAGCACCCAAGCACTTAAAGGGACATAAAGTCCTCTTCTCCACATAGACAGGAGCCAAATTATTAGTCAAAATTACAGTGGAAATTTTATAACAGATGTAAATGTCAAACCTCATCGTCACAACTCTGAGACTTCTTTCCTTTTTTATCTTCATCTTCTTCGTCATCTTCATCGGCTGGGTCATCGGTGTCATCCTCATCATCATCGTCAAAGTCACTGTCTGCGCCCTTCCGCCTGCGCTTCCTGCCCGGTGTGGGGGTGCCCAGGGACGTGTTCTCTTCTGCACCTTCAGGGCCCGCAATGGAGTCCCGCTTTCCCGTCTTCTTTGCGTGAATTATTCTAAGCCTTTGGAAATAATAATATTTTACTAATGTTTTATTTCAATGCCAGCAGAACTTATTACATGTTTGAACTTATTACTGATGGGGATTTTCTGATCGTTAATTACATGTAATAATTTGGGACCAGTCATTCATGCTATTACAAGTGATGTATCTGAGTCATGGCCTCTGAGAAGATGTAGAAGTGACCTCCGCCAGGCCGGACCTGATTAGACAAGGTCTGACATCTTGGAGATTTTAACTACAGGAAGTCCCCAGGTTACGTACAAGATAGGTTCTGCAGGTAAGTTGAGTTTGTATGTAAGTCAGAACTGTATATTTTATTATTGTAACCCCGGGCAAAAATGTTTGGTCTCTGTGACAATTGGATTTTTAAAAATGTTGGATCATCATAAGAACCAGGATTAACACTAAAGCTTCACTGCAGACACCTGTGATAACTGTTATAGCTGATCATTGTAGCCTAGGGTAAAGTACAGCAAATTACCAAAATCCAGAGGTCTGTTTGTAACTAGGGGTCGTCTGTAAGTCAGGTGTTCTTAAGTAGGGGACCATCTGTATTGTCTAGATTCTAGACTATATATTTACTATATTTATTTAAATATATATTTACTATAGACTATAGTAAATGTGGTGGGTCGGATCGTTCACGCCTCTTCCTGCCCCTTTCCCCACCCTGTCACGTCCAAACTGCCCTACGGAGCAGAAAACTCTCTAGACTGGCAGAGATGGGATAATAAATCTCCCCAAAATGAGTAACCCCATCAATTAGTAATAAAATTACAATAGCCTTACTTGCGAAGTTTTCCCTCGACCATCCACTTGTCTCTCCTCAAATTGGACATGTGGTCTAAACTTTTGTCAATTTCACTAAAATTGGAAACATTAGAAAAGATTTCATCTCTAATCCGTTATAAATAATAGAAATATAATGAGTGAAACAGAAGAGTAAAAAGCATTTACCTAACAACACTTTTGCTACAGGCAAGTTCATTAACTAAAAAAGCGAATACTGATGCCTTCTCTGCCGGGGTGTGAGCTTGGAAGGATTTGGTCTTTAGGCTCTCAGTGAGCTCCGTCTGCCCACAATGCGCTTCCATAAAGATCTGAAGGATCTCGGACACGTTGTCGCGATTGATGCCGATGTTCATCAAATGTTCCCCAAGAGCAGTTTTAGCCTTTGATAGAAAAACATAAAAAATATTTTTATATATATTTTTATAAATCTGCAATCAGCAATACATAATCACATCCAATGGAACATGAATAACTTTCATACTTCCCTGACACTGGGAGACATGGGCATTGATAATATTGATAAGGTCCGGCAAATGTAATACTGGTCATTAGAGATGAGCGGATCTGACGTTTGCGGTCAGGTTCAAGGTTCGCCTTCGCAACCCTGACATATTGACAATACATCTGCCCTACTTTTACTTACAATTACATTCACTGCCTATATGTATTACATTGTGATGTTACATTAGGGATTATAATCAAAATTCTGTAATATTTGGTGTGGGGAACAAGGTTTGGATCAGAGTGTCTGAATGGATAATACATAATTAATTGGTTACAATTAAAGGGGGTTTCCAACGAAGGAAAGTTAGGCCCTATCCAGGGGATAGGGCCCAACTTGCTGATCAGTGGGGGGTCTCAATCGAACCCCTCGTGGCTCCGTAAGATTAATGGAACAGACAGCGACGCATGACCGTTCTGTTCCATTAATTTCTATGAGCTGACGGAGCTCGCCAAGCACAGCGTGGACCCCTCGTTTTCGCGATCTGCGGGGGTCTCAGCACTGAGACCCCCACCGATCAGCAAGTAAGGGCCTATCCCGTGGATAGGGCCTAACTTTCCTTCGTGGGAAAACCCCTTTAAATCTAGCGTAATAATATATTAATCACCCAATTGCTAACAAGCCTGTAATATTTTACCTTATATCCTGGAGGAACCCCGGGATCACACACGGCTGCAGATAGAAGCCTTACTAGCAAATCTAAAATCTCTCCCAGGCTGTCTCCTATATTTAATAAGCCTTCTTGAAAGACGTTCAAGGATGGGATATCATTATGGATGTCAAAGTCCAATACTTTTCCGAAGTTACGTAGGAACTGTACCACCATTAAGCAGTTGGAGAAGGTGCCGCCGGACAGGACCAGGCCTGGGATGCGTCGCAGATCTGGCAAGGGCTACAAGGAGAAAAAATGAGAAGATGTTTTTTTTTAAATAGCTTAAAAATTGGGAATGAAAGAATGAGATTAGACTCAAGAGACACATATGCATAATACATAAGATCTGTATGGGTACTTACCTTTTGGTCGGCCAAGCACATGTCTTCTGTTGGCTTCTTCATCTCCTTGGCCAGCTCTAGCTCTAAGCGGCGCTGTTCAAGTTTACGCTCCTTATTCAGGCGTTTCTCGTCTTGTTTTTCTTGTTTTAAACGTTCTCTTTCCTAAAGGGAATCACAGTAAAATGTAACATATTCTACTACCATTCTAGGGGCATATTGTCTTTATGGGAGCCCCAAATCTTCCCTGCCTCGTCTAAGGTATTTATATATAGGGCTAGGGCTGTGAACTGTATGTTTTCCCATTGTCTTGAACGTGGTT
This sequence comes from Engystomops pustulosus, assembly GCF_040894005.1. Taxonomy (NCBI): domain Eukaryota; kingdom Metazoa; phylum Chordata; class Amphibia; order Anura; family Leptodactylidae; genus Engystomops; species Engystomops pustulosus. Next base: position 98,283,067 of record NC_092418.1, on the reverse strand, counting down.
GTGAGAAACATTACACAAAAAATTATCCAAAGGGGAACTCGGTAAATTGTAAGGATCTGTATGGGTTCTAGAATTTGGATCCCCACTAATAATAATCCCCACTAATACAAAATCTTGACTTAAAGGAAATCTACCACCAGGATGAAAGATTGTAAACCAAGCACACTTACATGCTGGTGTGTGCCCCCTCTGACAGGAGCCGCTCTTATTTTAGCTTCTTTTGCCCTTGTTTTTTTTACCCAAAAATATGCAAGTGAGTCTGAGAGGCTCCGAGCTCAATTAACAGCTATGGAGTCCAGAGCCCCTCAGGTTCATCTGCACGTTTTTAAAGCCTTTTTATGTCAAAACAAGAGCATAAGAAGCTAAATATAGAATGGATCCTGCTAGAGGGGGCACACACCAGCAGGAAAGTGTGCCTGGTTTACAATCCTTCAGCCTGGTGCTAGATAACCTTTTAGATTTCCCATCGAGGGCATTTATGGACTATCCATGGATATCAGTCCCATGCTCACTATGAATTTGTAGTTCTCATCAGTCCCTACTATAGGATCCCAAAAACAACTATGGCTACGCTCACAATTTGTTTTTAGTGTCCATTGCACAGACCTGTTGAAAGGATCTCAGACATATTTTTACAATAGAGGGATAGTAGGATTCGTCCTCAGGTTCGCGGTGGGAGGTGGAGTTAACATTCACAGAAGCAAGTGATTGGCAGCTCCCGATGATCAGATGGTTTATATATATGGACAGATAAATCACTAAGGGAACACCCACATCGTACATTCAGCAGAAGGAGGCATCCCCGGCCTCCGCCGAACATACAATGTGGGTGTTCCCTCAATGACATCATAGACTGTAAGCTCTTGAGTCCCCCCCCCCCCCTCATCCTCATAGGGCAGTGATGGCAAACCTTTTAGACACCGAGTGCCCAAACTACATCCAAAACCCACATATTTTTCGCAATGTGCCGATGCAACAATTTAAACAGTAACTTATTACTCCCTGCTCTGTCACATGTTTAAATTGTGTAGGCACCTGAGGACACCAATACAGTAGAAGGAAGGAGTAGAAGTTTGTATTATCATTGCAGCGTCCTTCTAGGGTCCTGGGCTGCCTGGGACTGCAAGAGGCCTTGTGTCCTATCTGGCGAAGCCTGCCATGGGGAGATGGCATGAGTGCCCATAGAGAGGGCTCTGAGTGCCACCTCTGGCACCCGTGCCATAGGTTCGCCATCACTGTCATAGGGGGAAACTCCTTTAATTTCCTTCTCCCTTTACCTACCTCGGCCTTTTTACGAGCCTCTACAGCCTTTAGCAGCATAATGTGTTGTCTCCTCCTCTCTCGTTCCTAGCAAATCAAAAGTAGAATAAGACGCAAAAAGCCAAATTCACCATTTGGGGGGGAGGGGGGGAGAGAAGAAAATAAAAATACGACGGGGCATTTGATGAACATGAGGCTGAGAGTTGCAGAATCAGGACTGACACTAGTCACAGTGAGGGCTATAAATACAAGGCACGGAAGGTCAAGTTGTGCGCGGTTTTTTTTTTAGTCGAGGTTTAGAAAGCGGGTACAACAATCATAAGCGGTAAAAGTAAAAGCAATGAAAAATGAAGACGGTGTAAAAAAAAAACAGAAAAAAAAACATTACGTTGCACAAGGTTTAACTTATGGTCAGCTGCAGGGTGATGATCCGCTGTAAGGGATATGGAGAGGGGATGACGTGTGCCGGTCACCTCATAGCTGTGCGAAAGGGCCACTCACAGGGGACACAAGAGATTATATATTATATATATATATATATATATATATATATATAATCCTCTATTGTAGTCCTGCGGCATTTATATCTCTACTACTCATCGACAGCAAAATGTTTCTAACAGGGGTTTTTCTAAAAATTTTGATAACCGATCCGCAGAATAGGTCCTCAATATCAGATTTGTAGGGGGCCCAACGCCCATCTGAAGCCCCTGTAGATCAGCTGATAAACAGAGAATTGAGCCAGGGTAGTGGTCACACCAGGTTACAACAGATCAGCTCCCATTTATTTAAATGGCTGATAAGCTGCAATGACTCGCCTTGGCCACTACAATGAGAACGGCACTGTCCTCCTTCCTTTCAATTCTTTATCAGCTCCTGAGAACAGAGAATCTGTAGAAGTGCTAGCCCCACTAATCTGATATTGATAACTTTTCCTTAGGATCAACATTTTAAGTCTGGAAAACACCTTTAATATGTAAAATGTATAGTTTCCCAGTGCCTGGTCCAAAGACTAATGTCTTTACTCTGAAAATAGGAGCTATCCCGAAAATAAGCCTTTTTTGCCCTACCCGCAAAAAAAAAAAAAAAAGCCCTAGACTGTGGCACCTAGAAGCACAGTTCTGGCGTTATTTTAAAGTGGAAAATCTCACCCTTACTACCACATAAGATAATTGTGTTTCTATTTGCCACAGAGCTGAATATCTCCACTGTTAATAGGGCAATTTTAATATACAGCTCCCGACTCTCGTGATTTCACCTCTGAAGTCTTGAATTATGAATACAGCTCTAGAGTGCAATACATTCTGTTTCTCAGAATCGGTAGAGGTTCTAAATGGTATTAAAAGATGGACGTCAGTCCAGCAACAATCACATAAGCTGATTCCTCCATGATATTTCTTGCTTAGATAATGGGTCATGTAGATATTTACAAAAAAAGTGCTTTGTGCAGCGCTGCGTAATATATGTGCGCTATATAAATAATAATAATTATTATTATTATTATAAAAGTGAAGGTGACCGTCCTCTGCAAACCCTAGTCTGGGACCTTTCATCTATATCTACCTATACTATATTAAATGTCATTTTATAAAGAATATGCTAATGAGCGGAATGTTGCGGATCAGAATTGTTGCTTTAGCGTCAGATCTGTCAGCAGACCACATGGATGTTTCTGCTGATGGGTCTGTGATCTATAATCTTACATCAGCAAATAGTTTTGTGTACACATGAGGCCTGTTCATGAAGAATATACACATGCATGGATGTAAACATAAAAGGATTATCCAATTGACGCTCCTTTGATGCACTGCATAAAGTTAGTGACGCTGCACCTTTACTGCACGTAGGCCTCTCGATTCAATGCAAGAGAATTTAGAAAGGAAAGATACGACTTATTTCTCTGCAAATATGCAGGATAGTTGAAATCTACGCCTGTCAGCTTATGGGATGGGGGTAACGGGGGGGGGGGGTACAGCCTAAAGATCAGCGTGTGACGTGGGTTAATGAGCGGATGTAGGCAATGCACTGCGCTGTTAAGCCATGCAGAGGGGGGGGGAGAGATGTCATACGACAGCAGCCAGTGCTACACTTTATGCATTGCTAGGACAACCATATCACAACCAAAAGAAAAAAAAAATCACGATGCGGTGTTAAGACGTACAAAAATTAAACATACCCATACCATATCTAGTCTATGCCTCTCCAACTCCTGGGAGAAAGAGTTGGCACATCATTATGAAACAGAAATAAATGCAGATTACAAAAAAAAATTACCATTTGTGTAGAAAGAACAGAAAAAAAAAAAAAATTACCCCCAGCAGAACCCAAAACCAAAGCAAGGCAGGTAATACGTAAGCAGGATATTACTACTAAGAGTATACAGTACTGCTGCTAGAGAGCAGCTCAAGAAGGAGCAATATGCTCTACATTAGGTATATATACAATGTGGTCTGGGTCATAGCGACATCATCGGTATATAAAGAAGCGCAAAAAGTCCAAAGCGTCCAATCAAATCACTGGTAGCTTTGCTTTACACTAATTTACATCAAATGTACACGCGACACAGTGATGTCATCACATGGATACTGATTTATCTATATGGCACCTGTCACCAGATTTTTACCCCATTAACCTACTAGCACCTTTAGGTACAGTACGAAATGTCCCTCTTTTATGTGAAATCTCACCTGTTACATATGAAAAAAATAAGCAGAGAAGAGTCAAATTTTCCTGGGATGAGTCAAGTTTAGAGGCTTCAGAGACTCCCCTTTCTTCGGTTCTGCTTCAGTAATGCTTTTGGTGTCATATTAAAGATAAGGCTTTCATCCTTCCTTCTGATCAAACCAGATCTTGTGCTTCTCTGAGCTACAGACCCAGAGATACAGGCAGCTAAATGGATTTATATCTGCAGATCACATTTTTCCATCTATGCCTTTAACTGTCCATATCTCCAGTTTCTATAGAAAGGAAATTCTAGAAAGGACATTTCATACCCTACCTGAAGGGGCTGGTAGATTTATGGGGTAAAATCTGCTGACCAAGTCCATTTACACAAGGGGTGCACTTTAACAGTATTAAGATATATATATGTAATTTAAAGGGAACCTCTCGCTGGATGTTACCTCATTAAATTACTAGCTTCCTCACACACGGGATGTCCTTTCTAGAATTTCCTCTTTCCGTTTACTTTGTTATATCACCTACAAAGTCATGTAAAAAGAAGAGTTTTTTTTTTTCCTGAGATGAGTCACTTTTAGAGGATGCAAGGGGAGAGTCACTGTAGACAACTCTATTTGCTGTTCTTTACTACCTTAGAATCATGCTAGCAAATTAAAGATAAGAATCTCATCTTTTGGAATGAATCAGGCTTGTGGTTCTGGGGGCTACCAGAGATACAGACAGTGAAATAAATAGGTGGGAACTGGATCTTTATCGGCAGCTCACATTCAACTACCTGTATCTCTGGTTATATAGATAACAGCACCACAAGCCTGATGTAATCTGAAGCATGTGATTGTTAAATTTGATACCAAAATAGCTCTAGATACTATAGAATGGAAGAAGTGACTCATCTGAAGCAATAAATGACTCTTCTCACCTAATTTAATCTAATTTTCACATGACTTTGAAACTGAATTTTTAAAGGTAAACATGTAAAATGTCACCTAAAATAGGGAATTCTAGAAAGGACATTTCATCCCCTCCTTGAGGAAACTGCTAGTTTATTGGGGAAAAGCTGGTGGCAGTGTCCCTCTTAGGGAGTATTAATTAAATATAAGAAAAGTACTGACCTGGTGCTTCAAGAGAACAGCCTGCTGACGTCGCATTTCCTTTTCCTTTAAAAAAAAAAAAAGAAAATAATTTTATATTATTTATTTCACGCAAATCTGTCCATAAACACAAAAATATCCCATTCTAAGAAAAACATCAAAAATATTCAGTGCTCAATCTTAACATCTTAAAATCTTAAGACATTCTGCATATTTCGTTGTTGAAAGATGGAAGAGGTGAATAAATAACATGCTTTTGGAAGAGTCAAGAAACTGTGGTGGCTACAAGCACCCCCTAAAACTAGGGCCAAATCCCATTTGTAACGGCTGCTGTTCCATTACTAACCAGCAGGTGGCACTGCCCATTACATACATTCTCCATACTGATGGAAGGAAGCTTGTCCTATATATCTGCATAGACACTGAAGTATTCAACTTACAAAACACATCAATTACAAACTCAGCTCTGCTACATCTGCACCAATAGATGGATTCAATTCAAAGTAAACTTTGCTAAAATCTATGGTTCTTTTCAGCTCTTGATCTGACACAAATATATTCGGATGTACTGACAGCTTGACCTCACGTCTCAGGAGAATGAGTCCACACCAAATTTAGTTGGACCTAAGAAATGCAAGGTCTCTGCTATTCCCATTCATGTGTCTTCATTAACTTTGATGCACTTAACTAAATCCTGTAGACCCTATAGTATAGAGTGTGATCTGGTCAGTGAGTTAGACTATTCAGGGCGACTTCCAGGTCACACGGGAGTCTAGTCCATTCGTACGAGTAAATCATTGAAACTGGAAAATGTACATTGCACACAGATCCATCCAACATACCCATGGCATATAGATCACCTTATACCCTGTGTGTGCCTATATATAGCGTCTACATATAAATGTGCATTAATGGGCAGATTAAGACGGCCCTGGGTTGTATGAATATTATAGCCCCTACAAGTCTGGAATTACTTACTACATATGGTGCTAGAATCAGCTTCTTGGGGAATGGTGGATAAGTCCTTTCTGCTGCTTTCAAACTGCGGTTTCAGGACCATTGGAGGACCTTCAAAGGTCCTGAAATGCCTCTTTTGTACATGTGTATTGAAAGCAGGAAAAGATGTATGGGAATTTTATGGGTGAGTGGTCTGGGTGGTCATGGGCCCCCTAGAAGAATTGGGCCCCGTGCTACCGCCAAAACTGCCTATATTATAGCCCACTACTGTGTGCACTGCTATAAAGGTCTGATAGATACACCTACCTATATCAATATCAGGGCCTCATGTCTCTCTTCTGTATGAATGCTGTAGGTGAGAATCAGTGTAACTCCAGACTTGTGTAGTCAGGACTACATATTTCCATCTCAGATATAAGAATAGCCCTTTAAAGGTTAAAGTAGTAATGACCTATGCAAAGTCTAGGTCACTAATTGCTGGCAGTGCATTCAGATAATACCTGCTCTGCCTCCCTACACAGAGGATGGAAACTAACACCCATCATTCATCCCCATAGACTGTAAGCTCTTGTGTCACCCCCTCATCCTCATAGACTGTAAGCTCTTGTGTCCCCCTCATCCTCACAGACTGTAAGCTCTTGTGTTACCCCCTCATCCTCATAGACTGTAAGCTCTTCTGTCACCCCCTCATCCTCATAGACTGTAAACTCTTGTGTCACCCCTTCATCCTCATAGACTGTAAACTCTTGTGTCACCTCCTCATCCTCATAGAATGTAAGCTCTTGTGTCACCTCCTCATCCTCATAGACTGTAAGCTCTTGTGTCACCCCCTCACCCTCATAGATTGTAAGCTTTTGTGTCTCTCCCTCAACCTCATAGACTGTAAGCTCTTGTGTCACCCCCTCATCCTCATAGACTGCCAGCTCTTGTGTCACCCCCTCATCCTCATAGACTGCCAGCTCTTGTGTCACCCGCTCATCCTCATAGACTGTAAGCTCTTGTGTCACCCCCTCATCCTCATAGACTGCAAGCTCTTGTGTCACCCTCTCATCCTCATAGACTGTAAGCTCTTGTGTCACCTCCTCATCCTCATAGACTGTAAGATCTTGTGTCACCCCCTCATCCTCATAGACTGTAAGCTCTTGTGTCACCCCCTCATCCTCATAGACTGTAAGCTCTTGTGTCACCCCCCTCATCCTCATAGACTGTAAGCTCTTGTGTCACCTATTCATCCTCATAGACTGTAAGCTCTTGTGTCACCCCCTCATCCTCATAGAATGGAAGCTCTTGTGTCACCCCCTCACCCTCATAGATTGTAAGCTTTTGTGTCTCTCCCTCATCCTCATAGACTGTAAGCTTTTGTGTCTCTCCCTCAACCTCATAGACTGTAAGCTCTTGTGTCACCCCCTCAGCCTCATAGACTGTAAGCTCTTGTGTGACCCGCTCATCCTCATAGACTGTAAGCTCTTGTGTCACTCCTCATCCTCATAGACTGTAAGCTCTTGTGTCATCCGCTCATCCTCATAGACTGTAAGCTCTTTTGTCAGCCCCTACTCCTCATAGACTGTAAGCTCTTGTCAAAGAGCCCCTCATCCTCACAGACTGTAAGCTCTTGTGTTACCCCCTCATCCTCATAGACTGTAAGCTCTTCTGTCACCCCCTCATCCTTATAGACTGTAATCTCTTGTGTCACCCCCTCAGCCTCATAGACTTTAAGCTCTTGTGTCACCCGCTCATCCTCATAGACGGTAAGCTCTTGTGTCACCCGCTCATCCTCATAGACTGTAAGCTCTTGTGTCACCCCTCATCCTCATAGACTGTAAGCTCTTGTGTCATCCCCTCATCCTCATAGACTGTAAGCTCTTGTGTCAGCCCCTCATCCTCATAGACTGTAAGCTCTTGTCAAAGAGCCCCTCATCCTCACAGACTGTAAGCTCTTGTGTTACCCCCTCATCCTCATAGACTGTAAGCTCTTCTGTCACCCCCTCATCCTTATAGACTGTAATCTCTTGTGTCACCCCCTCATCCTCATAGACTGTAAGCTCTTGTGTCATCCCCTCATCCTCATAGACTGTAAGCTCTTGTGTCACCACCTCATCCTCATAGACTGTAAGCTCTTGTGTCACCCCCTCATCCTCATAGACTGTAAGCTCTTGTCTCACCCCCCTTATCCTCACAGACTGTAAGCTCTTGTGTCACCCCCTCATCCTCATTGACTGTAAGCTCTTGTGTCACCCTCTCATCCTCATATACTGTAAGCTCTTGTGTCACCCCCTCATCCTCATAGACTGTAAGCTCTTGTGTCACCCCTCATCATCATAGACTGTAAGCTCTTGTGTCACCCCCTCATCCTCATAGACTGTAAGCTCTTGTGTCACATCCTCATCCTCATAGACTGTAAGCTCTTGTGTCACCCCTCATCCTCATAGACTGTAAGCTCTTGTGTCACCCCCTCATCCTCATAGACTGTAAGCTCTTGTGTCACCCCCTCATCCTCATAGACTGTAAGCTCACCCCCTCATCCTCATATACTGTACGCTCTTGTGCCACCCCCTCATCCTCATAGACTGTAAGCTTTCTGTCACCCCCTCATCCTCATAGACTGTAAGCTCTTGTGTCACCCCCTTAGCCGCATAGACTGTAAGCTCTTGTGTCACCCGCTCATCCTCATAGACTGTAAGCTCTTGTGTCACCCCTCATCCTCATAGACTGTAAGCTCTTGTGTCATCCCCTCATCCTCATAGACTGTACGCTCTTGTGTCAGCCCCTTATCCTCATAGACTGTAAGCTCTTCTGTCCCCCCCTCATCCTTATAGACTGTAAGCTCTTGTGTCACCCCCTCATCCTCATAGACTGTAAGCTCTTGTGTCATCCCCCCATCCTCATAGACTGTAAGCTCTTGTCTCACCCCCCTTATCCTCACAGACTGTAAGCTCTTGTGTCACCCCCTCATCCTCATTGACTGTAAGCTCTTGTGTCACCCTCTCATCCTCATAGACTGTAAGCTCTTGTGTCACCCTCTCATCCTCATAGACTGTAAGCTCTTGTGTCCCCTCTCATCCTCATAGACTGTAAGCTCTTGTGTCACCCTCTCATCCTCATAGACTGTAAGCTCTTGTGTCACCCTCTCATCCTCATAGACTGTAAGCTCTTGTGTCACCCTCTCATCCTCATAGACTGTAAGCTCTTGTGTCCCCCCTCATCCTCATAGACTGTAAGCTCTTGTCTCACCCCCCTTATCCTCACAGACTGTAAGCTCTTGTGTCACCCCCTCATCCTCATTGACTGTAAGCTCTTGTGTCACCCTCTCATCCTCATATACTGTAAGCTCTTGTGTCACCCCCTCATCCTCATAGACTGTAAGCTCTTGTGTCACCCCTCATCATCATAGACTGTAAGCTCTTGTGTCACCCCCTCATCCTCATAGACTGTAAGCTCTTGTGTCACATCCTCATCCTCATAGACTGTAAGCTCTTGTGTCACCCCTCATCCTCATAGACTGTAAGCTCTTGTGTCACCCCCTCATCCTCATAGACTGTAAGCTCTTGTGTCACCCCCTCATCCTCATAGACTGTAAGCTCACCCCCTCATCCTCATATACTGTACGCTCTTGTGTCACCCCCTCATCCTCATAGACTGTAAGCTTTCTGTCACCCCCTCATCCTCATAGACTGTAAGCTCTTGTGTCACCCCCTCAGCCGCATAGACTGTAAGCTCTTGTGTCACCCGCTCATCCTCATAGACTGTAAGCTCTTGTGTCACCCCTCATCCTCATAGACTGTAAGCTCTTGTGTCATCCCCTCATCCTCATAGACTGTACGCTCTTGTGTCAGCCCCTCATCCTCATAGACTGTAAGCTCTTGTGTTACCCCCTCATCCTCATAGACTGTAAGCTCTTCTGTCCCCCCCTCATCCTTATAGACTGTAAGCTCTTGTGTCACCCCCTCATCCTCATAGACTGTAAGCTCTTGTGTCATCCCCCCATCCTCATAGACTGTAAGCTCTTGTCTCACCCCCCTTATCCTCACAGACTGTAAGCTCTTGTGTCACCCCCTCATCCTCATAGACTGTAAGCTCCTCTGTCACCCCCTCATCCTCATAGACTGTAAGCTCTTGTGTCACCCTCTCATCCTCATAGACTGTAAGCTCTTGTGTCACCCTCTCATCCTCATAGACTGTAATCTCTTGTGTCCCCTCTCATCCTCATAGACCAGGGATGGCGAACCTATGGCACGGGTGCCAGAGGTGGCACTCTAAACCCTTTCTGTGGGCACCCAGGCCATCAACCCAGAATGAAGTTCACCAGACAGAACTCAAAGAATCTTCCTGCAGAACCTTCCTACTATGATAGATGAATTTGCCCTCCTCCTTTCAACTGGGTTGGTGTCCTTGGGAGGCTGAAAGATTGAAAGTTGTCAATGTACAAAGAGAAATACATTACTGCTTAAATTTCTGCGCTGGCACTTTGCAATAAATAAGTGGCTTTTGGTTGAAGTTTGGGCACTCAGGCTCTAAAAGGTTCGCCATCACTGTAGACTGTAAGCTCTTGTGTCACCCCCTCATCCTCATAGACTGTAAGGTCTTGTGTCACCCCCTCATCCTCATAGACTGTAAGCTCTTGTGTCCCCCCTCATCCTCATAGACTGTAAGCTCTTGTGTCACCCCCTCATCCTCATAGACTGTAAGCTCTTGTGTCACCCTCTCATCCTCATAGACTGTAAGCTCTTGTGTCACCCTCTCATCCTCATAGACTGTAAGCTCTTGTGTCCCCCCTCATCCTCATAGACTGTAAGCTCTTGTCTCACCCCCCTTATCCTCACAGACTGTAAGCTCTTGTGTCACCCCCTCATCCTCATAGACTGTAAGCTCTTGTGTCACCCCCTCATCCTCATAGACTGTAAGCTCTTGTGTCACCCCCTCATCCTCATAGACTGTAAGCTCTTGTGTCACCCCCTCATCCTCATAGACTGTAAGATCTTGTGTCACCCCCTCATCCTCATAGACTGTAAGCTTTTGTGAGCATGGACCTCACTTCTATTGTTCCATATGACTGTTTGTACTCTGTAATGTAATATTATATTTGTATAGGTCTCCTATGCGTTGATGGTGCTATATGTATAATGAATATTATTATTGGACATGTACAACAAAACCCATTGTCAGTGTCCTGAGAGCAGCACACAGTTGTGTACATGTAGCCTTACAGAGGGATCTGTGTTACTGTTCCATAGATTTCCTATACTCAGCTATGAGAAGTATATGGTGTATATACTGTTGGTTTTATTAAGCCTATTAATATATATAACTCACAGCAGAGATCCGGAAAGTGGTAAAAGTATCTTGATCCCATCACCAGAAGAGAACAATTATATTTACAATCCTTGTGCCCAATAACTAGAGAATACACAGTGAATGTGTCACTGCCCGCGCCCCCCTCTGCCCGGAGGACACAGGACCCTGATATCAGCCTGGTCATATGCTTTACACTGCAACATCCAAGTAGGGGATACATGGAGAGGAGGTTTCCTCATTCGGCAGGGGTTAGGGGGTCTTAATGCTCCTAATAAGTGGTCCCTATACCTAATATATTTCTAATATGGGGAAACCCCTTTAAACCTTCAGCAATGTCCTTTATACATATCCATGAAATACAGCTATTAGAAGTGCCTGTGAAGCCAAAGCACAAAGGGGCACAGGTAACACCCCACAGAACCCTTCTGGCTCATTAGAATAATTATAAAAGTTGATTTTAGAAGGAAGGAGGCCATGGATAACAAATATAAGCAGATCACCATAGTCACGGTGCCTGGATCTATGAGTAATGTCACTGGTTTATCCTGGTGGATTTTGATGGTAGATTTCCTTAAAATTACAATTAAGCTCTCCAGCCAATCAGCGAAAGGACCCTGATTCAAACTAGGCTGTAGATTATGGATACTTCAGTAGATCGCATGCTATCATAGACCTAATGGAGAATGTCAATGTGTTCACGGTCTCCTCTACTCTACAGGATGGAGACATTGGGGCACTTTTACTAAGGGTCCGTTGGACGCATTTCAGTCGGGTTTCGCAATTTTTTTCCCAATTTGCCCCGGGTTTTTGGCCCACGCATAGGCGCCGGCTTGCATGCGACACAAATCTGGGGGCGTGGACGTCGGACAACCCGTCTGATTCGGACAAACCGCGGAATTTAAAAACCAAATTGTGTCGCAAGATCAGCACTTACATGCACCGGGAAGAAGAAGGTGAACTCCGGCGGACCTCAGCGGGGAAGCGACACATGCAGGAAATTGGACGCACGATCTTAGTGAATCGCGGCAGCTCTGAATCCTCGTCAGACATTCCGGATCGGCTGCGTCAATGGGACGGGTAATTAAATGTGCCCCATTGTCTCTTTGTAAAATAATGACCTTGACTCCCAGTTCTGGAGAGCTGTATGCAGTGAGCTCCCCCTAGTGGTGACTAAAGGAAGCCAAATTTTTATCACTGTGCAGAATTGTCCTAATGCATGATCAAATTTTGAATCCTTTTTGCACTACGGTGTCTTGATCTAAGATGATTAGAAAGCAGTGATTTCACCTTAACGTGTCCTTGCTCCTGGATCGGTGTGGCAAGAGTGTTTTTTTCCCGAGGTTTATAAAACTTATCGTTTTGTCTGTGTATACGAAGGCAGGAGATGTGGAACCCTACCCTTAGAAACTAGTCAATACAAAATTTAGGATCTATAGTAAGTAAAGCCAGTAATTCGGTAGAGTATGACCGCGGTGGCCCTGGGCCCTTGTGCATCCATGCTCTAGATTCTAGCAAAAGCATGTCACTCAGTCTAAGCGGCCTAACCACAGCAAGTCAGACAGAAAACGGTAGCAAATGATGCTCTTATCTAAACTAACCTTTATCCGTTTCTCGGCCTCCAATATTTTGGCATTTGCTGCGTCTTCTTTCCTTTTCTTTTTAGCCTGTGCATGCAAAACAGGTCTCAAGGTCATGCAACAGCACAACTACAATCTGAACACTTTATCAGATGCTAGAGAAAGCCTCGTGCCCTAGCCGGTGACAGAACAATACAGGACACAGTGCACAATGGAGCCGCACATCTCCTGCATGATAATGTATAGAGTCCTCCTGCCAAGGAAGTGATGGCTGTGGGGCTAGAAGGTCAGGCACCCTTCATACTAATACTCCGGCACTGGATCATCATCATAAATCATACATTAAATATTATGGGAGGATAGAGATATAATGTGTTTCTATGGCATAACCCTGTCCTGGCATCATAAGTCATAATTAATCACCAATAAAAAAATGTATCTTACATTGATTGCAACCTAAATGAATCATATCTGTGCACATTGCCCACCTAGTCCTACCAACAGAGAACTACAATGGAGTATAGGAGTCTGGCCACCATCTCTCAATAGCAAATAAACCAATATAAAATGAGTGCTTTTATGACTTCTTTCCAGGTATGGATATTCCATATGTGTAGCTGTATAGGGGCCCTGTAGAGAATGGGGCTCAGTGCCACCAATTCTGAGCGGGAAAAGTGCTTACCTGCTGAATACACTGGACTCATGACTAGGAGTCCAGTGTTTTCTTTAAGCACACCTGTTAACCACACAACCCAAATTTCTCTTGACCTTTTCGGCTCAAGGGCAGGGTGTGAAGTCCAACCATATACTAGTAATTGGTTTGTCTCAATGCTTATTATAATATATAGTTACACAGAACAAGGGTAAACACATTAAGGTCAGTATGAAACGACTTATATTAATTGTGCCTAATGGGGCAGCATCGACTTGTGTTTTTGTTCAAAACGTATAAAGTGCACTCAAGTTATGTCAAGATGTTATGATCTCCAACCTCATACACGAGCAGCTACTCATGATCCATCAAGTCATGTAATAGGGATGTTATTTAATCACTTGTGTCCTCTAAGGACCACTGAAGCTGGAGCCGGACCTCCTGAAATGTTAGTATGGCCTTTTGTCCACTTTCAGCAAATAATTGATATTGTTTGTGTAATAAAAAGTTATGCAATTTTCCAATATACTTTCATTCTATAGGAAAATTCATGTTTACTTACTGTGGATAAAAAAACAGTCCCTGGTCATGTGATATCACACAGGTGCACGGCTCATTATATATCCCTGGTCCTGTGATGTCGCACAGGTGCACACATTGTTCTATACCTGGTTATGTGATGTAACATACGTGCGGGGCTTGTTCTATAGCTGGTCGTGTGATGTCACACAGGTGCACAGCTCGTTATATTCCTGTTCATGTGATGTCACACAGGTGCACAGCTCGTTATATCCCTGGTCATGTGATGTCACACAGGTGCACAGATCGATATATACCTGATCATGTGATGTCACACAGGAACACGGCTCCTTATATCCCTGGTCATGTGATGTCACACAGGTGCACAGCTTGTTTTATACCTGGTCAAGTGATGTCACACAGGTGCACGGCTTGTTATATTACATAGCTCTGGTTATTCTGTGATACTTAATGAGTCCTGCACCTGTGTGACATCACATGATCGTGGATACTGGAAGTAAACTATGAAGTTTCCCATAGACCTACAGCAAGTAGATATATAGAAAAACATGAGGAATCGATACACTAAGTACAGGGGCGTAACTACAGCGGTAGCAGCCATAGCAGCCGCTATGGGGCCCACAGTGTCAGGGGGCCCTGTCATCCGACCTGACACAATAAAGAATGGAGGAAGTGCACCATTATATACGTATAATGCACATTGTACAGCATAATATGTATATAACATATACTGTGATGTATATATGCAGTATCTGTGATGTGTATATGGTGTCTGTATACACTGTATGTGAGTATGTTGCATATGGCACTGTATGTATGTATATGTTGTGTGTGCACATGAGTGTATTTATATGTGATTGTAACTTGCATGTTTTAAGTGGGAAGGGGGACCCCATACAGTAGCCTGCTAAGGAGCCCTGTCTTTCCTAGTTACGCCACTGACTAAGTACACTGGAAAATTGCATAGTTTACCATTACACAAATCAAACCTTTTATTGGTTAAAAAGTGGACGACCCATGTAATTGCCCCCCTGCTGGTTTAAACACATATTATAAAATAGATATTACTTTAAAAATATACATGCAATTCCACTAATTAATGCATAGTAGACGTCTATGGAACTTACTGTGCCTCTATATTTCCCAAATTTCACTGCAACAGGGTCAGAAGCCTAAAGAAAATAATTTGTGTCCTGCTTCACGGGGCACCATAGGGCATATAATAATGTATACAGCAAAATAAGCACTGAAGTATATACCATCATCTGTCATGTACTTTAAAGGAAACCTACCAGTTAGAATGGCAGGGGTAAGCTGTAAGTACCGAGCACCAGCTCAGGGTGAGCTGGTGCCGGTACTTACTTTCGTTAGTGTTATAAACTGCGGTATCACGGTTTTAACACTTTTTAAACTTTATAGAAGAAGAGGCTTCGGCGCTGCGTGCGCACGATCGTGCGCGCGCAACATATCCGGTATTTCCTATGTAGGCGCGCGCACGATCAGTGCTCGGTACTTACAGCTTACCCCTGCCATTCTAAATGGTAGGTTTCCTTTAAGCACCATCATGCAACATTGACACCTTTCAAGGAAGTGCAAATCACAGAAAGTCATAAAAAATATTATTATTAAAAAATATGCAGTGCAGTAGAAAGCGGCAGATACTCCCTAATACCTCTAGGATTTGTTGGGCGCGCAGTTCTTTTTCCATCCGGATCTGTTCAATTCTCTTGATTTTTTCCTAATGGTTGGGAATGAACATTGTAAGTTATAATATACACATATAAATCTCTATTTACAGCATATAAAAAAAATATAACAAAAAAATTCCAAAAATTATTCTTAAATTTTAGAAAAATCCAACACCACTATAGGCTCATGATAAAGTTTTCATAGAAACCAATACATCGGCCATTATAGCTTCCATAAGGACTGTCGCCCGGTCTTCCCAGTCCGTGCAATGCTGTCTAATAGGGACTTGAAGTGGGTAGTGATGTAAATATACAATTTTCCATTAGCTTTAAGACAAATGTCCTATAAGGAGCCGTCTGACTCTGGTATCCCTAGGGGTATATAGACGACATCCTTTGCTTGACATGAGCTTGTGTGATTGATGTCGGCATCGGCGGCTGTGGGATCGGCACAGCTTTATGAATTAACACTGCTCCAGTTTCCATTAATCTTTGTCTCTGGTTTTGGTTTGTACCTTAAACCTATTGAATGTCGCGCTGATTGACTTGTTTTACTAGTTTATATCTCATTTTATTTCTAGTTGTAACAAATACTTATTATTTATGAAGATGTCTTTTTGGTGTCTGAATGTCCATGATGAGGTGATGTTTTTATTGCTATAAACCCTGAAGGGTAACTGTATAAGGGAAAGGAGAATGGGGGCTTGTTAAAGGGAACCTGTCAGCAGCAACAATCATATAAAACCTGAACAACTACCTTATACAGCATTGTATAACCTTCCATCCGCATTTTAGAATTTGGCACTTCTGCAATGACTAAAACTTTTATTCCCTCTGGTGGTCCTCACTTTAAAGTCACAAAGGCCGGGAGCTCAAGCCTGAAGTCAAGCTCTCTTCACGCCTCCATTCGCTCTCACCACCTCATCTCCACTCGCCTCCGCCTGTGAAGTATCTCACTCTGTGATTCAGGCAGATGATACTATACACACAGCGCATGAACAAGATTTCACAGTGAGACAGACTTCATAGGAAGTATTGTTAGAGGGAGCCGAGAGAGCTTGACTTCAGGCTTGAGCTACCCCCCACTCTGTGACTTTATACTGAGAATGACCAGGGAGAATAAAAGTCTATTTTAGGATGCTGCAGCAATGCCAAGACCCAACAGGCTGATTGTTTGGAAGCTTGTAAGATGACTGTATATGCTTATTGTTGCTGACAGGTTCCCTTTAAATATAGACTGAAATCTGCTGTGAATCTGTTTGAACTACATGCAGATTTACCACTGATTTTTAAGGGTAAGGGTCTGTCATTTTGCTGGGAGAAAAAGTCTTTACATTCATTGCTATTCTTTTTTTGACAAAATGTAATAAGTGAGATGATTTTACCTGTTGCTTCATCATCTTTATGTGCTCCTTTTGCTTCCGCTTCTCCTCTGCAGCCATAATAGCTGGAACACAAATACAGTAACGTTTAGCGGAGAAGTTTACAATGAAATAGGTTGAAACAGGAAACAGAAAAGCTCTATGTATTTGTACCCTGCTGTTTCTTTGCTTCTTTTGCCGCTCGTACTTGCTCTTGTTTCTGAAGCTTCCGCAGAAGTTTTATTTGTGCGGCTTGTCTGGCGATTTCTGTAAACCACAAAAGAAGATGGCACGGTGACATATCCATACATCCGTATACAGTTAGTAAAGCATAAGATATATGAATGGTCCATACAAAAAATATGGTGGTAAGTTGTTTCAGATTTAATCAAATCAAAAGACAAGGGGGCACTGTCTCTGTCTGGAGAAAACAAGGTTTAATCACCGGAGGCGACAGGGCTTTTCTACTATGAGAACTGTGAATCTGTGGAATAGCCTGCCTCAGGCGCTGGTCACAGCAGGGACAGCAGAGAGCTTCAAGAAGGGTCTAGATGCCTTTTTACACCTAAATAACATTGATGGTTATGTTATATAGAATTGTTTCCCCTAAATCCCTTCCTCATCCAATCCCTTCCCTTCCTTGGTTGAACTTGATGGACATGTGTCTTTTTTCAACCATATAAACTATGATACTATGATATCATCAGTAGTAAGTAGTAGTAAGTAGTAGTAAGTGATATCATCAGGCCAGCCTGCAATATCTGTGCAAACGAAACAAACCAGCAGAGGTAGACTGGATATACTGGGTCTCTGAGCAAACTTTCGTATGGTGGTGGTGGTGGGGGGGACCCGAAATAAACTGAACCGAATGGCAAAACAAGAAGCCTATTGCTCTATGCCGTAGCTTCAAACTGTATCTGTATCCTGGGGATGCCAAAACAGTCTGAAGTGTGTGTGATGACCTCCTATTTACTTTTTTTTTTAACAGTTTTGGGAGGATGGGCTGTATCTGATCTCTGGATCATATTATGGGTAAATCTAACCAGAAGATGATCCTGGTTTGTACCACTTTTTATGGAGGCACTGCATGGACTATCTATAGGAATGATTTATGCAGTTATGAATTCCTTTTCTGGCTACTCTATGGCACAATACAGGTTTAGGGTTTAATTTTTGTTTTAAAAAATTAGCAGCAATGCTGACATATTTGTGGCGGGTCACTATATGGTGTGACAAGTGTAATCCCTGAATGCAACGTATGGTATCACACACAAGGGTAAATATTACATATGCGTACCTTTAACATAGTATTTGAGGGAGCTAAATTTAAAAACACTTACCTTGCGCTTGGAGCTTTCTTAAGAGCTTGGCTTCATCGTTCACAGCAAAATCGGGGTTTCCAACATTTGGGGGTCTTCCTTTCCTGCGCCTCATCCTTGTTTCCTCTCTAGCCAGCTGCCTCTCAGGATTAGGCGGACGCCCCCTGCGCCCTTCCATTGCTCTTATACGTGGGACGATTTCTTCCTCGTTTAGAAGACACCATTGCAGGCCCTTAAAATGAAATGAAGAGGGATGAGTATGACCATAGGAGAGCCCCGTGGCCTCCACATCTACCGGCACATACAGATACAGCTCAGGTTTTTGCTTTATTGCAGCAGGCAACTTTTCATCTTATATGTAAAATATACTGGAAAGGATTGTTGTATTCAATAGTTAATGTTCCTTTGTAAATTTTCACGTAAACACTGTATATATATATAATAAAAAGTGTGATTTGTGCTTTAACAATGTACCATGTAGTGAATCCAGTCAGGCTGCCTATGGCTTATCCAAGGGTCCTCTAATCTCTAGAAGAGATCGGCACAACTATTCTCACAAATTTGGAATACCACTATTTATTCTCTATGGCTCCAGCAGTCCAATAAATAATACCTGCTTTGACATTTACATCCAAAGCCTCTCCTGAACATATCATCATCAAGGGTTATGGAAACTAGATTTATTCTGATCGTCGAGTACTAGGAGCTGCCAAATATTTTATTGGCATAGGTGCGGCCGAAGCAAGAAACCAGTTTCCATGTCACTCCGGCAAACCAGAAGTTCTCAGGGCTATGGGACCTGCTTCATCCAATAAACGGCCACAATTCAGGGGAATTCCTGAAGAGGCCACTGATTGGATGAAGCCCCCTGAAACGTCTGTCCTGGCACAGGCCCCAAAACCCAAAACAGTACCAGATCGACACAGGAAGCGGGAGCCACAGCGGAGTAAATATGGGTTCTATTTATTGTTACTGACACCGGCCCCCTGGATCTTTTAGATATTTATGGAAAACCCATGAAATCTACCACCAGGATGAAGGATTGTAAACCAAGCGCACTTACATGCTGGTGTGTGCCCCTTCTGGAAGGATCCGCTCACTCTTCAATTAGCTTATCATGTCCTTGTTTTTACAAAAGAAGGCTTTAAAAATGATGCAAATAAGGCTGAGGGGCTCCAGGCTCCATAGCTGTTAATGGAGTCTGGATCCCTCAGGCTTATTTGCATAATTTTTCAAATCTTGTGTTCTTAAAAACAAGGGCACAAAAAGCTTAAAGAAGAGGGGGCATACACCAGTATGTAAGTGCGCTTGGTTTACAATCCTTCATCTGGAAAGAAGATTTCTTTTAAAGGCTTTATCCTAAATCATAAAACAAAGTAAGGTTTATACAGATAAAATGTCCCCATTTTAAATGTCTCTTGACGCAAAAAAAATAAGGGAAATAAAAAAGTTATTAATAACTTTTTCTAAAAAAAATGCATAGAGTGCAACAGATATCTTTGCCTGGTTTTTGGCCCTACTTTGACAAAACTGGGGGGGGGGTTAAATAATAAACCTATTATACTCACCTCTCTCCATGCTCCCGTTTACCCCCAACCACAGCCGTGTGCCTACTGCAGCCTGGAACCAATGCTACACAAGGAGCATGTTAGAGGTCAGGACGTCATTGATGCCCACTGTAAGCGAACAAATTTTGGTAGTAACATACAGATACTGGGTATCACACGAACGTAATGGGGCTCATTTACTAAGGGTTCGCAGACCACACAAACTCTGCAACGATTACCAAATTGCGCCGCATTTAAAAGGCTGTTGTGGCACACACAATCGGATTTTGGCGCAATCGCGCTGGCTTTCATGCGGGCCGTTGGACGTTCCGACGGATTCGGACTGAGTGCGGGATTTAACATTTAAATTGTGTCGCAAGACAATGCACTTACATACACCAGGAAGAAGGTGAACTCTGTCAGACCTGAGCGGGGAAGCGACACATGCAGGAAATCGGGCGCACGATCTTGGTGAATCGCGCTGGAGCCCATGATCATCGGGGAACGCACAGCGGGGATTGCGACAGGACTGGGTAAGTAAATGTGCCCCAATGTG
Organism: Engystomops pustulosus; assembly: GCF_040894005.1. Classification (NCBI taxonomy): domain Eukaryota; kingdom Metazoa; phylum Chordata; class Amphibia; order Anura; family Leptodactylidae; genus Engystomops; species Engystomops pustulosus. The sequence goes on along the minus strand of NC_092418.1, from coordinate 98,262,548 downwards.
AACCGATATGCATCCACATATCGGTCTCCATTGGCGTCTGTGGCACCCGGTCATTGTGCGGTTAGCACCTCAGTGTGATCGTGCACAACCAAATATAGGAAATATCCAACCAAAAATTTGACAATCATATGTGATCTGTACAAAAATAAATTCTCCTCTCAAAAAAATGTCACCTCTTGGTTACAATATTGGCCCAGTCCTATTTTTGTTATTCTTTATTTTTAGTTAACCTGTTATCATATAATTTTTTTCCTCCGTTTAATTTCCACTTTATGAATTTGTGCGCTGAATGGTAACGCACAGGGGAGCTGACTTGTGTTTCCTAAATAAGATTTGTCTACGCAGTTAATTAGTGTTCAGTGACTTGTTCTTTTTCACTGAATTAGCAGGACATAAAAATGCGAAGTGATTCCGGTGTCCTGTATGTATTTACTGTGATCTGTATGCAATAACGGGAATACAAAATGTCCTGCATTCCCTTTAAGTCTTGTAAATGTATCACATATATTTTTAATATTCTGAAACAATTCAGTTTTTTTTCTCATTTGAATATTTTTCTGTCTGAAGATAATTTAAACTTATTTTCTGTGCATGATCTTGGGGGCGACCATCTTGCTATCTTTACAACAATTAGTGATATGCTTTACAGGACCACAGGACATCACATGGAGGGAGAGGAGATACGTTATGACATCATCCATCGCGGGTAGTAATGTAACTATGAGTCAGTGTTATCTATATAGAGGACATTGTACAGGGAGGGGAGGAGATAAGTTGTGACATCATCTATTGTCAGTAGTGATGTAATAAGGGGTCAGTGTTATCTATATAGAGGTCATTGTACAGGGAGGGGGAGGAGATAAGCTGTGACATCATCTATTGTCAGTAGTGATGTAATGATGGGTCAGTGTTATCTATATAGAGGTCATTGTACAGGGAGGGGGAGATAAGCTGTGACATCATCTATTGTCAGTAGTGATGTAATGATGGGTCAGTGTTATCTATATAGAAGTCATTGTACAGGGAGGGGAGGGGATAAGCTGTGACATCATCTATTGTCAGTAGTGATGTAATGATGGGTCAGTGTTATCTATATAGAGGTCATTGTACAGGGAGGGGGAGATAAGCTGTGACATCATCTATTGTCAGTAGTGATGTAATGATGGGTCAGTGTTATCTATATAGAGGTCATTGTACAGGGAGGGGGAGGAGATAAGCTGTGACATCATCTATTGTCAGTAGTGATGTAATGATGGGTCAGTGTTATCTATATAGAGGTCATTGTACAGGGAGAGGGAGGAGATAAGCTGTGACATCATCTATTGTCAGTAGTGATGTAATGATGGGTCAGTGTTATCTATATAGAGGTCATTGTACAAGGAGGAGGAGGAGATAAGCTGTGACATCATCTATTGTCAGTAGTGATGTAATGATGGGTCAGTACTATCTATATATAGGTCATTGTACAGGGAGGAGGAGATAAGCTGTGACCATCTATTGTCAGTAGTGGTGTAATGATGGGTCAGTGGTATCTATATAGAGGTCATTGTACAGGGAGGAGGAGATATGCTGTGACATCATCTATTGTCAGTAGTGATGTAATGATGAGTCAGTGGTATCTATATAGAGGTCATTGTACAGGGAGGGGAGGTTATAAGCTGTGACATCATCTATTGTCAGTAGTGAGGTAATGATGGGTCAGTACTATCTATATAGAGGTCATTGTACAGGGAGGGGGAGGAGATAAGCTGTGATATCATCTATTGTCAGTAGTGATGTAATGATGGGTCAGTTTTATCTCTATAGGGGTCATTGTACAGGGAGGGGGAGCAGATAAGCTGTGACATCATCTATTGTCAGTAGTGATGTAATGATGGGTCAGTGTTATCTATATAGAGGTCATTGTACATGGAGGGGGAGAAGATAAGCTGTGACATCATCTATTGTCAGTAGTGATGTAATGATGGGTCAGTGTTATCTATATAGAGGTCATTGTACATGGAGGGGGAGAAGATAAGCTGTGACATCATCTATTGTCAGTAGTGATGTAATGATGGGTCAGTTTTATCTATATAGGGGTCTTTGTACAGGGAGGGGGAGTAGATAAGCTGTGACATCATCTATTGTCAGTAGTGATGTAATGATGGGTCAGTGTTATCTATATAGAGGTCATTGTACAGGGAGGAGGAGATAAGCTGTGACATCATCTATTGTCAGTAGTGATGTAATGATGGGTCAGTGTTATCTATATAGAGGTCATTGTACAGGGAGGAGGAGATAAGCTGTGACATCATCTATTGTCAGTAGTGATGTAATGATGGGTCAGTGTTATCTCTTGGCTGTGGAAAGAGAATGGTGCATTACACAGTTCCTATTAAAATTAAGGACTGTGAGTCGTACATTGCAAGAGACTTTACAAATTAGGAGTAACCTTTTAAGGCACAACATGCTGAAAATGCAAATATTGCACATAATAACTTATTACTATGTACTGCACAAAAAGAAAACACACCAGGTCTTTTGACCTGAAGAGGTCTCATATGTCTACACAGTATTGGTGAGAACTATCACCCTACAGTAGGTTTCTCTACACACGTTTTGAATCCTGACCCTGGTCACCCTTAAAGAGGTATTCACAAGAAGACAAGATTCTTAAAGGAGTATTCCCATTTCAGCAAATTAATGTTAATTTTTTATGATAAAAAGTAATACAATATTTCAATATACTTTCTGTATCAATTCCTCATGATTTCCTAGATCTCTTCTAGCTGTCATTCTATAGAAAGCTTCTATGCTTACTTCCAGTGAACAGAAACCTCGTTATGTCACAGAGAATAAGCAGAACTGTGTAATATATAATGAGTCGTGCACCTGTGTGACCACGACCAGAGTTCTGACCACTGGAAGTAAACATAGAAGCTTTCTATAGATGAACAGCAAGCAGAGATCTAGAAAACTGTCAGGAATTGTTACAGAAAGTATATTGGAAAATGTTATAACTTTTTAGAATACAAACAATAACATTGATTTGCTGTGATGGGAATACCAATTTAAATACACTCAGGATAACAAAATAACACATTATCTAATCCACTGTTATTAACAAAAATACAGCATTTTTACAGATATAATTCCAACCTGTCTCTATCAGTCCTGGTGTACACAATTTTGGTTGTGCCTGGATCTGACCATAAATTTTCTGACTTAGGGCCAGGCAGGGCAGATTCTTCTCATTAATATTTTTTTCATAGCACGGGAAGGAGATTGTGTGTGTGTGTGTGTGGCTAAGATATAGCAGTGCTGACAGTGTGTCATTGTGTGTTATATCCTTTTCATGGATCTCATCATCTCAGATCTGTTTCATCTCTCTTTTTCTCTGTATAAAATACTAGTGAATATTCAGAAGCTAAATAAAAGTGTAGATAAACCTGTACCCTGATCATCTACGCATATTGCCAGCACACAGCATCTCACAGCACTAGAGGGATCATAATGTGACTGCTTAGAGAGTCCCCACCCACACTCTGGAATTTTACACTAACCATCACTGAGTAATAGGAGCTAAAACAGCAATAAAACTGAGTAAAATTGTAAAGTAAAGATGTTACAAATTATTTTTATTGTAAACATCACTAGGGGATTGAAATTTGAGAACTTTCTTTCATGGGCAACCCCCTTTAATATGAGCTACTCGTAGTCAATAAATAATAGTCTGCAGATCTTGGTGACTTTCCTCCGTGTCCATATGGCTGGCAGATGGTCGTCCGACATCTAAAGTCATGAGTAATATACTGCAGCTTGGACATGAAAGGTTTTATCTCTAGTCAATGTCTAAGGAGCTGTCGGCTGAGTTGTCTTCTCTACCCCCATAATATGTGCGTCAATGATAATCATCCTGCTGGTCTCCCGTATCTATTAATGGTCCTATCATTGAACAGGTTTATGTTCACCATTAGCATAGTCCAATTATCTTATATTTCAAGAGAAGTCTACAACCTCTCAATCTTTTTATTTATTGGGCATCACTTGCCCGAAAATGGTCATGCTTGGATGTCGGCGTTGTTCGCAGTACTTCCAAAAAATTGTTAGGTTGCTTGGTTTACAACTAACTTCCTATCCGCACTAAATAGATATCAGTAGATATCTGCCCAGAAGACCTCAACTGTTGTCAATAATGGGGAACCCTGTTGGTCCTTCAAACCATATGGTTTGAGACTGGTGGAGGTTGTCTCATTGGTGTGCTCTTACCTAACTGTTCTGTTCCATGGCTACTCCTTTCATCTCTTTCATTCTTCTTTAGTATTCAACCAGAAGCCTTCTACTGCTTTTACTCAGAGCACAGGGGAGGAGCCTTACAGCACAGCACATAGAAGTGTGATACTATTCTCCCAGTACTACTATACTGGAAAATACATCAATGTAGATAGTAGATCCCTCTCAGGTAGTTGACCTAACACTTTCAGCGGTTCTGCATGGTCAAAACCAATCACTTTAAATGACCACAACAACTCGCTAGTCTCTAACCAAGAAACTATCCTACTGTGTCATTGTAAGATGAATGGAATATGTTCTGAGCGTACCGGTTCTGCTAAGAAGGATGCAAGAAGGCAGAACTCAACTTCTTCTACTTTACAAGGTCTCGGCAGTAATAAGCCAAGCCACTAACGATGCCGCTCACAAACTATAAACTGAAGATCAAAACGTGAACTCCTATCATCTTCCCCCTAGTAGCCTTCTAATCAGGACCGGAATCAAAGGCGCTGCATCCATCTTTAAAGCTTCCGTTTCGCTTAGATGTCTTCAATATATCTTCTTTAGTTTTGCCTCTTATTATTCTGATAGTTCCTTGTCAGATCCTCCAGCGTTTTTCCAACTTCTAAGAAATCTCAATAAACCATTTCATGATGCCCCTTATATGGGGGACCCAGCGGAGTAGAGTACACCGAGTAATTGAGTCTGTTGACCGAATGTTATTAATTGTAATGAAAAGTGTAGGAATCGGAAGAAATGGCATCAACGCTATTTATAGGGTCTGAGATCTAAGGGATTATGTTCACTATTACAGGGACTTTGATTTACTAGCCGCTATGCAATACCGGAAGTCCAATTGTTTTCAAAACTTTTTAAGGTCTGGAAGAGAGTTAGGTGCCAAGTTGGCTAGAACTCCCACATGGCTATGGGTGATACACATGGGGTTATCCAGTACCAGGATGGAAGGGAATGCGCGCAGAAGGGGCCCTATACTCCATCGATGCTCCCAACAGATGCTTGTTTATATTCAATAAAACCTCCATGCATGGCTCGTACGACGTGCACCATCTGCTCCATAGATACATGAAAAGCATAAACTTATGTAACAGGCAATTATGGATATTTCAATGTTTTCGCAATGGCAGTCTCTTTCACTAGGAAAAGCTCAAGTCTTATCCTAATATATGACCCAACGAGATATTGCAAGTAATTATCATACACATTAAAATCCGCATGCATATGCCACCTGCTAATTGTATAGTCCTATTACATAAAATTCTTAATTTTCACTTTTTTTTTTTTAACAACTTAAATTAAATAAATTAGCTTCTTCCAAACCCAGTCACTAGTGGATTACTTAAAGGGGATGTCTGGTGTTACTTGCTTCTAAGATCAGCTACGCTCATGACCATACGTAGTGTATGGTATTGCAACAAAGGATTTGCACTAGTATGGAGATGTTGAGCAGTGGTCAGTTTTTGTGTTGTGTTGTGTCAGGTTGGGGCTGAAGTGCCGGAGGTTCTGTGACAATATCTAGGATGGAGATGTCCAGCTGTGACCTGACCATTACAGTTTTTGTGACTGATGTGAACAGTGATGGGGTAGAATGGTCGAAGAAGACGAACCAGTCAGGTTGGAACTGAAATGTTAGAGGTTGCATGACAAAATCTAGGATGGAGACGTCCAGCTTTGACCTGACCATTCCTGTTTTTGTCGGTCACAGAATCCGAAGCAGTATGGAAAAAGTATGGAAAAAGCTAGAGACGACTTAGACGTTGAGCTGTGATCTGACCATTCCAGCTTCTCTGTTTACTGAAGAAACTAATGGGTCTTAGAAAATGGAACAGGTTGGGGTTCAAGTTGGACGTTGGCCACAGTCAAAAAAGTTAGGACAGTGACATGACCATACCAGCTTGTGTGACCAGTAAGGAGTGAGGACAGATGGAGTGGACACTGTGTCATGGGCACCACAAGCCTAAGTAGCTTTTCATATCCCACCATCCCAGATAAATTAGAACTTCCCTTTAAGGTGAATAATCAAGCCAGACCAAGGGAAGAGGTTGCAGCAATAAGAAAGGATATTTGCTATGGATATTTATGCTACTGCCTATAGGCCATTATAATGTAATGGAGACTTTTATAAATAATTTAAAATAAAATATTTTTCACATCAAAAAATACATTTGACGCCATTTCTTATTATTAAAGGTACATAACAAAACTGCAAACACCAAAGAAAACATAGACACAAAACATTACTAAAGACACACAAAGAACGGCACATTCTACTACACACATGGACAAGCGGAAGAGATTGTGATACTACGTCATGTATCACAATGTCACACGACTAAGCTTATACTCCAATACATGAGCAGTGTCCCCTCTGAGCCGATCAATCCAGAAATTGTAAAAACGGTAAAGAACGGTAAAATTATCCCTAAAAAGTGTGATGTTAGCCGATCACCTGGTTTACAACACCAACATCTGCAGATGGTTCAGCTCGGAGGGGACAGTGACAATGAGCAGCAGGTTAAAAGGCAGATTTCTATGAAATATGACTTTTTGCCTACATTTATACTAGAACTATGTGTTTGTAAGGGGATACCTGTGGTCCTTCTCTGGCTTCATAGAAGTCCCCCACTCTTATTTTTGCACTGAAGCTGAAATTGTCCCTTGTGATATCCATTATTCCATTTCTGCTGAGATACTGAAAAAATCACAGATTTTTTCACTTCAGGATTTCACAGTCTGTTGCCCTTCTCCCAGTCACACACACAGTAACACTAAGGCTGGAGGGTTTCCGCATTTACCCACATATACAGGACAGGATGGAACACAGAACCAAACTTATTTGGACTACAATGTGACATACAGGGGAGTATTGAGTATACTTCTATTTTGATTGGTGGAGATCCCAGAAGAGGGCCCCTAATATTATATTTAGGCCTTGTGCAAAAACTGTTTGTGGCCTTGCTGCAAAACCAGTGAAGGAATAGGAAAAGGAATAGCCCTGTATTTTGGGGTCCCATGCACCAAAAATGCACCTCTATGGCAGGCATGAGGTAGCTGCTGTCCACCATGTACACTTGTGTGCATGAGGCCTTAGCTGCGCAGGTTCCTTCAGTTTATGTAAGTCGTTGTGTGACACTAACATAGACCCGTTACTCCATGAGTTCATAGGTTGCCATACACCTTAAACGGTTTTTCCACAAAACAAGTTAGGTCCTATCCAGGATAGGGCCTAACTTGCTGATCAGTGGGGGTCTCGTTCTCGTGATCTTTGGGGGTCTCATTACTGAGACCCCCATCAATCTGCAAGTTAGGCCCTATCCTGTGTTTCATGGGAAAATCCTTTAAAAGGGAATCTACCACCAGGATGAAGGGTTGTAAACCAAGCACACTTAGATGGTGGTTTGTGCCCCCTCTGGTAGGATAAACTCTTCTTTTAGCTTCTAATGCATTTGTTTTTAGAAAAATAGGCTATACAAATTATGCAAATGAGCCAGCCAGGCTCAATTAACAGCTATGGAGCCCGGATCCCCTCAGGCTCAATTGCTAATTTGAAATTCCTATATTCAGTAAAGCAAAAAGAAGAACCTGGAATCATTGAATTGAGCTCAACAAGTCTGTTCAGTGATTCTAGGGTTCACTAAAGTCAATCTCGCAAGTGAATGGAGAGAGGTAGCTTGACCAAACCCCGCTTGTGGGAAGCAGGCTTTAGGGTCAGTTCACACTGACCAAACAGAATACACGCAGATTCTGGGTGTGGCCACTTGGTTGCCTCCATTAGATTTAAATGGGAGAAGAATTTTGTCACGGATTTGTCACGGAAATCCATTGCAAAATGTGTGAACAGTTCGGGTGAACCTGCCAAATTTGAAGACTGATCAATGTGTGTTTGATATTGCCAATGTTTAGAGAATTTGCATTGCTTAGTATTGTATCTCGGTCCCAGGTCTGGGATGCCGAGGTGACTCTGAATGAAGGTTGATCAGTAGGGTGACCGAAAGTCAGACACTCACTGATCTGATGGTGAGTGTCTGATCCTCAGGTAAGGATAGGTCATCAATATTTTAGTCCCAGGAAAACACCTTTAATGCTAAAGCCTCATACACATGACTGTGTTTTTCACCAGGCCATAACAAGGGCAAAGCACGTGGAAAAGGGGGGTGAGCACTCTTCACCCTCCACTCCAAATCGAAAGTTGAGCAGCCTTACTTCAAATCAGTGCATAAACAGGACATGCTCAAAAATGTACAATGTGTCTGCCTGTCACCGGGCTCGGGTGTCATGGACCTCTGTGGAGTTTTGGATCTGGCCACACTTTGCCAATATGGTAGTGTGCCCCAGGCTATTATGGAGGCTACTTATGTACCCAAAGGACCTATGGGCGCCCTCTGGCACCAGGGCCCAGGTGTAGCTACTACCTCTACACTGGAGCCAGTTTAGGGTACATTCACAAGCCGTGAGCTGGAGAGGAGGAGGAGGTGACCCCCTCATCCCTCCATAGGAAACAGCGGCGCACGGCCGCACACTCGTAAAAAGATAGAGCATGCTCTATCTTTTTGCGGTGTACGGCGCTGATCGGTGGCACACATGTGCCACCATTGCCGTCTATGGGGACGTATATTTGCGGCCGCATGTACGTCCCCTGGAACGACCGTGTGAATGAGCCCTTAGTTTGTTACTGGTCTGGATTCTCTGATTCAGTGAAAAACTGGACTGCAGCCTATGAATGTATATCCTACCTGTTTTATTAGATAGGCAGCCATCATACTTGAGGTCATAGTTACGGCTCTCCCCTGTGTTTGCTGGGACTTGTAGTTCCCCGTGAATACATCTGTTTATTTAGCTATAAGGCCTCTGAGAACTATAGCACAATATCTGTTTTTAGATATATATGTAATATGAAGGGCGGCCTTATATTAAGAAAAACTACCAAAAATCCTATGTTACTTTGATGCATATATATAGTATAGTTTCTCTGCTGAGGGTTAGAGCCACCTATATATCGCGTTTCTTTACCTGTACCCCCCAGATTATACTTCTTCCTCCAAGTGTCTCCGGCAGCGCCGTCTTATCATAGCAACGTTGGACCTTATAGCAACCAATCAGATCACTTTGTTTATGTTTCTAACTATGATAAACACATAACAGCTGGATTCTGATTGGTTACCATGAGTATAAGTGTCCCTATGGGACCACAAAACTGCCATAACACTGGGATGAAGTACTGTGGTGCATTGTGGGTAATGAAACCATTTGGATATCTGTATCCACAATATCTGGGAAGTTTGCACTGCGATAATATCAATGTTTTCCAACATTTATCTTTAGCTTCATGCACACAGCCGTGTTTTACACCCATGCGCTATTTTTTTCACTTATCAGACCTATGGCCGTGAAAACAACTCAGACTCTCAGCAGAGTTTAATCAATATTCAATAATTAACAATTTTCTAATCCCTTTAATACCAATTTCTGGTAGTTTTTCTCTGAAATATTAGAAAAGGATGGCTGCTTTCTTCCCAGAACAGCGCCACAGCTGTCCACAGGTTGCGCCTGGCATTGCAGTTCAGCCTTATTCACTTCTATGGAGATGAGCAGCAATACCAGACCCAAGTCGTAGACATATGGGGGGCTCCATTGATCATAGGTAATGAATATACTCTTCAGGGTGTATGCAGTGATAAAGACTCACACATAATACATCCATATCCAACAAGACAGCACAGCACAGACATGTACATATGGAGTTGCTCTCTAACTTGACCAGATACGGGTGTCCCCTATTCCTTCATTTCCCAGACAGTTTTACCTTCATAACTTCTGGATACTGCCGAAATTTCTTTCCACACGGGGCAAAATAAGTGACTTCTCCCTGCAGCCGCCCGCTGACGTTCTTTAATCTCGTTTCTCGTTGCCAGCTATGGAAATGAATCATAGCGTTACATAAGATGCAGAGGTGTCATACCTAAAGCAGGTCATAGGCGAAGATAACTCAGCCTTACATCTTCACAAATTAATGAAGGAGCAGACGAGTCAACTACAGACGTGTCCATCTTCGCTCCCAGTAACTATATATCATCGATTGTATAACATGGAAATTAATTCACCTTCCTCATATTGTGCCCAATCTCAGCCATATGTAATTATCCTGGACAATATAGGGCTACGCTGCACAATTATATATTATTGTATCCAAACAGAAATTAAGTTTATATATGAGTCAACCACTGTGACTTCAGCAATTGCTAGAAACAAGAGTATTTGCCATAGTATTTACCATGTAAGTAGCAGTGACATTAAAGGGGGTCTACCAACTCCACCAAGCGTTATCATCTGTTAGCAGCATGTTGTAGCAAAAAGCACTGTGATTTCCAACATATTTTTGTGGAATATCCAGTTCCCAAGATATTCCCAGTTTAATCTGTATGCTAATGAGGCAGTTGGTGTACCCCGATTGTACCCACAAAGAGCTGCTATTTCTGTCTAAATCACTTCATTCTTCTTCCAGTGTTGCTCCTTGCTTCACACCATGGAGAGGGTAGTAGTCCATGCAGGAATGGCAGTGAATATCCAGGTAGGAGTAGTAGTGCCCTGAATGCTCAAGCCTTTATTTTAGTGCACTAACTGCCTAATTAGCATACAGATTATAATAGGAAACTCTCAGCAACAGTATAATGTATGGAAATAATAAATGAACATTTTACACTGCCTTATACCCATAACCCACTGCCCTATACACATAACCAACTGCCCTATACACATAACCCACTGCCCTATACACATAACCCACTGCCCTATACACATAACCCACTGCCCTATACACATAACCCACTGCCTTATACACATAACCCACTGCCCTATACACATAACCCACTGCCCTATACACATAACCCACTGCCTTATACACATAACCCACTGCCCTATACACATAACCCACTGCCCTATACACATAACCCACTGCCTTATACACATAACCAACTGCCCTATACACATAACCCACTGCCCTATACACATAACCCGCTGCCCTATACACATAACCCACTGCCCTATACACATAACCCACTGCCCTATACACATAACCCACTGCCCTATACACATAACCCACTGCCTTATACACATAACCCACTGCCTTATACACATAACCCACTGCCTTATACACATAACCCACTGCCTTATACACATAACCCACTGCCCTATACACATAACCTACTGCCCTATACACATAACCCACTGCCTTATACACATAACCCACTGCCCTATACACATAACCCACTGCCCTATACACATAACCTACTGCCTTATACACATAACCCACTGCCCTATACACATAACCCACTGCCTTATACACATAACCCACTGCCCTATACACATAACCTACTGCCCTATACACATAACCCACTGCCTTATACACATAACCCACTGCCCTATACACATAACCCACTGCCCTATACACATAACCTACTGCCTTATACACATAACCCACTGCCCTATACACATAACCCACTGCCTTATACACATAACCCACTGCCCTATACACATAACCCACTGCCCTATACACATAACCCACTGCCTTATACACATAACCCACTGCCTTATACACATAACCCACTGCCCTATACACATAACCCACTGCCTTATACACATAACCCGCTGCCTTATACACATAACCCACTGCCCTATACACATAACCCACTGCCTTATACACATAACCCACTGCCCTATACACATAACCCACTGCCCTATACACATAACCCACTGCCCTATACACATAACCCACTGCCCTATACACATAACCCACTGCCTTATACACATAACCCACTGCCCTATACACATAACCCACTGCCTTATACACATAACCCACTGCCCTATACACATAACCCACTGCCCTATACACATAACCCACTGCCCTATACACATAACCCACTGCCTTATACACATAACCCACTGCCCTATACACATAACCCACTGCCCTATACACATAACCCACTGCCCTGTACACATAACCCACTGCCTTGTACACATAACCCACTGCCTTATACACATAACCCACTGCCCTATACACATAACCCACTGCCTTATACACATAACCCACTGCCTTATACACATAACCCACTGCCCTATACACATAACCCACTGCCCTATACACATAACCCACTGCCTTATACACATAACCCACTGCCCTATACACATAACCCACTGCCTTATACACATAACCCACTGCCTTATACACATAACCCACTGCCTTATACACATAACCCACTGCCCTATACACATAACCCACTGCCTTATACACATAACCCACTGCCCTATACACATAACCCACTGCCCTATACACATAACCCACTGCCTTATACACATAACCCACTGCCCTATACACATAACCCACTGCCCTATACACATAACCCACTGCCCTATACACATAACCCACTGCCTTATACACATAACCCACTGCCCTATACACATAACCCACTGCCTTATACACATAACCCACTGCCTTATACACATAACCCACTGCCTTATACACATAACCCACTGCCTTATACACATAACCCACAGCCTTATACACATAACCCACTGCCCTATACACATAACCCACTGCCCTATACACATAACCCACTGCCTTATACACATAACCCACTGCCCTATACACATAACCCGCTGCCCTATACACATAACCCGCTGCCCTATACACATAACCCACTGCCCTATACACATAACCCACTGCCCTATACACATAACCCACTGCCTTATACACATAACCCACTGCCCTATACACATAACCCACTGCCCTATACACATAACCCGCTGCCCTATACACATAACCCACTGCCCTATACACATAACCCACTGCCCTATACACATAACCCACTGCCTTATACACATAACCCACTGCCCTATACACATAACCCACTGCCTTATACACATAACCCACTGCCCTATACACATAACCCACTGCCCTATACACATAACCCACTGCCCTATACACATAACCCACTGCCTTATACACATAACCCACTGCCTTATACACATAACCCACTGCCTTATACACATAACCCACTGCCCTATACACATAACCCACTGCCTTATACACATAACCCACTGCCCTATACACATAACCCACTGCCTTATACACATAACCCACTGCCTTATACACATAACCCACTGCCTTATACACATAACCCACTGCCCTATACACATAACCTACTGCCTTATACACATAACCCACTGCCCTATACACATAACCCACTGCCCTATACACATAACCTACTGCCTTATACACATAACCCACTGCCCTATACACATAACCCACTGCCCTATACACATAACCCACTGCCTTATACACATAACCCACTGCCCTATACACATAACCCACTGCCTTATACACATAACCCACTGCCTTATACACATAACCCACTGCCTTATACACATAACCCACTGCCTTATACACATAACCCACTGCCCTATACACATAACCCACTGCCCTATACACATAACCCACTGCCCTATACACATAACCCACTGCCCTATACACATAACCCACTGCCTTATACACATAACCCACTGCCCTATACACATAACCCACTGCCTTATACACATAACCCACTGCCTTATACACATAACCCACTGCCTTATACACATAACCCACTGCCCTATACACATAACCCACTGCCTTATACACATAACCCACTGCCTTATACACATAACCTACTGCCTTATACACATAACCCACTGCCCTATACACATAACCCACTGCCCTATACACATAACCCACTGCCCTATACACATAACCCACTGCCTTATACACATAACCCACTGCCCTATACACATAACCCACTGCCCTATACACATAACCCACTGCCTTATACACATAACCCACTGCCCTATACACATAACCCACTGCCCTATACACATAACCCACTGCCTTATACACATAACCCACTGCCCTATACACATAACCCACTGCCCTATACACATAACCCACTGCCCTATACACATAACCCACTGCCCTATACACATAACCAACTGCCTTATACACATAACCCACTGCCCTATACACGTAACCCACTGCCCTATACACGTAACCCACTGCCCTATACACGTAACCCACTGCCTTATACACATAACCCACTGCCTTATACACATAACCCACTGCCTTATACACATAACCCACTGCCCTATACACATAACCCACTGCCCTATACACATAACCCACTGCCCTATACACATAACCCACTGCCCTATACACATAACCCACTGCCCTATACACATAATCCACTGCCTTATACACATAACCCACTGCCTTATACACATAACCCACTGCCTTATACACATAACCCACTGCCCTATACACATAACCCACTGCCCTATACACATAACCCACTGCCCTATACACATAACCCACTGCCCTATACACATAATCCACTGCCCTATACACATAACCCACTGCACTATACACATAACCCACTGTTTTATACACATAACCCACTGCCTTATACACATAACCCACTGCCCTATACACATAACCCACTGCCTTATACACATAACCCACTGCCTTATACACATAACCCACTGCCTTATACACATAACCCACTGCCCTATACACATAACCCACTGCCTTATACACATAACCCACTGCCCTATACACATAACCCACTGCCCTATACACATAACCCACTGCCCTATACACATAACCCACTGCCTTATACACATAACCCACTGCCTTATACACATAACCCACTGCCCTATACACATAACCCACTGCCCTATACACATAACCCACTGCCCTATACACATAACCCACTGCCTTATACACATAACCCACTGCCCTATACACATAACCCACTGCCTTATACACATAACCCACTGCCCTATACACATAACCCACTGCCTTATACACATAACCCACTGCCCTTTACACATAACCCACTGCCTTATACACATAACCCACTGCCCTATACACATAACCCACTGCCCTATACACATAACCCACTGCCTTATACACATAACCCACTGCCCTATACACATAACCCACTGCCCTATACACATAACCCACTGCCCTATACACATAACCCACTGCCTTATACACATAACCCACTGCCCTATACACATAACCCACTGCCCTATACACATAACCCACTGCCCTATACACATAACCCACTGCCCTATACACATAACCCACTGCCCTATACACATAACCCACTGCCCTATACACATAACCCACTGCCTTATACACATAACCCACTGCCCTATACACATAACCCACTGCCTTATACACATAACCCACTGCCCTATACACATAACCCACTGCCCTATACACATAACCCACTGCCTTACACACATAACCCACTGCCCTATACACATAACCCACTGCCCTATACACATAACCCACTGCCTTATACACATAACCCACTGCCCTATACACATAACCCACTGCCCTATACACATAACCCACTGCCCTATACATATAACCCACTGCCCTATACACATAACCCACTGCCCTATACACATAACCCACTGCCTTATACACATAACCCACTGCCCTATACACATAACCCACTGCCTTATACACATAACCCACTGCCCTATACACATAACCCACTGCCCTATACACATAACCCACTGCCTTATACACATAACCCACTGCCCTATACACATAACCCACTGCCCTATACACATAACCCACTGCCTTATACACATAACCCACTGCCCTATACACATAACCCACTGCCCTATACACATAACCTACTGCCTTATACACATAACCCACTGCCCTATACACATAACCCACTGCCTTATACACATAACCCACTGCCCTATACACATAACCCACTGCCTTATACACATAACCCACTGCCTTATACACATAACCCACTGCCCTATACACATAACCCACTGCCCTATACACATAACCCACTGCCTTATACACATAACCCACTGCCCTATACACATAACCCACTGCCCTATACACATAACCCACTGCCTTATACACATAACCCACTGCCCTATACACATAACCCACTGCCCTATACACATAACCCACTGCCTTATACACATAACCCACTGCCCTATACACATAACCCACTGCCCTATACACATAACCTACTGCCTTATACACATAACCCACTGCCCTATACACATAACCCACTGCCTTATACACATAACCCACTGCCCTATACACATAACCCACTGCCCTATACACATAACCCACTGCCCTATACACATAACCCACTGCCTTATACACATAACCCACTGCCTTATACACATAACCCACTGCCCTATACACATAACCCACTGCCTTATACACATAACCCACTGCCCTATACACATAACCCACTGCCCTATACACATAACCCACTGCCCTATACACATAACCCACTGCCCTATACACATAACCCACTGCCCTATACACATAACCCACTGCCCTATACACATAACCCACTGCCTTATACACATAACCCACTGCCCTATACACATAACCCACTGCCTTATACACATAACCCACTGCCCTATACACATAACCCACTGCCCTATACACATAACCCACTGCCTTACACACATAACCCACTGCCCTATACACATAACCCACTGCCCTATACACATAACCCACTGCCTTATACACATAACCCACTGCCCTATACACATAACCCACTGCCCTATACACATAACCCACTGCCCTATACACATAACCCACTGCCCTATACACATAACCCACTGCCCTATACACATAACCCACTGCCTTATACACATAACCCACTGCCCTATACACATAACCCACTGCCTTATACACATAACCCACTGCCCTATACACATAACCCACTGCCCTATACACATAACCCACTGCCTTATACACATAACCCACTGCCCTATACACATAACCCACTGCCTTATACACATAACCCACTGCCCTATACACATAACCCACTGCCCTATACACATAACCCACTGCCCTATACACATAACCCACTGCCCTATACACATAACCCACTGCCTTATACACATAACCCACAGCCTTATACACATAACCCACTGCCCTATACACATAACCAACTGCCCTATACACATAACCCACTGCCCTATACACATAACCCACTGCCCTATACACATAACCAACTGCCCTATACACATAACCCACTGCCCTATACACATAACCCACTGCCCTATACACATAACCCACTGCCTTATACACATAACCCGCTGCCTTATACACATAACCCACTGCCCTATACACATAACCCACTGCCTTATACACATAACCCACTGCCCTTTACACATAACCCACTGCCCTATACACATAACCCACTGCCTTACACACATAACCCACTGCCCTATACACATAACCCACTGCCCTATACACATAACCCACTGCCTTATACACATAACCCACTGCCCTATACACATAACCCACTGCCCTATACACATAACCCACTGCCCTATACACATAACCCACTGCCCTATACACATAACCCACTGCCCTATACACATAACCCACTGCCTTATACACATAACCCACTGCCCTATACACATAACCCACTGCCTTATACACATAACCCACTGCCCTATACACATAACCCACTGCCCTATACACATAACCCACTGCCTTATACACATAACCCACTGCCCTATACACATAATCCACTGCCCTATACACATAAACCTACTGACTGTTAAAGGCTTCTAATCCACAGCCATCCACAATCTTCCCCGCTTATCATAAATAATAAACCTACCACCTATTTACAATTTTTGTCTACCAGGCAAATTATTGGTAACAAGTATCCATAGGAATGTTGGTTTCTCATAACTGGGCTGGATTACTGCATCATTTACATTGCGGGTTTAAGGTGCAAGATTATTGGCAGAATGTGATGGAGGTGATTCTCTTTCGCTTTTTCTCATCCTGCAGAATAATAAGACCCTAACTGTTGTCTGGCAGTCAGTGATGAAGTGAATACATTCCTTTTCACAGCAGGGTGTAAAACAAGACACTGCTATGAGTAAGGTGAACAGTCTCATATGATGACATCTAGTGGGCAATAATAAAACTACAATATTTCATATTTAACATCAGGTAAGATATAAAAAATACATAGGTAAGTAAAATCACCTTAAACAAGAAAAAACTGTCTAGGTCCTTATGTAACCTACCCATACTCCAGTGGAATACGCAATTCTCGCTCATCCGTGACTCTTCGTCTCTTGGCAGAACCTTAATGCAAAAAGTAAAACTTTTCTGTTACTATTATATGTATGTATTTTTATTCTTTCACATAAGTTTAATACAATTAATATTGGTTCTGACTTTACTTCTCACTGTCATTCGTACCAATTTTTAAGATAACCAGACTCCCTTACCATACGGCAGGTGTCCAGCAGAGGGCGTATGCAGCCAATACTGAAGCTCCATATAACTGCGCTAATAAATTTAACCCAAATTAACTCAAATTGACTGTTTTGAGTTGGAAATGATGTTAAATGACCAAGAGTTGTTTCCAGTAGTTAAACATGACTACAGGAGTCCGTCATGCATACTATATGAGTATATTTGAGCATGTAAGCACGCACTCAGGTAAAACTTAAAAGGTCATTTCTATACCGTATAAGCTTATTTTAAATTGTATGTTGCGGCTATAGGTCACAGCGTCGCAGGATAACCACTGCACATCAGCTGCACAATGTGCATGTAGATTTTGCTGAAGACTGTGCTGCGGATTTGGAATGAATTAGCAATGGATATCTCTTTGCTACATTAAACGTGCATAGGAAATGCTAAGAATTCTGCAAACAATTGCCCCCATCATAACCGCCTTATCCTTCTGGGAGGTAAAAATCACTTCCCCTTTTACTTATTCCACTGTAAAGTTTTCCATATAAATTGTAAAGCAGACGATAGAGAGGTTAGAATATGAGATACCACAAGGCGTGTTGGGGCTGAGCGTGGCAGAGGAGCTGTGGAAGTCGGAGGATTGTGTATCGGGGCACAGAGCGGCAGGAGCGGAGCTTGGACTCTTTATCACTTGCAGGTTCAGGGGTGTGGAGTGAGACGCGGTGCTGTTTGCTGTGCTGTTCGCGGAGGGAGTCGTTTTGTTGAACTTCAATTTTTCCCCTTCTGTGTCAGTGTCCGATTCATCTTTGTCATCGTCATCTTCTGTTCCCTCCGAATCAGACTCCGAATTGCTATCCGACTCTGTATCGGGAAAAAGAAAGCAAAAAAACATGTCAAACTTTCTTCTTCATAGTCAGAGAAGGGGATGGTGACACTGACTGTCAAGAACATCCAAGCTGCGCCTCGCAGCTGTCTCCTGATAACTACTCCTATCATCTCTAGCTATTTCCGCACTCTGTGTACCCTGCTCTATAGGACTTTCTACAATGCAGCTTATAAGTATTACATTACCTTTTATACATTATCAGGCCAATATGTATTTCCATTACTCAATATGTTCAACTACTACTATTATAGCGATCTGTTCTCCCTTATTATTCTATAGCCCCTTCCTTAATGGCAAACAGAGCGATTAACATGTCAATTAAAATTAAGCCGTAATACTATATACAAACCATTGACAGGTGTGGAGCTGTTACTTTGTAAGTAGCAGTGAAAAATATTAGGGTGCGGTCAAATGCAGCGCTAGCGTACAAGGACAGGTCTGGGGCTGATCGCATATGCATTTCTATGGAACCAGAACCCGGAGTCTTGCATTAAAACAATGCAAGACAGTGGGTTCTGGTTACCAATCGCTTGCATTTCCATAAAAATGCGTATGCGATCGGCCCGTTTGAAAATGTAGCGCTAGAGGTACGTGTGACTGCACCAATACATAATTAATGCATAGATCAAAATTGTCATATCTCTTAAAGAGGTTGTCCCATGTTAAAAGGAAATCTACCATCACAACCAGACACTTCCTCATAGATCCAGGCACCATGACTGTGATAATCTTCTTATATTTGTTATCCATGGCCTCCTTCCTTCCAAATCAACTGTTACACTTATGCTAATGAGAAAGAAGAAGTCTGGGGGGGGGGGGGCGGTCGAAAACCCCTCCATGCTGTAACCACAGAGACTGTTACATTGTCTCCCCTTCCCCCCTCCCTCTTCCTTCTCACTTCAGCAGTACACACTAGGAGGGGGTAAGTGCTGAGGGAGCAGAGGGGAGACAGTGTAACAGCCTGTGTAGCTACAGCACAGAGAAGCTTTTGTAACCCCCCCCCACCTTTTAGACTCATTTGCATAATTTTAATAGTTGATTTTAGAAGGAAAAAGGCTGTGGATTACAAATATAAGAAGATTACCACAGTCACGGTGCCTGGATCTATGAATAAGTATCCCTGGTTTATCCTGATGGATTTTAATAGTAGATTTCCTATAATTGTTATGGACAGATTGGGATATAGCAGTTGGACCACCAAACTATCAAAATAACGGGGTTGCATTCCCGCCATTTCCCATAAAATGTGCATTGTGCGGCTCCACGCAATGTCTATGCTAATGACAGAGCCTAGAACAGCGCTCCGCTATCTCCAGTTATCTCCATCAATCGTTGGCAGAGGGACCCCTGTTCTCTTGATCAGTGGGGGTCCCAGTGGTCTGACCCCCACTGATCCACAGGATTTATACAAAAGGCTATGCATCATGGGCAGGAACTTCAAAGCAACAGAAAGCTTTCGATGAAGACCAGATTGATCTGTAGCAGGGACTATCTATCTATAGTGGTGTCTAAAATGGAAAGCAATGGACAGAATCATCTCAGTGCTTCTCAGGTTCTTCTGGAACACTTATTATAAATAGCGAGAAATGTGGAATACTGGTAAAAATAAATCACCATTTGCTCCACATCAAAGAGGTTCCTATACTTTGATAAATATGGACCTCGATAATTAGCAGGACTGTGCGATCCAGAGGTCAATCAATCCTTACAAAGTACAAAGATTAGGTCTTGGACTCGAAGGTCACTTATAATTAATCACCAGGCGCACAATTTAAAGGAAATCTACCATCAAAATCCATCATGATAAACCAAGGGCACTTATACTTATAATCTGCTCATATATGTCATCTATGACCCCCTTCCTCCTAAAATCAACTTTTAAAATTATGCTAATGAGCCAGAAGGGCCCTTGGGGGTGTTCCCATTGCCCTTCCATGCTGTAGAATTACAGGCTGTTACACTGTTCAAGAGCACTTTCCCCCACCCACTGAGTAAGATGACATCTGATAGAAGGAGGGGAAAGTACAGACAGCGCAGAGGGGCTCTGGTAACGCCCAGAGCCCTTCTGGCTCATAAGCATAATTTTAAAATTTGATTTTAGAAGGAAGGAGGCCATTGTTTTCATTTTCCATCTGCTCCTTCCATGCCAAAACTTCACTTTAGAAATATGCAAATGAGGCTGGAGTGCTTTTGGGGGGTATTAGCAGAGCATCTCAGGTGTCCAGCTCCACAGCAATCCTCACCCTTTGATATGTCCCTCCTGGGTCAGTGAGCTGTGGAGCCGAAGCCCTGAAATGCTGGGAGTACTGCAGTCTAATGTGCATTTTTCTCAAGTTTTGGCATGGAAAAACAACAAAGGTATGGTTGGCATCTGCCGGGATAGACCTACATAACATAGTGGTGAGTTAAGATAGGTAAATCCTAGTGAAGGACCTAGTGGTCGACTTGACCTTTTTTAGATTTTGTCATTGCTAATGTTAGAGTTCTCATTGGACCAAGTGTCACCATGGTAACAGACAACAACACTCTTGGTGTAGTCTGATCTTGAATTTTTGTACTTCTAACTAATCTACCAAAAGTACGTTGGCATAAATTTGGGGAACACGTAAGAAAGTATGGGGCAGGATCATATTAAACCAAAATTTGCTTGCCGTCGGTTGCCATTGAGATGCTTAGGGCTCATAAGGCTGTGTGTATAACCAGCAATACAATGCCCAATATAAGCGAGTCACAAACCAGACTGACTGTCAGAATCATCGTCTTCATCATCTTCATCCTCCTCTTCGTCATCTTCATCGTCGTCCTCGTCGTCGTCTTCTTCATTAGAGTCCTCGGAGTCCTTGCTGCTGGGGATATCAGAGTCCGTTCCTCGAAACTTATCTAGTAAAGACTTTGCAGCGTTTCCATGATGGGGAGGTTTTATTGCTGGTGAGTTATTGTCCAGAGATTTCTCCTTACAAAGATTGTGTAATAAAGGGGATCCGCTCGGCCCCAGGACCGATTTGCCCGATGAATTCTTTTTCACACAGGAACTCAGATTGATTGGAGTGGAAAACTGTGCGCTGGTGGAAACTGCTATATTATCGCTTAGTTTATGTTCCCGCTTAGATTTGGTGGTGAGTGCCAGGGGGGCTTCCTGGATAACACAAGGGATGACTCCATTTGGCTGGTGATTTCCCAATAGAGCGGTTGTTAAGAAGGGATTGGAGTGATTATTCTCTAACGATTTCTGTTGGTGACTGATGGATTTGGGACTGGATACTGGCGGGGACACCATTGTCTTTTTCTGGTGCTTGGAGCCGTCTTGTGGCTTGTGTAGTTGTGCAGGGAATGTCTGTTTGTGGTGATCCTGTATGTCAAGAGAGAAAAATATATGTAAAGACCATGAGATTGACAAACATCACTCTACGACTCTGGACAAAGTCATATTTAGTAATATTAATTATATCGACCCACATGTTAGAACAGTACATAGATCATGAGATATCCAGTATTAATACTGTGGCATATAAGTGGTACATCCAATCAAAGGCCTAAGCGGTCAAACGCCTTCCATCCGTAGTCAACAATGAGGCCATTTTTTATAGTGATCATGTAAATCACACAATTCAAACACACGCTTATCCGACCCACCACCCTATTTCAAATCTTAGACTCAATGCCACAATAGCCATGGGTGGATCTTTACTGGACCTCCTGTTCTGGGCACCACCGTATCTATAGGAAATAAAGTTTAGATATGGTCACCCTACCCCCATGTTCCAAATTTTCCAGCCAGGGGTAGAGGTAGGTTGATTGGGTTTAAGGCGTTAGGAAAGAGCAGTAGTTGAATACTAGAAAAAGATTCAAGTCTTACAAATACAACCAACCATTGGGTTGATGTGGCTCTTGCTGTACATGATGAACATGCAAGACTAGCGGGGAGCACTGGAGATGAAGTGGTGACTAATTTTACAGTTGAGTAAGGTTGTTTTTTTAAAATTTCATATGATTTTTTGGTCTTTGAAAGTTTTCTAAACTATTGGACAACACATTTAACATGGTTACCATCCACCATGTGTCATGTACAATATTGTTATTTTCTCATAAGGCTGAGAGACCTTTGGGTCCTATACAGGGACAGCGCATACCTGGGCAAGTGTCGGGGCCCAAAGCTGCTGGGGGGCCCACATAAGGTTGTACATATGAAATCCATAGGCGTATCTAATGAATCCATAGTGGGTGAGGGAGGCTTTATATAAAATAAACATGAGAGGGCTTTATGCAAAATAACCATGAGGGTATGATAAACTAGGGAATATTTTAGGGAACAGGAGACTGTTTTAGTCTCTGAATTTCTAATGCCGCCAGAAGAATTCACTGCAAAGGGGCCCACTGAGGCTCTGTCGCCCAGGGGCCTACTGAAACCTGGAGCCGACCTCGGTCCTACAGACAGCTGGACCTACATAATTACTAGAATAAACGTATCCATCCCCATATATTCTGCATCCTGGTAAAAATTCTGGTGTAATTATCGAAACAATCGATTACTTTAAATATCCTGAAACAATCTCAGTTAGGAAGACCCCTTCAGATAGTATGAGGAAATTGTGTGTGTTTCAAAACCAAATATCATCCCCCCCCCCCCGACATGTTATCCATCTTAGATGAATGACTCCTCACGATGAATATAGTGACTCTTAATTCCCAGGCCGCTTGTGGGACATGATTGCACTTAGCTTGGACGAGCCTCCTCACCGATTCTGACAGCGCTGAAGAGGCCAGGCTTGGTTAGGGCTAACACACAAAATGTCTCCCGTGGGGTAATTTGAGGTAACACCATGTCCAATTCAGTTTATCTCTTACAATGTTTGAATAGATGATTTTCTCAAGAGTCATTATCTGTAGAGATTATTGTGATGATTTATGAGAGTGTCAGGCCCATGAAGGCAATACAGCCATTTCCTCAGCAAATAATTCCCATTTTGAGAGAAGTTGCAGCAAGCCGCTCCTGGAGCATGGTGTCAGCACAGGAACAGCATGGTAATAGGAGGCCGGTAATGAGGTAGCTTTCTGCTTTATTGGCTCGGGACAAAGGGCAATCAGATAAAGTGCTCACTTCTCTCCGGCTTCATCCCCACGCGTTTGCAGACAGGGATGGTTATGTTCTTCAAGATGAACTCTGAGCTGAGACTTCAAAACATTCTTGTAATTCCAGGGGAAAAAAAAAAGTCCAATGTTCTCTTTTTAAGAATCTGAATAAACCCTTAGGAATTTGTATTGATTTCTCAAGACTGTTGCATGAGACAAACAATGACTTCATGCTAAGAAGACACAGATACCAACGTCTCAGGTTAAATATTGTCTTCTCCGGGGCCTGACTAAGCCAGGAATGTGCAACAGCCGTGTCATGATCACAGGACGTTCACCTACTACAAGACAAGGCTTTTCTAAGGCCTAGTTATAATACTTACACCAAATTACAAGCTGAATTCAGCTGGGAACTTACATAAGGTTTTATCAGCATCTTCCTACTTCTTAAGAGTCACTTAAAAAATGAGGATTGTCTTCTGAGAAGTTCTGTGCCAAACTCCTTCTCCCATTAAGACCAATGAGTGTCTGCCAGTTCCTGGTCATCTTTCTACGAGAGGCAATACCCGAATGCCACTGAAAAAACTAAATGGCATGGCCTATACTCTCAGGAATATAGAATTCCAAAATGTATGGCACGTCTGTTAAAATCCTGAATCCTGATTTTAGGCTCAAACTCAATTAAAGATTGAGAAATTGAGCCTAACAATGCATTACTCTGATAGATGATAGATTACCCATGTACACGTTGAAGAATATTTCCGCATGGAAAATGACATTAGCTGTCAATAAGGAATGAGTTCAGGAGTGTGAAATAAGGTCTGAATGAGTTAGGAAGTTGATCGGGGGGGGGGGGGGGGGTCTGAATGACTTTAGGAGTCTGACCTGGGGTTGAAATGAGATAATATTAGGAGTCTGTATTAGGTTAGATCTGGGGTCTAAGTTAGTTTAGGAGTCTAACATGGGGTCTAAATGAGTTTAGGTGTCTGATTTAGGGTTTGGATGAGTTTAGGAGTCTAATCTATGGTCTGAATGGGTTTAGGAGCCTGATCTAGAGTCTGAATAAGCGTAGGAGCCAGATAGGAGTCTGTATTAGGTTAGAAGTCTCATCTGGGGTCTGAGTTAGTTTAGGAGTCTGATATGAGGTCTAAATGAGTTTAGGAGCCTTACTTGGGGTCTGATTTGGGGTCTGAATAAGTTCAGGAGCCTGATTTGGGGTCTGAATAAGTTTAGAGGCCTGATCTGGGGTCTGAATAAGTTTAGAGGCCTGATCTGGGGTCTGAATAAGTTTAGAGGCCTGATCTGGGGTCTGAATAAGTTTAGAGGCCTGATCTGGGGTCTGAATTCGTTTAGGAGCCTGATCTGGGGTCTGAATGAGCTTCGGTGTCTAAAGAGAGGTCTGAATGGGTTTCGGAGCTTGATCTGGGGTCTGATTGAGCTTAAGAGTCTGATCTGGGGTGTGAATGAGGTTATGAGCCTGATATGAGGTTTGAATGAGTTTAGGAACCTGATCTGGAGTCTGATTGAACTTAGGAGCCTGATGTGACGTGTGATTGTGCTTAGGACTCTCATCTGGGGTCTGAATAATTTTAGGAGTCTGATCTGAGATCTGAATTAGTAAGTGGTCTGTGGCTTGATGAGATTAGAGTCTAACAATCTAATATTGGGTCCGATCTGAATTAATTTAGGATAAATCTGCAAGATGCATATTTATAAAAATTCATGGACTACCCAAAAAGACCTGCTTGGTTTATCTTTTATGACCACTGACTAATACATACAGAAATTTCTGCACTGAAAATATCAGAGATACCCATTTCCAGGATAAGAAGCTATTTTTCTATGCTCACCAAGTGTCCTGTTGTGAGACATTGAAGGGCACAGCAGGAGCCTCTGAGCTATTTTAAAGGGAGTGCGCGGTTATAGATATCTTGTGGCGCCGCTGCATTTTTAACATTTGTATTTTTAAGAGCTACAAAGAGAGAATACATACTTGAAATTTACATGTCATTTTATAGTTAAACATTGGTTAGAAATCCACAACGGGTCTTCAGGTAACACGTATTAGTATCGCTTACAAGTAGAACAGAGTAAATTCCAGCCTGTTAATCTAACCGTGACCCGATGTTCACCTTTTTGGGAGGATTTTTGAGTTTTGAGTTTTTGAGTTTCTCACATTTGGGACTATTATGCAAAATGCTGAATGCTTTACATAAGGTTCCCTTTTAGGTGCCCATACACTTTCTATAACTGTTGATTGAACAATCAGCTATTTATCCCTCCTTCCTATGAAGGACACTTTGGGGCACATTTACGTACCCGGTCCTGTCGCGATCCTGTGGTGCGTTCTCCGACGAGGATTCGGGTCTGCCGCGATGCACGAAGCTCGTGCGCCCAAATTCCTGCATCCGTCGCTTCTGTGCCGAGGTCCTCCGGAGTTCACCTTCTTCTTCCCGGTGCTTGTAAGTGCGCTTCTTGCGCCACATTTCTAAACGTTAAATCCTGCGCGTTGCCCGAATCCGTCAGGTTGTCCGTTGGCCCTCCCCTCGATTTCTGCCATGTCCAAAATCCGATCGCGTGCGCCAAGATCCCGGGGCAATTCGGCGCGAAACGGAAATCGTCGGGAAACCCGACGAAAATGCGCTCCGCAGACCCTTAGTAAATAAGCCCCATTGTATTAATTGCTTGTCTGCTTTAAGATACAAATTTATAGTAATGTTAAAAAGAAATGACGCTTCCTACCCTTTTAATTCTCAGGTCGCTGGGTTGTGGCATGGGTTCTTCCGAGGTATTTTTGTTCCCTGGTTTGAGTCCATCAGATAATGGGGCTCCAAGCTTCAAGCTGGTATCCTTACTGGATTGATTAAGCAAACTAGAGGGTTTGGTAGTAGAGACCAGTCCTGTACATTGTATTACACTTGTGTGTTTGTTCACAGCCTCCTCCTTGGCCTGAGAGCTTTGGAATATAAAAGGAAGATGCTGGGACAAAACCTGAGGATGTTTTTGCTGGGACTGGAATGGTGAGCGGCTCTGGGAGTCGGGAACAAGAGGTAACTGCTGGTGTACACGTTTTTCCGGCAACTTCTCCGCTTGGTTTCCATCTGTTTTCAGGTCAGGGATGTTATGAATTAGCACCTAAAAATAAATAAAGGAAATGTCATATTTCTTAAGAAATAGCGACACCAATCCACAGCTGTGCTCCTTCCACCGGCCTCCGGGTTGGTTCCTGTACAAACAGCAGTAAATGAAACATTCCTGTATTTATGTTATAGGAAAGAAATAGAGTTTTAGGAGGATTCAACACTTTTGCCCAAAAATAAGAATCATGTGTGGGCAAGTGATTTCCCAAATGTTACAAAGCTGTGTGGTTTTGACTTTGGCTTTTGGTTTTTGTAATGGGTTACCAGACTTGATCATAACAAATAAAATAATAAAATTCATGTATTTTGGAACTATATGATATGGTACATTTGCGCAGATTTAGGGCACATGAGCAACTGGCTGCTCTGTTTTTTTTTTTCTGGGGCATAATGAGGTCCCATCATTGAGACCCCCACGATCAGCATGTTAGTCCTCTGAATAAGGGGCTTATTTGGTGTGACTAGACAACCCCTTTAAGAGTTCAGGGAACACCACAGGACATTCCTATATTCCTTAATGTCGAGAAGACAACTGATTTATAATAGATATCTCATGTCCGCAGTCCAACTCCTGTAAAACCCTGCGTTTAATACAATATCACTGGAAGTCTTGTCTGGAGGGGAAAGGTTGTGTTACATGGGATTCAACCTTATGTTATAAATGGCTCTCCTCAATCTGCTCTTGTTAATAAAGGAGGGTCCTTAAAGGGAGAGACCCATCAGAATTTGGAACCCCAGGGAGATCAGTACATTAGTTGTCTTACTCCTGGCACCACTGCAAAAAAATATTTTGCTTGGGGAAGCCATGGAAAATGGGAAAATGTAGAATGATATTGACCATTGTTATAATACTTGGCCAACTTGTTCTGAGCCCTTCCTAGTTATTAGAGGCGGGTCCCGAGCAGGTGACCTAACCCTCTCCAGATATAACCTAAATGGACCAGGGTTTTCTTCAGAAACAATTCCTTTAAAGTTCACCCGATCATTTGGGATATTATATAACAAATTAATTCTAGATTAGAAGTTTTCTAGATTCAATTTACTGTATGGGAGCAGATTAGATA
Source organism: Engystomops pustulosus (assembly GCF_040894005.1). Classification (NCBI taxonomy): domain Eukaryota; kingdom Metazoa; phylum Chordata; class Amphibia; order Anura; family Leptodactylidae; genus Engystomops; species Engystomops pustulosus. Next base: position 98,233,802 of record NC_092418.1, on the reverse strand, counting down.
CAGCGAAAGGTCAAGTGCTCCGAAATACTTACTCTATTTAAAGTGCACCAAATAATGACTTATTAATATTAATTTACAAGGCATTTTCTTTAAATGACTTTGTCAGCTTGAACTCCATCCGCAGACCTGGATTAAGAAGTTAACTAACAAATGGTAGTGAATTGATTAAGCGATTGGGGCCAGCCGCGGACCATTATCAAGGTAATTTGCTAAATTCAATATTGATTTGCTTGCTAATGGACCAGCAGACAAGAGACAGTACCAGCGTTTAACTTCATATATTGCCTTCTGGACGCTATGATTGGCGGCTGATAATTTACGCTACACATCACTTGGATTACTGAAACAAATGGTAATGTCTTTATGTGTCTATTTGGTATAAAGTTTACTCGCGCGGTCATAAATCAGTAGCTGCTGCAAAGGATTTAAAGACGATCTTGGAGCAGAACCGGTGACTTGAAGGAATTTGCTATAGTACATGTGAAGATATTTAATACAATAGACAACATATTGTCATATGCCCTAGTAGGGGTGATTTTCGACACACTCGGTGCTCTTCTCAATATAATACAGACCTGTCCAGTCATTGCCTTTGGGATGTGCCACCTGAATCCTCATTTTCCCGCAGTAGGCCAATGCCTTTGGTACTTCAAGCATAAACAACTATTTTGGGAAACACCTGCGGAAGATCAGTCCAAGCATTCCTGGCTAGTATGAGCAGACCATACGTTTGCATTTGAGTTCAGGGTTCGGCTGTGCGACAAGGACATGATGCCGGATCGGCAAGTTGACGCCATTTGCAACTTGGACATATTGAGGGAATCAGCAAATTGACAACCCCCAGCAACTAACCATTGCTATAATTGGCCAGGTGAGATTATTTGCCAGATTGGCTGTTCAATCACCATCCAGCAATATGTCCAGGTCGTGTGGCTGAACCCGAACCATGACGTTTGGTCTGCTCATTTCGTTGTTCATTCCCAAGATAATCTAGAAGTTATGATCGATCTTCTTTCTAGTGGTCTTAGCAGTAGTGAGTCAGAGCTAGATGCTTCCTGTAGCCATACACCCAGAAAAGGACTGGCCCACCAGGGTACCAGATCCTCCGGTGGGCCCATGGTCTAATCCAATAATAAGCCCCAGAAGTGCAGTTAAAAGTTACAAAGGGTAGAGGGTGGGCCCAGAGCATGATTTTCTCTGGTGGGCCCAAGGAGCCTCAGTCCGAAGCTGCATACATCCGACATAAACTAATGAGGTCTAACCCAAGTGAGTTGTTTTTTATGTATGAAGCAAGACATGAGAGAGTGTCATTATCACACTGTTCTCAGACAGGCCTGATCACTAGCCAAATTTCAGATCAAATAGCAAAGTAGAATCGGAAAAGATAGTTCATTATGTACCTTGCTCTTGTTTTTATTTTGTGCTTCACTCTCAGATTCGGAGTCATCATCATCGCTCTCTTCCATGCTTTGTTCCTCTTCCTCTAAGTCATCAGAGTCACTGCTACTGGCTCCATCACTTGATGTATCGGATGAAGAACCGGAGTCGCTGGAGCTAGAACTTTCCACAGTTTTTTTCCTTTGTTTTTGCTTCAAAAACAATAAAAAAGATAGATTTATCTTAATACTTTAATACTTCCAGATGATATTAGTGAAATATCTAAGGGATAGGAGTCTGACTTCCTTGGTTAACACAGGGTTAGGTTACCCTCACACGGACGTTTATTTTGGCCATGTACTAGCCATTGTTTCTACGGCTAGCAGATGTCCCTGGTCTTTTCTATGGGCTCATGTTTCCACAGCTCCGGTTGAGAGCTGACTGCCCATGCCGAAAAACTCAGATCAGGTCCTATTCCTGCCCGCGCAATCACGGCAATGACTGTTGGGCCATAAACCAGGCACCATGGGATCATTGTTTGTCGACCATGTCCTACACACCTTGGTGGTTACTAAAAGAGTCAAAAAGGAAAACATCCATTCTTAATTGTCCCTTACTCAAATGATGCTGTGAGTACAAGACAATTGACCCCCATTTTTCATCACAGGTCGCTATTATGTAGTAGTTTCATTTTAGTATTTTTATGACCTGGCACCCACTAATAAAACAAGTGCATCCAAAGAAACTTGAAAATCATTGGTAATTGTGGACATTTTCAAAGAAAAAAAAACCCTTACACCTTTATAAAAAGTGACTATGTTAGGACTATTTCCATCTTTTCCTTACGGTATTCGTCCACTGGGGTGACTTATGTCATAAGCTCTTATATAAAAATATACAATTTTTATACCCCCCCCTAAGATTATTCCATACCTTATCTTTATTCTTTTCACTTCTGCCATCTGATTTGCCTTGTTCCTGGCTACTTGCACGGTTTCCCGCCCCGGAGCTTGCACTCTTCGCTTGTCCCGGACTGTTAGTAGTAGTGGTTGATAACACAGAGGTGCAGTTGCTAGTCACTAGTGTAGGGCTACCTCCATTAATAGATCCATTCACACCTGTTGGTAAAAAAATAAAGCTACTGTACAAAAAAAAAACATAAAAAAAAAGACCAGACACGACACAAAAGAACAAACAAATATACCAAGTACAATTCTACATTGTAAGAAATAAATGAAATGTACTCAAGACAAACACTAATTACATCTGTATAGACTAACTAATAACTGTAATTAGCATGCTAACGAGTGACTGATAAAACAGCGAGAACTGTAATTATAATGAATGTTTATTTCACTAAACCCCCCAAATTGTTAATCAGGTTCAATAATTTACACAGAATCCCCATCCGACTAAGACACATGCAGTGCTCACGCCATACATACCCTTCTCGCTTCCTGAACGGTTATTTTTCCCAGGGCCTCGTAGATGAAAGGAGGAGTCGTGATTCTGGGATGGGGGTGTAAATATGGGTGGGATTCCAAGCAATGGGGGGAAGAAAGCAGCGCGGGTGTGCGGATCTGTCGCTCTCCACCATTCTGCAACTCGAAAAAAAAAAGGGAACGCTTTTAAATTATTTATACATTATATTATACATTAGACAAGGACATCATCACCAGCGGAGACAAAGCTTCTTCACTATAAGAACTGTTAATCTGTGGAATAGCTGAGCTCAGGAACTGGTCACAGCAGGGAGTGGAGAGAGTTTCAAAAGTTTCATTGATAGTTATGTTATAATAAAGGGGCATAACTATAGCGGTAGCAGCTTTTGCCGCTGCTATGGGGCCCGGAGTGTCAGGGGGCCCAGGTGCTGACAGTGGCTCCCCCTCTCTACACATCACCATCCTCCTGCATTCTTTTACTAGAAAGCAGAACAGAACCTGTTTTCTTTGGTGCCCTGGGTAATTAGAGGATACACAGTCTCCACAGAGCACTTTCAGAAGCTGTTTAGTACATATATCCACGTTTTGATTGAATTGCATTTTTAAACACACTTCAAGAGCATTGCGGAGGAGTAACTGCCAAAGGTGGATACTTTACACCTAAATATTTGTGTTTGGGAACTAAAACGTGTATTTTGTCAGCTAAACATGCATTTTTTTTTTTACTTTGGGTTTTTGGCTAGTCCCTGAACATTTAGCACTAGACACAAGTGAGTTTGAGCGGTACTCCTCCCTGATGCGCTTAAATTGTGATCTTGTCTCTAAGATATGTTTGGTTTTTTTAAAACACGTTTATTCAACAAGAAAATAGGGCACATACAGGCGTCATAAAGCATGTACAGTACTTACAATTACAACTTATGTGCCGTATAACAGAACTTCAAGGAGGACAAAGCCAAAGAAGGATATAGAGTCAGGGGGGAGTCACACCACCTACCCCATTCCTTTGTAAATTTCTTAGGGTGCTGCCTATGTAGGAAGACTATCCTCTCATATGGAACAACACCATTAACCATGGACTTACATTGGGAGCATCTGGGGGGGTCGCAGATCCATCCACGTGAGTGCCAGCCCCTTACGGGCCATGAACAGCGCGGAGGAAGAATCTTTTTTGATGTGCCCGTAGTTCCTGGTTCAATAGTCCAAATAACCAGACTGCGGGTGTGCGAAATCAACCAGGGACTCCAACATATAAGATAATGGGGCTTATTTACTATGGGTCCTGCGGCCACATTTCCCGCAGGTTTTCCGACATTTCGGGGATTGTGCCGCCGGGACAGGGATTTAGAAAGGGTATTGTGCACGAGATCGGATTTTGCCGTTTCGGCGGCAGCTTTCATGCGACACAAATCGGAGGGCGTGCCATCGGATGATCCGACTGACTCGGACAAACCGCAGCATTTAACTTTAAATTTGTGACGCAAGATCAAGCACTTACATGCACCAGGAAGAAGAAGGTGAACTCCAGCGGACCTGATCGGGGAAGCCACACATGCAGGATATTGGACACACGATCTTCTTAAATCGTGACAGATGTGCATTCCGGTCGGACAATGCACTTTCGGGGATCGTGCAGGACAGGTTAGTAAATGTGCCCCAATATATCACCTCTTTCCAAAATGTTTGGAGAAGTGGACAGGCCCAGATCATGTGCCAAAAGGAAGCGGGGATGTGAAGCTACATCTATGGCAACTAGGGGAAGGAATGCAGCCCATTTGTGTAGCCGTATCGGCGTTAAGTAGCACTGGTGGATTATATAAAGCTGAATACGTTTGTTGTTAATGGAGAGTGATACATGCGGCTCAAGCAGCCCTAAGATATGTTTAAATTAATGATATGAGAGTATATATAAATGGGGCATTGGAGTTTCCAGCTGAAAGTTGATAAGAAGCTACTGCCAATATGGTGGCTCTTGGACCATCATAGTTTTAGAGTAGACAACTGTCATCTCACTCTACTTGTGACCGAACTTTGGTGGTGAGGATTCTAATGGAAGGAACCCTTACCACTCCGATACTTGTAAGAGAGGAATACTCATTGTAAAGATCAACACCTCAGAGAGAATTGGTCCATGTTAGTTACCTAATGCAAACCATTTTCCATTGAGCCAAGTTTTGGCCAAACTATTTCTAGTCACAACAAACCATGGATAGTCCTCCATGGGTCCTTCATGGGTTCTGTACTCGTTTTCTTCTTTCTACCAAAGCCTGGTATGATTTGCCCTCTGAAACTCCTCAGGTGACTCCCCTGACCAGTGATATTCCCTGGCCTTTTATGATTTTTTGGAACCAAATCTAAAGAACTTGAGACTTCCATCTACTATTCTGTTGAAAATTATGACCCATTACTTTATCTGAGTGAGGACTGAAAGAGGGGCAAGTAAGAGAATTCACATGAAGCGGCTGTGATGACTTGGCATGTTTTATTTTATTATTACATCAAAGTAAGTTTCCTGCTGATATTCCAGGACTGGATGCATCATAACGGCATGTGATTTGTGACACTCTAATAGAGCCGGAGTGCTTTTCTATGCAGAATGTGGACAGAGAGATCACAATTTCCATAATAATTTTTTTTCTTCCTGCTAAAATAGGCTGGCAATGACTGCTGATCAGGGCTTGGTTATTAGACGAGACGCCTCTGAGGCTTTCTGTACATATAAAGGAGGATAACGGTATAGCACATAGATTCAGCCACTGTGTAAAGCCTATTAGAACGCGGCTGTAGATTACAGTATATGGAATGGCTCCCTAAAGGGTAGTATATACTCAATGATTTCAAATGTCTTTGGAGAACCGCGGTAACAAGTACCATTCATTTCCTCCAAAGAAGACGAAATAAGTAGCAACAACAGCTGGAGATTTGATAGCTTCAGAGATTGTATGTGGAAAACCTCTGGGGTGCCCACGGCACAACATAATATGCCCTCCGAGGTAGAACAACATCTCCGTGTATAACTAAACTTTCTTATATAACTTATCAAACTAAAATAAGCTGTCTCGGAGGAAGCTAGAAAAAAAAGACTTCTCCTGGGTAACCGATACTAGCGTATTCATGCTCTTTACAGCCACTGAGACACCGTCTTATTCTACATCGGGAAGATATTTCCTTGACGTGTCCTTTGATGTAGGATGTACATTCCCAAATTACGGAGTAAATAATTTCTCTCTCTTGTGCCCTTTGGAAAACCATCACTTCAATTCAAAGCAGAGCTTTTTGGCCTAAAATCTACAAAATAGAACTACAAAAACTGGGGTTATTCAGCTTAGAAAAAAGACAGGTGGAGATCTCATTGCAATTTATTAATACTTGAATCGGCAGTACAGGGAGCTGGGATCTTTTCAATTAACTTTTTGTACCTAGCTCTGTGGCCAAGACAAGGGGACAATCCTGTACACTTAAGGGAAAGGTGGTTCAACCATCTTTGTAGACAGGGGGAATCCTCTATGCTGAGTGGTTCTACCACCACTGTAAACAGGAAGCATCCTCTACACCTAGAGGAGAGGTGGTTCTACCATCACCATAGACAGGGGGCATCCTCTACACCTAGAGGAAAGGAGGTTCTACCATCACCATAGACAGGGGGCATCCTCTACACCTAGAGGAGAGGCAGCTCTACCACCACAATAGACAGGGGGCATCCTCTACACCTAGAGGAAAGGAGGTTCTACCATCACCATAGACAGGGGGCATCCTCTACACCTAGAGAGGAGGAGGTTCTACCATCACCATAGACAGGGGACATCCTTTACACCTAGAGGAGAGGAGGTTCTACCATCACCATAGACAGGGGGCATCCTCTACACCTGGAGGAGAGGAGGTTCTACCATCACCATAGACAGGAGGCATCCTTTACACCTAGAGGAGAGGAGGTTCTACCATCACCATAGACAGGGGACATCCTCTACACCTAGAGGAGAGGAGGTTCTACCATCACCATAGACAGGGGACATCCTCTACACCTAAAGGAAATGTAGATCTACCATCATCATAGACAGGGACATCCTTTACACCTAGAGGAGAGGCGGTTCTACCATCACCATAGACAGGGGGCATCCTCTACACCTAGAGGAAATGTAGATCTACCATCACCATAGACAGGGGGCATCCTCTACACCTAGAGGAAATGTAGATCTACCATCACCATAGACAGGGGGCATCCTCTACACCTAGAGGAAATGTAGATCTACCATCACCATAGACAGGGGGCATCCTCTACACCTAGAGGAAATGTAGATCTACCATCACCATAGACAGGGGGCATCCTCTACACCTAGAGGAAAGGAAGTTCTACCATCACCATAGACAGGGGGCATCCTCTACACCTGGAGGAGAGGAGGTTCTACCATCACCATAGACAGGAGGCATCCTTTACACCTAGAGGAGAGGAGGTTCTACCATCACCATAGACAGGGGACATCCTCTACACCTAAAGGAAATGTAGATCTACCATCATCATAGACAGGGACATCCTTTACACCTAGAGGAGAGGCGGTTCTACCATCACCATAGACAGGGGGAATCCTCTACACCTAGAGGAAATGTAGATCTACCATCACCATAGACAGGGGGCATCCTCTACACCTAGAGGAAATGTAGATCTACCATCACCATAGACAGGGGGCATGCTCTACACCTAGAGGAGAGGCAGATATACCATCACCATAGAGAGGGGCATCCTCTACACCTAGAAAAGAGGCAAGTCTACCATCATCATAGACAGGGAGCATCCTCTACACCTAGAGGAGAGGTGGTTCTACCATCACCATAGATAGAGGGCATCCTCTACACCTAGAGGAGAGGAGGTTCTACCATCACTATAGACAGGGGGCATCCTCTACACCTAGAGGAAATGTAGATCTACCATCATCATAGACATGAGGCATCCTCTACACCTAGAGGGGAGGAGGTTCTACCATCACCATAGACAGGGGGCATCCTCTACACCTAGAGGAGAGGCGGTTCTACCATCACCATAGACAGGGGGCATCCTCTACACCTAGAGGGGAGGAGGTTCTACCATTACCATAGACAGGGGGCATCCTCTTCCCCTAGAGGAGAGATGGTTCTACCATCACCGTAGACAGGAGGCATCCTCTACACCTAGAGGAGAGGAGGTTCTACCATCACCATAGACAGGGGGCATCCTCTACACCTAGAGGAGAGGAGGTTCTACCATCACCGTAGACAGGGGGCATCCTCTACACCTAGAGGAGAGGAGGTTCTACCATCACCGTAGACAGGGGGCATCCTCTACACCTAGAGGAGAGGCAGTTCTACCATCACCATTGTTGTACGAATATAAAAAAGCTGAGGTAACCTATAGGAACTGTATCGTAGACTACTAACACATCACTAAGAAATAATAGGTACTGATACCTATGTGTGTTTGTATATTTTTATTGTTCGTGGAGGCTCCTCTTTCCTGTAACACGGAACAGCAATTGGTCAGGTTGCATTTCTTGTACATGTAAAAGTCTCTGAGGCAGGGAGGTTATTGGCATGCTAAAAGAGCATGGAGGACAAGGATGAGGAAAACGAGCAGCGGGAACACAACAGGTTTATGTCTGACTGCCTCCTGGTGACTGGCATCGCTCTGTAGGCGCTCATTGAAAATCAGAACTGCAGAAGCTGAAAGCATCGCATCCTACTGTCATTTCAATTCCTAGGTCTGCAGTTTAACAAAGGGTAAGGACACACTTTATAGGTTTTTTAATGCAGTATTTGAAGCCAAAACCAGGTGTGGATCGAAAAAACATAAGACCATATAAAGGGCACATTGGATGGAAGTTATAACAACTGGGACCCTTTTCTATTCCAGATCTGACCTGGCATAGAATTTCGCTATAGCCAGTGCAATATTATGGCAAAAGCGATAGTAAATTCTCCAAGCCAGGGCATCCACGACTTGATAACTCCCCACCCCTTTACACCTCCTCATCACCACCCTCCTGCATGGAAGTGACGTAGGGAAAAAAAGTCATAATTCCTTGCTGTGGGCCAGGAATTGTGACTTTTTCACTGCTTGTAATGCCAGAGAACTGTTGTTCAAGCCATGGTTAATGTCCTCCCTTTGTCTTTCGAACTTCACTGAAAAACTTGCCAGTTGTCCTGAGCTTTTGTAGATATACCTGTATCTCCCTTTATGAACCACACTGGATCTTTACATTAAAACTGCAAAGACCTGGTCATGTACAGGTGGCTTTTGAATTCTTTCAAAGCTTTACCAATCTGTTTAGCCCAAAATGGATCCATAGAAACCCCATTCTTCTAATTGAGGCTCAAAGAATCTCTGGGCAGCTGGAATCCTGCAAGGTATGAATTTTCCACTGCATGAAATAGCCAACTGTACCAAATTTGTCGGAACAGTCCCTAATTCATGGACACAGTTTTTAGTGGTCTATAAGTCGAGGGGAGGGGGATAGGGGGTGGTGAGTCCATTTTTCTATTCATAAATTTTGTGAGTTTCCCATGGATAGCTCATAAATGGTGCTTTGACCCCTAAAAACTCGAGACTTGGAGACCCGTTTCTTGCTACCAGCAGAGCATAGACCAGGAGAAGCTAGCTGGAGTAGTTGCTCTAAAGGATCTCCTTTAGCAATAAATAGAAATAACTTGTATTTTTGTCTTCTCCTTGATTTAGTTCCACATTTTAGAAGTAAATTCTCTATACATGAGCAGGATCTGCAGAGGTTTTGAAGAAGTCTTTACCTGGGAAAGGTGCTAACTGGGGATGTGCTGCTAAGGCTGTGGGTGCACCGAGCGTTCCCAAACCACCAAATTCGGAATGTCCTGAGCTGGCTGCGTGCAGGCCGAAAACTGGGTGGCTGATCATTGGAAAGGCACTGGACAGATTGAATGCTTGATCTCCAGAAGCTCTGAACAAGTGTCCTAGGAAAGAAGAGAAAATAAATCATGCGTTAATAAATATAATTTTACATAAATATACAAACTTTAGCCTTCAATCTACAGCCCTCCCAACTGGAGAAAATTTCCCATATTTATACAGAGATGATGTCAGGTCATAAAAATTGAAAAATTACATTTATGTTTGTTTGTATTTCCCATTATAAAATCTTTCCACCAATCACCTTCAACCTTCTTGGAGGAAGTTGAAATCAGCTTCTCATTTTCTCTACAGCGGCCACTACAGGTGAAATGTGGAATTACTGAAATGCTATGTATCCACTGCGACAAAACCTGTCCATATATTGTGCATTCTAATTTTATTTCTCACCAAGTAGATTTAGTTTTCACCAATACGGACAGTAAACTGCAGGATGCTTTCATTGGACATACAGAATTAGAAAATAGGTATACATTGCTTAAAGAAAACAGCGATGTAATCTGCAGATTTAATAGGATTAAACATTCATCGTCTTGAACGCTCGCCAAGTGTGCTGAGGTTATAGTTTATTATATAATATGCCAGATAAGCATGCTGGGAATTGAAGCTCATTGTCTAAAATGCTAAAGTAAAATGCTTGCCTGGCACGCTGAAAGGAGTAGGTTAGCTGATGAAGAAGAGCTGTAGGCTACTGATATTTCATTTTCTATTCCATATGCAATTTTAAGGAAACAAATGAATTCCCTGCTCTTGTGGGATTATGATAAAATCTCATGGTGACCTACAAACAGAGAGTAGCCAAATGGAACTTGTAGTTCCACTAGGTCCCTTAAAGCTACAGGGCTGAATGTTATACTGTGGTCCACCAACTATATATACATGTGAATTGTAGCTTTTCTTTATTATTTACAAATATATATGTGTGTGTGTGTATACACATCAGGACGGATACCACCAGTGCCAAACACAACTTCATAATGGGGTTTGTCTGGTTATTGTAGCATTTTTCGATTATGATTGAAACACGTAAGATCCAAACTGAGTCTTCGATGCCGTCTAAAAAAACGTAAGCATGGCGATATAGAATGATATCATACCGTGATAGTGAACCTTTACCAAGACCAAGTACCCAAACTGCAACCCAAAACCCATTTATTCTTTTTTTCACCAATACCATTGAAACAAGGAGGGGAAATTCGGATTATCATTGTACTTTACCTCCAGGGAAGAATAGTCGGGCCTGGAGCAGGAGTTCCAGGGATAAGCCGACCCTGTCCGCACCTTCTCACTCCTCCCACAGTCCCCGGCAGCTCAGGATGTGGCACTGAACACGGGATATCTTAGGCCTGCAGAAGGATCCCTTCAGTCTTGTCTGGCAAAGTCTGTGTTGGGGCAGCGGCTTGTGTGTAGTGATGAGCAGACCCCAGCATTGCAAACTAGTACTTCAGTCACCAGTTCAGCTCCCCCCTTCCCCACCGCCATTTAATACCTGCAATTGGTGCTGGCACCAATCAGGGGTGTTAACTATTTAAACGTCGGCACCACATGCACCCTGCAATTTTGCAGAGGATCATCGCTCCCCGGTGAAAGTCACAGGGAACGACGATCCTCTGCAAAATGCGCACATATACCCCCGGCCTTTTAAATGCCACCAGTGCCATTTGAAGTAATGTCTGTGATCCTTACCCAAACCCAAACATCATTTTGGCATGGCCAAAATTCAACGGGTTCATTAATCCCTTTGTGTGCCCTCATTTAGGTCTCTGAATGCCATCTCGGGCATCTATGCCATATATTTACCACTAGTGCTATATAGGATCTTCAGGCAGTCCCCTACTTAAGGACACTCAACTTACAGACCACCCCTAGTTAAAGACAGACCCGTCTGCCCACTGTGAGCTCGCTATATGCTTTACTTTAGTCCCAGACTGCAATGATCATCTGTAAAATGTCTGTAATTAAGCTTTATCAATAATCCTTAGTCCTATTGTAGCTAAAAAATTTTAAACTACAATTGTCACTGGGGCAAAAAAATTTTTGTCTGGAACTACAATTACAAGATATACAGTTTCAACTTACACACAAATTCAACTTAAGAACTGCCTGTATATAAATTAGTTACAATATCAAGGTTCTATAGTCTGTTTGTCTAAGACCTAGAATCCCTGAGATTTAGTGGTGGCAACTGCAACGTCTAACGCCCTGTCCCGTATACACATATAGTAGGTGACCCCATAAGTGTCATCCACAACACACTCACAGCCCGAGTACCCCCATAAGATCCAAACTAATAGAAATGGAATAGATTTTATTAGGTTCTTCCTTCCTCCGGATTGTAGAAAATGGTCATTTTATCAGAACAAACCACGGATAATTAGTACTTTCCCCCCAAAATACATACTCTGTACCCCAAATCTCTTCCTGCAGGCTCTTGAGCCCTCTTACAGAATCTGTTACCAGGCCCCCACCTCCCATGTAGCATCTCCGAAAAAGCCCGAAGAGAAAAAAAAAATCCATTTTATTCCCTTTTTCTTGCTTGTCCTCTTCTGTTAATTTCACGGCAGCTTTTATGGCATGTCTAGACAGAGGTCTTTGCATAGGCTGAATCCTTACAAAACAACAACACTAATTATACCATGGACTCTTAATACTTCTGTCCATCTGCCCACGTTGCAGAGCATTACAGATAATGCTAGTTATACATTTATGGTGACAAAGAAAATACCTACTTAACTTTCATAGCAATTAGCTTTCATCTTCGCTGTATTCCTGTAGAGCTCTTCTCCTGCTATAATTTATAGTTTGCAAAACAGATAAAACATCCCCAGGAAATGGAACAATAAGACAGAACGGCACAAACACGGCTTCAGCAAGACGCTCCACTGCCAGAGCTGAATATTCTGCAGATATAATAAAGCGCCTGGATTTGTCATATGGAATATGATCCCGGGAAAACCTGCAAAATGGCGCTAAACAGTGCGAATTCTGCTATGAGACTGTTGTATCGCAGTCCACATTATAAATTGGGCAGTGGTTGGTGAACCTCTTAGACAGCGAGTGCCCAAACTACAATCAAAACCCACTTATTTAGTGTAAAGTGCCAACATGGCAATTTATGCAGTAGCTTATTTGTAACTGCTCTGCCTCAGCTTTAAATCGTATAAGCGCACTGAGGGCGCCAATACGTTAAAAGAAAGAAGGGAAATATCCCCCAGTCTCAGGCAGCCGCGAATGTGTTGTGGTTGGGAGTCCTGTCTGATCAACTCTGTGCTGAGGCCAGGGCCGGCACCAGCACTAGGCATACTTGGGCAATTGCCAGGGGTCAGAGCTGCAGGGGGGCCCCACATAAAGCTGTACATAAGGAATCCATGGATGTGACAGGGGCTATGAGGAGGCTGTTTGGGATGATAAGCTAGGGAATAGTTTAGGGAACAGGAGACTGTTTGTTTTAGTTTCTGAATATTTAATGCCGCCATATGAGTTCAATGCAAAAGGGCCCACTGAGGCTCTGTTGCCCAGGGGCCTACTGAAACCTGGACCCGACCATGGCAGAAGCAATGGCATGAGTGCCCACAGAGAGGTCTCTGAGTGCCGCCTCCGGCACCTATGCCATAGGTTCTTCACCACTGATCTATAGTGTCATTTATAGTATATGACAAGATGATGATAATCGTAGAAAACAGGGCGTAACTACAGTGGTAGCATCCATAGCAGCTGCTATGGGGCCCACAGTGTCAGGAGGCCCCATCATCCAACCTGATACACTAAAGAATGGAGGATGTGCACCATTATTTAGATATTACACATTTACACATATTACACATTACACATTACAACAACACTATTTATACCATATTACACAGTATAATGTGTATATAACATGTATGTGATAAATATATGTTGTATCTGTGATGTGTCTATGCTGTATGTGTATACGGTGTATGGTGTGTGTATATACTGCATGTGTATAAATGCAGTATATGTGTGGACCGGTCTTATACCGTGAGTAGCTCCTTAAGGGGCAATCTGTGCACTACGAATAACTGTTTTCTTGTGTATAAATGTGTGGTTGTAACTTGCATGTTTGAGTATACAAATACGTATATTTTTTAAGAGGGAAAGGGGTCCCATCCAGATATCTGCAATGTGGCCCTGCCTCTCTCTAGCCCCTAGTAGAAAATGTATTATTGTAAAGATGTATTTGCATAGATGTAGAAAAGTGATGTTTGAAATGGTGGTTATGTGCTTGTTTGGCCAAAAAACGATTCCTTCTGATCAGCTGTGTGTCCTCAGATAGGGAAAAGGGGTGAGCTACTGCCTGATAACTCCCATAGGATTGGAAATGCTAAAATCCAATTTTCTCAATCGACCCTTGGAGAAGAGTTAGCCTACTCTTATACACTAGCCTCATTATAATCAGGAGGTATGTTATTTGAAGGGGTCATCCACTTTCAGCAAATAATTGCTCTTGGTTGTGTAATGAAAAGTTATACAATTTTCCAATATACTTTCTGTATTAATTCCTCATGGTTTTCTAGATTGTTGACATTCAACAGGAAGCTTCATTGTTTACTTCCTGTGGATAGAAACCAATCCCTGGTCATGTGATGTCACACATGTGCACAGCTCGTTATATCACAGAGAGGAATCGAGTAATCAGAACCTTCCTACAAAATGACAGCAAGCAGAGATCTAGAAAACAATGAGGAATTGATACAGAAAGTATTTTGGAAAACCGTGTAACTTTTCATTGCACAAACAATATCAATTATTTGCTGAAAATGGATAACCCTTTTACCAAATGTGTTACAGAGCATTTTGTGGTATTCCAGCTGTGGTAAACCAAGCAATGTACAGAAGAAAAAATTTAAAGGGATCCTGTCAGTTCCCCAGTGACCTATAACCTAAAGATTTGGCTTTCCAGGAGACATTTACAGCATCATAAGAATCCCTGTTGCAAGAAAATCTATGACCTGTATACAGATTAATCTCAAATTTTATTATGTGTAAATGATGCACTATGATTGGTGCACTATGGGCGTGGCCTTGAGGTCCAGTGCACCCTCTGTAGTCCAGTTTCACAAGAAATGCAGATTTCACTGGCAATCATGGCCATCATTGGATGGTGAACCCATAAGGACGAGTTGATGAGACGTCGATGGTGAAGAGACGATGAACTGGACCTTAGACAAGGTGCCTGGGGATGCTTATTTGACATAAATGAAAATAAAGATTTCTCTGCATTTAGGGCACATATTTTCTCAGGAGGGGTATGCTTACAATACAAAATGTTTCAACTACACAACAATGGGGCTCATTTACTAAGGGGCCGAATCGCCGGGTTTCCCGAATATTACCATTTTGCACCGTTTTTCCCTGAATTGCCCCGGGTTTTTGGCGCACGCAATCGGATTGTGTTGCATCGGCGCCGGCTTGCATGCGCCTGGAAATCAGGGGGCGTGGCCGTCGGAAAACCCAACGGATTCGGAAAAAGTGCGGTATTTAAAAATGAATTTGTGTTGCTTGACATGCACTTACATGCACCGGGAAGAAGAAAGTGAACTCAGGTGGACCTCGGCGCAGCAGCGACGCCTGCTGGATATCAGGCGCACGACCTTAGTGAATCTCAGCAGTCCCGAATCCTCGTCGGAGAACGTGCCGCTGGATCGCGACTGGAGCGGGTAAATGTGCCCCAGTATGTTTAGTTTATATGTGACCTATGAGCTGTCAGAATCCCTTTAAATCTAAGCTATATGCATATAAATAGGCGAGTGAGTGGAAGGACAGGAGTAAAGCAGTCTTAGGTTTCTGCATTTCCAAGTGGTGGATAAGTGTCTATTAATTACCTTACTCTCTAATCTACTAAGGCTTCGCTTGCGTAGTCCTTGACACTGACTTCACATCATACTGCACAATACATACTTTTTCCCACTTCACAACATGAGATGCACTTCAACTTTACTACAAGGCTGAAGCAATATATACAATTCTATTTACATTGTTTATAGTTGAATTTAACCTATCATTACAGATATTATTATATAGTACATTTACACATTCAGAATAGCGCCCTCTGCTGTTTCGATTGAACTGCCTTTGTGTGTCCTCCTCAGTGAATGTGCAGAGGGGGATATGTAGTCTACAAGAGGATCGCTGGTGTGGTCATCCAGTGGAAGTGAGAAGAATGAAATTACATTTTCTCAGCATCTTCTCTGACAAGTAGAGCAGAAACTTTAGATTCAAAAGTAATGGACTCACCACATCTTAATACGTTACATAAGCAGCGGAGAGTACTGAGCATGTGCGCTATACTAACATTATTCTTGTAATATCTAGGGATACAATCACTTTAATGAGTGTAAATACAAAAAAATGACTAATTATAGGGCCAGATTTAACTATAAACAATATCCATTAATTTTACCCTTGTAACATCTGTATAAAGGCGAGTACAATTTCTCCCTCCGAGATGTAATGATCCTCTACAAATCCTCTAATTATAATAGGGACATGTAACAAACACCTGAAGCTTTAGAGCTATAAAAAACCTTTGATTCAGCTTGGTCTCTGACGTAATGTATGAAGTATTATACAGGTGAAGAATGAAAGAGAACCTTGTTTTGCAACTTCCTAGTTTCACGTGAAATACAGAACTTTGGTTGAAGCCGAGCGATTATACACCAAGTTATTCTTCTCACAGAGGTGGGGCCATGTACACACCCAGAGCACTTCCTTACCTAGATGAAAAAAACTGCTTCCTAATTTCATTGCCACCATATGAAAGCCTGAGCTTGTGTAAGGATGGCAATTTCCATGATGTCCTTTGCATAAAACAGGTAAAGTGACTGGAGCTTATTCACCACTTCTGAGACATATTCACACTGCAGGATATGACTAACCCAGGATCATGCTATAATTGGAGATGACTGGTTATATATAATAATTCTTTCAGGGGAATATTTGCCTAAAAATAATTTTTTTTTTCACTCTCATATAGTAGATGGTCTCAAAAACTAATCATTAAGCCCCCAAAAGAAGATTCTACAGAGGACAACTACTTGGATCAGGAGCCTCAAACCTAGTGACATGTTCTCTGCAAGTCAAAAACTTTTGTTCTGAAATGTTACTGGCCGTTCTACGTCAACCGCTTACTGGATGGAAATTCCAAAAGTTTTTTAAAAATTTTTGATGAATCATATTCAGCTTCCAGAAATCTGATGGTGTATGTGGAATTAAAAAAAAAAAAGAAATAAAAAAATCAACATATTATTTATTTTATAATTTTTAACATAGATTCCTGGAGTGAAGGGTTTGATAGATTACTGCCATAGAGTTAGTACTTTTAAATGTGATTGGTGAATAAAATAGTCCAAACATGACCCAATGATATACCGTTCTAATGCGGCTCTACCCAGACAATGGAAATGACTCCTTGCTCCCTCCTTGATACAATTTATCGACCTCCTCTGTCTATTAATGCAGGTGGAAGAACTGATTGTTAATTAACATAACAATTACTTACCAACCTTTCACTACCTGATGTACTTGGAAGTCCTTCAGACATGATCCTAACTTTGTTATATCCATCTACTCTTTATACTTTACTCTATTCCCCCCTCATATTGTCTATTCTTCTCCACTTTTTAACTAAGAACATCTTAGTTTGCCAACTTTTCACCTGTGGTCATATTCGTGGACAATCCATCTCATGTTGGGAAAACCCAAAACACTGTAGATACGTGTATTTTGCTGCTTGGTTAAGCCAACATTGACCTAATGTGACATGTGGTTGGTCTTGATTTGAGAGCCTCCCCAACAACACCAAAAATTTGTAAAGAAAACTAAAAGGTTGGTCATACAAGTCTTCTTATTGTTATAATTTCAATGCTTAGGTCTATGACACTTACTACTGGCCGATACGAGAAGTTCCACCCTGTAATGTCCCAAATATGCTATGATTTTTGAGGAACGTCCTTGGGTGATCTAAAAACAAGAATAAACTTAAAATAACCTTTCTCTGGTGCTCTGATATAGGTGCATTTCCCGTCACCGTTGGTTTCTGTTGGTCTACAGAGGCTCAGAGCTGACATCACAACCTAAGCGTCAACCCACTACAACCTAATACAGGTAAAGGTGTTGTAAGAACGTAGGCAGCAAAAAGCAGATCTGCAGGCCATTGTCTGAAATTTATGTGTCTTCTGTAAGTCTGCTCACCCACCAATCACCCCAATACAGACAGTCCAGGCTGCAAATTTTGGTAGGAATAGAACCTGTGTAAGGATGGCTTACGGCTCTGTGGGTATGCACTATGTCACCACTGAGCCTCTGTACACCAACAGAGACCAGCACTGATGGAAGATGGCCAGTCCTTAAAATCATAGCCAGTCCTTAAAAAAAATGTAGACCTAGACAACACCTTTAAATGCAACTCAGTGATTTCAGTGGAGCCATAATATCTCATGCTTCATTTCTCCTACAGTGACCTTCTATGATTACATTGCTTCTGGGTTGGCTCCAGGTTATAGTAGGCCCCTTGGGCGAAAGAGACTCAGTGGGCCCCTTTGCACTCACATGGTAGCATTCAAAATTCAGAAACTAAACAGTCTCCTGTCCTAAAGTATTCCCAAGTTCACAATCCCAAACAGCTCCCTCATAGTTATTTTATATAAATCCCCCTCACACCCTAGAGATTCATTCGATACAGCTCCCTCTCCTCCATGGATTCCTTATGTACAGCCTTATGCGGGCCCCCCCAGCAGCTCTGGGCCCCAGCACTTGCCCAGGTATGCCCAGTGCTGGCGCCGGCCCTGCATTGGTTGTTCTTATTGCATAAAGTATCTAAAATAAGGTCCAGTAAACACTCGGGATCATCTCTCATGCAGATATCATCTAGATCCCAATCCTCCAAATGAATGAATTTACACATTGTGCTGTATTTTACATCATCCCCCCCCCCTCCCTGCGCTATCACAATTTGTCACAAATAAGTTGCCGGTTTGCTTTGATCTTTATGTGTACAGAATTTAAATGGCGTCATTAGTCATACGCGGATTCTTAATTAGCCGATATGCAGTCACTCGAAGGAGCTAAAGGACGAGAAAACATCAATTCTGAGAGAGGATACAAATGCCATGTAGCTTTAAAGGTGACTGCATCTGCTAAAAACACATGCAGGACCATTAAATGGTGTAAAGGAGGAAGAATTTCGAGGTCACTTTGTCTGCACTGGATGAAAGAATCTCTTCTTTGTCAACTCATAAATTATTTGTTGGTGTAAAGATGAATACGCTACAGTGAGCCAAGACGTGTACCAGAAAAGACATATCAGGTTTATCTGCGAATCCAGCTGAGGAAATCAGCTTTAGATCACAAAGCAATCACTCATTACTAGTCCAAAATGTCAATGTCTTACACAAAGCAGGACTGTCTGCAAAATGACTGCTCGTATAAACTGGTTATGTGCCCCTCCACTACAGGGTCAGACCGCTGAATTATTATTTCACTACTGGGGGGGTGGTCCACATGGGACAACCCCGTACGTAGCAATGCAGAGAATGAGACTTAAAGGGGTATTCCCCACTCCCAGCAAATTAATGTTATTGTTTTTATGATAAAAAGTTATACAATTTTCCAATATACTTTCAATATCAATTCCTCATGGCTTTCTAGATCTCTGCTTGTTGTCATTCTATAGAAAGCCTCTGGGCACGTTCACACATTCGGCTACCGTCGTGTTCATAATGCGATGCTAGCGCACAGGGGGTTATCCCGGGTTATCGATCGCATGCGTTTCCCGAGAGAAGCATATGCGACCGGCCCGAGACCCGTCCGCTGTGAACGCGACGCTAGCGGAACGTACTAAAGCGCCCTATATGTCCACATCCAGTCGAGGGAGATCTGACCATGGTCACACAGGTGCACGGCTTGTTATATCACACAGCTCTGATTACTCTCTGTGATACTAATGAGCCGTGCACCTGTGTGACCATGGTCAGATTTCTGTCCACTGGAAGTAAACATAAAAGCTTTCTATAGAAGGACAGCAAGCAGAGATCTAGAAAACCATGAGGAATTGATACTGAAAATATATTGGAAAATTGTATCACTTTTTATAATACAAACAATAACATTAATTTGCTGAAATGGGAATACAGGCGATCCCCTACTTAAGAACACCCGACTGACCCCTAGTTACAGACGGACCCCTCTGCCCACTGTGACATCTGGTGAAGCTCTCTGGATGTTACTATAATCCCAGACTGCAATGATCAGCTGTAAGGTGTCTATAAGGAAGTTTTATTGATAATCCTTGGTCCAATTCCAGCAAAAAATTTTGAAACTCCAATTGTCACTGGGGCAAAAAAAAATTATGTTTGGATCTACAATTATAAAATATACAGTTTCAACTTACATACAAATTCAACTTATGGAACCTATCTTGTACATAACCCGGGGACTGCCCTTATCCCTTTAATTCTTCCTCCACGCCTCTGATTATAGATTTCAGTTATATGTGATTTGCCTTGTGTATTTCCGTTTTTGTTCTGTCATTCTGCGACTACTCATATTACGAGTAAACACAGTTTTATTTAATCTCCAAGGACGTTTTCAGCGACAGACGTTGTATATGAAACATCACAGCATTTTATTGACATGTCATTAAACTACTCCAGCGGTAAACGGCGACACACAGGGAACTAATATGGGAAATACCAAAAGCAAAAAAACTTTCTGCGCCTCCGGAACGCTGTGGCTTTTATAAAGTGTTGCGAAAAGGAAAACGTAAGCGATTCTGTCCTGATGTTTTTATTTTTGCTTTCCATTCGAGGAAACCGGTTAGCCGCTCAGAGTATTTTTTTTATACTGACATGTGCAAAGTGCTTACTGATGTCAGCAGAAGTCCTTAATGGAAATAGCCATTAATATACATCCTCCCTGCAGAGGAAGAACAGCATAAATTCACTTAGTGTCACTGAGGAAGCTTTCCGTCACCGGCTCAATTGTATGTTTTATCCTATATATATATTTATTCCTGCAGCTGACGATTCAGGGAACTAAAGACACTTTTCACATATTTTGTGAAGAATTAAAGGGATATTAGACATTGAAATGATTAGGAGGAAAAACAAAGCAAACATTTACATAGAAATCCGCCTGCAATCTCGTAGAAGCTCCATAAACCGTCTCGTAAACATCCGAGAAAACTGTGTAGTATTTCTTACTTGTCCTCTAGAATGGCTGAAGGGCGGGGGTTAGCTAAATGGGGGGTAGTTTTGCTTTGTTAAGGTCAGTTCCTATTTGCAATTTTTTATCAACTTAACAGATGTCTGAACAGATACATTAATATGAAAGTATCAGATTTTTTTAAGGATACCTTTAACAGATCCATTTAATAACATTGCATACTTTGCTTTCCGTTAGGCCCCTCCACACTAGCGTTTTTCATGCGCGTGTTCAGCACGTGCTTTTGATGCGCAGAACTTGCATTGCACTCTGTCCCATTGTTTCCAGTGGGCATGTCCTTACTTGTGTTTTTTTTTTTTCACATGAGTGCATGCGTTTGTTTTTCATGCCCCATTCAAGTCTATGGAAATGCATCAAAAAATGCATTGCACTCATGTGATTTTTAAAAAAACGTGCGTGAAAAATGCACCGAAAATGCAAGAAAAACGTGAACAACAAGCACGTGAAAAACCCAAAAACGTTAATGACTCCGAGGAACAAAGGACCAAAAATGCAGCAAAAAACATCAGTTTTTCACACATTGCACCCTGACGTGATCTGCAACGCAAGTGTGGAAGGGGCCTTAGTGTCAGTTAGTTTCCATTTTTCGTTATTTTATAGCCATCAGTTTTTGTTATTGCTACTATCCACTCAAATAATGGAAGGTCAAATGGAAGATGTAATAACGGATACTAACAGACACCATTGCAAGTCTAGTGAAATTGATGAGAAAAAAAATGGATTATTCATCCGTTTTTAAAGGGAAGCAGCAGATCTGAAGCTACAAGGCAGATGGGAACTGGCCCTGAGTAGTGAGAGCAGTAAGCGACATCCCGCTACTTCAACCTATATGCGCCCTGATCATAAAGCTTGTTTCAATCTCAGGAGCATTAAGCAAAATCGAATGCATCCTGGGACACTAAATAGGGATGGGGGGTGTCATCAGTAGGTAAGTATCTTGTTCCAGTCCTTGAGGCTGCGTTCACACATACACTCATCGGCCACTTTATTAGGTACACCTGTCCAACTGCTCGTTTACACTTAATTTCTAATCAGCCAAACACATGGCGGCAACTCAGTGCATTTAGGCATGTAGACATGGTCAAGACAATCTCCTGCAGTTCAAACCGAGCATCAGTATGGGGAAGAAAGGTGATTTGAGTGCCTTTGAACGTGGCATGGTTGTTGGTGCCAGAAGGGCTGGTCTGAGTATTTCAGAAACTGCTGATCTACTGGGATTTTCACGCACAACCATCTCTAGGGTTTACATAGAATGGTCCGAAAAATAAAAAACATCCAGTGAGCGGCAGTCTGTGGGCGGAAATGCCTTGTTGATGCCAGAGGTCAGAGGAGAATGGGCAGACTGGTTCAAGCTGATAGAAAGGCAACAGTGACTCAAATCGCCACCCGTTACAACCAAGGTAGGCAGAAGAGCATCTCTGAACGCACAGTACGTCGAACTTTGAGGCAGATGGGCTACAGCAGCAGAAGACCACACCGGGTGCCACTCCTTTCAGCTAAGAACAGGAAACTGAGGCTACAATTTGCACAAGCTCATCGAAATTGGACAGTAGAAGATTGAAAAAAACGTTGCCTGGTCTGATGAGTCTCGATTTCTGCTGTGACATTCGGATGGTAGGGTCAGAATTTGGCGTCAACAACATGAAAGCATGGATCCATCCTGCCTTGTATCAACGGTTCAGGCTGGTGGTGGTGTCATGGTGTGGGGAATATTTTCTTGGCACTCTTTGGGCCCCTTGGTACCAATTGAGCATCGTTGCAACGCCACAGCCTACCTGATTATTGTTGCTGACCATGTCCATCCCTTTATGACCACAATGTACCCTGTAACATCTGATGGCTACTTTCAGCAGGATAATGCGCCATGTCATAAAGCTGGAATCATCTCAGACTGGTTTCTTGAACATGACAATGAGGTCACTGGACTCAAATGGCCTCCACAGTCACCAGATCTCAATCCAATAGAGCATCTTTGGGATGTGGTGGAACGGGAGATTCGCATCATGGATGTGCAGCCGACAAATCTGCGGCAGCTGTGTGATGTCATCATGTCAATATGGACCAAAATCTCTGAGGAGCTTCCAGCACCTTGTTGTATCTATGCCACGAAGAATTGAGGCAGTTCTGAAGGCAAAAGGGGGTCCAACCCGTTACTAGCATGGTGTACCTAATAAAGTGGCCGGTGAGTGTAGCTCTTGAATTGTTTTTTGAAACGCAATTTAAAGATGACAGGGAGGAGCTTTGCCGATTGCATTGCGATAACATTGGGGCAGATTTACTTACCCGGTCCAGTCGCGATCCAGCGGCGGGTTCTCTGACGCTGATTCGGGTCTGCCGGGATTCATTAAGGTCCGCGCGCCGATATCCACTAGGTGTCGCTGCTGCGCCGAGGTCCGCTGGAGATCACCGGAGTTCATCTTCTATTTCTTGATGCAGGTAAAAATACCACGGTTTTTCCGAATCCGTCGGGTTTTGTGACGGCCACGCCCCCGATTTCCGTCGCATGCAACCCTGTGCGATTGTGCCAACATCCGATCGCGTGCGCCAAAATTCCCGACAGAATTTGCGCAAATCGGAAATCGACGGGATACCCGATGGAATTGCGCGATTCGGACCCTTAGTAAATGAGCCCCATTGTGTTAATATTGCATTAACAACGCATTTATGTAAAAATACAATATTAACGCAATGTTAGTTTACATGCACACTATTGCTTGTGCATACAAGCCCTGAAATAGCCGCAATTCCCCCATTACGCCTCCTCCATGTCTAGAAGGTGTGAGTGGGACACGGGCGGCAGTGCAGTGGACCATCACTGGCGCTCCTGCCCCATGTCTGCACACTGCCTATAGCCTGCACCCATTCAGCAGTTCATGGCCCGGTCAGACCTGTTAGGACCTTTTAGAATTCTGTTGGGAATCAAAGTGATTAGCTGTTTAGGGCAGCGCCCCTACAGGGGATATGTGGCATTACACAATGCCCACACTGATTATGTAATACAAGACAGGCCCTTCCGAGAAAGAATTGCTCTATGTACCTGACTTCTACTCTAGTATAGCATTAAAAGATCCTGAACAAAGATCCTGCTATATTAACCCAAAATAAACGAAACACCCCCTTTAAGATAATGAGAAATTCCGCAGAAAATGATGAATGGCTTTTTGGCTTTCAATGTACTTGTCTGAGAAAAATGCTGTCTCTGGGTACATTACAACCATCCAAGATAACAGGCAGGCCAGACTTCATCAAGGGTCCTTCAGGAAACCAAAAAATTTAATACATCAGTTAATCACCGGAGTGTTTACCCAGAACGAAATGAGAAGTATGACGGCACGCCTGGTGTCAGCCGGAGAACCAGTGGAACCTGAAAATGATGCGCTTTTGATTATAGACTTCTGTGAAGTTATTCAAAGACTATAGGTGACATCAAGCACACAAGGAATGTATAGAGCACCTTAGAGAGGACCTGGGTGTATATAGTAATAATTAATAATAATAATTCCTTTATTTATATAGCGCACACAGATTACGCAGCGCTGCACAGACCTTGCCAAATCAGTCTCTGCCCCCAATGGGGCTCACAATCTAATCAACCTACCAGTATGTATTGAAGTGTGGGAGGAAACCGGAGGACCCAGAGGAAAGGAGGGTGAAGTGCTCCAGGGAGAGATACAGCTCCTGCATAAAAGTATGTTGATGGAGGGCCCCAGCTGCGAGACCCCTATAGATAAATATAGAAAATGTAGTTGATGGGTTGGATGGCCATGGGCCCCCTTGTATGCTCGGGCCCCAGGCTACCGCCTAAACCGCTTATATTATAATCCACTTCAGGATAGGGGGCATTTTGGCTGCTATGGGGGGAAGCTCTGGCTGTTATCGGAGACTAGCTACTATGGGGGGGGGTGTAACTCTGGCTGTTATCGGAGACTAGCTACTATGGGGGGGGGGTGTAACTCTGGCTGTTATCGGAGACTAGCTACTATGGGGGGGGTGTAACTCTGGCTGTTATCGGAGACTAGCTACTATGGGGGGGGGGGTAACTCTGGCTGTTTTCGGAGACTAGCTACTATGGGGGGGGGGGGTAACTCTGGCTGTTGTGGGGGCAACTCTGGCTAAACTTGACACCCCTGATCTAAGATTTATGTCCAGCCCTACTGCCATAAGGCTTTTCATTATGTGGAGTACTCCAACCAATGTAATATATGAGTAGAATACAAAAAAAACTTTGCTTTCCCTTTAAACACTTTAGAAGATTTCCTTAACCAGGGTGATGTTTGCACTTATCCGTCCCAGGCGTTCCGTTTCGGAAACATTTTATTTAAATGTAACTATTGAAAAATGCCGGATAATCCCCGGTGAAACCCATTCCTGTGGGCAGAGTTTACTTCTCAATAGGTATATTAAGCTCATGATTAATGTTCTAGAAGAGAGCTGACATTTTAAATACTGTTTTTCCTGTAATGTTGATGAGACTTATTCCCTTCTGAAATGTCACTGTGAACAGGCGGCGCACGCACAGAAATATACATAAATACAGGTAAATAAATGGAGAATAGATGGCATTGTGTGATAGATGAGAGGTAGAAAACCAAATACAAGTAAAAACATGCAGCACAAAGGAGAAACACAGCCAGCGCTTATTATCCATAATAATATATCAGAAATTAAAGGAAATCTACCATCAAAATCCATGCTGATAAACCAGGGACACTTACTCATAGATCCAGGCCCCATGTGATAATCGTCTCATATTTATTATCCATGGTCTCCTCGCTTCTAAAAAATCAACTTTAAGAATTATTCTAATGAGCCAGAAGGGCTTTACCAGAAGAGCATCACCAGAGCCCCTCCATGCTGTAGCTTCACAGGCTGTTATACTGTGCAGGAGCATTTCCATCTCCCACTGTGTGAGATTACAGCAGGCAGAGTCGAGAGGGGGGGAAGTGCTGAGGGAGCAGGGGGGAAGGTGAGACAGTGTAAGAAACAAGCTGTAAAGCCAGATCAAAGAGATCAGTTAACAGTCAATGAACCCTTCAGGCTGATTAGCATAATTTTAAAGGTTGATTTTAAAAGGACGGAGGCCACGGATAACAAATATAAGAAGATTACCACAGTCACGGTGCCTGCATCTATGAGTAGGTGTCAGTGGTTTATCATGATGGATTTTGATGGTGGATTTCCCAAGAACTGGGGGATAGTATTGAATATGAAGATGGAAAAACATCCAAGGAGGCTGGCCCACGGTAAGAGGAAAAAGGAACACATACTTTGACCATACTATACCAGACTAGAAATTCTGGGAGGTCACAGGACTTCACTTCTTTCGTTGTCCCAGATCCAAGAAGGCCAGTCAATGGATCAAGAAGGTCCCCAGAACCCCTGGAACTTTGGTTGGGTCAAAACCAGAAGTAATGAAGAAACCTCAGTACTCGGGAACCGGAAGCCAAACCCAGGCATATATGTGTTCTTACTCCAGCAAAGTGGGGGGTTTCCTGATTCCTGGAGAACCCCTTTTAACATCTGGGTAGTCTGCAGTACTGAACAGTAAGATGCCCAGGAGCTGCAATCTGAGATGACTTCTCATGCCGGCAATGGACCAGGCCATTTACAGTAAATTTTTACATGGTTTTAGCTATAAAGTGAATGTCAACTTTTTGTTATCATCTCATTATATATGTTGATATCTTTATCTATGCTTACAACTTTCTTTTTATGGTCAAAATTCCCTGCATAGACATAGATTTAAGAGAAAAAACGCAATAACCTCCAAGTCCGTACATCCCCTAATAGTTCTACTCCAGTAATTCTGGTGAAGTTGGATCGAGCATTCCAGAGTAATCAATGTCATTATTTTTGGATCTCTACTGTCATATGGGTGGAGCTAAGCGGTTTCCTCGAGCTCAGGGCCACCCACCTGACGGAGAGATATAATTAGCATAATGTGTACTGAAACTATTTGAATAAGACTCTCCCTTCTGTCAGGTGGGTGGTCCTTGGCTGGAGCAGACGGTCTGGTTCTGTCCATGTAACAGCAGAAAGTGAAAATATTGACTTCTTACTTATCATTATTATTGTTTTATTGCTTCGCAGGAAGTGACCTTTTAAAGAAAACTCCACAACAGTCTGTACAACGCATTGTATAACAATGACCTGGGAGGCCAGACCCTCCGTAACCTTAATGGTGACCTAAGATCACTTACCACAAGCCGTGATTGAGGAGCTCAGAGGGGTGATTCCTGTGGGAAGGCCTCCTTTAGTTACCACTGATGCTACAGATTGGGTGGAAGGCGAAGAAGAAGTCACTGACGACGAGTTTGATGTTGTTATCCTCTCTGCAGACTCCATGTCTGAAAGAAACCGAGAAAAAATGTTATTACATAATACAAAACCCCCAAAATAACATATAGGTAAAATGAATAAACTGAAGCAAGTCGAAGGAGGAAGAACAAGTAAAGATTGACATTGACAAAGTGAAGACGTCAAGGAGGGTGGGTCAAACACTTCGCCTAAACATAAGAAAATCCCTACTGGTAGCCTCATCGACATTAGATTCGAAACTTATCCCATTGATATTGGTGGGATCCAACCAAAATATCTCATGTATATGTAGAGGGGTAACTTCAGGCAAAATGTAGACCAGGTCTTCAACTATAATATATAGTTTATAGTATGTGTTAATAGGTTTCCTTGGTACAACCACACATACTGCACCCCATCAAATTTTGCCCCGGTGTCTCTGACCGAATAGGGGTTACATTTTAAACATTGGCACATCCTTAATATATAAGAAGACTGGAGAAGTTGTAAATTAGTTAAGGGTGCAGCAAGAGCACCATAATCCCAACAGTGATGATTTCCATGTGATGTTTTTTAGCCGAAAACAAAATCAATCCAAAAATTAAAGGTCGCCTATTCCATGTCCCGCTACAGTAAAAACCTACATCATTTGTCGAAATTGTGCGTTTTAAATCAACTACCGTATATACTCGAGTATAAGCGAACCCAAGTATGAGCCGAGGCCCCTAATTTTACCACAAAAACCTGGGAAAACCTATTGACTCGAGTATAAGCCGAGGGTGGGAAATGCATTGGTCACAGCCTCCCCATTATATAGCCAGCCGGACCATGCCCCTTAGTATATAGCCAGCACCTGCTCCCCAGTATATAGCCTGCCAGCCCATATCCCCCCAGTATATAGCCAGCCCCCTGCCCCAGTATATAGCCAGTCCTCTGCCCCAGTATATAGCCAGCACCGGAGGAAGCCGGAAAGGTAAGTTTTGATATTTTTTTTACTCGAATATAAGCCGTGTTTTGGTTTTCAGCACATTTTTTGTGCTGAAAAACTGGGCTTATACTCAAGTATAAATAGTATCTGGTATCTGTTCAGACGTTCCCTGTTGTTTCATTGATCATACGGCCAATTTTTTATTACTATCAAATAATAAAACACATGTCGGTAAACACGTGACGAGATTGACTTGATGGGGTGACTTATGATTCATCGAAAACCACCGTATCGCATTGCAAGGCCATACTAAAAAAAATGCAGTCACAAATTAATCACCACATAAAAAAGCAAAACAAAAATAAACTGCTCGGCCCACGAGCCGCATTACATTAATTAAGATGAATATTATCGGAACCGTGATATTAGGTGGGCAGATGATCTCCAGGTATGTGGCTATCTGTGTGTGGTCTGCTGCACCATTATCTCTACAGACATGGTATGTGCCGCTGTTTATATTCCTGATGTCTGTGTGTTTTTCCTCCAGATAATCCACTTTCCTTGCGGACTCTTAAAACATCCAGCACTTAGGGTTATTGGCTTCCTATGAAACCGTACTGTGTAGCGCAGCTGTAATAGCGAAATTACTCTGTGATCCATCTGTGGACGGCAACCATTGTCATTACAAATCAATGGGGGAAAATCTTGTGACTGTGTATCGGATGAGTAAATATTAGACCCCTACAACCAAAAGTATAAAGTATAGAAATAGTAAAGTATATAGTACAGATAGTATAAAGTAGCTGGCCATCCAGTGTGCTCAGATAGTTTGATATTATTCACCCACATGCATGCAGTCTTCCAGAATCAGGGCCGCCATCAAGGGGGGTTTAGTGTGACTGTGTTCAGGGGGCCCCAAAGTGAAGAAGGGGCCCCAAGTCACAGAAAACCCTCCTCCCTTCTCAGGTGCAGTGAGTTTACTATGCACACAGGACCAATTATCATTTTGTGGGAGGGGGGGCACAAAATTTGCCAGTCAAGAGCCCCAAATTTCCTAGTGGTGGCCCTGTCCATAATGTAGCCCAAAGCCATACGTATGGATTTTACAATGATATAACCATCCAGGTCAACCAAAGAAAAAAAACGGAGAGGGTAAAATCCAGTATTGATGTTTCCTCTATTAACCAGTCCCTGGGAAAGCAACCCCAGCGCATCACATAATTTACTCCAATGGTAAACAGACTGGAACAACGCCTAATGATTCTAGGGGGGTGGGAAAGTACCTGGTACCTATTTCAGTTTGGGTACCAAGTTATCACAAGCGGTTGTATTGTGTCACATGTTCAAACTGCTCAGCTCTGATTGGCCATCATGAGCTGTGTCATCAGGGGGAGTAGCTTCCTATCTGCAGTGATAAAGCAACCATGTTGTATCCAAGTCGATTAGATCCAATGCAGGGGAAAAGTGACCTAGAAATATTTGCCCTTGTTGATGATTTTTTTTTGTTTTTAACTTGGTACAAACTAAGTGTAACAATTCTGGGTCATCTTTCCTTACAATACGGTGTTGTAGTGTCTTCTGTAATTCTTCCTCGAAATTTACGAATAACTGACCGTAGGGTGCTATTCATTTCAGTGTCCAGTGATACATTCCTATAGGTTAACACCCAGTTGTCAATTTATTCAAAAACAGAGTAAAAGTACAACACAGAGTAGTAGGATGCACCAATCTGATAGAGGTGGAGTATTTATCTCCTATGGTGTGTGTACCCTGTAAGCCATAACTCATGGTCGGGTATTACAAATGGGATTGTCCAGTGATATATAGCTATATAAAACCCAATTGTCAATTTATTCAGAAAATACTTGGAGAAATAATATATTTAAAGTACAATGTAGAGTTAAAAATTGGATACACCATAAATGTCTCATAGATGTGGGCCCTACCTGAGAGTAGTTGAGTGTTACATATCATATTGTCCAGTGGTAATACGTTATACAGTAACACCCTGTTGTCAATTTATTCAGAAAATTCTAGCAAAAAATAAGATAGTAAAAGTGCAACATACAGTTAGAAGTAGGATGTGCCATAAATGTCTGTTCGATGTGGGTCCTACCTAGTAGGACCTATCCTGTAGACCCTAACTTATGGTTGGATGGTTTTGTGATATATCCCTATATGGTAACACCCAGTTGTCAATTTATTCAGAAAATACTAGAAAAAAAAATAGAGTAAAAGTACAACGTAGAGTTATAATTAGGTTGCGCCATAAAAGTATGCTTGATATAGGTCCTAGTTGCTAGGACCTACTTAGTAGAACCCAACCCGCTGTTTCATTGACCATAGATTGTAATCATTTGCAGGTATCTCCATTGCTGTATATAATAACATTTCCCCTTCTGGCACATTTTTTCTTATGTCTTTAACTGAGACGATATAAACCATGTTATGCATATAAAGCAGGATAAATGTACTATATCCACAGTATATATAAGTGCGGTGTCCAGCAGATGTTTATGCTATAGAGAACATTAACACATCCGTCATGCCGCCTGATAGCTCAACATATGGCTGCCGTGTGGAGAACGACGAGACAGGACTTTGGAAGGTGAAATGAAACTTCCTTTTCATCCACAATAAACTGGCTCTCACCTTGTAAAGTCCTACGAGCGAGAAGCAACTCTCAGACCCAACAACTCACAAATACTTGTTAGTGATGGTAAGTGCGCCTGGCATCTACATAAAGGGGATGAGATCATTCTGTTAAGGGAATGGATTGAGGTAAAAGGTTATTACGTATCTAGAGTTTAAGTGATGGTTTTCCGATCGGTGGGGGCTTCACCGTTGGGACCTCGATTGCCAAAACATCTGTCAACAGTTTTGACAATACAAAGCTGTGGACGGGTAAGGTAGCAGCCCCCAGGGCCGGTGTCAGCACCAGGCATACCTGGGCACGTGCCGGAGGCCTAAAGCTGCTCCGGAGGGGGGGGCCTCATGGCCAAATATCAGTATATAATTGAACAATATGGAGCTGTATATAATATAACCCATGAGGGGTCTGTTTATAAAATTACCTTGAAGGGGCTATTTGGGATGATAAAGTAGGGAAAATTCGGGGACCAACTGTATGCATAATTTTGTGGTTTGTTTTGCTGCAGTTTTTATTTAAAAATTTTCAAAAATTAAAGAAAAACCTTCAAACGTCACATATTTTTAAAAGCTTCACAAGTTCAATACTAGTTGGGGTTTATAGATACACTGTAAAACCATAGAAATCAGTGAGTGTGTGGTTTACCAGCTGTGTGCGTGTGGTTAATGTGTGGGACTGTACTTAACAGTAAAAATGTTCCAGAAAACCGCACCCCACTAACCATAACCGCATAATAAAGGTCTCTGGGTTACGCTTAAGTTCTGCGCTCTGACACTTTGAGTAAAAGATGCAATTAATATTCAGCATTAGTGAGCACAAGGGGCCTGATACATTATTAATGTAGTTAAACGTTATTTTCACTTTTTAACCTACATAGAAGAGAGAATTACATAAATAGCAATCGCATCACAGAATGATTAACCCAAGGCGCAGAATAAAGTGGAAGCTTAGCAATTGTAGCTAATATAGTGTAACTCCTTGCTATTCACTGCCCAAATAATACTGCTGTATACTGCCCAAATAATACCGCTATATACTACCCAAATAATACTGCTGTATACTGCCCAAATAATACTGCTGTATACTGCGCAAATAATACCGCTGTATACTGCCCAAATAATACCGCTGTATACTGCCCAAATAATACTGCTGTATACTGCACAAATAGTACTGCTGTATACTGCTTAAATAATACTGCTGTATACTGCCCAAATAATACTGCTGTATACTGCCCAAATAGTACTGCTGTATACTGCTCAAATAATACCGCTGTATACTGCCCAAATAATACCGCTGTATACTGCCCAAATAATACTGCTGTATACTGCACAAATAGTACTGCTGTATACTGCTTAAATAATACTGCTGTATACTGCCCAAATAATACTGCTGTATACTGCCCAAATAGTACTGCTGTATACTGCTCAAATAATACTGCTATATACTGCCCAAATCATACTGCTGTATGCTGCCCAAATAATACTGCTATATACTGCCCAAATAATACTGCTATATACTGCCCAAATAATACTGCTGTATACTGCCCAAATAATACTGCTGTATACTGCCCAAATAATACTGCTGTATACTACCCAAATAATACTGCTTTGTGGGTGCTATTGAGCTTTGGGGGTGTAGATTCACAGGCTGTAACACTGTCTCACCCTCCTTACTGCTCCCTCAGCACTTCATCCCTCCTTCTACTTGATCTCACACACTGCGAGAGGGGAAGTGCTCCTTCATAGTATAATAGCCAGTAAAGCTGCAGCACAGAGGGGCTCAAAATAGCAAAAAAATTATGCTACTGAGCTCTGAGGGTGTAGATTCACAGGCTGTCACACTGTCTCACCCTCCTTACTGCCCCCTCAGCACTTCATCCCTCCCTCTACTTGATCTCACACAGTGCGACAGGGGAGATGCTCCTTCACAGTATAACAGCCTGTAAAGTTGCAGCACAGAGGGGCTCCGGTAATTCCCCCCAAGTGCCTTCTCCTTAGCATAATTTAAATAATACTGCTGCATACTGCCCAAATAATACTGCTGTATACTGCTCAAATAATACTGCTGTATACTGCCCAAATAATACTGCTGCATACTGCCCAAATAATACTGCTATATACTGCCCAAATAATACTGCTGCATACTGCCCAAATAATACTGCTATATACTGCCCAAATAATACTGCTGTATATGACCCAAATAATACTGCTGCATACTGCCCAAATAATACTGCTATATACTGCCCAAATAATACTGCTGCATACTGACCAAATAATACTGCTGTATACTGCTCAAATAATACTCCTGTATACTGCTCAAATAATACTGCTGTATACTGCGCAAATAATACCGCTGTATACTGCCCAAATAATACTGCTATATACTGCCCAAATAATACTGCTGCATACTGCCCAAATAATACTGCTATATACTGCCCAAATAATACTGCTGTATATGACCCAAATAATACTGCTGCATACTGCCCAAATAATACTGCTATATACTGCCCAAATAATACTGCTGCATACTGACCAAATAATACTGCTGTATACTGCTCAAATAATACTCCTGTATACTGCTCAAATAATACTGCTGTATACTG
This sequence comes from Engystomops pustulosus, assembly GCF_040894005.1. Lineage (NCBI taxonomy): Eukaryota > Metazoa > Chordata > Amphibia > Anura > Leptodactylidae > Engystomops > Engystomops pustulosus. The sequence continues at coordinate 98,200,355 of NC_092418.1, read as the reverse complement.
CCCAAATAATACTGCTATATACTGCCCAAATAATACTGCTGCATACTGCCCAAATAATACTGCTATATACTGCCCAAATAATACTGCTGTATGCTGCCCAAATAATACTGCTGCATACTGCTCAAATAGTACTGCTGTATACTGCCCAAATAATACTGCTGTATACTGCCCAAATAATACTGCTGTATACTGCCCAAATAGTACTGCTGTATACTGCCCAAATAATACTGCTGTATACTGCTCAAATAATACTGCTATATACTGCCCAAATAATACTACTACTGTATACTGCCCAAATAATACTGCTGTATACTGCCCAAATAATACTGCTGTATACTGCCCAAATAGTACTGCTGTATACTGCCCAAATAATACTGCTGAATACTGCCCAAATAATACTGCTATATACTGCCCAAATAATACTGCTGTATACTGCCCAAATAATACTGCTGTATACTGCTCAAATAGTACTGCTATATATTGCTCAAATAATACTACTACTGTATACTGCCCAAATAATACTGCTGTATACTGCCCAAATAGTACTGCTGTATACTGCCCAAATAATACTGCTGAATACTGCCCAAATAATACTGCTATATACTGCCCAAATAATACTGCTGTATACTGCCCAAATAATACCGCTTTTTGGGTGCTATTGAGCTCAGAGGGTGTATATTCACAGGCTGTCACACTGTCTCACCCTCCTTACTGCCCTCTCAGCAGCACTTCATCCCTTCCTCTACTTGATCTCATACACTGCGAGAGGGGAGATGTTTCTTTCACAGTATAACAGCATGTAAAGTTGCAGCACATAGTGGCTCCGGTAATGCCCCCCAAGAGCCTTCTCCTTAGCATAATTTTAAAAGTCGATTTTAAAAGAAGGGAGGCCATGGATAACAAATATAAGAAGATTACCATAGTCACGGTGCCTGGATCTATGAATAAGGGTCCTCTGATGGATTTTGATGGCAGATGTACAAAATATAACATCCATATAGTACTGATGTACACAGCGCCCGTATAACACCACCCATAGTTCCCATTTAATACCATCTTTTTCTCCCAAGCTGTGTTTGGACAGAAAAATAGAGGTTTTGTGTGAAAGCTGTGAACTCTGCAGATGTGAGGCTCTTGTACAGAGGTCACTAGGCCTGTGGCACCATGTAGCAATATTTGAAGGCTTTTTCTATATTGCATCTCGTCGTTCTCCTTTAAGCACCTGCTCTCCGTGCGGATACATTACCTCCCTTAGCCCACAAACTCATCATTTCTTATGATTCAGGTTAGTGATTGCAATTTCAGCACTTCTGCTACATAAATCAGAACGCATTAGCCGACCTGCCAGGATATCCAGAGATATATCACGCATTCTGATACCTTATATATTTTTAGAGAGATTCTCAAAGTCATCAGGGGCTCCGAGTCGCTGCCTTATAAAATGCTATGGCAATCTGGCTGTTAACTCTAGTAATCCCTCCTGTTCCACTAGGATTACCTGGATGCTTTATGGTAAGGAGGACTAGTACAGGGTGTGCGTCACCCAGTGGCCACCAAATACCCCATTGCCCTGCAAAAGAACAATGATGGACAGAAGAAATTCAGGGCCTTATATAGCAATAGACAGCGCTAATCTGAAAATGTAGCCCTTATGTTAACATATTCAGCCTCAAACTGAAATTAGAATATCTTTAAAAAGATGATTACCTCTGCACTGCTTCATTGGGTTTTGATAACACAGGTTTGTTTCTACTCCTTTTAAAAGGCATCTACACGCCACTATTATTTTTTTGGGGAGACATTTATACAGTATACAATTTGCACCTAAGCTCCCTCTAGTGGTGGCACCTGGCGTCCATTTAAATTATATGGTGCAAAGATAAAAGAGAATAAAACAACAGAGTAACAGGTTCAAATTAATATAAAATTGTATTTTATTAGTGGATGCATGTAGACAATGCATTTGGATGCTGAACTGGAGCTTTGTATGAGATAAAATAGATCTTTGAATGCAAATGAGCAGAGAAAAGTCATATTTTGCCAAAGTTTAGTCTATTTTAGAGGCTGCAGGGGGAGCGTCACTTCAGATGTCCATAGCTTTGGTTCTATAGTACCTAGAAACATGCTTGTGGTGTTATATTAAAGGGAGCCTGTCATCAGGAAAGTCATTTTTACATTATGACAGGTTCCAATAACCTTTGGCATGTTGATTTTAAAAATGCTATTGCCATGCATCTGTATAATTCCAATGCTTATTAAATTGTTTCTTTAACATTGCCTGGCTCCCTACCAGCTGAGTGACGAGTCCTGAGGGGGGCAGTTCAAATGAGAATAGCTTGAGGCAGTGAGCTGACTTTAGTGAGTGAAGGGAGCAGGGGAGAGGCTGAGGGAGGGGGAGACAGTGAGTGAGGAAAGGGGGAGTAGGAATTGAGGAGAAGACGACTTGTATCATTTTAACTGCCCCCCAGGGACTCACTACACACTGCTGGTAGGAAGACGATAATGTTAAAGAAACAATTAAAAATCAGTGGAATAATTTAGAGGCATTTTGTAAATAAAAATGGCAGAAGCTATTGGAACCTGATATTATCTAAAAATGACCCTCCTGATGACAAGTTCCCTTTAAAGATAAGAATTAGATCCCCTGTGGTGCTTTGCTGTATAGAACTGGAAATACAGCAGTTAAATAAATAATATCTCTGGTCCTGTAGCTCACAGAACCACAAGTTTAATGCAATCTAAAAGATGAGATTCTTAACTTTAATAAAAGCTTGTTCTTGGGTGCTATAAAACTGAAGATAGAGGATCTAAAATAACATGTCCCGCCTCTAATCATGGCTCATCTCAGGCAAAATATGACTCTTCTCTGTTCAATTAGAAATGAGTATATTTTTTGGAGTACAGTTTTTTCCAGACTATAAGGCGCACCGGAGTATAAGGCGCACGCTCAATAAATGCCTGCTAAAATGTCTAGGTTCATATATAAGGTGCACTGGACTATAAGGTGCACCTGATTATAAGGATGAATGACCAGCAGGTGGCAGACCTGTGCACAGTTCAGGGCAGCTGTTGTCTTTAAGTAAGGTTCGTATATAAGGCGCACTGGACTATAAGGCGCACCTTTGATTTCTGAGAAAACCAAAGGATTTTTTGTGCGCCTTCTAGTCCGAAATTTTTTTTTATAGGTAAACAGGTAAGTTTTCACATAAAAAAGGGAATTTTGGAAAGAACATTAAGAGGTGTCGTCGTTTAATGGGGTAAAATCTAGTGACAGAGTCCCTTTAATTACATTTATTGTTTGTGCTTCTCTAGAATCTGTTAAAAAAAAAAAAAGAAAAAAACGGGAACAGTAATTAAATGTGAACGAGCCTTAGAGGTGATCTTGTCTAAAAATATACCCAAGGATAATACAAAAGAATTAGCCTGACAAACTAATCAGACCAAGGACTGTCCAATTGACTGCAACCGTGAGAAACACATCTTCACTGCCAATAAAAGAATGGATTGTTCACTGTAAGGATAGATGGTGGAATGCACTACAAAGGGGGCTGGGGGAAGGCACGGATAAAAGAGGAGCCGGACAAGAAATTGGATTTGACTATCAATTTTAAATTGAATAATTAACAATAGAAGGACATGACAGCTCGAGACGGGGCGAGGAAGGACTTCTCCCCCTTTGTGGTTGCAATGGCAGATGGCTCACTAGAGATTTTGCTTTGCTTTCCTCTTAATCAACATAACACATGTCTAATTAATTACTAGCCGAACTTATTGAACCCACGTCCTTTACTAACCTCGGTCACATCACAGGTTATTTGTGGGTTTTTGTTGGGGGATTTGGTTTATAAACATCAGGTCGAAAATGGATTGGATGAAAGTAAAAAAAAAAAATAATTAAAATTCTAAATCTGTTAAAAAAAAAGGAAAAAAATATTTTAGAACATTTTTGTCAGCCAGAAAATGGAAAGAATAAATATCTCAAAAAGGTTGGATAAAAAAAAGCGTACAAAAATATATTAAAAAAAAGAATATAATGTGAACGCTATTATTTGTACACAGTATTTGTACACCTATCTATGACCTCAGTATATACACAATATGGGATCTGTAACAGGAACCAATAACCGAAAATGAGCAATTTGAACGCTATTTCCTTTTTTTAACTTGAAAAAAGTCTAAAATTCCGTGATAGTTTTTTTCTTTATGTATCCTAATAATTTGTTTTACAGATATGGCGCTCAAATAGAGGAGGCACTGAACAAATATATGTAGCCTTGAGCCACCAGTAGAGGGAGCAAGTGAGGTTACTAACTGTAGAGTTTAATATAGCAGCAGTATACACTATGCTCCTTAGCTCCCTCTAGTGGTGGCAATTGGTAGCCATATAGTATAAATAAATTATATGCATATAAAGAAAACCTGGAGCTTTGTATACAATAAAAATAAATCTCTGAATGGTAAATATAGGTAAATAAAAAAATCAGAAAGAAGGTTTATTTTTGTTCATTTATTCGATTGCTCTCCTCCGTTTTAGGAGAAATGGGCTTTTCAAATGACAGACCCTAAATGGACAAAAAGATCCCATTGAGGCTGAGGTTGGGGCAGTATGTTATATAGTACAAATTTTGTCCTACAACTTCCATACTCATGGATCTTGCAAGATATCTTGTAATTCTTGGTACCCAGGAACCAGAGGTAAATGTGTTACTACCTCATTCTCTAAAAATCCTCTATCCTACAAGCTAACTAGTAAGAAAGGAGAGGTAGATTTAAATAAGTTCGATAATTCAGACAAAGTAAAAGAAGGATGATCCTACAATTTTATATTGGCTATGGGAGATGATTTTTTTCTTTATTGGATATCGGACATGATTTTTTTTAATAAACCCTTTACACAGAAGTAAACATCGCCTTAAACTTAATGAAATTAAATAAATTAACTAAATATTTTTTATTTAAATCGCAAGCAAGGCCTACACTAATTTTCCATTACCACTGGAGGCACTACATATTTTGTCATGACGATGAGAAGGCCAATCCAAATTTGAGTCTTAAACTGTAAATTAGCAACTAAATCTATATACAGTACAATGCAATATTTTTTTTCTTGGCCCAAAGGGGTCATAGGAATATGTGATATTTTGAATACATATGTAAATGTTATGTACAAAATAGATTCCTTCCAAATAACTATCATAAAAGGGATCCTAGTACGCTTGGGTGACAAGCTATTACTTAACACCCCTTATCCTTCTCTCACGCCCCCCTTACATCTCCAAGAGAAAATAAACCGTTCCAGTCTTTACAGAACGGGCCGGATAAGCCGGTAACGTCATGCATTACCAATGATATTCCACACAAGCTTCAACTTTCTTCCACTCACATTTCAAATGAATATTATTAAGTCCAAGTGTGCACAGCTGTCAAGGTCAATGGAAATATAACATTCTCAGCCAAACAAAATGTCATTTGTATGCAGCAATCTGGACTTGACGGAGAGGTGGATGAAGCTTATCAGGATGGGGCGGTGTGACATCACTTTCGAGTAAATGGAGAGCTGACCTCTGCGTGCCTGCATTCATGATGTGAGGCTTTTTTTTTTTTAGGTAGGATTTTACTTTTTTGTGTTTTTCTTTCAGTGCTCTTGTCGCCTCCCAAAAACACTGACTTTAAATTTATTCTTTAACTAAAATATGTTCATCGAATGAACATCTATATACAGTGGGTATGTAAAGTATTCAGACCCCATAAAAATTTGTCACTCTTTGTTTCATTGCAGCCAATTGGTAAGATCAAAACATTTTTTTTTTTTTGCTCATTAATGTACAGTCTGCCCCCACCTTGACAGAAAAAAACACCCAGAAATATATATTATAATATAATATATATAGATATTTTAGATAATTTATTAAACAAGAAAAAACTGAAATATTGCATAAGTAGTCAGCTTCTTTGCTGCGACACTGATATTTAACTGTCCATTTCCATCTGATCCTCCTTGAGATGGTTCTTCGCCTTCATTGGAGTCCAGCTGTGTTTAATTAAACTAATTGGACTAATAGGAAAGGCGCACACCTGTCTATATAAGATCTCACAGTGCATGTCAGAGCACATGAGAATCATGAGATCTAAGGAACTGTCCAAGGAGCTTAGAGACAGAATTGTGGCAAGGCACAGATCTGGTGAAGGTTACAAAAGAAGTTATGCAGCACTCAAGGTTCCTAAGAGCACAGTGACCTCCATAATCCTTAAATGGAAAGGTTTGTGATGACCACAACTCTTCCCCGGCCTGGCCGTCCAGCCAAATTAAGCACTCATGGAAGAACAGCTTTGGTGAAAGAGGTAAAGAAGAACCCGAAAGATACAGAAAGATCCAGAGATGCAGTAGAGAGATGGGATTAAGTTGCACAAAGTCAACTATCACTGCAGCCTCCACCAGTTGGGGCTTTATTGCAGGGTGTGCCGACGGAAGCCTCTCCTCAGTTCAAGACATATGTAAGCCGCATACAGTGTGCAAAAAAACAGATGAAGGACTCCCAGACATTGAGAAATAAGATTCTGTGGTCTGAGGAGACGAAGATTGAACTGTTTGGTGTAGATTCTAAGCTTCTACCAACGTTCACCATCCAACCCGAGGGAACTAGAGAGGATCTGCAAGTAAGAATGGCATAGGATCCCCAAATCCAGGTATGAAAAACTTGTCTTGTTATGGATTAGATAAGATCTTTTTGATGATACATCCTGCATGGGGATTTTATGGATGGAGGGCAGGTTCTTAAGAGCGAAACCTCTGTTGGGCCCATCATACCCCAGTCCGAAACACGCAACCATGTTAGAGCAGCCCCATTTACCGGGTAAGGTTTCTGGTTACTTTAGGTCCATTAACTGAGATCTCCATTAATCAAAATAGAAGCCCAAATCTTTGTAGATTTAGTTGAGTACCATCCAAGCTTCACCTGTTCCACCTAACCAAAAATAGCCAAATCTTATAAACCTTGAACGGAAGTATATATGCTTGACTACCGCTCTGTTCAAATTGGGATGGGGGCAAGACTAACGTTCCCATGATTTAGGTGAAAGAACCAGTTACAGGCCACCAGTCAAAAACTCAAAGAACTATCAACTAGTAACAAGTATCAGGCTATGCGTGATCAGGATAATGTCCTGTCATACGAATAACCTACTCAACTAGTAGAGAGCCCCATTTTAACTTTGTATACACGGGAACCTTTCATCCCCTTCTCCTATTTATGGCCACAGATCCTCTATTTGAAACCTAACTAAGATGTTTCCTATCGTTTCTTATCTCATCGTAGCAGAACGAAGGGATAATATAGACAGACAGATTGTTATAAAGTAATGGCAGGGGTAATTGTAGTCTTCTTCCCCAGGCAACTAATGGGAACTGTGCAGGATCTTGAGAGCAGATGTAACTACATACAATGTCTTTAAATGTTGGTGATCCTATTTCTGTAACATAACTGTGAATACATTTTAGCTAAGCTAAATGTCTCATGAGAGGCAGGTCTAGTATAATGTGTCAGTACAAAATGCAGTTTGTCGCGAGAGTTTTTCCAAATTGTCAGTCAAACATTTTAAAGGAATAAAAAAGAAAATCAAGTCTCATATAGGATCATAGATTACTATGGGGATGTGTTCATTTTAGTGTTAGATGGAAATCATCTGAAGCTGCCAGTTCCAGGGACTGGTCAACCTCCTAAGGCTCTTGTATACGAGCGTCTGCTTGCCCCGGCCCTTACCCGAACAAGCACATGGCCGGTGATAGGCAGGAGTGGGTGAGTGCCCCTCATCCCTTTCCATAGAAAGCTGAGCGTCTGTCGGGGGCTTGGGCTTGCGACACAATTTGAAAGTTAAATCCTGTGCTCAGCCAAATCAGTCGGATCGTTCGATGGCACGCCCCCCAATTTCTGTCGCATGGAAGCCATCGTGTGCGACACAATCCCAGCACAGACACCTGTTAATATCTGTCTGAGCCGTGCAATCCCCAAAAAAGGACGAACAGTCCTGCGAAAGTGCGATCTGCGACCCTCTGTAAATAAGCCCCAATGTTGACACATGTATTTGTAAACACGTGTGTTAACGCTAACATTTTGTAATTAAAATGTTGACAACAATGTAATTAGGCTATTCTCTTCTTCATCTGTTTGAAAACGCATGCGTTAAACACAAACAAACGCAGCCTAAGCCCCCTTTCACACAACAGGTGTGAAGACGTATGTCCGGCCGCAAGTTTACGGATGGATATATGTTCTCATGATGGCGGTGGTACTGGTCGTACCGTTCACGGGAGATAAGATAGAACCTGCTTTCCCCATAAACACCGTAGCGTACTTGCCAGGGCTACAGCCGGATGAGCAGATGTAAGTGTGAAAGTAGCTTAAAGATGATTTTCTAAACCAGCACAAACTGTGGTCAGTTGTGGAGCAGTTTTAGGAAAAAAGATTTTTTTTTAACCCTTTAATTATATCTTGCTAGTAGCAGAAGGGCTGTGAAAAAAAAATATTTATATTCCTGGAGTAGGTCCTCCAAGTGCTGTGCTTTTAACTCTGTGCAATGAACTGCTCCACATCCCATCCCCTCTGCTCAAAGCAACTCCTATGCCAGGCTTGTGGCTGACTACAAAAGTGCTTGGTCAAAGCAGAGTGAAGGGGAGGGGCTGTGACGCAGTTCAATACACAAAGCTAAAATCATAGCAGTGTTAGAATCCACGCCACTACAAACCCAGCTACAACCCTGGAATATAAATCCATATTTCACAGTCCTGCTGTTACTAAGAACATACACAAAGGTATGATTACACTGCTCCACAGGGCTGTTACTTAACACTGTTAGCAAGTTTACATTGCACTGCTGACAGATTTCCTATAAAGTTATTGATATCTTTTAAATAAAATAAAAATCTAGTTTCTCACCCATGAAGCATACAAGCTCTGCCTTGAAGGGTTACAAAAATAATAGCTACCACACATGGTACCGCGACTGGAAGCCTGGCACTGACGCCTGATCAAGATCTCCTGGGGTGAAAGACTCATGAAAATATGCCCCTAGTATATTCTTGTCTGACACTATGTAAAAGCATAAGATTCTCCAGACAAGATACAGACACGTATCGGGGGCTTTAACACGTCTGATTATTTTACCTAAATCTGAGGCTTTACATAACAATACAGAACGAGGACCACATTTGATTGTAGTGTTTTACATCTAATTTAGAAGTAGAAGTTGTATTTTTTCCTCATCTCTGGCAAATTGCAAATCAGAACAGACGGTCACCACCAAAATAATCCCTGCAGCAGTAATTAGTAAGGATGAATGGTAATTAGACATTAGACCAAATGTCTCTCGATCACTAGCCTTTTCTGTCAGAACAAGCTCAGTCGTCTTCTCCGCTCCCCTTCTCGGTGTCACAAAACCTGCGCCAGTCATGGAGAAAAAAAACAAAACAAACATATTCTTAAGAAAATCCGGATGAAACTCCGGCAAATGTGTCCATCTCCAATCTGCAGAGCCATGTGCCACTTTATTTTCTCTATCTGCAAATGCCAAATCAGCACTACAAACAAACCTGAGCCGGCGAGACGTAATGCGAACAGAATTCCAGGAAATCATTACTGAGTGTTGCTAACTTGTTTATATCAATGTTTTCTCTCTTGTTATTTTTAGATTTCCAAGTTTCCACTGAAGAAAACCAGAAAATGAAGTTCCCGATAACTGGTGAGCAGAGAAGAAAACATGTTGGATTTTGAGACGGAACAAGTGATGAAACAATTTTCTGTCTGCCCACTGATTGGCTGTTCTATGTATCCATTATATGGATACATTGGGGCACATTTACTCAGGCTTTGCACACTTTTTTCGGACTGCGCCCTATCTTTAATGGGAAAATGGCTTGCACAGGGATTTAAGTAGCGGGTGATTGTGTTGGGGGGCGTGGCGTTGGACGATATGACTGATTCGTGCCGAGCATGGGATTTAACTTTCAAATTGTGTCGCAAGCCCAAGCACCTAGATGCATCACTAAAATGATGGTGAACTCTGTCGGACCTGAGTGGGGAAGTGACACATGCAGGATATCGAGCGCACGATGTTACACACTGAACTGGTGAACTCCAGCAGGCGTATAATTAAATGTGCCCCATTGGGTGTACTTCAAGGTTGTGTTGTGGTTCCCCGATCTGGAGTGTCTGACTGGAATGCACTCTGCCGCGATTCACTAAGATCGTGCTCCTCGATATCCTGCATGTGTCGCTTCCCCGTTCAGGTCCGCCGGAGTTCACCTTCTTCTTCCCGGTGCATGTAAGTGCAATGTCTTGTGACACAATTTTAAAGTTAAATCCCACGCTCAGCCCGAATCCGTTGGATCGTGTGACGGCCGCCCCCCCCCCCCCCGATTTCTGCTGCATGAAAGCTGGCGTGATTGCGCCAAAATCCGATCCCGCGCGACACAATCCTCTTCTAAATATCTGTCACAGCAGCGCAAATCCCGAAAATTTCCAAAATCCGGCAAAAGTGCGTTCCTTAGTAAATAATCCCCAGTGTTTCCTGGTAAAAATATGCAAATAGGCACTCCAGTCTAGTTTGGATAATCTGCAAAATTTTACTTACTTACTAGTTGAATGATTTCCTACCACTTAGTCTTATGCCATAAATTTGTATGTCCCCAGTTTGTGGCATTGCGGTTCAAACACATTCAGTATTTGGCACAAACAATTGATAGTGGTGGAGATGTTTATCTAACCTTGTTCAACCCCTTTAAAGGGGTTGTCTAGTCACATCAAGTTAGCCCCTTTTCCATAGCATAGGACATATCTTGCTGAGCAGTGATAGGACCCCACTGATAGTCCGCTGTACCCCTGTTGCACTCCAAAAGAATGGAGTGTCCGGTCACACTCCATTTACTTTCTTTAGAACTGATGGAGATAGTGATACATCGAGGCGTAGCATTCTTGACTAGTTGCTCTATTCATCTGTGGTACAACGAGGGGGGTACAAAAGACGTTCTCTGTGATCTATGGGGGTCCTATCACTGACATCCCCACCAATCAGGAAGTAAGCCACTATCCTGTGATTGTTGTCATTGAACAACCTTTTTAGAAATGTTCATGTGGCTATGGGCACCACATCTACTTGGCCAAGTGAAAATTTAGGAAGATAGGGAAGTGACCCCCGCCAGAATCTGCCTCAGAAATGATAAAACAAAATACTTCAATAACTTCACTTAACATCATCTGTCAGACAAAGTAAGAAAGTCCCATACTCTTAAGACAAGTTGACAAGTCCTATGTTAATGGTCGGTTTTGGGTGACTCTTCTCTTATCAGTTTGGGAGACTAAAGGATGCTACTTTTCCACAATGGACTTTTTTTAAGGATAGCACATAAATACCTGATCACTGAGGTTCTAGCCATTAGGATCAGGATAACAGAAGTCCACAGGAGTCCTCACTACTTGTAGGATCAGCCACTTTTCGATTCACTTTTACTGCGCTTCCTGGTTGGCAGGGCCGGTTTTAGACAATAGATAAGATTTATAGATGCATAAATATCAAGTAGATTACATACAGAATGATGATAGAAGATAGATATGAGAAATAAATAGAGACATAGAAGATCGATTGATAGATGTATAATAGAAAGGTAGATAGTACATTTACAGATAAATAGACAAAAAGCTAGATAGATAAATGGTTAGATAGACAGATATATAGTTAGGAAATAGACAAATTATAGGAGATAGATAACTAGACGATAGATGTATAGACAGGAGATAGATGATAGATGTATAGACAGGAGATAGATGATAGATGTATAGACAAGAGATAGATGATAGATGTATAGACAGGAGATAGATGATCAGCATCTTGATCCGGGAATTCAACCAAGGGGTATTAAAGGATCAATACATCCTCTGCCCACAAACTGTCCACATGCAGGGGGCCCTGGGCATATGCACACTTTGCCGCCCCCTAACACCGGCCCTTCTGGTTGGCTGTCAGTTGCAGTCCCAGAGAAGTCAATGGAGCATATAATCTCTCGATTCATATTGGACTCTCAATGGTGCACATGAGCCACCGTTCTCATGATCCCTGCGGGACCACTAGCGGAACAACCCTTTAACTAATGTCCTGATTGTATTTCTGTAGTGACAAGACAAGAAACTTGATACAATATACACATAAGGGGATATTTATCATACGCTGGCGCTCGTGCGCCAGCGTATGATAGCCCCGCCGCTGCAAATTCGCAGCCCGATACATGGGCAGGGCCTGGTGTAGAAAAAAACGCAACCAGCGACTTTTCACGTATTAAAAGTCGCCGGCAGCAGCGAGTGCGCAGGCGCGGGGACAGTAACGCCCCGCGCTGGCCCACTCCCGTCCGGCCGCACCCCCCTTTCACGCCCCACTGGCGTGAAGGTGGCGGATTGGGGAAAATAATCACAAAAGCTAGCAATAAGCGGTGCGGTGCGCAGAGGTCCTGATAAATATCCCCCATATTGTTGACCCTGAAGTTGTCTGAGGGTGTTATATGGTTGATACTGTTAAGAGTTCACAGCAGCAACAACAAAAAACAGTTCTCTATGCTTAGGATTTATGCAATTACTGTATGTTATATTCTAAAATGATTGTTAATATTTATAATTTGGGAATATCTGGGATTATATCCATTTCACTAAAGTCCTTCAGATCATTCACTATTAACCAGCCCACAATCTTTAGATGTCACTGTCACTCAGACACCCGGACAGACAAAAGGTTGCATACTTCAGCACCCATGTCAGTCAGCGGAGCTCCAGGCCTGTCAGTCTCCATAGTACAAACCATTAGCCAATAGTCAGATAGACCAGATAACGGGAGCGGAGCGTGTCACGACGTGTGATTGATGGAAGTGCCGCTCGTGCAAGTCACATAAAGAACATTTTATATATTCTGTGTAGATCCAGATACCAACTTGCTGTTTCTAATTATAATTTGGTGTTTATGAGGCACTTACAGCAAAATTCTATAATGTGAAACAAATCTGAAAAGATAGAAGGCGCTCATCGAAAAAAGAATAAAGTACAATAAATTAGCTAACATACTGTATGTGCTCCACTTAGTTGAGGAAGAGCGGTGATCATAAAGATGAATGATCTGCTTAGGTTTCTCATTGTTTCACCAGACTCATTTTTTGAGAAATGTGGCTAAGTAGAAGACGTCACAGCTAGCGGGTGACACAAACTGATAGATCTCCATGACCTTGTGAAGACTCACTATTCCACCCCACACACAGTGAAAGTCCTGATTACTCCACCCACACATAGTGATTGACAGTGAGAGTCCTGATTACTCCACCCACACATCGTGATGGACAGTGAGAGTCCTGATTACACCAGCCACACACAGTGATTGGCAGTGAGAGTCCTGATTACTCCGCCCACACACAGTGATTGACAGTGAGAGTCCTGATTACTCCTCCCACACACAGTGATTGGCAGTGAGAGTCCTGATTACTCCACCCACACATCGTGATTGGCAGTAAGAGTCCTGATTACACCAGCCACACACAGTGATTGGCAGTGAGAGTCCTGATTACCCCGCCCACACACAGTGATTGGCAGTGAGAGTCCTGATTACCCCACCCACACAGAGATTGACAGTGAGAGTCCTGGTTACTCCGCCCATACACAGTGATTGACAGTGAGAGTCCTGATTACTCCATACATCAGTCGTTTGTTTACACACACACTGATACAGGGAGAGCTGTCAATCAATGTGCGTGGGTGGGGCAATCAGGGCTCTCAATGTTTCTTCTATGAATCCTATTAGGATTCCATATGCAAATCTTGCTCCAAATCATATAAACACATGAATCACAGAAGTCTGTTAATCTTCCTCTATCATACTTTACTACTCTCAGCATTATTGTGTGTCCCATTCCAAAGGCCTTCAAGAGTCTTTTTAGGCAGAATTTTCTAGGGTGACAAGCGTCTACACTGTTCTTAGACAAAACTTTTATGATACACAGTAGTGAAGCTACTTCTTTTTTTGTGGTTGTGGCTTTAAAAAAAAATTACATTAAAGGACATCTATCACCAAATCAAGGATTGTAGACCAAGCACACTGCCCCCTCTGGCAGAATCTGCTTTAGCTTTTCATGCCCTTGTTTTTAAGAAAAAATGGCTTTAAAAATTATACAAATGAGCTCCATTAACTCCTATGGAGCCTGGAGCCTCTCAGGGTCATTTGCATAATTTTAAAAGCCTTTTTTGTAAAAACCAGGGCATAAGAAGCTAAAAGAAGAGCAGATCCTGCCAGAGGGGACACACACCGGTATGTCAGTATGCTTGGCTTACAATCCTTCATCCTGGTGATAGATGTCCTTTAAGAAAACCTGAAATTATATCCTGACCCTTAAAATGTCTTAATAATTTTAACTACAATTTAGTGAATTTAATTTACAATTTTTCAAAATCTATTAAAGCGGGAATGAGTTCTTCTTCTATCTAAGGTCGAGAACCCTTGAAATTCCTAAAGGATATTCAACTTTCCCATGAATTGAAACACAGAAATTCATGCAAAAGTGAAGATGTATTCCTGAGCTAAGAATTCGCATCCTAAAGATAGATCTTGAGAAGTATCTCTTTCTCTTAGAACTATTTTATTTTTGTTACCAAAAAAAGTCATCTTTGTGTTGTAGGATCTGGAATAAGACTGTAGTAGCTGTAAAACTTTGGTTGTTCTTAGCCTGGGTTACAAAATTTATGACAATTCAACAGATTTTCTCATGATCCAAAGATGCCCAAATACAGGCAGTCCCCGGGTTACATACAAGATAGGCTCCATAGGTTTGTTCTAAAGTTGAATTTGTATGTAAGTCGAAACTGTATATTTTATAATTGTATATCCAGACCAAAAATTTTTTGCCCCAGTAACAATTGGAGTTTTAATATGAAATAATTTGGTTCCATACAGATAACTCAGGCCCAAAAACTGTGATTTCTATGTACAGCGCTATCCCATTCATAGCCAGAGGGCACGAGAACGCTGCAGACTCTATTGTACTCTATTGTAAGCCTACAGCAATCTTATAATTAGGAGTAATTAGAAAGATGGCTGCATTGTCCTATTTTTTTAGGATAAGACGCTTGTCCCGGGTGTTTTTTCGGCAAAGGTTACATAGGGGGATGTTAAACTCCTTAACCCCCCCCCCCCCAAGGCTCTCTACTGTCTGGCATTGTAAAGCCTCTTAGTGACCACCATACAGAAGTGCTTTGTGGGCGTTAAATACCGTAATCCTTTATATTTCCTAATAAATATATCAGTAAATAATCAGTAATTTAGCTAAAAAACTGCTGCTTGTATGTTGTCAGGAGTTGGCCGTCAGTATTGACCATACAAAGCTGCAGACAGTTTTATGGCCCTGGAGATCTGTACAAGGCGACACTCACATGACTTATTTATATGTACTGTGACATCACTGTGTGTATTATCCCTGTACTGTGACATCACTGTGTGTATTATCCCTGTACTGTGACATCACTGTGTGTATTATCCCTGTACTGTGACATCACTGTGTGTATTATCCCTGTACTGTGACATCACTGTGTGTATTATCCCTGTACTGTGACATCACTATGTGTATTATCCCTGTACTGTGACATCACTGTGTGTATTATCCCTGTACTGTGACATCACTGTGTGTATTATCCATGTACTGTGACATCACTGCGTGTATTATCCCTGTACTGTGGCATCACTGTGTGTATTATCCCTGTACTGTAACATCACTGTGTGTATTATCCATGTACTGTGACATCACTGTGTGTATTATCCCTGTACTGTGGCATCACTGTGTGTATTATCCCTGTACTGTGACATCACTGTGTGTATTATCCCTGTACTGTGACATCACTGTGTGTATTATCCCTGTACTGTGACATCACTATGTGTATTATCTGTACTGTGACATCACTGTGTGTATTATCCCTGTACTGTGACATCACTGTGTGTATTATCCCTGTACCGTGACATCACTGTGTGTATTATCCCTGTACTGTGACATCACTGTGTGTATTATCCCTGTACTGTGACATCACTGTGTGTATTATCCCTGTACTGTGACATCACTGTGTGTATTATCCCTGTACTGTGACAACACTGTGTATATTATCCCTGTACTGTGACATCACTGTGTGTATTATCCCTGTACTGTGACATCACTGTGTGTATTATCCCTGTACGGTGACATCACTGTGTGTATTATCCCTGTACGGTGACATCACTGTGTATTATCCTGTACTGTGACATCACTGTGTGTATTATCCCTGTACGGTGACATCACTGTGTGTATTATCCCTGTACTGTGACATCACTGTGTGTATTATCCCTGTACTGGGACATCACTGTGTATTATCTCTGTACTGTGACATCACTGTGTGTATTATCCCTGTACGGTGACATCACTGTGTGTATTATCCCTGTACTGTGACATCACTGTGTGTATTATCCCTGTACTGGGACATCACTGTGTGTATTATTCCTGTAAGGTGACATAACTGTATGTATTACCCCTGTACTGTGACATCACTGTGTGTATTATCCCTGTACGGTGACATCACTGTGTGTATTACCCCTGTACTGGGACATCACTGTGTGTATTATCCCTGTACGGTGACATCACTGTGTGTATTATCCCTGTACTGTGACATCACTGTGTGTATTATCCCTGTACGGTGACATGTATTGCCTACAGTTTTTTGGATGTCCCCTATTTCAGAAACAATGTATTTATGTTTATGGTGTTGTACTGAACATTTGGCCTGGAACAAATGTAGACAAATACATCAAGATGTGCAGCTCTGCACGTGTCCCTCCCCAGGACTTGTGGAGTGTTGTGAAAGTTAATCTGAGGACAGAGTAAAATCAAGGTTCTCTTGCACAAGTGACAAGCCTCAGGAAGTTGACAGCTTTGACTGATTTCAAGACAATGGGTTTGAAGACAACTGCAAGAAAAATATTCTGTAGTTTTCAAAAGGCTTGTGAAGAATATGAGATTCATTCCTTGGATAGGACTTAACACTCTATTAATACTATATTAATGTAATCCCCACGTGGACCACCAGGGATGGCACCAGCGCTGGACATACCTGGGCAAGTGCCGTGGGCCCAGAAATGCTGGGGGGGGGGGCCCACATTAGGCTGTACATAGGGAATCCATGGAGTTGGGGGGGGCTGTATCTGATGAATCTATAGGGTGTGAGGGGGGCTTTAAATAAAATACCCATGGGGGGCACAAGAATTTTCAAGAATTAGGGACTGCTGACCCCTTTCCTGTCACTGGAACGAAGGCAGAGTTTAGACTCCTTTAATGTTTTTGGTGCTCCCATAGATCTAAATGGAGAGAGGGGGTATATGTGTGGTAAACTCTCTGATCAGCCCGGCCGCAGGAAGGGGGGGAAGACCGGGGTCCCAGAGATGGAATATCCCTTTAAAGGGAGTCTACCCTCTACCAAATCCTCCCACAAGTAAAGTCAGCATTGTGTAGGGCATAGTAGTAGGTCTGAATCTAAACTAAGCAAACTATAGAACATCGCCCCCCTTACAGAAGTAATATATCAGGTTTTTAGTAAGTGGGATCTGTTTGCACACCCATGCTGATGAGGTGTGAAGAACACACTATTTTTAGGTGTTAGCATTACACTGCTCCCATGTTGCTGCACCCCATCTTGCTAAAGGTGGTGCTACCTGAGGCAAGAGGCTCAACTCTCTGGATGGTGCACCTTTGCCCAGTACAAACCTTTCCAAACATACCTTACCTGTTTCCTATTGATCCATTATTTTAGAGAAAATTACATTTTTGGATATCAGCTTCTTAGTGCACTAAGGGAGGGGCCGTGCCTGCCGGTGCACTTGTCTATCTACCTATCCATTTCTAGGCATAATGGCAATCATTACACTAGATAACAATGGGCATCATAGAAATAGGTTATATGGATGCACCAGATGCTCCATATCTGCACATTTCTCCAGAGAGGACCACACTATGGAAGATTTGCAGATTACTATTTTAATGGGACATTTTAAGACACAGAGGGAAAGGAAAGAATGGGAGTATAAATTAATGAGGAGATTCAACACCTTACAAAGTGGTCTTAACATTCATGCAGCTTTAAGACATCCTATCTCTGACCTGGAGGCCACAAGCAGATAAGAGCCAGGGCTCTCACAGGTTTTTAGTCTGTTTATTGCTGTCCTGTCATAAATTAGATGTCCCTTCCATACGTACCCTCATAGCCATTCATTATTTTAGAGAAAAATAAGATTTCACTTTATGTAAAGCAGCCGCTGGGTGCACTGGGGGTGTGGTCCTGTCTGCAGGTGCATCCATAAATCTGTCAGACATAATATTATGCGTGAAACTTCACACCAGGCAGTGATCATCAAAGGATATGAAAAAAAAAACTTTAAAACATCAGATTGATAAATACAGGAACATCTTATTTTCGTATACTCAGTTAGCCCCAAAAACATATCACCTGATTTCTTCACTCTTCATACGGATGCACCTGCAGACATGACCACACCCCCAGTGCACCTTGCGGCTGCTTTACATAAAGTGAAATCTAATTTTTCTCTAAAATAATGAATCACTATGAGGGTACGCATGAAAGACTTATAAAAGTGCAGTAACTTGTGCAGTAATCAGGAGCTGGTAGATCCGTGTTTGACTTTGTATTAAATCTATATGATTCTTGTTTTGTATTTCCATACATTTTTTTAAGTGACAGAGATCTTGAACCAGTATTTTTTTAGATAACTAAGTTCCACATTTTGTTGATCCTGAGTTATGTGGGTGGGGATTACAGTGTGGGGAGGAGCTAGCAAGTTCTTGACAGTTTATTGGTAGATAGAAAATAGCACAGTTATGTACAAGATAGGATCTTTAAATTTGTACTTAATTTGAATTTGAATGTAAGTCAGAACTGCTATATTTTATAATTGTAGTTAAAGGAAACCTACCACCACGGATCTACCTATAAAGATACATTGGGTGGTAGGTGCATCTGTAGGACATGAGGATAGACCTTTTAAGGGCTCTCCTCACGTCCTATAGATGCACCTACCACGCGATCTACCTTAATAGGTAGATCCGTGGTGGTAGGTTTCCTATAAACAGAATAATTTTTGTTCCTGTGACAATTGGATTTCCAATATTTAGTGCGAACATGGGAACAAGGATTATGAATAAAGCTTCATTACATACACTTTACAGCTGATCACTGCAGCCTGGGAGTAAAGTAAAGCATCCAGAGAGATTCACCAGAGGTCACAGGGGGCAGAATAACTAGGGTTTGTCTGTAAGTCCTACCAACTGTCGGGGACCAACTGTACAAATCTATATCTGCTCACAACCTATCCTGCCTTTAGGGCAGTCTTCTTAATAAATATAGATAAAATTTAACAAAACGGAAAAGAGCAATGATCTTAGAGTTAGAGTTAGAGTTCTAAGCAGTTTATGATCTGGAGAAATATAGAGAAGGTAAAGTTATTGCCCTGCAAAAGAGAATAACCCTAAGAGAAGCCTAATAGGTAATATAGATGTTATAGTTTCCAGATAGGTCAAAAAATTCCGAAAAGACAGCAAACGGCTCAAAGAAGCTACACAGTAAATGTGATTTAGCAACACATATGATCAGTAGAGAATGGTTCATTCTTCCAAATGATAAATCAAATGATACTTACTGTATCATGATAATCCTACATGAGCACTTGAGACATGTTCATGAGTTCAGTGCAGGAGCTTCAAAGTTGTCCTGTCCGGGGGGGGGGGGGGGGGGCTCGGGGCTTTACCCCCTTCTCTAAGAGAGAGAGAGAGCAGGGAGAAAAAGACTCATTGACTGTCTTCTTTAGAGAAGAACTAGATAAACCTCTATGTGAGCATTTACCAACTTCCTGAAAGATTTAAGTCAAACTTATGTATTTGTAAGGTATGAAAATATTTGCACAACACCCCAACAGTGTTGAACATATGTTGCACAATTCATACTAGAATGTCTGCTGCTGAGCCAAGAGAAGACGAATGATAGTGACACTTCCTAATGTTTTAAGAAATGTATTGCTGCAAAGAAAAGAGTTATGGTACCAAGAACGACACCAATACCTAGACCAACCATATGGTTACAAGCTTACAGATCTATTTGCACGATACTTTGGTTGTTTTGACTAATATACGATCCTTTAATTTAAGGCTGAAGGGGTTAAGAGATTAGTGTGGAAGCAGGGGCTGATAAATAATAATAAAAGAAGTAATACAGTAATTCCTTCCCACCAGTGTCGGATGGACCCACCGGAGAACCAGAGGATTCTCCGATGGGTCCAGGCTATAGCTTAATCTATTTGTATCAATAATTTTGTTGCTTTGGCAAATATATGATCCTTCAATTTAAGGCGGAAAGGGTTAAAAGAGTTGTGGGGCATCAGGGGTGTATAAAATAACATAATGATCCTTCAATTTAAGGCAGAAAGAATTAAGAGAGTTGTGGGGCATCAGGGGCGTATAAAATAACATAAGAAGTAATACAGAAATTACTTCCCACCAGTGTCGGACAGGCCCACCAAAGAAGTAAAGGATTCTCCGGTGGGTCCAGGCCATACCCCAATCTATCTGTACCAATACTTTTGCTGCTTCCACCAATCTATGATCCTTCAATTTAATTCTTAAGGGTTAAAAGAGTTGCGGGGCAGCAAGGGCTAATATAAAATAACAAAATTAGTAATACAGTAATTACTTTCCACCAGTGTCGGATGGGCCCACCAGAGAAGCAAAGGATTCTCCAGTGGGCCCAGGCTCTGGCCTAAAACTGGACCCTATATATACAGCAGAAGACAATCCAATTTGGAGGCTTCTAGAGTTTATTTCCTGGTGCATAATGAAGAATTGGGCCTACAAAATAATTTTATCTGGTGGGCCCAAGGAACCACAATGTAACTGCTTCGCACCACCCCTGCACCTCCATAACCAGTCTCATTTCACAAAGAGAGTCTGCGGCTGTGTAGTCACATTGTCCTCACGTGACCGATGCAGCTTATCACTAGTCTCCACAGTGAAATGAATTAATTTCAGGCTAAATCTTGTGGCAGCACAGAACACTTACTCATCACCTGAATAGTGCTTAATAGCAGCTAATGGTGATTTGTATCCTGTGAAGTGGAATGTGACATGTTAATACACAACTATTCTAGGAAATATTCCAAAAGACTAGAAAAAAATATTGCCAAAATGGAAAGTAGTGTAAAGGCAACCCCCCTGCACGCCTCCTGCATACCCCCTGCTAAGGTGCAACACAGTAATGGGTGTGAATGATATGTGCAGGAGGCATGCAGAGGGGGCGTGTTTATCAAAAGACAGGGGAGGAGGGGCTGTTGCAGCCTGACTCAGATCAGCTCAGGAACACCCGGATGACTCCATTTACAGAATTACAATGCAGAGTAGCGGGGTTCATTTTGAGGGACTCATTTCAATATCACCTTGCAGAGCAAATGAGGTATGAGTATATTAGGTAGGACATACAGTTTGGGGGGCTAGATGTGACTGACAGGTTCCCTTTAAGATATGTCTCAGGGTCTTTAGAACAATTACAAACTATTACCATCACAAAAATATTTTCTCCCGGAATTCAACCAAAAATTAAAAAAAACTTCAAAAATTTTCCTAGAGACAACTGTCTCTAGAGAATTTTTGTCTCTGCCCCAAGCACCAGAGTGACCTTTTCTTTTCTTACATGCCCCTGCAAAATATATATATATACTGTGTATTTATATACTGTGTGTATATATATATGTATAGTAAGTACCTTAAAGGGGTTAGCCACTTTACTTACATTTTTCCATAATGTGATGGGGTCAGGACATTAAGTAACTTACTAATAAACGTCTTTTAAAAACTCTGCACTGCTTTCTGCACAATGGCATGAGATGGAGGGTCATGTGATCATTAACTTCCAGTCTCCCTTCCAGGACCTTAAAATTGTATTCATGAATAACATCATAAGGTCCTGGTAGGCTGATTGGTCATTGACAGTTAGAGGTCACATGACCCTCAATCCCCTGAGGGAACGTCTTGCTGACTTCAACTTACATATCAAGAAAGCGGTGCAAAACTTTTTATAGATGTATTTTAGTAAATTACTCAATATTCTTACCCCCCCACACATTTGAAAAAGCATAAAGTAAAGTTGCCATCCCCTTTAAATTACTTTTTTTTTTTTTTTACTTTATACAAGTTGCAACAGCCCCCCCCCCCTTTCCTGACAATCGGCTGATGTGACTCGATGCCAAATGAAATATTGAAAGAAAAGAAATCGTGTCAGTTTTACAGTTAAATTGTGAAATATCTTTGTAGCTATTGTCCTAGTGAAGGAAGGCACAACAAAGAACATTTCCTGTTTCTAAAGGCCATACCTAAGATTTAGCAGCGATTCTCTGTGCTCAAAAACCCTTAAAAAAACCAATCAAAATCTAAAAAAAAAAACAACTCCTTCTTGATGTAGATGCTGAACAAAAGGTTCCCTTTGCGTTGCCGGTGTGACGGCGGAGGTGTGCGCGGTGATTTAGCTTTGACTTAACAGTCGGTGCGCCTATTAATAGTAATAATATTTAGTATTTATATACCATCGCCCGTTTACTAAAGCACTTTGCAATTACGCTTCACAGGCATTAATGTAGCTCCCTCTAGATTTATGTCAGCTTATGTCTACGGCTCGGCGCTGAATGGCAAATACTTATATAATAAACAAGGTAAGTGACCTGCCCAAATGTACAGGGAACTCTGTGTCTTCATGGAGGTGAATCACTGTAGAAGCTTCTCACAGACAACACCCTCTCAGATCAACTCACAGAACAAACAGTCCAAGAGAAAAGAACACTTTTTAAAGGGGAATGTGCGGTATATTTCAATATCTCAACTCGTAATTTGTATCAAGATTTCACATCAGTGAAATGTCTGGAACTGAAACTGAGAAGATTGTACATGGTGTCATATCTATAAGCATGTTATAGAGCAGGAGGGGCAGATCAGAATGTACATGGTGTCATATCTACTAGCATGTTATAGAGCAGGAGGAGCAGATCAGATTGTACGTATTGTCCTATCTGCAGACAGTATGTTATAGAGCAGGAGGAGCAGATCAGATTGTACGTATTGTCCTATCTGCAGACAGTATGTTATAGAGCAGGAGGAGCGGAGCAGATTGTACATAGTGTCCTTCCTGCAGGCATCATGTTATAGAGCAGGAGAGGAGCTGAGCAGATTGTAAATAGTGTCCTATATGCAGGCAGCATGATATAGATCAGGAAGAGCTGAGCAGATTGTACACAGTGTCCTATTTGCAGGCAGCATGTTGTAAACAGGAGGATCTGAGCAGATTGTAAATAGTGTCCTATCTGCAGGCAGCATGTTATAGAGCAGAAGGAGCTGAGCAGATTGTACATAGTCTCCTATCTGCAGGCAGTATGTTATAGAGCAGGAGGAGCTGAGCAGATTGCACACAGTGTCCTATCTGCAGGTAGCATGTTATAGAGCAGGAGGAGCTGAGATTGAACATAGCTAGACAAGATGCATGTTTTATAATTATTTAGGTTTGTTGCATTAAAATATTAATTAATTGATTAAACAATTGGAAAAGTAAATTTTTACCAAATTCTAATTAATTAGCAATTAATTGACTGACCTGGAAGGAAAGAAAGAAGACTACAGACAAGCTTTCTAATCCTTCACATTCCTTGCCTAGAGCTTTGTTTTCCATAGGGCTACCCTGTATTTATTCCAATGAGAATATGTTTTCTTCTTCCTTGCCAAATTCCTGACATTTTTGCAAATTAACACTGTGAAAAGTTACCAAAGGTTAGTTATTAGCTATTGCTTCTTGTTACTATGGAAATGTAGACCCTCAAGGAAGAGCCAGCGAACATAAATATCCATAATACTATACAACTGGCTACACAATTACAGACAACGTGTAAAGTGGTTTATTGAGCCATATCTGAGAGCCCCGATTACTCCGCCCACCCACAGTGATTGACAGTGAGAGTCCTGGTAACCCCGCCCACACACAGTGATTGATAATGAGAATCCTGATTACTCCACTCACACAGGGTGATTGACAGTGAGAGTCTTGATTACCCCGCCCACACACAGTGATTGACAGTGAGAGTCCTGATTACCCCGCCCACACACAGTGATTGACAGTGAGTCCTGATTTCTCTGCCCACACACATTGATTGACATCAAGCGTCCTGTTTACTCCACCCACACACAGTGATTGACAGTGAGAGTCCTGATTACTCCTCCCACACATAGTGATTGACAGTGAGAGTCCTGGTTACCCCGCCCACACACAAAGATTGACAGTGAGAGCCCTGATTACTCCTCCCACACACAGTGATTGACAGTGAGAGCCCTGATTACCCCACACACAGTGATTGACCGTGAGAGTCCTGATTACCCCACACACAGTGATTGACCGTGAGAGTCCTGATTACCCCACACACAGTGATTGACCGTGAGAGTCCTGATTAACCCGCCCACACACAGTGATTGACAGTGAGTCCTGATTACTCTGCCCACACACATTGATTGACATCAAGAGTCCTGATTACTCCTCCCACACACAGTGATTGACAGTGAGAGACCTGATTACTCCTCCCACACACAGTGATTGACAGTGAGAGACCTGATTACTCCTCCCACACACAGTGATTGACAGTGAGAGTCCTGATTACTCCACCTACACACAGTGATTGACAGTGAGAGTCCTGATTACTCCTCCCACACACAGTGATTGACAGTGAGAGTCCTGATTACCCCCCCACACACACACACAGTGATTGACAGTGAGAGTCCTGATTACTCTGCCCTCATATGATAACTCTAACGCAATGCTAAAATAGAGCATCTCTGGAAGAAGAGTATACATTATACACAAATATAATGTATAAATTAGTATATATATATTTCAAAAGTATTATGTAGAGGCTGTACAAAACGTGCAACAAATTAATGGGATATAACATGAACATCATTTCTATGGCAAATAGTCACTGACAACACTAACTATGTTGTACAACTGATATCACTATAGTAATGAGATGAAATTAAAATGGGCAAACCAGGTGGCAGGGGTTTGCTCTTTCGTATGAACTAGCATAAGAGCTTTGATTGGGTGCAGTCACACGTAGCAGTTAAAACTGCATCGCAATCAGCTTTGAGGTGGTTTTAGGTGCAGTTTTGTCAATTTCACAGGTGAAAGACATGAACTGAACGGGTGAATTTGATTTTGAAGCCGAAAGCTGTTCAACAAATGTCATTCACCTGTTGATTTGATGCCTTTCACCTAATACTACCTAAAACCAACCAAAAACTAATTGCGATGCAGTTTTAACTGCAACGTGTGACCGCACCCTGAGTAAAATGGGACTATTAATTGTGTATCTTAGGTTAAGATCATTCATTCCAATTAAACCTTGGGGTATTCACCCTCTATATGACAAATGTGAAAGTGTGTTTGAAAATTCCAGGTAGACAGACCCCCTGCTAAATATGGTTGAAATTCCGTATTGATTGGGTTGTATTAACAGATAACAGGTTCAGGAACGCGCCATTCCTGTTATTGGGTCCAAAAAAATGCTACGCTCAAGTGAGTATTGGGTCCAAAAGACTGCTACACTCAAGTGAGTATTGGATCCAAAAGACTGCTACACTCAAGTGAGCATTGGATCCAAAAGACTGCTACACTCAAGTGAGTATTGGGTCCAAAAGACTGCTACACTCAAGTGAGTATTGGGTCCAAAAGACTGCTACACTCAAGTGAGTATTGGGTCCAAAAGACTGCTACACTCAAGTGAGTATTGGGTCCAAAAGACTGCTACACTCAAGTGAGTAGATACGGGGACCTTTACTAAAACAGAGAAATAGGGATTGGCGGAGGGAGCTGTGTATTCCATATATATGGCACATGTAAGAATACTGCAGTATAACTGATGAATTACTTGCACTTCAAATATTTCTGCTTAACCTCAGTATAATGTGAGAGACCATTTATGGTCCTCTTCATGTTCTATTACGACCCTCGCATCTTCTTGGCATCTCAAAATCTCAATAAAAATTGACTGAAATTTAAAAGGGAAACTGTCAGCAGAAATTGACACAATTGACCACTACCAATAGGTTGTGAGGCAGAATAACTGCTTCTAGAGCGTATCATGGCCCAGGGTAGTATCATCCTGAAAATCAACTTTGAAGTGATATGTAAATTGGTTTTATAAAGTGATAGGGGAGGAGAGCTGGGCACTGAAGTCAAGCTCTCCTGTCACAGAAAATCCCCTCTGTTGTGCGTTATATCATGCACCAGACGTCAGGAGAGCTGATTAGAGATAGGGGCGGAGAGCTCAGTACTAAAGTCAAGCTCCCCTGTCACAGAACATCCCATCTGTTGTGCTTTATATCATGCACCAGACTTCAGGAGAGCTGAATAGTGATAGGGTCGGAGAGCTCGGTACTAAAGTCAAGCTCCCCTGTCATAAAACAGCCCCTCTGTCATGCATTATATCATGCACCAGACTTCAGGAGAGCTGAATAGTGATAGGGTCGGAGAGCTTGGTACTAAAGTCAAGCTCCCCTGTCACAAAACGGCCCCTCCGTTGTGCTTTATATCATGCACCAGACGTCAGGAGAGCGGATCAGTGATGTCCCAAGACAAAGAGCTGTCAATTACAGTGAAGGGTGCATTCTGAGGCAGGGAGAGCTTGACTTCAGTGCTGAGTTCTCCACCTCCTTGACTTCATACAACCAATTTACATCTCACATCAAAAGTTCATTTTCTGGATGATGCCACCATGAAATAAACAAAGATTAAGAATATTATAAAAATAATAGATTTTAGTTATATTACGGAATGGATAAAGGTTGTTTTGCACAAACTGTAACCGTATGAGGTGACTATTGTTATTAGATTTTTTTCCCTTTGTAAAGTGAAGCGGAATCTAAAGTATCCATCCCCCTTGAAGCTAAAAGAAAATGATGATACGTTCCCTTAAATGGATGGTACACAACCTTCTGGCAATAAGGTGCAATGTATCCGCTGTAACTGGTAGCGCTATCTATCTTGTTACTCGATAGCTACCACCAGTGATAAATGCAGTCCTCAAGACTCAGAACAGCAAATGCTACAGAATATAATAAATGAAATGTAGTATAACAATGTCACCAGTGTGACCTCAGGAGACAATCCGCAGCCGGGAAACGTTATAGGCTTCACGAAAAAAAAAAAAATCCTTACGTTGCTTTATTAAATTAAAAGCTGAACAGCAAAGTGGGCAGATTAAATATGGAGTAATTATAAGTGTAAGCAACATAGAAACGTGAGATAAAATAAATCGGCAGCTCTGAACCATTAAAATTCACTGTAACCACTAATTAGAGGAAAACATTAAGGCGAAGGTTATAGAAATGAAATCAAGAGGAGCAGTTTTATTCTTTCTCCTATGAAAATAATTATAGTGTTATTTTTCAATCCAAATGCGACGAAAAAAAAGAAAACCCGTTCAAATATCTATTTCCGGAGGACTGGTACAATGTTATTCGCGATCAAATACCAACATATCGACCGTGCAAAGAGTCAAAAAGGGCTTTTACATTAACAAAAATTCTTTAAAACTCCTCTTTATTGGAGCATATAAAACACATCCAGGTCGCAATAAAATCCAAAAACGTCAACGCGTTTCAAGCAGGTGAAATGCTCTTAATCATGACTGTTCACCTGCTTGAAACGCGTTGACATTTTTGGATTTTATTGCAACCTGGATTTGTTTTATATGCACCAATAAAGAGGAGTTTTAACTTGACCGACGAGCTGGACCTGGAAATTAATTTTTTTGTGCTACTTTGCCCTAACAGCGAGGTGGACCGTGCTCGATTTGGATCAACTTGGGAGGCTGGTGAGCTGGAACACACAGGCACTGCCATTATTTTTCCCTTTAGTGTAAGTGGAAGGCTGTGAAGAGGGAAGGGGGAGCTACGGTAAAGTGGGCCAGGGCGGGGCATTTGCTATTACCTGAGACATGAATTCCTATGAATTCCCATATCCCCCAGACTTTCAGTGTATCACAAGGCCATGCAAATCATTACATACCCGAAACGCGTCTTCTACAATATTTACATGCTTTTATATTATGCATGTGTGCTCATTAGCGATTATCATCTATACATGGGGCCGGCACCAGAACTGGGCATACAAGGGCAAGTGCTAGGGGCCCAGAGCTGCTGGTGGGCCCACAGAAGGCTGTAAATAAGGAATCCACGAGGGTGAGGAGGGATAAATCTTATGGACCTAAAGGTTTTGAGGGGGGCTTATATAAAATAACCATGAGGGGGCTGTTTGGTATGATAAACTAGAGAATATTTTAGGGAACAGGAGACTGTTTTAGTTTCTGAATTTGTAATGCCACCATGTGAGTTTACTGCAAAGAGGCCCACTGAGGCTCTGTCGTCTGGGGGCCTACTGACACCTGGAGCCGACCCTGGCTGTACAGTAATGTCTGATAATCCAGAATGCGCTTCCTGGTGTGAATACATCTTTGTGGGTCAGTGTTTTGACCAAACTCAGACTCTGCTCCACTAAGACGTGTTACAAAGTCGACTTTGGGTCTACCGTAGAATTCAATAATCTTTCTGTGTTGTATGCGGTTTGCTAAGGGAAATGTATTGTATGAAAAACCTGTGTGAAAAATCTTTAGCAGAGCAGATCCAGAATGTACACAGCGTTATTGTGGATGAATAATAATGTCATTAAATGGAACAGGAAATCCTGACGCGGCTATTTCTATTGATATAACTCACATGCATAATGACTGTACTGAACATGTACCTCCTCCCAGTTAAAAATAAAAAAAATGCCATGACCTTACATGGATGGTAAGATTTTTAAAACAGTTAATTATAGGATTTAGTTTCATTATAGATGTATTGCTGTTTTACCCCCAGGGGTCTGTGCTGCGTGCTGCGCAGAGGCGGTGTAAGCCCAGACTGTGCTGTGTTTCCTCGCTTCCATATTATGTATTGGCAGGTTTTCTATATGGTTGACATGAGAATCCCCTCAGTTCTGGCAAACAGAGAAGCCAAGAGGCTATAGCACACTCTCTGCCCAGATTGTAACCGTTTCGGCTGTGGTTCAACCGTAATATCATCAACTTTCAATTTTATTTTCAACCAACCGGTGTCTTTTGCTTTAAGGACATCTGATGGTAGACAAGTAGTAGCTAGGGCAGCACGGTGTCTCAGTGGTTAGCACTACAGCCTTGCAGCGCTGTGGTCCTGGGTTCAAGTCTCACCCAGCTCAACATATGCTAAGAGTTTGTATGTTCTCTCCGTGTTTGCCTGGATTTCCTCCAGTTTCCTCCCAGACTCCAAAACATACTGGTAGGTTGATTAGATTGTGAGCTCCATGGGGACAGGGACCAATTTAGCAAGCTCTGTGCAGCGCTGTGTAATCTGTAGGCGCTGTATAAATAAAGAATTATTATTATTAGCAGATCCCGGAACATATTACATGCAGGAAGAGCATGGTTTTTGTGAAAAAGAGTTTTTTTTTAAAATATGCAACTTAGCTAGAGGTGCTCAGGCTCATGTCACTCGAACGCCTTTCGGCTCTGCCGTCTTTTTATTTGTGGAAGCCCCGCACTCTCAAAATCACGGCTGGTCCTACCTGTAGAGCTTGCAGTAAGCTCATGCTCTGCCCTCTATGCGTCCCGGCTGGTCTTGCCTGTAGAGCTTGCAGTAAGCTCACGCCCCGGACTCTACGCGTCCCAGTTGGTCATGCCCATAGAGTTTGCAGTAAGCTCACGCCCTTTGCTCTAGGAGTCCTGGCTGATCCTGCCATACAGCTTACAGTAAGCTCACGCCCGCGCTCTAGGAGTCCTGGCTGATCCTGCCATACAGCTTACAGTAAGCTCATGCCCGCGCTCTAGGAGTCCTGGCTGATCTTGCCATACAGCTTACAGTAAGCTCACGCCCCGCGCTCTAGGAGTCCTGGTTGATCCTGCCATACAGCTTACAGTAAGCTCACGCCCCGCGCTCTAGGAGTCCTGGCTGATCCTGCCATACAGCTTACAGTAAGCTCACGGCCCGCGCTCTAGGAGTCCTGGCTGATCCTGCCATACAGCTTACAGTAAGCTCACACCCCGCGCTCTAGGAGTCCTGGCTGCTCCCACCAGTAGAGCTTGCAGAAAGCTGAGTGAGGTCACTGGCTCTATTTAAGGTCTACTGGTGGGAAAATCATGTCGTTCCTACATAAAATCAGAGCAGCTCCGCGACCTGAGAAAGATAACGTGTATGTGAATACTACTAGTCTTCCATCAGTCAATCTGATGGTAGATGCCCTTTAATTTTTTTTTTAAGTCAAAAGCATACTCTGCAAAGTATTTCTTGTGGAAGACCAAAAATCAACACAAATAATCCTAAAAAAGACCCATAAAAATATGGTAAATGACACAATACATGACTACCAGCTGAATCCACCAATTTTGCGGAGCTGTCTGACCATCTAACATGCAGAGAGGCCTCCCCGCTTCTGTATCTTAATGGAGACATGACTGATATAAATGATGACAATGTACGCTCCGTGCAGCGGATTTTTGAGGAATACAACCGGTAATCGTTCTTTCATTTTTTATCTATTGCATTGTAACATTATTATAAAAAAATAATAGGTATTGTGTGGTAACTTCACATAGCGCCCAATCTATGGCTTAAAGATGAACCATTAAAAAACACTAGGAACTAGTGACATCACTAAATACCAAAACATAAAAACAGAACAAAGGAGGACGACACCCGGAGTAATAATGTCAAATAAGGAACACAGATGTAATCAGAGTGTAAAAGTACCTGCCCCACATCATAAATCTGCTCACCTTATGACCACTTGGGCAGATGCATATCCACTCTTACCCACAAAAAAGGGAAAACTTCTGCTAAGCCAAGAGCCCCAAAACACCCTATAGACCATGCAGGATGCAACCAAACATTTTCTGCCATGTTATCCCCACAAAGTTAAATCTAAAAGTCCAATATTTAGTAAAAAGAAATTAGTTCATTTCTATAAAAAAAATCTGTTAAAAGTAACATCTTTAAATAACGCGTTTTGGGCTCTGTCTTTCCTCAGATTTTGAGGACTACCTTATAATTTTTGTGATCTCTTTCCTTCCTACCAATCACACACTGACGTGATATGTCGTCAATGAACGTGTCCTCAATGGCCCATGATGTGGAAGTGGCCATTACTTGAGCCCACATCAGACAGCTAACAATGGTGCCAGAGCCATGTAAGATCCATCTCAGATTGCTCAATTGGGGCACATTTATTTACCCTTTCCCCAGAGATCACCGAAAATGCATTGTCCGACTCCAATGCACTGTGCCGCGATTCACCAAGATCATGTGCACGATATCCTGCATGTGTCGCTTCCCCGCTCAGGTCCGACAGAGTTCACCATTTTTTTGCGGTGCATGTAAGTGCTAGGGCTTGCAACACAATTTGAAAGTTAAATCAGTCCTAATCAGTCGAATCCCCCGAGGCCCGACCCAAAATTGTGCCAAAAAACCATAGCATGTGCCAAAATCCCAGCGCAGATACCTGTTAAATACCTGTGCAAGCCGTGCAATCCCCAAAAAAGGTGCACAGTCCGACGAAAGTGAGCAGCACGACCCTTAGTGAAAGACCCCCATTATGTCTAAGACTTGGTTATAGAATGCCCCGTCCATGTCACACTTAGGGTGCACAATGACTAAAATCGGCTGTCAAAACATCCCTTCCATTATACCCTATGGGGTAAAAAGTGATCCCGCATCTATCAAAAAATTCCAACAATTTCAGAACTTACATTTTTTTTACATTTTTGGAACATTCCAAATTTACACATATATGATTGTAGACATTGCCTCAAAATATATTTAAATTTACAACTACACTTGATTAAACCATAAATTTACAACTATAGAATAGCAAGTAAGCCTTTGATTGAGTATTTAAGGAGGGCCCTTCACCACAAATGCCAACTCCAACTATTTGCTTTATTAAATAGGAATTGTTCCACTGATTCAGGTGGAGGTGTAATATTTTCTTTAGCCCCTATTGTTATAATGAGTTCATTCATTTCAACACCCAATTGGTATTTACACTCTATACTGTCAGGAGGGTGGTCCTGATCTGGAGCAGACCACCCACCAATCAGTAAGGAACCTACTTGACATTCTGGGTACCAAAGCCAACTTCAATGATTGTTTGGGAATGGTGGGGACTAGAGAAATTAGCCCAACTGGAATTTATGGAACTACAAAGGTTGCAGGGAGTTGGTGAAGGTGATGAAAGGTTTTTCGTTAACCGTCTATATATTTGTTCTCAAAAGTGCAAAAACTTCTGAATTTACTATGGTCTCTGATCCAGGTTGTCCATCTGTACATCTATAGTGATGACATGTCAAAAGATCATGGTGACCAATCACCGGCCACATTGCCGGGATTCCACCGTGACGTCACAGGTTCAACCAGTGATAAGTCTTCAGAATCAAGAGGTACATTTTTCTGTGAAGATGAACAAATAGCGAGCAGAAAGGCCACTCCTACCCAGTCAGTTTCCGTCTTCGAATCCCCCAAAAAACTACAGATATCATGATCCCTAATATATAACAATCTAGCACTTATTAGCTTCTTTAAAATGCCAAATTCCAAAAATTATTATTTTATAATATCTAAAATAAAACAGGGCAATTGTAACTACACTAGTTAAAACATCGCAAAACACACAAAAGAAAAACAGAAAACAAAATATCAAAACTTTTGTAGTTAAAATAATCAAAAACTTTCATTCCGGGGGGAAGAGAAAGTCTCCACCTCCGGCACACTACTAACACTACACACCGGGTCCCTTTAAACTACAACAAAAACATTCCAGTCAAATAAGATCAAAAACGAGAATGCGACTCCCTCCCCCCTTTATGGAAGACAAAATAGAATAAAGATTGAACTTCTTGTGGTGCTTACTGTGGCCAGTGGATTAATCAGGAAGTAGCCATTACTGAGCAGCCCTCCAGAACAAGGCGAGAGAGGTCTTCAGTTAGGAAGGAAGGATGAAAGAACACATATTATTATTATGTCCTGCTTTTTTTTTTCCTGACCCCCCCAGAGGTCAGCAGATGTCTCAGGGAGCGTTATATTAAATGCATGAGAGCGGGAGCCATGGACAATGATCAGCTTGTTTGCACAACAAGTATGCATTTAATGCAATCCGCTTCTTGTATCTCCCTGCCTGTGTGTGTCTCTCTCTCACTCAGAACATGGCTGTCTTATTCAGAGATTAGCAATTATTGTAATGAGACACTGTCGGATGAGGGTCAAATAGTGCTTCCTGCAGTTTACACATCTTGATTTCCTGGTAAACAGACTGAAAGGCAGGTGGAGCAGTAGGATTAGCTGCAAAGGGATAGTGCTCACATCAGCACAACTCAGCGACACGGGCGAGGTGGCCAAGTGTGCCGCTCTCATACCTTCTACCGTCTCAACGAGTTAAAAAAAGGCAAAAAAAAATTAAAAATTAAAGGGAAAAAAAAATATATGATGGGTTCTCGCAGCAGGAAGGTGTATTCAGGACACAGCAAGACAATGGTGACACAGTCTGTATAGACTCCAAGCCAGCGAGCTGGTAATTGGGTGTGTTTTACAGCCCTCTATCTCTGCCTTCTGTCTGCTCTTGTGTATTTGACATGCCAGGGGCAGCTCGGGTTACACAGATCTGCTTCTAGGACGGTTTTTTTTTTTTTTGTACACTGGATTTGTACATGACAATGTTTTTGGTAATTTGAGCTTTTCTTTTTTAGTTTGAGTTTTTTATGGAAAAAGTTTTTGAAATGGAATACTCGGCAACTTAGGCTGCATTCACACTGCCGTATGGGGGGTGTATATAGGCCGTACCGCTCCTTCCCCCGTGAAAAGATAGGACATGTCGTGACGTGCTACTGAATGCAGCCTTAATCCGGAAATATTTATATACAGGCGGTCCCCTACTTAAGAACAACAAACTTACAGACGAACCCTAGTTAAAGACGGACCCCTCTGCCCCATATGACCTCTGGTGAAGCTCTCTGGATGTTACTATAGTCCCAGACTGCAATGACCAGCTGTAAGGTGTCTGTAATGAAGCTTTAGTGATAATCCTTGTTCCCATTACAACAAAAAAATTTGAAACTCCAATTGTTACTTTGTCTGGATCTATAATTATAAAATATAGTTTTAACTTACATACAAATTCAACTTAAGAACAAACCTATGGAACCTATCTTGCACATAACCCGGGGACTGCCTGTATATTATATATACTTAGCTCAAAAAATATTTAGGGCATTGTACATGGTCCCCGTCCCCGTTAAAGTGTAACTTCTATATTAGCAGACAGAAGGAGAGGAAAGATGTCTGAAAAGCCAAATAGATGTAAACAACTTGTCTTTATTAATTATCCAAAATCTATAAATCACAAAAAACTTCTATATTATGTTTTTGGGGAACATACAAACTTCACAGAGTTAAGATTCGATCCCCGGACCTGGTTCGACAAGGCAACTCTGCTAACTTTTTTTCAATGATCTACGATTGTCCAATGGTTCCGTGTTTTAATGATAACTAATATAATATCCATGAACTGCTAAGCGACTCTAATTTGTTAAATATTGTTAAATGTTGTCTGTCTCATTCCTTAATCTCTGGAATGAGTTCTATGTATAATATTTAATACCAAAGAAAGACCCATAGATAGTGGAATACAATTTCCTCGATGGATGCCAAAAGGAAGAAAAGGACTTACTGCAGCGCAAAAACCGAAGAGTGGAAGTTGCATGGCTCAAAAATTATTACTTTTAATTATGTGACTAAAGTTAAAATGCATATAAAAAGTAGATAGTAAAATTATAAAACAGGACAACGTGTTTCGCGCCAGCTACTGGGAGCTTTATCAGGTCAAACTGTGTAATGTATAATATTTGGCGGATCATACGGTTTGTCTTCCTAAAGACAGCTGTGCTCAAGTTTTTTATAGTCCCATTGTATGATGGGATGTGTTTTGTAAGTATGTGCCCCCCCCCCCCCATGGAGGGCTGGCGCCACCACCAGGCATACCTGGGCAACTGCCAGGGCCCAGGGCTGCGAGGGTGGGGGGGGCAGTATATAATATAACCATGTGGGGCTGTATATAATGAATCCATGGGGGGTTGTATATAATAGAACCATGATGGGGCTGTATATAATGAAATTATGAGGGGGCTGTATGTAAAATTACCACAAGAGACTGTTGGGATGATAAACTAAGAAAAAATTTAGGGAACAGGGGACTGTTTTAGTTTCTGTATTGTTAATGCCACCATGTGAGTTCACTGCAAAAGGGCCTACTGAGGCTCTGTCGCCCAGGGGCCTACTGACACCTGGAGCCGGGCCTGCCCCCCTGTCCATTATTTTCTCTGGATATCCTGTGAGTACTCCATACTATAATAGATGTGTCTCCAGCCATTAGAAGCCCCACGCAGGGAACTTCTCTTCTTCTTACCAATAATTAGCTAATTAGTATGATATGATTTTAGTGTTTAAGCTGTAGTAAAAGCATAAAACATCCCACAAACAGGAATCACTCACACATTGTACAGCACAGAGGTTGTGGAAGCCATTGCATGGGGGATGGTGGTCACAATGACCCGTTAGGGGGAAGAAAACAAAGAAACAGAAAACACTGTGAGTATCTGAGATGTAATAACACAGAGGCCCTCGCTACTTAATTATCTGGAATCTCATTGAGGTCTGATCACATCCCAGCTAACGATTAAATGATAATAACAACGACCTACCGGGAGAAGAACACTGGAAGGACTATTTTTATCCGGCTTGGCTGGGGACTACTGTCTGCAATGAAATACCTAACAAGACACTATAGGGAGTCTCCGGAAAGTCACTGATACCAGATTTCTCAGTTAAATTAAATACATTACTGATCATTTTTAATTTTTTTTGCAAAGATGAAAGGAAAAATAAATTAAACACGGGTTTAATAGCGTTTTCCTCCTGTGGAGATAAATACATGGAAATGAAGAGCAGGAAATGTATACAGTATATATATATATAGTCAGTTCCGACACAAGAATTTGTCTTATTTCACACCAGAGCCATGGCGGCTGCAATAGCGCCACCTTCATGCTAAAGAAATCACTGCTCTAAGACGCTGGATGCCCGCTCACTAGCAGTGACATTTAGATACCCAAATTTTTTGTGGCAAAACTGAACCCCGACGAGTAGTTGAGGGACTGAAGGGTCAGTACATGCCTTGGGGGTTTAAACATAACCAAAAAAGTTCAGTTCCTGGTACAGATCAGCTGCCGTTCCTAACCATAAATTGGCCACAGACAGAGAGTCATGTGATCTCTATCTGTCCACGAGTAATCGCCCTGCAAGGACCTTATAACAGAATTCATGAATATAAATATTAAGGGCCTAGAACAGTGATGGCGAACCTTTTATGTACCGAGTGCCAAAACTACAACCAAAAGCCATATATTTTTCATAAAGGCCAATTTAAAGTAACAGGTTTCAAACGTATTGGCGCCCTGAGGACTTCAATACAGGAGAAAGAAGGAGAAATTTCTATTATTATTGTAGCTTCCCTCTAAAGTCCCCTTAACAGAATGAATCACAGGTCCGGAGAATGAGCTGCAATGATAATCAAGCTCTGTCCACACCTCCTTGATTCAGGTCTTGAGTCCTGAATGGTGACCTTTGTGCTGGGTGATGGCCTAGGTGCCCAAAGAGAGGGCTCTGAGTGCCACCTCCGGCACCCGTGCCATAGGTTTGCCACCACTGTCCTAGAAGGTCAATTGGTAATGTAGAGTTAGGATCAGATGACCCTCCATCTGCGGCCATGTTATGGACAGGAATGGCAGCTGATGTGGTAAAAGAAAATTCTTAACCAAGGGCTTCACTATACATATAAAAATTGCCTAATATTCTACCCCCCATCCACACTAACACACAATACAAAAAACATGAGGTAAAGTAGCCAGCCCCTTTAATGGTGGTGTTCCTACTGTATAGATATGAGTGAATAATCCAAGACTCCCTGAAACTATGCAGAATTTTTCTGCGCATGCGCAGAACGCAGGCCTACGGCTGCGCTGCCGTAGCTTCGAGGCCGGGTAACGCCGAAGATTACCTGGTAGGCGGAGGAACGAGGCTACTGGGGCGTGGATTAGCCGCGACTAGTAGCCTCATGTCCGGCTACTCCACGCCCCAGTAGCCGCTTAAAAAAATCAGCTTCCAGAATCATCCAATCATTACCCAACTCACCGACCCATGAAAAACTGCCATTGCTCTCCTCTTCGCCTTGTAAAAAAGTGACTGCTGTTGACTAAACAAGTTTTCAACCAACACTTGGGCACTTTATGCCACTTTGTGGGTCCCCCAAGTTATAACTTCTGGGCAGTAGTGGATTATCATATAGGTGGTTTGAGTGGTAAACCAAACCTTCTAGGGGGCCCATGACCACCCAAACCACCCACAAAATTTTACACTGAGAAGGACCTTCAATCAATGAAATACTTCTGCATCTGTTCCTGCTCTTAATACACATGTACTGTATATATGAAGGTCCTCCAAAGGTCCTGGAACTACAGATTGAAATCAGGCAGTAGGGACACAACCTCCATTCCCCAAGATGCTGATTCTACTACCATATGTAGGAAGTAGGGGATAAAATATACATACAGCCCAGTCTTAATCCGCCCCTACTTCTGGGGCATGCCATGTTATTTTCTCCCTCCGATTACAAAAAGATGAATATAGATGTCAGTATAGGAGTAACTAAGCCCTATATGTATGAACTTTTTAAATCTGTATAATAACCGCAGGTGAATGGGATTTTACAGCCAAATTATTTCTTAGGCTGGGTGTCCATGTGGCGGTTATGTTGTGGTTTTGTTGAAGTTTTTTGTTGGTTTTCCAATAATTACAATAAAATTGCATAAACGCATCAGTTTTGCGGCAATTAAACCACGGAGTGATGGAATCCCAACTTAACCTATGTGATATTACAGAAGACCTACTAACACAATTTGGCATAACTATTGCAATAAAAAAAAAAAAATTAACAGTTTTGGAAAGATATCAACTAAAACCTAAAGGTCATTTTTTTACAAATTGAAATTGGAGAGAGACTTATATTTCTCTTTTTTCTGTTCACCAAAATGCACCAAAATGCTGCATAAAAACTATAATGAAGCCAATAATATACGATTTCTGAGTTGATTTGGGGTTTTATCTATAATCAATCCTTAGCTATATACACTATAGTGATTTGCTGCTGCCTCCGTATCATCAGTGTTTTATCTCGTACCGGATTCCCTGCTATTGCTTGGCAACCTAAAAACAAGGCTGATTATTTCGACCTCCCAGCATCGTGCTGTAACGCTCAGATGTGCTGAAGGATAGCAGTGTTTGCCAATGAAGGACTTAGGTATATGAATATTCAAATCACGCTTTGCTTTCTTCATTCTTCAAGTCCATCCCCAAACAGATTTTCATTACTGCCACCAGTCTTCCATCTCTTAGTGCAGGAAAAGAAACGGCAAAAACGACCCAAAAACCATCTACGTATTGCGCCCTTGGTCGTAGAGGGCATCACTAATGCTTCGTAGGCTTAAATCCGATCATGCCAATATCTGTGTGGGGGCTGGCAAATTACATCTCAGCTCTGTAGGCGGCAGATGTCGATGTAAATGACAGCTTGGGTGGGTAATATGAAGAGGCTATGTAAATCAAATGTAATAGAAAAAGGTAGGAGGAAAAAAAATTACAAAAATTACAAAAATGTTATGTGTGTTTCTTTTTTGGTAAACTATTGCATTGTTTGGTGTTAAAGAGGACCTGTCACCAGAATTGTATCCCTCACATCAGTAGTACCTGCTGGGAAAGGATTAAAAGTCCTCCCCGTATCACCTAAAATTATCTGCCCCCAGAGGCAGACATTTTTCTGATATGTAAATGAGTAGAGATGAATCAACTTTTCAAGAAAAGAGTCATGTCTTCTCCCAGGCTCCCAATGAACCACACCTCTTTCTTTTGACTGACAGCTCAGTTTCTCTTCAAATCTCGATCTGAGTAGGCAGGAAGTCCTCTACCTGTCCACTTCCTGTCCTTACCAGAATGTTGTCCCTCTCACTGCATGGTGTATTTAGCAGTGAGAACTGTGTGGGAAACTGCAGATCTTCTCAACATTTCACGGGTGATGGGTGGGCCCAAGCGGCAGTGGGTGGTGCCATCTTAGATAAAGGTGGGGAACATTCGGGGAAAAGGAAGTGGTTTTAA
Organism: Engystomops pustulosus; assembly: GCF_040894005.1. Classification (NCBI taxonomy): domain Eukaryota; kingdom Metazoa; phylum Chordata; class Amphibia; order Anura; family Leptodactylidae; genus Engystomops; species Engystomops pustulosus. Next base: position 98,160,916 of record NC_092418.1, on the reverse strand, counting down.
GCCGACGTTGCACTTTACAACAAAGGCGCAGTGGGGGAGGGGGCAGTAAGGTTTTTGTGCCTGTTCTTGATTACAGGTTCCCTTTAAATTTTGGGAACAATCATGGTGGTCAGCTGGAGCCAGCATATGGTACAACTCAGATAACCCATAGATTGAAAAGCTGGTAACTCTTTGAGGGATGTCCCTTCTGATGCATACATTCTCATGTGACATTGTTAACTTTGCAAAGGTTATATTATACTGTTCTAGTGATACCATTTATTTGGCCTTTTATCACATCTCTTCTGCTTCATCATAGGGGGAGAACAATGAAGATCACAGCTCTGTTGGATCCATAACTGACCACGACCAACTCTGCCAAAAGGATCCAACTGACCTTGACCAACAGACCTTGAAGGAAACTTGAAGACCATTTAAGGCACAAAATATGGCGAGTCACCATCACAAGGTTCTTGTCATGGCCTCCATCATTTTACTGCATTATTGTTCTTGAACATTTTTATGGCACCTACGATAAAAAGTTTGTAGGTCCTTCTGACCATGGAATACGTGCTACTTTTCAATGGATCCTTGTCACTTCTGTTGTATCACAATGGGAAAATTAGATGTTTTTGCAGCAGTATTCAATGGGTTATCACTCTAGGTATCATTGGGTGCAGTGCGCTGCTCAAATCTCATGCACTTTGCTGCCGATACGTCTTTCGTGGACATACCCCATACTGTGCCATAGATATGATTTTGGTTAAAGCTTCTTTATGGGCAGATTATCTGTTAGGTAAAGTCGCATCTGGTCCAAACCACTACAGGCGGGTCAGAAATGAAGCATTCAGGTATGTAGAATTATTCCAGACTATAATGGTTTGCAGTCCATCACAGTGAAGAATTCCCATGTGTGCTAAAAATTTGCATAAGCTCCCATCCTGGACCTCGATTAATTTACTTGGGTGCCACGGCTCACACAGACTTTGAAAACAAAGCTTTTTCATTTGCAAGAGTCTCATACGCTCTGAATTGCATCAATTATGTAACACTGGTGTATGAAAGATCACCTGCAACTCCACCAACCCTGGATTTATACAGCGTTATAGCAGGAACGCTTCTCAGCCTTGTATTATATTGTTTCATTGTATCTTAAGCGATATGTTTACTCTATTGAATAACAATTATATGTAATTATAACTTTGTTGCACAGATGATGATGTGCTGGATGGTAGTGTATTGGTGCTCCCATTGCTGTGGTTCTGATGCAAGATCTTTAGCCTCTATTATATCTCTTGTATATCAAATGTAAATTACAATCATATATAATACTATATATTTATACGCTCACATATACACACATTTATATATTTATAAACATACAGCATATACACATCATATATACACACATGCAGCATAAACATACATACAGTATACACACATCAAATATACATACAGGGGCAGATTTATCAAGCAGTCTGAAAGTCAGAATATTTCCAGTTGCCCATGGCAACCAATCACAGCTCCCCTTTAAAATATTCATGAGCACTGGTGAAATGAAAGCTGAGCTGTGATTGGTTGCCATGGGCAACTGGAAATATTCTGACTTTCAGACTGCTTGATAAATCTGCCCCACAGTATTATATACACACATACAGCATATGCAAATCACATATACACACATACAGAAAATACACACATACATATAATGCCATATACAGACATACAACATACACACACAGCATAAACATTCCCAATACCCCAGATGTCGGGGCCCCCTTATTTTTTGCATGCGATGGAAATCGGGGGGCGTGGCCGAACGAAAACCCGACGGATTCGGAAAAACCACCGCATTTAAAACAAAAAATCTGTCGTGGAGCTTGCACTTACCTTCACTCAGCCCGGCTCGGTGAACTCCCTTAATGAATCCCGGCCGGACCCGAATCCACCGCAGAGAACGCACCGCTGGATCGCGAATGGACCGGGTAAGTAAATCTGCCCCAATGTAGTCAATGTACATAATACAGCTTTTTACAACACATCTGCCATGTGTAAATCTACTGTACCTATGATCTTTTAGGTAGTAGGTAGAACAGGCCAATGCACATGCAAGCTTAGAGACCCAAGATATTCCGGAGAACCCAAGGGTGCCCAGTAGGTTTTAGCTCAGACACAGAACTGGAGTCACCCAGCAGAAGATAAGAAGACAAAGGTGCCAGCCATTGTTCACTAGAGTCCACAATACACAATGGGATAATTCACAATTCATCCTATAAGTAGAAAAGGACATGTCCTAGGACAGGCTGGTTGCTTGGGAGTTGGTGCCTGACGACCTGCCATGGTTGTTAGGCAGTGTACCCTAGAAACCAGTCTGTCAGATATCACTCAGCTGGTCAACGCTACATTGGCACTGTGCTAACATCAGAGAAGAAGCTTGGCAGCAGTCTCGCCATGCCGTTCCCCATCAGGGGGTGAGTAATTAATCAGGTATTTCTAAAAATAAATGAATAATCACTTCAAATGGAAAATTTGCTGCTCGATATGAACTGAGTAGCACAAAATGAAAATGAATAAAAACAACACATTTTCTCTAGCGTGTCATACTTTAAGAGTCAGGAAGAATTTTTGGGAAAATTTGAAAAAAACATGCAAACGGTATTACCCATCTCTTGATGACCTATGATATGTTCCGATGCCTACTGAATCCCAGTTGGTCGTTACTTCCTGGTCCACTACCACTGATGCCACTAGTGGAAGCCAGGTTACCACCACACCAGTGCCATTTTGAAATCCCCTGCACCGTTTCATCCCCCAAGACCTTCAATGGTCCCAAAGGATACAATTCTAAATAAAGAGGCTCTACAGGGTGCCCGTAGAATAATTTAAAAAAATTACCTTTACTTAAAGGAAATCTACAACCAAAATCCATCCTGATAAACCAGGGACACTTACTCATAGATCCAGGCACCGTGACTGTGGGAATCTTTTTGTTATCCATGGCCTCCATCTAAAATCAAGTTTTAAAATTATGCTAATGAGTCATAAGGGCTATGGGCGTTTTATTAGTGTCCCCCACCAAGCTGATTATGATGGATTTTGAAGGTAGATTTCCTTAAACGCTCCTCTACCGCTCTGTGACAGACACTCACAATAGCAGCTCCGGGGAGTTGAATGTAGGGGGATCATGAGTGTCGGTAATGGGGAGCTGTAAATTTCGGTGGCCCCATGTAGAGACCCTTTAGGTATACTGTATATACTCGAGTATAAGCTGACACGAGTATAAGCCTAGACCCCTAATTTCAACACAAAAAAATGGGAAAACCTATTGACTAGAGTATAAGACGAGGGTGGGAAATGCAACTGGTCACAGCCTCCCAGTATATAGTCTGCCAGCCCCTGTAGCATATATCCTGCCCAGCCTCTGTAGCATACAGCCTGCCTAGCCCCTGTAGCATACAGCCTGCCCAGCCCCTGTAGCTTACAGCCTGCCCAGCCCCTGTAGCATACAGCCTGCCCAGCCCCTGTAGCTTACAGCCTGCCCAGCCCCTGTAGTATACAGCCTGCCCAGACCCTGTAGTATACAGCCTGCCCCAGCCCCCTGTAGTATATAGCCTGCCAGCCCCCTGTAGTATACAGCCTGCCAGCCCCCTGTAGTATATAGCCTGCCAGCCCCCTGTAGTATACAGCCTGCCCAGCCCCTGTAGTATATAGCCTGCCAGCCCCCTGTAGTATACAGCCTGCCAGCCCCCTGTAGAATACAGCCTGCCAGCCCCCTGTAGTATACAGCCTGCCCAGCCCCTGTAGCATACAGCCAGCCCAGCCCCTGTAGTATACAGCCAGCCGAGCCCCTGTAGCATACAGCCTGCCCAGCCCCTGTAGTATACAGCCTGCCCAGCCCCTGTAGTATACAGCCTGCCCAGACCCTGTAGTATACAGCCAGCCCAGCCCCTGTAGCATACAACCAGCCCAGCCCCTGTAGCATACAGCCTGCCCAGCCCCTGTAGTATACGGCCTGCCCAGCCCCTGTAGTATACAGCCAGCACAGCCCCTGTAGCATACAGCCTGCCCAGCCCCTGTAGTATACAGCCAGCCGAGCCCCTGTAGCATACAGCCTGCCCAGCCCCTGTAGTATACAGCCTGCCCAGCCCCTGTAGTATACAGCCTGCCCAGACCCTGTAGTATACAGCCAGCCCAGCCCCTGTAGCATACAACCAGCCCAGCCCCTGTAGCATACAGCCTGCCCAGCCCCTGTAGTATACGGCCTGCCCAGCCCCTGTAGTATACAGCCAGCACAGCCCCTGTAGCATACAGCCTGCCCAGCCCCTGTAGTAGAAAAAAAATAACACTGTACTCACCTTTCCGACGTCCCCCATAGGTCCTCTTCTGTCTCAGACTGTCTCGGACAGAAGAGGACCTACGGGTGACATCAGAAAGGTGAGTTTTGACTTTATTTTTTAGTTGACTTGAGTATAAGCCGAATTAGAGTTTTTGAGCACAAATTTTTTGCTGAAAAACTAGGCTTATACTCGAGTATACTCTATTTTGCTGGACGACCCCTTAATGTTCTTCTTTCTTTCTGAATAACGTAATAATATGGCGCCATACTGAGCACCACAAGGCAGGAGATGGAATGCCTACGGCTCTGTACAACCATCATGCACAACGCCTTGGGTTTCTGTGCGTCGTACAAGCAACTCTGTAAAATTTACTATAAACTCATTTATTTTTTATAGGTAAAACCATAAATTGGGAAATTTATGGCAATATTATTGAATCTGTTCCTTATGTAAACCTGACCAAATACTCAGATAGCAACGCAATAACTACACACACAACATAAGAACAAATACCCCAAAACATATTAAATCAATATAGTAAAACTAACATTAAAAAATGGGGAAAAATCTGAGAAGTCGGCCTCCTCCGAGGCTTCTCCTCAGGGAGGAATACATACAATTTGGTCAAAGTGTTTTGCGAGGCCCGGCACATACATGGGCAGGTGGCTCATATTTCTTATTAATCACCATCACAACACAGATTTTTGTCTTGGCATAAACACATAGGGGGAAGTGATGAAAATTATCCCTCATCGCAACTGTGATCAGAACAGATATATCCAGAGCCAAAAATACAATAGTAAAACATAACCATATCACTGGTCGGGGATTTGTCTTCCAAATTTAAAGTGTGGAAATTAATTTGCCGTCTACGGCCACCGATAATATCTAAGTACCATTGGTGGTGATTTACTCTACGTCAGTTGTTATTGAGTTGGCGCAGGCTTCCAGAACACGGACTCAGAAATCCTATCAAGAAATGCTCCTGCTGCTATGGATGATGTATACCATATGTAGTCTAACCTTAAAGGGGTTGTCCAATCACGACAAGTTAGGCCCACAGGACAGAGGTTAACTTACTCACTGGTGGGGGTCTCTGTGATGGGACCCCCACAGATTATGAGGAGGTCCGTTATACCCCAAAAGAATGGAGCAGCCGGTGGCACATACACGCTGCCACTCCATTTATTGTCTTTGGAACTGACGGAGATAGCCAAGAACATCGAGCTGCGACGTTACTGTCTATAGCACTGACTGACTGAGAACCGTACTTGGATCTCTATCAGTTCGATAAACAGTGAATGGAAAAGCAGCGAGCATGTGCGACCGGCCACTCCATTCTTTTGGTTTGCAACAAGTGTACAATGGACCTTTGTTCTCATGATATGTGGGGGTCCCATCACTGAGACTCCCACCAATTATCAAGTTAGCCGCTATCCGGTGGGTAACTGTCAGAACGTAGTTTCGCTTCCATAGCCTGCAAGCACTCAGTTAATGTTTAGAAACCTACACATTCTCACTATACATGTTTTAAGTAATGCACAAATATAACTACAGTCTATTGGGGGTTGGAGGGGGATACAGCTGATGTTTTGTTGCTAATTATTTCAGCATGAGGAAGGAGAATGGAGAACAACATAGATGTAAATGGGGATTGCCAGAACAAAGCAGGTTCTTCAAAACTTGCCACCACTTTTACAAGCTCCGATTGTCTTGGTATACTGTAGTGTAAGGCTCTCATGTCCATGTTAGGGTACATGCACACAAACGGCGCTGCTCACCCCTCCAATCTCCATAGAGCAGTGCAGGGCCCGCGCCATAACATGGCAAAATATAAGACATGTCCTGTATTTTGCCATTCATGGACATGTCGTGTGGTGCTCACCGCACCATGACCGGGCACCATAGACGTCAATGGAGACCCATTCTGTTCGAGGGGATACGAAGAGGGCACAGATGTATCTGAGTGTATGCACATACAGTGGGATACGTCGTTAGGGGCCTCCTCCTCTCCCCATGAATGGAAGAACAACAATGTTTGGGGTGTTTCCCTAGTGATGTCATTGTCATCACTGGGGACCTCCCTCCTGCTGAGCGATGTATGCGCTCAGTGGGGGCCGGGGGGGATGCAATACAGCTATATCTGTCCCCCATATACTTCTATATCCTCCATTGAGAGTACACTTCGCTCAGCAGGAGGCTGGAAAGATGTAGGTTGATGCATCCACAGTATCCTATGTATACTGGTCAAACGGAAGCAAAAACTATACCTCTGTATGCCAATATATGTAAATGTATACGTTCAGTGTATATGCCAGTAGCTTTGCTGAGCTATACAAAAGGCGAGGTGTGAATCTAGCCTAAAGAAGCGCTTAGGATATCTTGAATATCTTGAACACAAAAGGCAGCAGATGAGTAAGGATAAATGCTTAGCATCTGCAGGGAGGTGGATCAGCCCTAACAGCAATAACATAGATGCCAAGATGACAAAACGACGGCTGATAAATATTGCTCAGATCCGTTATCCGATGGGAAGAAAGAAAAAAGCCGGCTACCGGGGAATTGTGTTAATTTATCTCCACACTTACTGCCCTGATGAGGTAATGGATATGGATGGACAAATGTATAAATAGAATGCAAAGAAGCTCTGTTTAGCTGGCAGTAATGTGATCTGTGACATCGAAAACGTGCAAAGCACAAATGAGAATCCATTTGGAAGACATATCACCTACAATCAATTTCCTAAAGGTCAATACCAAACGGAAAGCCAAGTCCCCCCCCTCCATTCGCAACCTCAAAGCATTGCAGCAATTTGCATATGCAAAAAGTATATTTAAAAAGATGCGCATAAAGATAGCAGTAAGAAGAATTAAAGGCATTACCGACAGGGGAGGACATTTTTTTTTTAATCTTTAATTCATAAAGAAACAACCAATTCCACGGAGACGAAGTCAGAGGCTGCAAATAAAATGACAAATGATTAATGACGGAGGTGTTGCAGATCTTTCATTTCCAGGTTCTGCGGATTTCACCTTCTAGATGAGATTTTATGTGTTACCTTAAAATGATCTGAAAACATAATCGCTGGCTTAATATTTTCAGATTGTCTCAGGCTGATGCTGGTCATTCACATTAGATGTATACTGGCAGATATTACTGATGCCGGTAGACCATCCAAGGCCGGGGGTAAAGACACCTGCAGTGCGGGATTTGCAATCCAACTACAACCTTTGCACTAAAATCATGATATGGGATTTACTCAAATCTGAAAGTGTAAATCTTGTACATTGTACCATGTGCATCCTGGACTAATGTGTGTTGGTCACCCCCAATTTTCCCTGAAGTTGTGGTTGGTACAAGTATTGTAGCTGGATTTCAATCCACCTTCCAAAAAACATCCAGTAGAGACTTTTTGCATTGATAACATATGCACTAATTGATCTAACTGAGCATGCATGTGTAATGGCTCAGGATTGGTCAAGCTGAGCATGCATGTGTAAGATGGGGCACTCGAAATGTCGGCCAAATCACTCTTTGGCTCAAGGCCGTTTTATGTATCTGACCATTGGTGATTGTGTCAAGTGTAGATATCATAAACCCGCACAGCATAACTAAAGTCGAGCTGTGGAGCTGCTACAATCTTTAGCCAGAGCCACAATGGTGACAAGACTTTGTTGGCTCTATTTATTGGCAAATTGGGTCCATTGTGATTTTACAACTCTCTTACTCACACGAAGATGCTTGGTCAATGAAACAAGTAACATGTATAGGCTGCAGTATGGGGATCTATGGGGCTATGGGGATGGGTAGTTATACATGATGCTAGGAGTTTCCTCATTCCCATAGATCCCCATACTGTAGAGTTATGTTTCCAGTATCTATATAGATATGGATATATCACATGCTCCGATATTATTGTAAATGTTTATACTTTGGGGCATAATGCTGCATGTATTACTGTAAAGGGAAATTGAAGAAACCAAATGGTGGCCCATTACTATTATAGCCACCTCTCCTTCTTTACAATATTTGCACCGTGGTATCAAGCATACACCATCCTGTGTAATTGCTCTTTAAGCATGAATGTCTCGGAGTACATCTAGCTGCCTGCTATGCATACAATTCCCTGCAGCATCGGTGCAAATTAAAAAAGCACATATTCTATTTTTCTAGCAGCTGTGATCAGCTCTTAAGGGCCTCGGGTAATTATAAGGAAATCTATGCTGGAAACACACGGGCAGACATTTTTTTGTTGAATGAGAGGTTCAGTCGTCAATAACCCCTTTATTAAATGTGGCCATAGAGGAGGGTTTTTTTTGGTAACGATCTGGTCTTAGCTCTTAGGTGTATGAGGTGATATTGCAGTTATTAGGATTATGCTTTATCTGTGTATCCCTTAAGGTTGTTCTTGGCTTAGTACTTACTATACCTATTCTGTAAGAGAGGGGTAAGACTGTCCAAAATGGTGACGCAAAACTAAAGTGTGCAATGGCGCCAATTTTCCTGTACATCAGCCTCTCCTCGGATGACGGAAAGTGTTGCCCTTATTGCTTCTTCTCAGTATCACGGCTATAAGTCTGTTTCTGTAACTAGCATAGACCTCAATGACATGTATAGTATCCCACTATATGACATGGGTCAAGGGCTTCACCTTTTATCCACAAAACCATGAAGACATTAACATATTTGATAGTTTAAGGTATAAATTGGATAAATTGCCAGCAAAACTGGAGGGCGCCGGTTAATCCTCCACTTTACAACTTACAACTTGTGGTAGACCAGAAAGATAGGAAATAACAATCTGTGTACACTGCTGTGGAATATGAGATAGGGAATAGATGAATCTATAGATACAATAGAAAAGTCCCAGCAGCACTAGTGAGTAGTGATAAGCGGACCAGAAACCCAATGTTTTCGGATCTATGCAGGATCAGGTCCTCCAGCCCAAAATCGGACATCAGACAAAAGTTTGGTTTCGGCTCAATACTCACTGCTTCATACACTCTATTGGTGCACTCCATGATGGAATAAAGACACCCGGCTTTTTGACTACCATGAGGACTGCTGCCTCTTCTTTGAATTATATGACTGAACCTTGCCAAGGGTTTTTCTGGCTTTGCACACATCATCAGTTGCGCTGCTCTGGACTTTCTTTTATGATTGATAGTGGTGAAACTGATTGATTGATAGATAGAAAGATAGATAGATAGATATGAAATAGATAGATAGATATGACATAGATAGAGATAGATAGATATATAGATATGAGATAGATAGATATGAGATAGATAGATAGGAGATAGATATGAGATAGTTAGATAGATAGATAGATAGATAGATATGAGATAGATAGATATGAGATAGATAGATATGAGATAGATAGATAGATAGATAGATAGATAGATAGATAGATAGATAGATAGATAGATAGATATGAGATAGGTCAGTGATGGTGAACCTTTTGGAGACAGAGTGCCCAAGCTACAACCAAGACCCACTTGTATGTCGCAAAGTGCCAACATGACAATTTAAACAGTAATCTATGGATCCCTGCTGTATCACAGGTTTTAAACATATTGGTGTCCCGAGTTCACCAATACAATAGTAAGATGATGGAGAAATGTGGATTGTAGCTTCCCTCCAGGGTCCTCTGAAGAAGAAGAATCAAGGGAACCAGAGCAGGAGCTCCAATGACAATCCATCTCTGTCCACACCTTCTGGATACTCCTGTAGTCCTGGCAGCCAAGGGCGTCGCTTTAAAATAGGTCTGAGCATGGCTGTCTTGGACCACAGGAGGAAGCCTTGAGTCCTATCTGCCAAACTCTGTGTTGGGGTGAAGGCCTGGGTGCCCACAGAAAGGGCTCTGAGTGCCACCTCTGGCACCCGTGACATAGGTTCGCCACCACTGAGATAGATAGATATGAGATAGATAGATATATATAGATATGAGATAGATAGATAGATAGATAGATAGATAGATATGAGATAGATAGATAGATAGATATGAGATAGATAGATAGATAGATAGATATGAGATAGATATGAGATAGATAGATAGATAGATAGATAGATAGATAGATAGATAGATAGATAGATAGATAGATAGGAGATAGATATGAGATAGATAGATAGATAGATAGATAGATATGAGATAGATAGATATGAGATAGATAGATATGAGATAGATAGATAGATAGATAGATAGATATGAGATAGATAGATATGAGATAGATAGATATGAGATAGATAGATGGATGGATAGATAGATAGATAGATAGATACTGTAGATGGATAAAAAGATATTACAAGGAGTTTTTGCCACAACTGTTTTTGGCAAGTATCTGGCAGTGCTGCTTCTGACACTTGTTAATAGATAGATATATAAATATTTAGAACATAGACAGATTGATAGAAAACAGACAGAGAAATACACAAATACACCGTATACTAGATAGATACGTGATACATAGGTAGATAGATAGGAGATCAAGAGATAGATAGATTGACAAATAGATATATATGCGATACATAAATGGATAGACAGATAGATAGATAGATAGATAGATAGATAGATATATAGATAGATATAAGACATACAGATTGAGATAGATACATAGCTATGGAATATGGTGATGTACAGAACACTATAGATACATGTATAAATTAATATACATCCATGTATCCATTCATTTACATAGATTTACACATAGATGGATATAAATATATAAATATATAAATAGGTGGATAAAGGATAATCATTAGTGACACGTAGACTTATAACATAGATAGATAGATAGATAGATAGATAGATAGATAGATAGATAGATAGATAGAATACAAGAATTGATAATTTGTGGCTTATTTGGTTTCTTACAATAAAGAGAGTGTTAAATAGAAGGACATGGGAGTCTATGTGCTGACATAAATGAGGAGCACACACTCAGCCTTTGAGAATACAATATTCATTTTGCTGCAGAAGAACAGACATTGCATAACAATGAGATTTGCTAATGAAATCAACCATCAACCTGGAATACATATGTATTAAACCAAGACCTCGGTGTCATTTTCTTTTTGCATCATTTCTCTCTTCGCTCTATTTTTTTTTTCCTCCAAACCTTTCAATATTTCTGCCTCTATCAACCTCTATTGCTCCAAGCGAGACATTTTGTGGAGGCAGCGAGTGGATGACTTTCTACATTTACAGGGACAAAATTGCCAATTGTATTTATGCATATTGCAGTTAAATAGTAAGCAGATGGGGGAGGGGGACAGGGGGGAAATACCAACAATGGAGGCTGAGAGGAGCACTGGGGGAGGGTCAAGATGCTGCCCAAATCTGGGTTATGTAGTGAGCAGTGCTCAAGTGACAGGTCATTTAACCCCTGTTTTACCACTCTGGATTATTTATCTGATGCCTCAAGCGAGAAAGCAATGAAACAAACCAAACAATGTAACAATCAATGCAACATAAATAACTAAAAATGTGCAAACAAATAAAAGAATATCTCATAGATTGATTGTAAGCTCTTGTGAGCAGGGCCCTCACTCCTATTGTTCCATCTGCCCATGTAATTGCTCTATTATGTCTTATTGTCTCTGTATATATATCCATGATCTATACAGCACAACGGAATATGATGGCGCTATAGAAATGAAGATTTATTTATTACTTTGTATATATTTTATTCTATCTGAAATTGTGGTTCCTCTGGGCTGTATATATCGAGTTTGGTGATGAGAAGTGGTTACATTTCAGTTTTGGTTTCCAAATTCTAATTTTTGGATGGATTTAGAGTGCCCTGTGTGTGTTTAGGTGTGTGTCCATAGAGGCCAACGCTTATGGTTAGTTGTGGCCCAGAAAGTGATGAAGAATCCCTTTAATTTCTGTTTGTACAGATGCATATAGTTTACAGTCAGCTACAAGGAGTTATTAATATTAGTTTTGGGTATAATTTCTATACGAATAACTGGACTGAAAATAATAAACTCGAGAATCGGCCAATTTTCCACCTCTTCATTATTCAGGGCATCTGTGGAGAAGTTGAGCCGCCACATAAAGTATTGGTTCATAACTGTCCTCCAAATGGTGATGGAGCCAACAGCTATTCTCTACACATGCACACTGGGCGCAGCCAAGCATGCATGTTTCTTAAATTTAGAGGTGAGTAAACTGTTCACCTTTAAATTAATTCCTAAATTAAATTAACCCCTTTATAGGGGTTTTCCCACAGACAAAAGTTAGGCCCTAACTTGATAGGGATAGGGCCTAACTCGCTGATCAGTGATGAAACCCCTATAGATCACAAAAACGAGGGGTCCGATGGGGTCCCATGTACCTCCATCGGACCCCTTGTTTTCGTGATCTGTGGGTGTCTCAGCACTGAGAACCCCCACTGATCAGTAAATTAGGCCCTATCCACAGGATAGAGCCTAACTTTTGTTTGTGGGAAAACCCCTTTAAGGAATAATAGTCACCTCTGGTGACTATTGCTTAAAGGGGTTGACCTCGTTTTGGAAGTTAGCCAAATCCATAGGATAGGTGAGGGTCCAACAACTGGGACAGCCTTATCCTGAGAACGGGACCCCCAGCAGTTAGTAGTGATTGTTTTATGATGAGGAGGAGATTGTTTTATGATGAGAATCGTCCCAACTGGCGGACAATTACCAATTAGGAAGTTATGTCCAATCCTGTGGTTTGAGGATAACTTCCCGAACTTGGGAAAGCCCCTTTAAGAATAAAAGGATCGGGCAGGTTGAAATCTAACTACCCAATCTTTTACTTCCCCTACATGAAAGAGACTCAGGGGAACGCGGGGAAGGTGAGCGGGGAAGGTGAGGGGGAGGTGGAGGAGGGCAGCGGACCATACTTACATAGGTCCCCGCTACCGGAGACCGGAGACAGCAGATCTCCAGCGGGAACTGCAGACCACGCGGCAGAAGTTGTTCATGCCGCGTGGTCTGCAGTTCCCGCTGGAGATCTCCGGTCTCCGGTAGCGGGGACCTATGTAAGTATGGTCCGCTGCCCTGTGCCATAGATAGGGCGCACCGGACTATAAGGCGCACTTTGGATTTCCACGGAAATCCAAGGCTTTTAAGTGCGCCTTATAGTCCGGAAAATACGGTAGCTGTTTTCTACCTCTAGTTACTAGGTCTCCTACTCCATACTGATTCATTTTATTCCCTATGGCACTTTGCTTGTTCTATATGTGGCTATGCACTGTTTTTAATCATGTATTCCCATTGTATAACTACCATGCTATGTAAATTTGCTGTTATTAATAATTTTTTGCATAACTAATAAAATTTATTTAATATTTACAATTGTTTGTGAGCATAGTACCAATTTGTATTTTTTGATACTTTATGTGACCTTGTTGCTCCATGTTTAAGAAAAGAGCAGGTGGGGCACAGGGAGATCATAGGTATAGATCTGCCTTGGTCGGCCAATTTCCTGAAAACTGACACAGGTTAGATGTAATCTCTGCTAGCCTAGGACTGGCAGAACTGTTCTAGTTGCCCCTCGCAACCAATCAGAGCTCAGCTTTCATTTTCCCACAGCTGTTTATAAAATTAAAGCTGAGCTCTGATTGGTTTCCATGATCAACTACAACAGTTTAACCTCAGACACTTCTGATAAATCTCCCCCAATATATATATATTTCCAAAATGGCTCTAATGATGTCAAATTTCTATGGTGTTCAGTGTCTATAGAAAGCTGGGTGACAGCCCCATGTAAGCCTGGTATCTGCTATATCGAGATATTCATATACTGAATAGTCAAAGATAACTACACAGCGGATAATACGTTTAATGATGGCAACAAGAGAGAGAATTACTACAGGTCAGAATGAGCCGCCATTTCTCTCTTAGGTCAATGTGATTCATACACAGACTATTAAATGGTCCTGTAACCTATAATCAAGTATTTAGGAAAAATTACCTGCTGCGATTTCTGTGAGGATCTGACTTATGATCTGATTATTATAATAAGTGGGAATCAGGGCGCAAAGTGTTGTGGGATGTGGACAATTTATCCGTATCAATGGTCTCAGTCTAATCATCCAATGACATCATCACTTTTCAGAGGGTTTTTTTCCTATTCTACAGTATTTTTCGGACTATAAGGCGCACCGGATTATAAGGCGCACCATCAATAAATACCTGCTAAAACATCTAGGTTCATATATAAGGCGCACCGGATTATAAGGCGCACCTGATTATAAGGATGAATAACCAGCAGGTGGCAGACCTGTGCACAGTTCAAGGCAGCTGTTGTCTGTAAGTATGGTTCATATATAAGGCGCACTGGACTATAAGGCACACCTTTGATTTCTGAGAAAATCAAAGGATTTTTGGTGCGCCTTATAGTCTGAAAAATACGGTAATTTTTTTTAGAAGTTTTATTTTTTTTCTAAAACTATAATTAAATGTGCTCAGCCCCAAGAAAGGAGAAAAATACTCAAAAAATACTGCGGCTTCATTTCTATTGATAAAGGGTCCTTGTCATTGTTGCAGACCATCACTGGCTACACTGATTGGCTACTCTAATAAGAATCCCATTTTGGGGCATCATCTATATAGACCAGGAAGAGAAAAGTGGAAGAGGACCGGACGGCATTGGAAAAACTTGGATTTTCTTATAGAGAGGTTTTAGCACTTCCAAGTAGATATTTCTATATTAATGGAGAACCCCTTTAAATGTAGCGACTGTTGATACTGCATTCGCATCTCCGCATTCCATATAGATGACACTGTCACAGGTTACATTCTTTTTCATTACCTGATCACCTGTTTTCGGCGATCCCCTCCATGGCTGCGAGTGCAGGAGAAGACAACAGATTTGCTGCCATGACAGAGTTGCATGGTTAGGCCTCCCAGGCCCATATGTTCAGCCTCACAAAGTCCATATGTCCACACGTATTATGTCAATGCTCGCACAATATGGCCATGCACTGCCATAAATCATACATGTGAGGATACCTGATACTTTAGACATCTTCAGTAAAAAGCTCTTAAAGAGAACCTGTCACATTTGAAAGGCAGTCTAATCTGCCAGCAGTATGTTTTAGAGCAAAATTAGCTGAACCTATTAATATGTTGACATATGTTCACAGATATTCTCAAAAATAAATGCAGTTTACAGTCTACAAACAGCAAAATCTGCTCAGCGGCTCCTGCTCTATAACATGCTGCCTGCAAATATGACAATGTACAATCTGTTCAGCTTTTCCTGCTCTATAACAGGCTATCTGCTGAAACAGCATTATGCATAATCTCTTCAGCTCCCCCTGCTCTATAACATGCTGCCTGGAGATAGAACAATATGTAAAATCTGCTCAGCCCCTCCTTCTTTATAATATGCTGCCTGCAGATAGGGCACTATGTAAAATCTGCTAAGCCCCTCCTGCGCTATAAAAGGCTGCCTGCATATAGGACACTATGTACAATCTGCTCAACTCCTCCTGCTCTATAAGATGCTGCCTGCAGATAGGACACTATATAAAATCTGCTCAGCTCCTTCTGCTCTATAACATGCTGCCAGCAGATAGGGCACTTTGTAAAATCTGCTCAGCCCCTCCTGCTCTATAACATGCTGCCAGCAGATAGAATACTGTGTATAATCTTCTTAGCTTCTCCTGCTAAACAACATGCTGCCTGCTCAGCTCCTCCTGCTCTAATATTCTGCCTTATATAGGACACTATGTCAAATTTGATCAGCTCTTTTTGCTCTATAACAAGAATGGACTGTATGTTCAATTTGATGCGTTCCCTATAATGGTAAATACTTTCCGGGGAATACATTATGACTTGTGTTTTGAACAACATCTTAATATTAATATAATCTTAATATTTTCCCCAAACATACAGCGTGTTAGAACTACTAAGAGGATCTGACCTCTTATTATATACAAATCAAAACGGTTTAGACCAGGTCTGACTTGGCATAGATTCCAGCTATATCATTCACCAGTGTTTACAGGGCAGAAAGCCACAAAACCTGGAGACTTCTCTGATAGAAAACTGGTGCAGAAGGCATAGTATATATATATATATATATATATATATATATATATATATATATATATATATATATATTATCCCCAATGTGCATCCCCAGCCTAAATATTTGTAATATTATATATCTAATTTCAAAGTCTAATATTTGATGGATTGATTGATGAGCGACTGTATATATACTTTGTATCTATATACAGGCAGTCCCCAGGTTACCTACAAGATAGTTCTGTAGGTTTGTTCTTAAGTTGAATTTGTATGTAAGTCTGAACCGTATACTTTATAATTGTAACTGCAGCCAAATTGTTTTTGGTCTCTGTGACAATTGAATTTTAAAAATGTTGGATTCTCATAAGAACCAGGATTAACAACCCTAGGTACAGCTGACTATATCTTGTGAACCGTGGCGCCTAAACAATTCTGGTGTCATTTTGAAGAGGAGAATCTTCCCTTTGACACCACACGAGGACTGTTTTACTATGAATTGAGCATAGGATAGCTCTGTGGCTATGGCACTTAGAACCACTGTGAGGGGGGTTTATCACAACTCTAACAGGTTTATTGTGCTCCAGGGGCGTAACTAGGAGAGCCAGGGCCCCATAGCAGATGTTTGAATGGGGCCCCGTACACCCTTAGAAAATATACACATTTGTATACTCAAACATTTATAACATTTATACGCTCTTACACACATTTATGCACTGATAAATATGCTGCACAATGTGCAAGATATGTATATCATGGTGCACATATTCCATTCTTTAATGTGTCAGATCAGATGCTGGGTCCCCCTGACACTGTGGGCCCCATGGCGGCTGCTATGGCTGCAACCGCTGTAGTTACGCCCCTGTTGTGCTCATTTTTCTGCCCAAAATATGCATTTCCATAACTGTGGCATTTTAGCTCTGAAAATTGTGCATTTTACGGACATGAGACTTTTTTGGAGTGCAACAAACATGTCAGATTTGTGATAACGTGTTTCTAGAGGCCGTAGTACAGAAGATATTGCTGCCATTGCTAGACATAAGAAACTGATTCACAAGGAATTCACAATAGAATATAGGAGATAAAGAAGATAAAGACATGATTATATTTGAATAATTGAATGTTCACTTTTTTTATTCAAGAATAAATGTAGATATTTGCTCATGTTAAAAAAATAAGGCATCTCCTCAAATTAAACCTGTTTCATTTTTGGAGAAACAAGGAATATATATATATTTTTATATATATATATATATATATATATAGATATATATATATATATATATATATATATATATATATATATATATATATATATATAGATAGATATATACACATTTACCTAATATTCATATACCGTATATACTGTAAAAGATAAAATTCTTAATCATATTAGGCCCAATATTTTGCGTTCACATCTACTGACAGATATTTCCGTAGAACAAATCATTAAGATATTCATAGAATAAAGGGCTCGGCGTGTAATCCATTCCTGCTAAATCAGCAATAACCATAGAGAATTGTTACGGTAATGGCGGAAAAACAACAACTTTATTAGGATTGTACATTAGTGGGAATAAATCATTTACGGCGGCTAATATTTTCCATTTAAAGAGAAAATCCTATTAAAAGCCTCGGCGCGGTGTATTTCTACAAATACCGGGGGCTGTAAAAGATCACTCTTAAAATAGTGGCAGTAAAACATGTTTATGCCGCTTTGTAATGAAACAACTCAATTTGTACTGAATTATGGGGCTGCCATTTCTCTACTTTTAGGTGATAGAAAGGAAGGACAATTTATTAAAGCGCAGGAGGACTCGGGAACGCGGGAAGGTCACAGGCAGTGAGCAGAGCTGCGAGCAAATACAGCGACCGACATCCAAAGCTGCCATTTTTCTTCCTCGACACAGACTCCATCTGCCACAGACCCATTTGTGGCCTCCGAGTCAGAATATCAATGATATCTAACCATTCTGCTCGTCTGCTTTCACCTTGACATCACCTCTGAAATACACAGAAAGCTCAGGCTCTGCATCAAGCTCTGGGCAGCGGCTTTATCTGGCAGACAGAGGATTTCAGTGTCATACACATCTACAGAGGCGCGTACACACATAGACATTTATCCATCATCATACTAGGGGCTACGGATGGATGAGAGTGTGATAGATAGACAGACAGATAGAGAGATAGAGAGATAGATAGATAGATAGATAGATAGATAGATAGGAGATAGATAGATAGATAGATAGATAGATAGATAGATAGATATATAGATAGATATGAGATAGATAGATAGATAGATAGATAGATAGGAGATAGATAGATAGATAGATAGATTGATTGATTGATAAATATGAGATAGATAGATATGAGATAGATAGATAGATAGATAAATAGATAGATAGATATGAGAGAGATAGATAGATAGATAGATATGATATAAATAGATAGATAGATATGACAGAGATAGATAGATAGATAGATAGATATGAGATAGATAGATAAATATGAGATAGACAGATAGATAGATAGATAGATAGATAGATAGATTGATTGATTGATAAATATGAGATAGATAGATAGATATGAGATAGATAGATAGATATGAGATAGATAGATAGATATGAGATAGATAAATAGATAGATAGATAAATAGATAGATATGACAGAGATAGATAGATAGATATGATATAAATAGATAGATAGATATGACAGAGATAGATAGATAGATAGATAGATAGATATGAGATAGATAGATAGATAGATATGAGATAGATAGATCGATAGATAAATATGAGAAAGACAGACAGACAGATAGATAGATAGATAGATATGGGATATGGGTAACATAGATAGATAGATATATCTTCCTGCTCTATAACATGCTGCCTGCAGATAGGACACTATGTACAATCTGCTCAGCTCCTCCTGCTTTATAATATGCTTCTTTGATTTGGGATACTATCTTCTGAGCTCCTTCTACTTTATAACTTGCTGCCTGCAGATAGGACATTATGTACAATCTGCTCAGCTCTTCCTGCTCTATAACATGATGCCTGCAGATAGGACACTATGTATAATCTGCTCAGCTCCTCCTGCTCTATAACATGATGCCTGCACATAGGACACTATGTATAATCTGCTCAGCTCCTCCTGCTCTATAACACGCTTCTTACATATAGGACATAATCTATATGATCTGATAATCTCCTTCTGCTCAGTTGCTGAACATGCTGCCTTATAAAATTAACTGCATTTTCAGTTTGATGAATGACTTTACTGGCAAGTCCACCTTCATTTCTTGTAACCTGCAGCAGGGAAGCCCCAGATGAATGCTACAGTCATGGACATGGTATATTGTGTATTATTTTATACCTCTGTAACCAAGTTTTTTCCTAAAATTAAGTATAAAGAGCACCAGGTCGGCCAGGAACCCCATTGCCCTATGTATACCTGTACATGGTGCACTAATACCTTTACTGGGGGCACTGCAGACTATAGTACATTAGTACATGAATGCAAACACAATGTATAAAGACAGACACATTTCTGCAACATTCTGGGAATATTGTACGTTAGCAACAACAAAACAGAAAAGCCAGAACCAACGTGTAGTAATTATGTGCATGATTATTAACACGGCTGGAAACCTCAATTAGTTGGTTAGCTTGGGGCAAACGATAAACTAAACATTACATGATTAATAAAATAGCTCCAGCTCCAAATAAATTGTGTAAATAAATAATTGCATTTTCTCTGATTAAAGATCTCTGTCTCCTTGATGAGGTTGTGTCTTTTACAACAAATTTATTTGCATCTATTCATTTGTTTATTTATGTACAATCAAGTGTAAATGATGTGTATGTATACAGAGCTATATAATATATATAAGGAGCTATGTAATGGTTATGTGTATGTATACAGATCTATATTATATATGTGTGTATGTATACAGAGCTATGTAATGGTTATGTGTATGTATACAGATCTATATTATATAAGTGTGTATGTATACAGAGCTATGTAATATATATGTGTGTGTAAGTATACAGAGCTATGTAATGTATATGTGTAAGTATACAGAGCTATGTAATGTATATGTGTATGTATATAGAGCTACATAATATATATGTGTATGTATACAGAGCTATATAATATATATGTGTGTGTAAGTATACAGAGCTATGTAATATATATGTGTGTGTAAGTATACAGAGCTATGTAATGTATATGTGTATGTATACAGAGCTATGTAATGTATATGTGTAAGTATACAGAGCTATGTAATGTATATGTGTATGTATACAGAGCTATATTATATATGTGTGTATGTATACAGAGCTATGTAATATATATGTGTGTGTATACAGAGCTATGTAATATATATGTGTGTGTAAGTATACAGAGCTATGTAATATATATGTGTGTGTAAGTATACAGAGCTATGTAATGTATATGTGTATGTATACAGAGCTATGTAATGTATATGTGTATGTATGTATACAGAGCTATGTAATATATATGTGTGTGTAAGTATACAGAGCTATGTAATGTATATGTGTAAGTATACAGAGCTATGTAATGTATATGTGTATGTATACAGAGCTATATTATATATGTGTGTATGTATACAGAGCTATGTAATATATATGTGTGTGTATACAGAGCTATGTAATGTATATGTGTATGTATACAGAGCTATGTAATGTATATGTGTAAGTATACAGAGCTATGTAATGTATATGTGTATGTATACAGAGCTATGTAATGTATATGTGTAAGTATACAGAGCTATGTAATGTATATGTGTATGTATACAGAGCTATATTATATATGTGTGTATGTATACAGAGATATGTAATATATATGTGTGTGTAAGTATACAGAGCTATGTAATGTATATGTGTATGTATACAGAGCTATGTAATGTATATGTGTATGTATACAGAGCTATGTAATGTATATGTGTAAGTATACAGAGCTATGTAATGTATATGTGTATGTATACAGAGCTATATTATATATGTGTGTATGTATACAGAGCTATGTAATATATATGTGTGTGTAAGTATACAGAGCTATGTAATATATATGTGTGTGTAAGTATACAGAGCTATGTAATGTATATGTGTAAGTATACAGAGCTATGTAATGTATATGTGTATGTATACAGAGCTATGTAATGTATATGTGTAAGTATACAGAGCTATGTAATGTATATGTGTATGTATACAGAGCTATATTATATATGTGTGCATGTATACAGAGCTATGTAATATATATGTGTGTGTAAGTATACAGAGCTATGTAATGTATATGTGTATGTATACAGAGCTATGTAATGTATATGTGTATGTATACAGAGCTATGTAATGTATATGTGTAAGTATACAGAGCTATGTAATGTATATGTGTATGTATACAGAGCTATGTAATGTATATGTGTAAGTATACAGAGCTATGTAATGTATATGTGTATGTATACAGAGCTATATTATATTTGTGTGTATGTATACAGAGCTATGTAATGTATATGTGTATGTATACAGAGCTATGTAATGTATATGTGTAAGTATACAGAGCTATGTAATGTATATGTGTATGTATACAGAGCTATATTATATATGTGTGTATGTATACAGAGCTATGTAATATATATGTGTGTGTAAGTATACAGAGCTATGTAATGTATATGTGTATGTATACAGAGCTATGTAATGTATATGTGTATGTATATAGAGCTACATAATATATATATATGTGTATGTATACAGATCTATATAATATGTATTTGAGCTATATAATGTATATGTTTATGTGTAGATGTAGATATGTATATTTTGGTTTTATATGTTTATGTATTTGTGAGTGCATGTATGTGTATATATATTTTTAGGTACTGTATATATAGAATAGATAACTATGTATATAATTAGTACCTTAGTTAAGCAGAAAAGATTCTGATTCAGTTTGGTAGGATCTATCTGTCTTTACTGTCTTTATACAGTTTATATAACTAGGTGTGTGTGTATATATGAGATGGGTGAATGTATTTGTTGGTTCATAGATTGGATACGGTATGTATCTGCCATTTTCCAAGCACCAACTCTCATCTGAATCTCTTCTGTGCCTCTTCGGACAAATCTTTTATAAATGGTGGCTATCTACTGCGGTCAAACATCCCAGAGCTCCAAGAGGGGAGACAGCCGAGGGAAGATAAAAACAAAATTGTAACAAAAGCACAAAACCAAGTGAAAAAATCTGCGTTTTAGAGGGGATTATATGCCAATTTCCAGGACAAGTGAAACAACATCGATTTGGATCAAGTAGACGCGGGCATGGACAAAAACTGTCGAAAAATATCCGTAAAGCGCATATTTCATGATTTGATCATCTATTATATATTTCATATGTATATGCACAATAATCTATTCTCTCTCATCCCAATGGCGGAGATTTATCACTCCTTATACACCAGTTTTCTGGTGTAGAAGCAGTGAAATAAACACAAATTCTTGCACTGCAAATACGCCACCTCCACACCATGTAGACATGGGGGGACATAGAAGGGCGACTACATGAATTTTCGCTGGTTTTTACGCAAAACTATGCTAGGTTGGACCCCATTGAAAAGCCTGCTCTGGGGCCCTGTATCTCCTAGTTACACCCCTGTATATATGTATGTGTAGCATAGAAGATACAATATAGACACATATATATGTACTATATACACATAGTATACATGATATAGATCTACTTTATATTGTACAGTAAAGTCATATGTATACATAATAAATATATAGCTATAAAGTACAGTTGGTCCCCTACTTAAGGACACCTGACTTACAGACGAACCCTAGTTACAGACAGATCTCTCTGTCCACTGTGACCTCTGGTGAAGCTCTCTGAATGGTTTACTTAAGTCCCAGGCTACAATGATTAGTTGTAAGATGTCTGTAATGAAGTTTTATAGATAATCCTTGGTCCAATTACAGCATAAAATTTTGAAAATCCAATGGTCACTGGAGCTACAATTATAAAATATTGTACAGTTCCGACTTACATACAAATTCAACTTAAGTACAAATCCAAGGAACCTATCTTGTATGTAAACCGGGGACTGCCTTGTGTGTGTCAAACTGCATGTATATGTCTATGTAATATATGTAATCTTTACATGAGTGTATGTATAGATGTGTATAGGTCTTGTATAGTGTATATATAACTGTGCAGCGTGTGGAGAGATAGATATATACATTGTGTAGCTGTCTTGCACATGTAATTGCCCGCTGTGCATGTTCTCTGGAGCACATTCATCTCTGTAAGATGTTGTGGAGGAAATATTGTTATAAAATGAGGTTAAGCCATATTTTTTCTGCTTGCAGGATTTCAGTAATCAGTGTCAAAGCAAATGACTTTATTTTGTGTCCTGTCTGCGCAAACATATACACATAAATTGCCATTTTAATTAGTGCAGCTAATTACTTGTGACTATCAGCCCAGCTCATAGATCTCCAATCAAGGGCGAGAGCCGCTGCGGCTGGAATATGTGGTGACATCAGTCAGACGCTTCTGCTGGCAAATACATCGTTTATCAGGCTTACCGTACAGATGGCGAATAGAAGGGCTTAGAGGCCGGCCATTTGTGTGTGCCGGGGTACAGGACGAGATACTCTAGCTTATATTGTCTGTATGATGGACATTCTATACAAACAGCTACATGTATATCTATACATTTATACACTAGCAACAAATATACATATAATACATAAACAGTACATTGACATAAAGACACAATAAACACACAAATATATACTTATATATGTTGGTAAATCTATCATATATACAAACATATAGATAAATTTATACATACAATATATATGTAGATAAGACAAGACACACATATACATATAGATAAAACTATTTCTACATATAGTATATATACGCACACAATAAACATACACACACACACACATATAAATATATATATATATATATATATATATATATATATATATATATAAATCTATACATACAATATACACTCACCGGCCACTTTATTAGGTACACCATGCTAGTAACGGGTTGGACCCCCTTTTGCCTTCAGAACTGCCTCAATTCTTCGTGGCATAGATACAACAAGGTGCTGGAAGCTCCTCAGAGATTTTGGTCCATATTGACATGATGGCATCACACAGTTGCCGCAGATTTGTCGGCTGCACATCCATGATGCGAATCTCCCGTTCCACCACATCCCAAAGATGCTCTATTGGATTGAGATCTGGTGACTGTGGAGGCCATTTGAGTACAGTGACCTCATTGTCATGTTCAAGAAACCAGTCTGAGATGATTCCAGCTTTATGACATGGCACATTATCCTGCTGAAAGTAGCCATCAGATGTTACAGGGTACATTGTGCTCATAAAGGGATGGACATGGTCAGCAACAATACTCAGGTAGGCTGTGGTGTTGCAACGATGCTCAATTGGTGCCAAGAAAATATTCCCCACACCATGACACCACCACCACCAGCCTGAACCGTTGATACAAGGCAGGATGGATCCATGCTTTCATGTTGTTGACGCCAAATTCTGACCCTACCATCTGAATGTTGCAGCAAAAATTGAGACTCATCAGACCAGGCAACGTTTTTCCAATCTTCTACAGTCCAATTTCGATGAGCTTGTGCAAATTGTAGCCTCAGTTTCCTGTTCTTAGCTGATAGGAGTGGCACCCGGTGTGGTCTTCTGCTGCTGTAGCCCATCTGCCTCAAAGTTCGACGTACTGTGCGTTCAGAGATGCTCTTCTGCCTACCTTGGTTGTAACGGGTGGCGATTTGAGTCATTTTTCCCTTTCTATCAGCTCGAACCAGTCTGCCCCTTCTCCTCTGACCTCTGGCATCAACAAGGCATTTCCGCCCACAGAACTGCCGCTCACTGGATGTTTTTTCTTTTTCGGACCATTCTCTGTAAACCCTAGAGATGGTTGTGCGTGAAAATCCCAGTAGATCAGCAGTTTCTGAAATACACCAGCCCTTCTGGCACCAACAACCATGCCACGTTCAAAGGCATCAAATCACCTTTCTTCCCCATACTGATGCTCGGTTTGAACTGCAGGAGATTGTCTTTACCATGTCTACATGCCTAAATGCACTGAGTTGCCGCCATGTGATTGGCTGATTAGAAATTAAGTGTTAACGAGCAGTTGGACAGGTGTACCTAATAAAGTGGCCGGTGAGTGTATATATAGACAAGACATAGACACACACATATATACACATATAGATAAAACTATTTCTACATAAAGAATATATACACACAATAAACATACACACATATATATATATATATATATATATATATATATATATATACATATATATATATATATATATATAAATACTTATATACATATAGATAAATCTATGCATACAATATATATAGACAAGACAGACAACACACGCATATATCACACATATCATGCACATGTACAGTATATATAAATATGAATTGACATATTTGCATATTAAATAAACACATTTACACAGACTTTAAAGGGTCTTCTTAGAGGGGTGGTACCAAGTTCAATGGTTTTACCCCATTAGGGGATAATAAACTGATCAGTGGGGTCCGACTGCTTATCACAAGAATAGACCATCATTGATCACGGGAACAGGTCCCTGACGATCACACGAACAGGGGTTCAGTGAATGAAGGTGTAGGTGAACATGCATTCTGCCGCTCCATATAAAAATATGGGAGTATTGGAATTACCCAGGCACAGGGACGGATATCTCTGGCGGACGCTCCCATAGTATCGAATGGAGCAGATGTATGCATGCTCAACCATCAGCTTCATTCAATTATTGACAACAGGACCCCAATTTACATGATCGATTGGGGTCCATTCTCATGATCATTGGCGACCCGTTCTCTTGATTGAAGGCAATCTGTTCTGCTCATTGAAGGTGATCCGTTCTCTTGATTGAAGGCGATCCGTTCTCTTGATTGAAGGTGATCCGTTCTCTTGATTGAAGGCGATCTGTTCTCTTGATTGAAGGCGATCTGTTCTCTTGATTGAAGGCGATCTGTTCTCTTGATTGAAGGCGATCCATTCTCTTGATTGAAGGCGATCTGTTCTCTTGAATGAAGGGGATCCGTTCTCTTGATTTAAGGCGATCTGTTCTCTTGATTGAAGGCGATCTGTTCTCTTGATTGAAGGCGATCTGTTCTCTTGATTGAAGGCGTTCTGTTCTCTTGATTGAAGGCGAGCTGTTATCTTGATTGAAGGTGATCTGTTCTCTTGATTGAAGGCGAGCTGTTATCTTGATTGAAGGTGATCTGTTCTCTTGATTGAAGGGGATCCGTTCTCTTGATTGAAGGGGATCCGTTCTCTTGATTGAAGGGGATCCGTTCTCTTGATTGAAGGCGATCTGTTCTCTTGATTGAAGGCGATCTGTTCTCTTGATTGAAGGCGATCTGTTCTCTTGATTGAAAAGGATCTGTTCTCTTGAATGAAGGGGATCCGTTCTCTTGATTTAAGGCGATCTGTTCTCTTGATTGAAGGCGATCTGTTCTCTTGATTGAAGGCGAGCTGTTCTCTTGATTGAAGAGGATCTGTTCTCTTGATTGAAGGGGATCCGTTCTCTTCATTAAAGGGGATCTGTTCTCTTGATTGAAGGTGATCCGTTCTCTTGATTGAAGGGGATCTGTTCTCTTGATTGAAGGGAATCCGTTCTCTTGATTGAAGGGGATCTGTTCTCTTGATTGAAGGCAATCTTTTCTCTTGATTGAAGGGGATCTGTTCTCTTTATTGAAGGTGATCTGTTCTCTTGATTGAAGGGGATCTTTTCTCTTGATTGAAGGCGAGCTGTTCTCTTGATTGAAGAGGATCTGTTCTCTTGATTGAAGGCAATCTTTTCTCTTGATTGAAGGTGATCTGTTCGCTTGATTGATGGCGATCCGTTCTCTTGATTGAAGGCGATCCGTTCTCTTGATTGAAGGGGATCTGTTCTCTTGATTGAAGGGAATCCGTTCTCTTGATTGAATGCGATCTGTTCTCTTGATTGAAGGCAATCTGTTCTCTCTCCATCGATGAAGATGTGTTCTCATGATAATGGGAGTTCCAGCAGTCTGATAATCCCCATCGATCAGATTGTTATCCCCTATTCTGTGTAAGAGCATAACAATCGAACTTGGTACAACCCCTTCAAAGAGAATAAATCACAAATCTCTTGGGTTCAGGCAGATTGGCAGAACTGAAGACGGAAAGTCCCCCTGTGAGTAACATTGCACATGAATGATGGTCGCTCTATGTACATCAATGGGGCAGTCAGACTCATCTCAGATTGAAACCACAGATTTCTGGTGCCACTAGATCAGTAAATGCCCCAAATTGTTCCGTAACTTATTTAAGGATGTATATTGGTGCGAATCCAATAAAATCCTAGATTTTCCCTAAGTATCACTTTCTATAAATATCATTAATATCATGTTTTCCAGCCCATTAAACTCATTAGGAAAAAAAAAATATTTCCTTCTGAACTGTTTTCTTAGATTAATTAGATTAATACAGATAAATAGGGAATAACTTGTGTATCAGTGAGATTCTGGCCACCAAGTCCCCCAATGATCAGTTGAACAATCGTATCCCCATCTACATGTATTTGTATTTCTGAAGTTTCCAGATACTTTCTGCCATTTCCTTTGTTGGTCCTATGGAAATCATATCTGCAGAAGTTGTAGAATTTAGAGAAATTAACTGCAATCTGCAGAGGAACCTATTTGCAAGTTCTTGATTTTTCTACAGCACCCCCACAGGGGAACTTAAGTACTGCATGGTGCTGTCCTCCGGAGAAAAAGATACCCTTTCTGTTACGCTTATATGATATTTAAGATTTATTAACCAGATACATGCATTGGCATGTGTTCAAATCTAATAGAAGTGACTAGTAAGGTTGTATTTCAGATTACGGGAAGGGTTGTTGAAATCAAAACAGTAAAATAAGAAAAGAAACAAAATTATATATTTAAATAAACCCCCCAAAATTAATGACTATATGATGGACAATCCAAACCCCCACAACCACAAATAGGGAAATACTGAGAGTCTTATTCATAAAGGTCACTTAGAAAGCTGGAGATATTATTTTCTGACATGAATAGAAATTAACAATTCCCTGCAATGTAACATTTCTGGTTAAGCAGAGTGTGTGTTTTCTTTCAGCTAATGTGACTCGCATATTAATCTGACACCACAAACAGACGCCCTGTGATGGTGCTAAGAGTAGCATATGTATAGGTAGAAAACATACAAACACAGAGCCCGGGCACCAAGCTGAGTGTATGAACACCCAATACCCAGGATACCCGATGTGCGACCATGTTTATCATAACAACATTTGGATAAGATGGATTCCTGGTACAGAAAGAGGATCAGATCATTTTTTCTACCAGCTTTTTTCCCCAACACTCACAGAGACAGTCGTAAAGCTAAAAATAGGGGGGCGTTTGTTAGTGTGAAAGGTTGAATTCTCTATCATGAATACACAGGTCTGTGGCGCTTCTGCTCCAGGTGGCACTAGACTAGGGGATGGCATTATGCTCTTTGCGCTTGTGAAATTTGGGCCAACTTGTGGCTTCAGTGGTCGGGTATAAAGGTTGGGGATCGGTGCAGACAAGTGACTGTGTGACGTCATCATCAAGAGCCCATGAGGAGCAGAAGTCATCAGTAGTGGGGAGGTTTGGTCGCCCTCTTAGGATCCAAGTCTTCTATAGGGCCCATTGCCACCCAAACCATCCTGCTCTGCAGAGATAATAAAGAGCAGGACCTCCAGCCATGACATCCTCATATATATGCCAGCTCTCAACATACATGTATACAAGAGCACTGCCGATTTAAAAGTCCCCTCTACTTTCTCATGAAGCTTGGTTCTGGTACTGTATGTACACAGTAAATGAAACACTAGAATTGTGGGTGGCCAACAATTCCACTACTTCAAATCAAATCCACCACTAAAAATGATTCCAGGGCCTCCCTCTGGAGGGGTAAGTATGGGATTTTCTTCTATTTTCGCATAAATGTTTCTAATCCAACTTTGAGACTGAACCTGGTATTTGTGCCACAGATTTGTACATTGAGGGGCTACAGATCTATCCACTGATTCACCCCATTCAATGAGTTTTTCTTCTAGGTAACCCAATACTGTTCTGTGTCGTAGCTGCTTTACTATGTCCAAAAACCTGTGATGTTTTAACTAGAGCATGGATTCTCATTACAATAAATAGGACATAGATTTTGTGTGGATATCTGTTGTGAATTCACAATAAAACCCATTTACCCCAACTACACTATGACAAGTCACCATTGAAGCTTGTAAATTTCTACCATATTAGTCGCCACCCCCAGGTACAACCGCATTGTTGCATATTAAACCACACCCCTTTTATATTTTATACCAAACCACTCCTTTCCCATTAAGCTACACCCCCTCCTCAATCCCCACCTCCTGTAGCAGGGTGGGGACTGAGTGGGTGGGGCCAGAGACTCCGCCCACTTATGATTACACTAAATATAGCCTATTGCCCCCAATCGAGTGCGATGCGTTTTACTCGCCTTGGACTTTCATCATAAGCCCAAATGCTTGGAACCTGGAACTGAACTGCAGGCATGCTGAGACAAGCTTACGATGTGAGTTTTATGTGAGTACTTAAGTAAATGTGAGTATTAACTTAGCCGTCCACTGGAGTTCACCGACAGTACATTGTCCAACGATAATGCACTGTGCTGTGATTCACTAACGATATCCTGCATGTGTCGCTTCCCCGCTCAGGTCCGCCGGAGTTCACCTTTTTCTTCCTGGTGCATGTAAGTGCTTTGTCTTGTGACACAATTTGAAAGTTAAATTCGGCACTCAGTCCGAATCAGTCAGATCTTCCGACGGCACGCCCCCAATTGTGTCACATGGAAGCCAGTGCAGCTGCGCCAAAAATATGATTGTGTGCTCCAAAATCTCAGCTTCTTAAATACCTGTCCAAGCCGTGTAATCCCCAAAAGGGGTACAAAGTCTGACGAAAGTGAGCAGCGAATCCCTTAGTAAATGAGCCCCAGTGCATAAGATTTGCCTGGAATGTTCCTGTATTGTTAACAACTACATTTAGTGGATAAACACATAGACCCGTTTTTAAACAACACCTTTGCCGAAATAACAGTTCTGTTCTAAAAAGACTTTGCTAAGAATATTTTCATGAAAGCTGTAATTGCACCCTTCTCGCTGCAGCATAATGTATTTCTACAAGTTTAAATAAATATACAATTACTACACCCTGCTAAAATAATTACAGACTCCGCTGCTCTTACAAAGGCAAAGTGAGAATTATGGCCTAACAGCTTAATAACATTCGCAGAAGTCAAAAATTAAAAATTAAGCTTTTCAAATGTGCGTTATTTTTATCTATGGTTTAACTAACTATAGCGCAAAGTATGATAAAACGCTCCTGACGCCAAAACATATGTGAAAAACATAAAACACTGCAGCATAAATGATAATCAAGAAGGAGTTTGGATATCTCTATGGGAGTAGAGAAGAGGTGACAGTGTGTGCGCTTGACCGGTTGCTCAATTTAGACCATTGTTTTCTCCATCCGTGCATCATCCAGTGGAGAAAGCAAAACTGTTACACTTTCTCCCCTGTCCAGATAGGCAGAAGATAACATAAGATCTCGAGCCAACCCCTTTAGAAATGCACAAAATGTAGCATTTTGTGCAAAATACAGTACAGTAGACACCAGCAGAATTGAATCTTTCCAGTTTCAGCAAATAATTGATATTGTTTGTTTAATTAAAAGTTATACAATTTTCCAATATACTTTCTGTATCAATTCCTCACAATTTCTAGATCTCTGCTTGCTGTCATTCTATAGGAAGCTTCATTGTTTACTTCCTGTGGATAAAAAAAATACCTGGTCATGTGATGTCACACAGGTGCACGGCTCATGAAATACAGCGATAAAAGATATAATGAGCCGTGTAGCCGTGTGACATCACATGACTAGGGATATAACAAGCCATGCACCTGTTTGACATCACATGACCAGGGATATAATGAGCCGTGTAGCCGTGTGACATCACATGATCAGGGATATAACAAGCTGTGCACCTGTGTGACATCACATGACCAGGAACCACTTCTTATCCACAGGAAGTAAACAATGAAGCTTCCTATAGAATGACAGCAAGAAGAAATCTAGAAATTGTGAGGAATTGATACAGAAAGTATATTAGAAAACGGTATAACTTTTATTACACAAACAATATCTATTTTTTGCTGAAAGTGCATAACCCCCTTAAGGATGACCTTCTCCCCAATTCTATACCTTACTTAAAGGAAGTGTTTCTATTCATTGCCATGAAGCAAACATTGCTCTGTCACATGTTTGTCACCAGGACTCAATCCTCATATAATCCTCAGGGTTATTATGATAGAAGATGTACAAATCAACAGTGTTAAAGATCAGATCAAAGAAAATTCCCATTCAGAAATATCAGGGGAGACTTATCAGTGCTTCTTCCCCAGTTTTCTGGAGTAGATGCACTGAAAGAATTGCAATTTATTAAGCACTGGTGACTACGCAACCTTCACACCATTAGGGCGTGGAGCGGGCGTAAAGGGGCGCAGCCGCTGGGGGAGGGGGCCATCAAGGGGCACATTTATGGCCGAAATCTTGAGTATAAGCCCTGAAATAATTGCAATTGCTGCTAGTTCTCCCAGTTACTACAGGTCAGAGTGGACGTAGCATTAATAGTAAAACTGGTCTAAGCACCTGAGTGCACAATACACTGGATGACCCATGATGTATTGTTCAGTGTTGGCACCATTTCCTCGCTGTCGGCACCATTTCCTCGATCCATTTCCATCGTAGGATCTTTTTAAGTGATGGCATATCACCATTTTATCGCAACTGCTGGGGTCTGACATTGTGGGACATCTCAGATCTATAGTTGGAGCTGGTTAAAGGAAACCTACCACTTGAAGTGGCAGGTTTCCGATGGCAATACCGGGCACCAGCTCAGGGTGAGCTGGTGCCGGAGCTTATTTTAGTTAGTGTTTTAAACCGCGGTATCGCGGTTTAAAACACTTTTTAAACTTTATAGCCGGCGCAGGCAGGTACGCGCTCGGCGCTTACCGTGCACGCGGCTACATAGGAAGTGAATGAGAGCCGCGTGCACGGTAAGCGCCGAGCGCGTACCTGCCTGTGCCGGCTATAAAGTTTAAAAAGTGTTTTAAACCGCGATACCGCGGTTTAAAACACTAACTAAAATAAGCTCCGGCACCAGCTCACCCTGAGCTGGTGCCCGGTATTGCCATCGGAAACCTGCCACTTCAAGTGGTATGTTTCCTTTAAGCACTTCATCTTTTTCTAAAATGCTTATACAGGCAGTCCCCAAGTTACATACAAGATAGGGTCTGGAGGTTTGTTCTTAAGTTGAATTTGTATGTAAGTTGAAACTATATATTTTATAATTGAAGTTCTAGACAAATTTTTTTCTTTTGTCCCAGTGACAATTGGAGTTTCAAAATTTTTGCTGTAATTGGACCAAGGATTATCAATAAAGCTTCATTACAGACACCATACAGCTGATCATTGCAGTCTGGGACTATAGTAAAGCATCCAGAGAGCTTCACCAGAGGTCACAGTGGGCAGAGGGGTCCGTCTGTAACTATGGGTTGTCTGTAAGTCGGGTGCCCTTAAGTAGGGGACCGCCTGTACCTGCATGTGATCCGCTCAAATGTGGTAGCCAGGGTAGTATAGGGGCAGCATAGGCCCGTACGAAAACACTGGATCGGAAAGAAGAAACATGGGGAAAAGAATTCTTAGCGTGAATGAAAGGATTGGTGATGTGAACTTTTTTGTTATTTTGCATTAGTTTACTTTTTATAATATTTAAATACAATGATGAGTAGTTTAAAGTGTCAGGTGGACTTCCCCTTTAACTTGGCCTAACACACTAAAGGAAATCTACCTTCTGGAAAATACTTTTTTCAGTAGTTTCGGAGGTAGAAAGCCCATGTGTGCATCTTCCCTTTTATAAATAATTTTTATTTTATAATTTCTTAACAAGCTGCTAATAAAGGCACAATAAAATTTATTACATTATGTAAATTACCTTCAGAGTCTACTCCGGGCGGTGAGTAGCCTCTGTGAAAATCTGGGAGCTAGGGCTACTCCATGGCCTGAGTAGCCTCTGCAATGGACCTCAGAAGTAAAGTGGCTTCAGTCAAGGACCCAGAGCATACACAGAAGTTCCCTCTGGCCTGCAATCTTAGCTAAAGCCACTGCGCTTGCGTGGTCTGTGCCGCCACATTCACAGTCGGCATGGATGCACAGGGGCGTGTGGAGTATCCTTAGCCACCGGAGTTCACAGAGGCTACTCAACGGCCCTAGTAGCCCCTGAAGGTCTGAAAGTATGAAGGTCTGAAAGGCTTTGAAAGTTTATAACACTTGCTAAGAAATAATAAAATATCGTCCAGGGATGATGAACACATGGTACACAAAAAGTAGTTTCCAGACTGTAGATTTCCTTTAAATGTTGTGCAAACCCATAAAGTGTAATTGGAGTGGCCGGCAATTTTATGTTTATAGGCACAGCATGACAGTCCCCATATGGCTTACTGTATGCTTTGTTCTCCTGGGAGATAAGTTATGCCAGATGCTTTGGCTATGACACTGGGAATCACTTTCTAGGGGCACACCATCATGGGGCGCATCGTGCTTGATGTTCCCTCAACTACGCAGGTTGCACTGGATATTCCAAGACGATCAGGCCTCTTAGTATATCTGGTGCCCGACTGCATGGAAGGACAGTTTTACGCGGGAGATATATCACCTGTCATTGGGTATTTTGACCCTTCAGATTCATAGCAAACTCCGATTTAGTCTACATGCACATGAACGTTGTTTTCGCCAGGAATGGCGTACCGATATACTGATTCATTTCAAAGGGCTCATGAAGGTGTTTTTCACGACTGTACAAATGTAGAAAACTCAGAGTCGGTTCTATTCCTTCCCGGGTTTACAGCCCAGGCCTTTCTTTGGAAGGTGAACGTATGTCAAAGTAAAAAATATTAACGGCGAATGGGTGTCATCCGTGTGCGGTCTATATTTGCCAATCTACGTACTCTTCATACTGTTTCTCCGATTAGTATTCCAGCATAGCCAAATATTTGTAGCTGTCTTTACAGATCGTTTGCAAGTTAACACAATCATCTGACCCTTCAAGGTGTTGGGATAAGGCTTCAGTTTCCGGATCCACAAAATAATGGATACCACATTTATGCAGACATACGGCTCAGAAATGGATTAAACCCTGATGACACACGGACCGCAAAAACGGTCAGCACCTTAGCGTCCTATAGCGGGGTAATTTATCAGTTAAACCATGAAATCCCAAGGGCAGAAATTGCGACTTTTTATTTCCCTGTGCCTTCTTCACGCCAAGTCAGGGAGAGAGGAAGAGAGTGTGCGGGCCTGGCCCATATTCTATAGTGCGGGCCAGGATCCTGTAAATTCACACCGGAGCCTCTTATTAGATTGAGGGCGTCGTGCGCTGATGGTGGTGGTATCACGACTGTCACAGAATACACCCAATCCCCCCCTTTATTTTTTATTAAACTTACCCTGTATAGAAAGCATAAAACTTCTCAGTACATTCCATTCCAGTGTCAGAGAATTGCATGAAAATCTATGTACAAATATCCCTGCCGGAATCCTTGAGACATTCTGAAGAGCCCTTGATACTTTCTATAAGAAAGCATAGAAAGTACATACATACAGTCCATATTCCCCTCTAGATGCTGCATTCCTTAGCATATTCTTTTGTTCTTCCTTGTAAGCTCATTTTAACCCCGTGGCTGCCTGCAAGGTCCTGAGAGTAATTTACGAGCAATGTGCTATTTGTCTCTCCCTGATTAACTGGGCCCCAGTCCTGAGCCTGCTCTACATTTGTCAGCATTCGTGAAAGAAAACCAGAGCAGAATCCATGTGTCTTCAATATGCCGGTGACAGAGCGCTATTTTCTCCTATAGACCTCTCCCCATGTGGAGATCGATGTGACCGGGTGACGGCTCCACAAGTTATAGCTTATTCCTTCCTATAAACAAATGCATTTGGATTGAGTTAAAGGAAATCTAACAGAGGGCTTCTTTAACACACCCATAGCCCTTTTGGCTGATTAGCATAATTTTAGAGTTGATTTTAGAAGGAAGTAGACCATGGATAACAAACACAAGAGGATTACTACAGTCCCAGTGCCTGGATCTATGAGTAACTGTCCCTTTGTTATAGATTGGATGATTTCCTTTAAATGGTTACTAACTTGTAAACATATGCATTTGCAAAAAACAATGTACAAGTGACTATAAAAACAAAAACAATTTGTGAACAGGACCTCTTTCTCCATATATCAGGATCCTTTGTCTCCACCTTCTGCGTACTAAAATAATATTTACTACAACTTCAGCTTCATTTGTCTTGTTCTACAGCTCAAAAATGTAGTAGATTCAGGGCCAGATTATGGTGATGGCTCCTGGGGCGCACACCCCAGGGCCCCTACCAGAGGCCTCGACCAGCCGCAACGTGAGTGTGGCGTAGAGGCACTGCAGCAGTGTATTGCTACCAGAGACCGAGCCAACTGGGTCATCATTGGCACTCCAGGCTGGAGCTCTGTGCTCTAAGAGTGAAAATGATGACCCAGATTCAGCAGCCGGTGTCGGCAGTGAGGTATACATACCTCTTCCCTCTTCTGTATGGCCTCTTGAAGACCCAGGAGCGCAATGTTGGCATGTATACCTCACCGCCAGCATGAAGCTGTGGAGGACACCAGAGAAGACTGGGGTGGGAGGTGAGCACTTTTTTTATGCTGCATTGGGGCTAATCAACTAAGATTGGGGGGCTCTGCCTTTATGATTGCTGACTAAAGGAGGTGGGGCTGCCTTTCTGATTTCTGACTGAAGGGGGATTTCTGCCTATTTGAGCATTGAATAAGGGGGGTACTGTCTATATGAAAACTGACTAAGGGGGACCTGTTTGACTATGACTAAGGAAGGGCTCTGCCTATCTGGATTATCAAAGGATGGTCTCCTGGAGAGGTATCACTGTATTAGTTGCACTTTAACAATTCTCCATGGAGCCACTAACATGAAAGTATGAACCCAAAAACAGAAAATGGTTGTCCTATTACCCAGATCCAAACACTTTTTTTTAGAACATGTCCTAGTAATTTCCATTTTCGGTTGTGTTTTTTTTATCAGATATTATACGGACGTTCACCACATAAACATTTTATTGTTTTGGGAGAGTAAGAACGCTGTCTCTTTGTTCAAAGAGATTTAATCACAATTGGCAGACGCCTTATCTGAACTCCCATTTATTAACAGAACGGTTCTGTAGTTTACACTACATTGTTAGGCAAGATCCAAACTATTTCTTGGAAGTAAGCGTATTAACAGAAGAGAATTAAAAAAAAAATTAGGATAAAACAAAAATGCCTTAAATCCATCAAGATCTGGCAAATGATTACTAACGCTTATTGCTTAATTTTTTTGTTATTTTGGGAATTGAAGTTTATGCATTCCAAGTGCTTAAAGGAACAAATAACAATTAGCCTAACCCCATCCCTTTAAGCCATAACGCCGTACCATGGTCAAGGACAAGTAGTCATCAAACACTAAATCTTGGCGTAGCTTAATGAAAATTTTACACCAGTGTTTTTTCACCACTAAACCTCCAGCAATCTCTTTTAACTTCTCTGTTTTTATGATAACAAACACCCATTTAACTATTAAAAAAAACCTTCATTCTGTATGCAATTTATATAGAAAGTATCACACAGATGCTGCTCCTTTCATGGGTTCTATAGCACCTGGATGCATATTTCTGGTATCATTTTGAAGATGAGATCCTCCTGTTTACAAACACACACAGAATCAGACATAGATTACATCCCCAACTATGAGGGATATTCATCATGGCTTGTAGTGGCGTACAAGCCTTCATAACCATGCAATTCCTGGCCGTGCACCCCCGTATGATTCCTCTAACTTAAGTATGTGCCAGTTCCTGGCACAGGTTACAGCACAGTTCTACATCAGACAGGACCTGCTGTAGAATTGTCCAAACGCAAGGTTGGAAGCTGAATAAGCTAAGAGGCCAGAGCATCTTGGTTATCCGATGCAACCTGTGGGTTATGACTCGCGATTACTTGATAATCCCACCCTATGGCCTCATGTACACAACCGTATAGTGGCCCTTTGATACAGCCCTTATTGTTAGTCCTTGTGATTATTTACCCCAATCCGCCACCTTCACGCCAGTGCGCCATGAAGGGGCGTGAAGGGGGGGCGCGGGCAGCCGGGATTGGGCTGGAGCAGGGTGTTACTGTCCCCATGCCTGC
The DNA here is from genome assembly GCF_040894005.1 of Engystomops pustulosus. Classification (NCBI taxonomy): domain Eukaryota; kingdom Metazoa; phylum Chordata; class Amphibia; order Anura; family Leptodactylidae; genus Engystomops; species Engystomops pustulosus. Next base: position 98,123,147 of record NC_092418.1, on the reverse strand, counting down.
ACACTCCCTGCAGCCAGCAACTTTTCACATGTGAAAAGACGCCGGCTGCGTATATTTCTATGCTAGGCAGGGCCTGGCGTAGAGATAAATGCTATGCAGGCCCTTGCCGGATACATCAAGAGGCTGAAGCTTCTTGATGTATTGGGCTGCACAATAGCAACGGCAGGGCATTCATATATCATATCATTCCATAGCACACACAACCAAAATCTTGGTACATTCTTAAAGCCAAGTTTTTGATCTTTAAAATACTAGCATGGTTCTAAGTACTAAGGAGCCTAAGACAGGGGTACACCCTTTAACGAAAGTAACTCTTTTAAGGTTAGAAATGACTATTTCATGTGCTACTCTAGAGTGATTTTAGTTCACCCTAGAGTTAAAAACGTTGGTAAGGGTTCTCTTTGGAACTCTCACACAGCGGGATTGGCTTCTGTTTAATATGTATGGGGTCTTCAGACAGTGTATATCGAGGAAGAAAAGGATCAGGAAAGTTAGAATTCAACTATCTGATTCCAGCAGTGGCTCTCTCCACCCATTACACGTCCTCTTTAGTGGATCACACTTGTGTATATGCTTTCGGATTAGTGTCTGTCCATCATCTATTATATGTACAGTATGGACAGACTTAGAGCTAATGGAATACAAGAAAGAAGAAAAGATAAAAATTCATCCCAAATCCTTCGGGAATATTAGACATTGCAGCTTTGTTTTGCAGCTAAAACTGTAAAATCCTGTCTTCCTATACAGGACCCTGACATGAAAATGGCCTCCCTCGCCTTCTATATAGCACACATCTTGTCTCCCCATATAGAGTAAGCGATCTCCCTGAACACTCCCCTTTATCTATTTTGCATTAGGAGGCTTACATGCCTGACTTGTGATTGTCTTATTCAGCTCACAATGAAGCAAGCACTGAGCTGGCACAAATCCACATAAAAGAAAACGCAAACAGCGAAAAAGCAACAACACTGAAGGATATATAAAGGACTGGCAAATTATAGAGAACGGCTCCTTTCAGATATATCTTTTTTATATCATCATCTGACAAAATATTGTTTTTCGGAAATGAGGGTTGCGATGCAATTTCAACACAGTTAAATGAGCTCCGGGAGAGGTGTATCATCCTCCCAAGATCCAAGGCAAACATTCGCTTTGTCTATAGATCAGCGCTTTAGAATATCAATGCTCTCAGGTTAATCTGCCCATAGACAAAACTATTTTATTGGGGCGTCCCTGTGTGTTCAGCAGGATCTTACAAAACTTCCATAAGCAGCACCAAAGATGTCGGCCTTTTAAAGGTTTCTTATCAAAATATTGAAGCGTCCTAGTAGGACAAGTAGAAATTCGGATCATGCAGACACACAAATCATAACATGCACTTTTTTACTTCTTCGAAGCTTTATATTGGAATGGATCGAACACTGGGAATTCACATGTAGCACACTCAAGAGTTGGAGACGCCGTTCCTGTGATCTCATAGATTGTAAGCTCTTGGGAGAAGGGCCCTGACTTGTATTATTCCATCTGATCCCGTCAGGGGCGTAACTACAGCGGTAGCAGCCATAGCAGTCGCTATGGGGCCCACAGTGTCAGGGGGCCCCGTCATCCGACTTGACACTGAAGAATGAAGAATGTGCACCGTCATATACATATTATGCTGCACATTGTGGTATATATATATATTGTTTATGTGTGTGTACCTGTGATGTGTATATGCTGTATGTGTATATGGTGTAAGGTGTGTATATATACAGTACGTTATGTGTGTATGTAAGCTGTATGTCTGTATATGGCACTGTATGTGTGTATATGTGAGATGTATATGTTCTATATGTGTGTAACAGTGTATAAATGTGTATGTATGAGTGATGAACTGTATGTTTATGTATATAGGAATGTAATATCTGTATATTTTTAAAGGAAACCTACCACTTGAAGTGGCAGGTTTCCGATGGCAATACCGAGCTCCAGCTCAGGGTGAGCTGGTGCCGGAGCTTATTTTTGTTAGTGTTTTAAACCACGCGCGGCTACATAGGAAATGAAGGAGAGCCGCGCGCATGGTAAGCGCCGAGCGATACCGCGGTTTAAAACACTAACAAAAATAAGCTCCGGCACCAGCTCACCCTGAGCTGGTGCTCGGTATTGCCATCGGAAACCTGCCACTTCAAGTGGTAGGTTTCCTTTAAGCTGGCAGGTGGTCCCCTTCAGAAGTCTGCTATGGGGCCCTGCATCACCAATGTACGCCACTGGATCACATCATTGCTCTGTGCTGTCTTAGTACTTAGTACTGTATTAGTATGTGTCCCCCATGATCTGTTCAGCGCTATATATCAATAAAGATTTACCAGTATTATAATTATTATCATTGCTGTAGTTCCTATGGTCAGACCTCTAGCCATCGGACCCTTATCCTCTGCACTAATGAAAATTTCGGCATGTGCATTAGCACTTTTTAGCAAGTTTCCATTTTGTAAATGTCTTTGCATACAGCTGCTACACAAGAAGCGGAAATCACTGGGATGGGCACAATGCAAAAATCTATATGGTAAGAATAATGAGGTTTGTGATCAAGGGCGTAACTACAAGGATAGCAGCCATAGCAGCTGCTATGGGGCCTACAGTGTCAGGAGCCCCGGCATTTGGAGTATTGGATATGAATATACTGTAATGTATGCATATATGTTGTGTATATACTGTATGCATATTTTTAAGGGGTAAGTGGAGCCCAATTCAAAAGTTTGCTATAGCGCCCTGCTTTCCCTAGTTACGCCACTGTTTGTGATCGAAGTTGATCTGCTACACCCTCCTGTCTGGAGCATGACCAAAACTTTACTGAGCTTATCCAACTGGATGGTTAATACACAAAGTGTACCTCATGAGCATATACGTTTTCCTGTGAATTATGCCTTACCTTGAAAAATGTGGTCAGTTCTGTGTCATCACTTTTGCAGCTGAAATGAAAACATAAACAGATTAAATAACTGAACAAGAATATTTCTCAAGATAATTCAGCTCTGTAAAACTGTGGGGGGAATTTATTGTACGCCAGAAAACTGGTTTAGAAGCACTGATAAATCTCCCCCATATGACTGTCTGTAAGGAGATAAGTAATTTGACACTTTATCAGCTTCTCCTTCTCTATCAGCTGTAAGTAGATGAGGAAAAACTGATCTGGTACACAATGCTAATAGAAGGAAGAAAGGGAGGGGCAAAAGAAGGACACTTTTAAAGTATATCACAAAGTCTATTATTTTCCTTTATGCAACTAGTTTAGTTCAGCTTTAAAAAATCTCATATTTAGTTTTGAACTCATGTATTTTAAGGTAACAATGTTTTTGTATTACAGGACAAATTCCTCCAACCTGGAGGTAAATTGTAACTTAGGATAACAGCAATACAATGTATTTCAGAGCAAACCAAGGCTTATACATGGGGTTCAAGGTGACATCACAGAGGGGTCGACAAAATATTTAATTATAAATCATATTGTTAGAATCCTGCTAGAAATAATAAATAACTTTTTCTCCACTTGATCTCTTGGAACAACCAAGAAATATAGAGAATATCAATAAAAAAGTAAAATTAGACCTCCAAATGGGAATTGGAATGGGAAGGTAAGAGGGAAAAGGTAAGGGGGAGATGAATTGGCGGGATCTCTTCAACCTACCCCCAGGCATTCCAGAAACCATCCTCAAAAAAGAGGATATTACCGTATATACGTTGCCATAGTGATGGCCATTTACTCCAAATTTTGTCAAATTTGTCTACTCTTTCAGTGAGAAAATGACTCAAATGGTCATTAACCATAATCCACGTTAAGGAAAAGGGAACAATAAGGGAACTTTTCCATATTTTGGAAATGTTTCCAGCACTAAAATTATGGAGGGATTCATTAAGGCTTGTACTGGCGATTCCTGGAGAAGGGCAAGGAATTGCAACTACACCACCTCTAAGCCAAGTGGGCCTGGAGTGGTGCGTAGTGCGCTGTACCAGACTGCGGACGGCATGGCAGGGCCTGGAGTGGGAATATCCAGCTGCACAGCAGTGCAATGTACATACTAAGGAGGCCAGCAAGATCTGCCCAACTCCTGGATTGTCACGTGGAAAAGCTGCATGAAAATCTGCATCCAATATGCAGGGTTTTAGGTGCTTTTTTTTGGTGCTGATTATGTGCAGATTTGTGTTGCATTTTTTCGTACATTTTTTAATGCTGATTTTCCACATGCCTTTTTGTTCTTCTTTTTTCTGAGACCAAAAACTACAAGTTGATGCAGATTTTCACTCTCCCATAGACTTGTGCGAGGATACATAAAAAAGTAACATGATCGTTATTATATTTTCTGCACTGAGCAACAACTTCAGTGCTGAAAAAAAAATGTTTTTAAATTTTCCAAATCACATTCACTTTAAAGGGCTTTTCCCACAAAACAAGTTAGGCCCTACCCGCAGGATAGGGCCTTACTTGCTCATCAGTGAGGGGTCTCGATGATGAAACAAAACAGACAGATCACAAGATCACCGTACCTCCGTCGGACCCTCTGGTCACTCCCCGAGGACCCCATTGGAATCCCTGTTCTTGTGATCTGTGGGGATAAGTTAGGCCCCTTTGGATAGGGCCTAACTTGTTTCGTGGAAAAACTCCATTAATGCTACTATTATGCTGCAGATTTTCCACGCCAAAATCCGTGTGGAATCCGAAATGTTTGCAGATAGTCTTAGTATATCTGGCACTCCATGCAGGGGTCACATCAAAAAAGCGCAAGTTACAAGTTCCCCTGACAGAGGGTGTTCACCATTGCTGCCCCTTAATCAGTTTTTTGTTGTGGGAGCTGAAATACAATACCCCAATGTTTATCCGGCTCGTACTCACAACGGAGAAGCGGATACGGATTTGCCAGTGGCTTTGTACGGCAGCAGTAAAGTGGATGAGATTACATATCACTCATAGAGTGCACACAAGAATACGGCGCAGGGTATATACGGTTTGCAGGCCATAGCTTGTCAATTTATCCTGATGCTTTTTACTATGGCTTTACCCATAGCAACACAAAGGGAGCAAGTAATAACCAAGCTGCTAGGATTACAGAAAGAAATCAGGACGATCCAATTCTCATTTTTCAGACACACCAAAAAAGAACCCATTCAAATAGCTTGAAGATGATTGCCAGCTCTTGGGAACAATACTTTCATTTATGTGGACCCAAATGATACAATTCTCAACCTACTGTATGTTTTGTTCCCTAGCTACATAGCGGCGTGACTAATATGTTCAACTAACTGATCTTACAGCCGAGCTGACATCAGTTCTTTCTAATTACCGATCCGCACAACGTCTCCGATTTAACCGTATCCAAGGCTTCCGCTTCTATGTGACAAATGACTACTGATCTCTCTGGCAATGAGGAGGTTAAATCGCCCACATGATACATTTTATTATGCAAAACAATACATTTAGGGTGCACCATTAACTTGTCAGCCAACATATCCGCTGTAGAGCATGCCATAAATACTCCCAGTACATCTGCTGTGTGTTAGCCGGGGCATAAAGCTGCAGCGGTGGCCGGGCCCCGCTCCGTCTCCTATGGCTGATTATCATAACATAGAGAAAGTGTCCGAATCCGGAAATTGTCAATTTCACTGTGCAGGGCGCAAGGACAATGGTGGAAAAGTTCTTAAAGTGGTGCCATGAAAGGGGCAAAATGGTCTCATACTGGGTACAATAATGTAATTTTTAAATTGTATTTATTTTAGTCTCAATTTATTTTAGTCAGCCGGTTCGGAACGCACCGACCAGTGTGACCATAACCTCTGTACAGCTGCTTTTTAAACTACTATAAAAATAAAGTTTTGATGTTTTATGGAAGTGCAGCAGCTCCTGCAACATTTCTATGTATACATTTTTTCAACACTGTGCTGTGATCACAGATCTGTGATCCGTTTTTGTGGCTCGTGTTTCCCGGGGTGCACCAGCCATGAGTCGAGTGGAGCCTCTCGCCTCAGGCAGCACCAACTGCAGCAAGATGGGGGCAGCATCTGGGGTGCTGTCACCTGCTACAAAGCAGGTCCTGGCATTTAAAAATATTGAGGCTTATTTCCTAAAGGTCCACTTTCGTCGGACTTTCCGACATTTTTCGGGATTCGCGTTGCTGTGACAGGTATTTAACTAGGGATTGTGTCGCAGCTGTGTTGGCTTCCATGCGATACAATTTCGGACGATCCGACTGATTCAGACTAAGCACGGGATTTAACATGCAAATTGTGTTGGAAGCCCAAGCACTTACATGCACCAGGAAGGAGAAGGTGAACTCCGGTGGGCCTGAGCGGGGAAGCGACACATGCAGGATATCGGGCGCACAAGTGAATCACGGCAGAGTGCATTCCAGTAAGACAATGCACTTTCGGGGGAACGTGTCAGGATGGGTAAGTAAATGTGCCCTAGTGTCTCTTCACACCCAATGTGGAAACGGGTGTAAAATGCTGCATGAAGGACCCACTGATATATTTCTACTGCATGGGATGGGGTGGGGCGCCATTCTATAGCTCGCCTCAAGCAGGAGAGTGTTTTGGTTCACCGCATGTGTTACCAGTGTCTAAACCGCTTCTGAGCCATACATCTGCAAAAATTACCTGTGTGTAATCCATATGTCATCCATTTTTGTGGACCGGCGAAAAAACGGAAGACTGGGAAATAATATCACTAGCTTGTCCCAACTTCTTGAAGGATCACATGATTGTGTTAAATAGCAATTGATCTACATGTACAGACCACACACAGTCCTATCCTGCGTGTTATCAATGTGGCATCTGTATTTCTTACATTCCGATAGACGGACTGTAAACATGGATTGTGCACACCCCCTCCAACCACTGATATGTGCAAACAATACAGGCTGCATGGCCTCCTCCATCTCCTAGAAGCCAGAAGGACATCGTTGATGTCACAGGAAGTCCCAAGTCCCGCTGCACGTAGGTCACAAGACCTGAAACCCCTGGCGGTGAGCTGCAAACTTCAACAGAGCAACTATAATATGGGTGACAGAGGCGGATTGGGCCCTGGGCTGTATGAATATTAAAGCCCCTTGGGGAATGGAGGATGAGTCCCTTCTGCTGCTTTCAATTAAAAGGTCCTGAAATGGCTCTTGTGTACAGGTGTATTGAGAGCAGGAACAGATCATTAGGATTTCATGGGTGAAACCAAAGATTTGGTGGGTGGTTTGGGTGGCCATGGGCCCCCCAAAAGGCTTGGGCCCCGGCTACCGCCCAATCCACCTATATTATAATCCACAACTGATTCTGTTGGAGTCTTATACTTACCCTGTTAAAAGTTTGCTATAAGTGGCCAAACCCTATTGACATAAATTTACACACCTACACTGTATATCCCGTATTGGGTTAAAAGGGGAGAATAGCCCTCATATGGCTGATATATAAAGTCTATTACCCAAATTTATGGCTGCTTTCTATCAGAAAACCCATCTAAATCAGTGCAAATCAGGTCTCCACAGCAACTTGATGTGGAAGTCTGACCTTAAAGATAAGTGAGTTTCCAAAAAGTAGCTCTGAAGGTGGAATTTTACTGTAAATATTCTTACAATGCGGCGTCTGTAATTCAGTGGACACCAAAGGCTCATTTATCTGTTGAACAACTTTATGTAGAGGCGACCTAATTTAGCCTTTACTGAACATCCGCCAAATCTCAGCTCTGCAACGGGAAATCAAAACTAAATGTCATGCCGTCGTCTTGAGAACTTTTGGCAGAGACAATGGAAGATTTACTTAATAATCACATTCATGCTGCGTCTCACCAGTATCAATATTATTTTCTGTTTATAGGGGCGCGCCGTGTAGTATCCTATTTGTTAATACACAAAACTACAATTCGTTTTGCTTATTTTTATATGTTCTCCTTGAATGATCACATTAGTGGAAGAATTTATTACAGACACGCTTTTTCCTTTCCATTCCTGTAGCTGTTGGAGAGTTTGGTTTTTATGGGAGGAGCTGTATTTCTATATGGCATAATTTTGGTGCTAAGTATGTTTAGTACATTCACACGATATACTACGGTACAGCAGGCGTACATCGGCACCGGGGAGAGGAGGAGGGGGAGAGTGCCACTCACCCCGCCCCTGTCCATAGAGTTACATAGGGCCCAGCGCCATATTTCGTCGAAAGATAGAACATGTCCTATCTTTCTACGGGCTATGGATTGGTACGGTGCCGCACATGTGCTGCACCATACCACTCCCGTACCGCGCCGTGAGGCCATTGCGGTGTATGGGGGATGTATATACGTCGTAAATACGTCGCCCGTATATACGTCCCCCATACGTTCGTGTGAATGTAGAATGTAAAAAAGTATGTATGTTGTATGAGGGCTTGCTTTTTTAGGGCTGAGCAGTACTTTCCATTGGCTCTGCCAAATTTCAGAATATGCATATCATCTGTTTTTTGATGTTTTGTCATGTTTATGGGTATTACATATGACCCATGGCCAGTGTCAGGTATACACACAGCTCTAAAATAGGCATTATGGCTCTAAACTGGATTGTGTCATTTTCAATGTTTTTTTTCTAACTTAGGTTGGTGGACATAATGCGGCACAATCAGGAAATCGGGGCGCACAATCTCATTGAATCGCGGCACAGTGCATTGTCGTTGTCGGACAATGCACTTTCGGGAAATCCTCCGGACCAGGTAAGTAAATGTGCCCCAATATTTTAGCTCCACATCAATCAACAGATACATTTTAACCCAAAATGTATGAAACAAAACAAGGGAATTTGTTATAAAGCTGGTGTAACTCCCAAGGTACAATAGTACCAGGAGCCCCCTGGTGATACTGAATTCAGGTTATTAAAGGCTCTTATTGTGATCGAAGTTCAGCTCTATAGAACTGTGAAGAGTCTGGTCTTACAGTCTAAGCTTTACAGGAGAATTTTTGGAGCTTGATCACCCTTTGGAAATCACTAGTCATTAAAACCTTGTTGTATGGAATTAATTATACTCTATGGAGGACTTTTAATTGTGCTTGGGATCTTGGTAAGTATCGCAGTGTAACAAAGTCAAGCACAAAGACAAGTCAGCCATACAGTATAATTAAGTCTCTAAAAGAAAGTGATTGATCGCAGCAAGGAATTTCTCCTCTAGAAACTGTCTATATCTTTTATTGGTCTTTCCTGTAAGAGGTTAATGTGATCGGTTGTTTGTACTGCAGGGGAATGTATACATCACTGTTCCTGGCCCGGCCTGTGAATACATATGCCAAAAGACAAAAAAAAAAAGTTGAGTGTGGTAAGAGCCGAAAGCTGAGCTGTAACTATGCAGACAAAGCAGTGTTTACATTGTAACTCTATGGAATCAATTCAACGACATGGAACTGAAGGTTACAATTCTACATATTAAAAAGATTCTTCCCCGACATTTCTCCTCTGTTTTCCTAATAATCCTTTTATGTAGGCCAGTGAAATGGTTAATGCCGATCTTAGCACAGATAATATATAATTGGATCATCATAGACATTGCCGGCTCCATTCCTCACCGTTTGGATGTGTCTGCATTTTCAATTTAAATGATACTTTTCTGTATTCTGCTGAAGCCGGCGGCTGCTCTCAATGTAAAAGCATTTAAATAAAGTCACTGATCGTTCTTTGTACTAATCTTATGTCTGGGGAAATACTTAAAAATACTTATTAGTGGTAAGGACAAGATTAGGCAACCATCAGCTGTCGAAGAGTCACTTTATTATCCACTATTCCTATAGCGCCAAAATATTCCTCATCGCTGTAGAGATGGGTGCAAATGTTCACAAAATTCCATATCATGGCTGGACTCAGTAATATGGGTCACTGAGCTGCAGGGTACACATATACAGTGCTCATTGGCTCCACGCTGGTTCTACTAGATGAAGATAAGCCTTTATATGTGTGACACAGGCAGTGGGAGCATTTTCATTTTTACTTAGGATCACAGTGTGGACACACCACGCTCCCTGAAATGATATTTTTCTGTATTCTGCTGAAGCTGGTGGCTGCTCTCAATGTAAAAGCATTTAAATAAGTCACTGATCGTTCTTTGTACTAATCATATGTCTGGGGAAATACTAAAAAATACATATTAGTGGTTTGGACAAGTCTGGGCAACCATCAGCTGTCGAAAAGCTACTTTATTATCCACTATTGCTATAGCGCCAACATATTCCTCATCGCTGTAGAGATGGGTGCAAATATTCACAAAATTCCATATCATGGCTGGTCTCAGTAATGCGGGACCTGTGTGGTCACTGAGCTGCAGGGTACACATATAGTGCCCAATTGCTCCATGCTGGTTTTACTAGATGAAAGTAAGCCTTTTTATTTGTGATACAGTCAGTGGGGGCATTTTCATTACTACTTAGGATCACAGTGTGGACACACCACGCTCCATGAACTGATACTTTTCTGTATTCTGCTGAAGTCGGCAAATCTGTTTTTGCAATTTTACTGTTTTTTGAATTTTTACAATTTTGAATTTCATCAAAATCTGTATTGTTAAAAAAAAAAAAACACACAGTGACCGCGGTCTATTATATGGCTTACATTTTATGGGTATAATGTCATCACTAGGATGCAGAACACACAATGGATACTCCACACCCCAGCTAACCATAACATAGAGATTACTAGGACACACTATTGGTATCATCACCCCTAATGTTTTAGGAATAGTTTTACCAATCTCTAGATAATGATGGTGTTTTTCTTCAGCAGCACAAATCATCTGAAATACTGGAATATGTGTGTCTATCATGTAAATGAGCTCACGGTGCATAAAATGTGCATATTTCTTAGCACGGTTCTGGAAAGTGTTAGTAAACAATGCCTCGACTGCAAATGAGCGAAATATTCATAAAGAGAAGTGTCATAAAATATAAGAATTAATGATTCATGACCAAACATTTATATGGTGCTAACATATACTGCCGCTAGGTACTGACAACAGACTCTCTGGTCTCTGCATCTAATGACGCTCACAATCACATTTCACTATTTTACAATCACAACCAACTCACAGAACAGCAGACTGATGGCTAATTGCTGGAGTGACTCACTAGCTCTATAATCGCAACAATGGGGGGTCCCATGCCCCCCCATTTAAATAACCAAGATTGCCAAAGACAGTCAAGTAATGTATTTGGCTATTAGATTTGAGCAAATAATTCAAGATTTAATTTGTTGAAGCTCTGCCAAAATCTTCGAAAAATTAGATTCAGGTCCAAATACAATTTGCGCAAACTGATGCTGCACCAATTGTTTTGGAATTTGGTATATAAGCTCCTCTAGTCTCCTAAAACACAGATTTTTTTCCCCTTTTCATTGATTTTATGTGGGACCCTTTTGGACCGGTCCCGGAATGTGGGTAGCTCCTAAGGGCTGTAAGATGAATTTTGCCATTTGTTCATAGGACTATTAGTAGAATGGAGATCTGTCATCCGGTCTATTGGACTATAAGAACAGTGCTCTGTTACCCTAATATTTCTGCTAAAAATGTGAAATCCAGATAGGACCCATTCATTGGGTTCTATTGATGTGCATTGGATTTTGGTACGTAAGGGCAGGCTCACATGCAATATATAAGGTCTCAACATCAGTTTCAACCCAGCATGGGGAAGTACTGCTACTGTAGACGGAACCGATTCCAGAATGGACCTTATAATTTTCTATGGGATCCATGGCATATGAGATGGGTGCATCCCTTCACCATAAGGGCATGATATATGTGAACGCACTCTGTTCTCTGTTTTCTGTGGCTTTGTATGCCACTAGTGTGAACAAAGTATAGATCTAAGAAGAGACGTATTGTTACATTTCAGGGGGTCCAAGACTTAAGGACACCCTATGTAATTTACTGAACTTACTTGCCCCAAGATGCAATAATCAACTGTAGATTTATCAAAGGTGTCTGCATTGAAGCTTTATTGATAATCCTTGATCCAATGACAACCCAAAATGTTGAAAATACCAGGGACAAAAAAGGAATTTGTCTGGAGTCACACTTACAAAATATACCAGTTCCGACTTACATACAAATTCAACTTAACAACAAACCTAAAGACCTAAACTGTCTTGTACGTAAACAGTGGACTGCCTGTATAGGGAATACAATTATTACTAAAACAGACATGTCAAGAGAAGCGACAAGGGCTGGAGGTTAAAGGTAAACAAGGTCAAAGGTAAAAAAAGACGTGATTGTAAACTATGTTGCAATTCTAAGAACTGTATAAGGATCTAGGAGCTTTCTGTGAATACATTACTGCATATCTTGAAGATACGACTACCATAAGCAATAATGTATCTTATTATTCTATGGCTGTTTAGAAAGAGCTTTCTGGGTCCTGGAAACTGCAAAAAAAAAAAAAAAAATTGAAAAAAAAAAATCTGTGCCAGTAAAAATCTGATCTCAGACATTTGCAATTAAATTCGCTCACATTTCTTCAGCCTGTCTATTTTGCTTAAATTATGCAAAAAGCAGCCGCACAGCCAGTGAACAATTTCGACAGTGCTGATAGCTGGGGCCCTGACTTCAGCTGGAATGAATGAGGCTTAGAACAAACATGGAGGCCCAGAGCTGCAAAAAAAAGAGGGTAATAATTTCAATATTGGCCAACAGCTCAGCTTCAAAGCTTCCTAAATAGCATTTTTTTGTGCCTGGAACATGTTGGATTTGACCTGTGGTGCTGAGGATTTTATGCCTGTCCCCGGGGGTTTCAGACTCTTTATAACAATCTTGTGGCCCAGAGGAGGCGAGGTATACAGAGTAGCCTGGCACTACAGCCAAGGTATCCCGCCAGCTGCCATTAACTTAATGGAGGGTTCATGCTCCAAAATTTTGTTTTGAAAAGAACATTTTCAGGTTTTTGAAAGTTTTTCAAGTTCTCTCATCTGTAAAGTAATTTCGACAAATGGGGAAACTCTTCCTTCTTCCTTCCTGCAGGGTCTAAATCTATAGGACTGCCACCGATGCAGAGAGTAAGGCACATGAACATTTCATGGGCTGCAAGCAACCGATCCATGGTCCATTGTTTGCACCCCAAGTGTCATAGACATGTGAAGTCCACTCACGTGCTGAGGAAATCAATAAAGACTGGCCAAGATGAAAACACATGCAGGAATCAGACCTGTGCTGAATTTTGCAGCTCGGACAGGAGTGTCACACTTGGTACCGGAAGTGTCAAGCTTGGTACCGTGGAATCCATGACCCCATGTGTCAGACAATAGGAATTAATTTTTCCATGTGCTAACTGTTAAATTAAGGGACAAAAATGACACTCCTCTGCAAGAGGGCTAAGGAAAAAGTTGGTTTAGAGTTGAGTCCTCTTATACAAATGGGAGTATACATTATTATACATAATATACATTTTGTTACAATTCCACCAATTCCATTCAACCAGATGTACATCACACATGTATTTTGGGGTTCCGACCCTTGCACAATGGTGGATACTGGGCGTGGGGATGGTGGTGGGTTAAACAAATTCAGGTATGTTGGATTTCAACGAGATCAATCATTTAGCTGAAGGATGAAAAATGCATCCCTGCTTAGCCAAGCTGTCCCTACGTGTGTATAGTGGGGTCAGAAGGAATAGCCATCTATGGACCAGTTCACTGTACATTCATTATACTCTTTTTTTAATGGAAGTCTAACGGATCCATTAAACAGACCTTAAGGTTCTTTAAGGTTGTTGTTTCACAATGAATCTTTCTTCTCACTGTTTTTCATGCCTCCTGCTCCGACTTATTCTTAACGGCATATTGTTTATATATCACACTTCTTCTCTTTCCAAATTTGTTTTTTGATTATTGGATGTGCTTACCATTGCTATGTCTATCCTACATGCTACTTGATGGAAAAAACTTTCAATAAAAACACAGTTTTACAAATTATCTTCATTGATTGCAGGTACAGTTGAAGCCAAAAGCTTTACTCCACTCTTGGTTTAGACATCAAAAATTGCATCAGAAAAACTGAATGTGTGATTGCAGTCTGATCCGGTTCTATTGGTGTCCATGTTCATCACTTCTGTTATCTGAGACAGAAGAAGATTCCGTTTTCCACTCAAACAACGAAAGTCATTGCAAGTCCATTGAAATTAAAGGACATTTTAATGGATCCATTGGACTTTTCTAACGTTTTGGAGACGGAAGACAATGACGCAGGTCCATGTGCAGGTGTGAACTGGGCCTAAGCTGTATGGCCAACATAGGGTTCGCAGCAATGCTCCCGGTCTCCAAGTTATGTATTGGCCTGGTCTAGTCTTGTCCACATTTGAACACATCATGAACGCTGGGTGGAAAGTATTGTGTACTGCTCACGTGCATGGTGTATAACGGCTCCATATGACCTCCATATGGCCTCAGTACTCACCCCAAGCACTTACACATAATTTCTGGCTGTAGTCATACAAATTATATACCCAATGTCATCCCTGTAGGACTGAACATTGGTGCAAGAATTGGGTAATTTCTAGGTTACTCCTTTATATTACTTGTACATAATTATATTACAATTTTGGACAACCTCTTCAATTCCAATTTATTATAATTAAATAAAATCCTCTATTACCAATGATTTAAATGTACTCCATGTTCTTGCAATGACTGCACAGTCTAGGCGAGCCCTAAATTGAGGGGGGTATCCGGACTATATCCCTCTCCTCAAAGTCTCTCCTTCAATAGCGGTGCCTCAACTTTAGAAAAACAAGTGAGGTCTTATGAATAATGAATAGCTTTCCAAGCTGAAGAAAGTTTCTTCGGGCAAAAGAGATTTTTCCATTTCAGCTCACAGCTGTGAAACATTAGCATGCTTTTGCATTTCCGTGTCTTTTCAACAAATATCTTCCCGCGTGCCAAAATTTACTATTGAGGTTTGAACTTTCACTGCTGTGTATGATGGACGCTCCAGCCTGAATCCTGTCTTGGAGTCCACCAAGAAGGTTCTCCTGTAAGGGGATCTCCGAGGTTTCCAAGTGGGCTTAATGTAAGATCAGAGCAGTGTGGCTCCGTGTGCCATGTGACTTGTGGAGACAATTTACAGGGTGGTATCAAGAGGATTGAAGAGGCAATCAGTATCTGATCATGGGGGCTGACACATGGCCCACACACACATTAGCTAGTCATGACTTATATGTTTAGTATATACATGCATTGGACATAACATAATGACTATGGAGCATCTTTTCTTATAACTTTATGCTTTGCCGTTCCATTTAGCTAATTATTATCTTGCCACCAACAGGGTGCCACCATTTCTATTGTGAAGGCTACCTGCACACAAACGAGGCAATAATCGGCAGAGGATATTGTGCGTTTTCACAGTAGATTTCTCACAGTCTGACATCTGTGTTTCACATGAGCGATTCATGAAAAATGGTTCTGACTACGACGTGCTGTACAGTGTAACAAATCGGTTGTACAGTCGGTTATAATGATGACCACGGGCACTGATCAATTAAGGTGAAAAGTAGACAACATTAGTCTCAGATTGTGGTCTGTTGGTAAAATATGATTTACTTGACCACGTATTCACGTTTCACAGACTAACCAAGCTTGTCTGTTTTAGGACTCTCCGACCGACTACGCTCGTCTATTTTAAGATTTACATGATTCACTGGTCGACTACTCTCTTTCGTTTTATGATTCATAGACGACCACGCCAATCTGGTTTATAATTCACATGGTTCACGGACCGACCACGCTCGTCTGGTTTATAATTCACATGGTTCACGGACCGACCACGCTCGTCTAGTTTATAATTCACATGGTTCACGGACCGACCACGCTCGTCTGGTTTATAATTCACATGGTTCACGGACCGACCACGCTCGTCTAGTTTATAATTCACATGGTTCACGGACCGACCATGCTCGTCTGGTTTATGATTCACATGGTTCATGGACCGACCATGCTCGTCTGGTTTATGATTCACATGGTTCATGGACGGTCCATGCTCATCTGTTTTATGATTCACATATAGACCATACTCGTCTGTTTTATAATTCACATGATTCACATACCAACCACGCTCATTTGTTTTATGATTCACATGATTCCTACAGTGACCCATTTCATCTATTTAATAGTTCACATGATTCACGGATCAACAGCGCTCGTCTGGTTTCTGATTCACACACTGACCACGCTTGTTTTGATTTATGATTCACATGATTCACGCACCGACCACGCTTGTCTGGGTTATGATTCACATGATTCACGGACCAACCACGCTTGTCTGGGTTATGATTCACATGATTCACGGACCGACCACGCTTGTCTGGGTTATGATTCACATGATTACCACCGAACACGCTTGTCTGGGTTATGATTCACGGACCGACCACACTTGTCTGGGTTATGATTCACATGATTAACACCGACCACGCTTGTCTGGTTTATGATTCACATGATTCACTGACTGTCCACGCACATCTGGTTTATGATTCGCATGATTCACACACTGACCACGCTTGTCTGATTTATGATTCACATGATTCACGGACCGTCCACGCACATCTGGTTTATGATTCACATGATTCACACACTGACTACGCTTGTCTGATTTATGATTCACATGATTCATACACTGACCACGCTCCTCTGTTTTAAGATTCACATGATTCGCGGACCGACCTCTCTCGTCTGGTATAGCCCTTTAAATTTTCAGCACTGATTGGACAGTGTCTGTGTTTGGATGCACCCCCAACAATTAAAAATTGGTTGTCAACTTTGTAAATTTGTAGAAAAAATTCCAAAAATATGGCACCACGCAGAACTATAAAAAGGATGCTTGGATTGGATATTTTATCGTAATTCAATTATTAACAAAGACACAGACATATAAGAAGAAGTAGCAAATCCTCTTTAAAGTATCCTTAAATAGCTGATGTGTAGGAGATGGGACCCTCAGGATTTACAAAGGGGGTCATGGCACTCTAATAAGCGAATGCCATGAGCCCTGATGCTTTATAGGTATCAAACTAGTAAGTGCCAGAAGGTCAATAATGGATTTCTAACCCAGTGTTTGTTTTGGGCTTTCATAAATGTGAAACACATCTACGCCATCGCCAGTAACGTCCTCCTGCCAAGAACAATCTTGTTCTATTACAAAGATAACATATTAAGACATTAGCAACTCAGGACTGTGCACTGGGGTAAGTGTGAGTCTCAGAAGACGGGCTACAGGAGACCTGTGCAAACAGAAACACTAATGTATCACATGTATATATATATAATACAGATAGTAGGTATAGTCGCCATTGAAAGAGGAAGACTACCCTATAATACAGCAGGTTATCTCTAGTTCCCACTCTGAACTGCTTGTGATGCAAAGGTCTGTGTTTAAGACTTTGCACTTTTTTTAGCACAAATACTGTACAAACAAAATAAAGACAATGGGCAAACAATAGTAAATAATAATGGGCAGCCAAGATAAACATTTTTATTGTTGGGAGGCGCCATAGACTCCCAAAGCACCCACTAAAGAATGACCTCCATCTCTGAAATCCTCATACATGTGTGGTGACTCTCCAGGGTCGGTTTCAGGTGTCAGTAGGCCCCCAGGCGACAGAGCCTCAATGGGCCCCTTTGCAGTGAACTCTTGTGGCAGCATTGCAAATTCAGAAACTAAAACAGACTACTGTTCCCTAAAATATTCACTAGTTTATTGTACCAAACCCCTCAAGGGTATTTTATATAAAGTCTCCCTCACCTCCTATAGATTTATTAGATACAACCCCTATGGATTCCTTGTGTACAGCCTTATTTGGGCCCTACACAGCAGCTATGGGCCCTGGCATTTGCCTGGGTATGCCCAGTACTGGCGCCAAGGGCTTAACTACAGTGGTAGCAGCCATAGTGGCTGCTATGGGGCCTGCAGTGTCAGGGGGCCCCGGCATCTTACCTGACACACTAAAGAATGGCAAATGTGCACCATTTAATACATATAATGCTAGTATAGTACATAATATTATGTATATAACAGTGAAATACTGTATAACAGTGAGTACACAGTTGGGAACTCTCTCATCTCTAGCTTCCTGCCGTCTACTTCCCGCATGTGGCCTACAGTTACTTGAGTGCCCTCACCCTGGGATAATAAGACTGCCTAGCATAGGGGGAAGGGGCCTCATTCAGAAGTTTGCTATGGGGCCCAATCTTTCCTAGTTACGCCCCTGCCTGACGCCTGCCCTGTGGCTCATGGCACACATGTACAATATACAACACCTCTTCGAGGACCTTTGAAGATCCTCCAAAGATCCTTAAATGGCAGCACTGAAAGCTGACAGAAGGGACTCCCCGTCATTTCCTATAAAAGTTGGTTCTAGTTCTGCAGGGCAGGAAAGAGGGAACCATAAAAATAAAAAAAAAATACTTTTTGGGGCCCCAATTTTCAAGCAGCCCAAGGCCCGTGACGGTCTTAATCCACCCATGGCCATGATAAACAGACAATTTGGGAAAGTGCCTAGAACTATGACACTAAAAAGAAATCTTACGTTCTGCAGGTCAAAATATATTCAGAAAAGATTAAACAATCCTCTCCGGGTAACCAAGAACACTAATACAGAGCGTTGGCGCTGAAAAGCCGCACATCAAGAGCCTGTATTTTACTGTATGGCCGCTTGTACATCTCACAAGAGACTCGTACCTCTGAAAGCATGAAAGACAAGTAAATCACTACGGCGAATGTTTGCTGATTTTAGCGACTCCATAATCAACGGTTTACCGCAAAAACAAGAATTAATGTCTGCCTACCTGCGACGGCATAAACCAGAGTAATGAGCACGGTTAATGGCCTGTGGTGTTTATCACTGATGAAAATCTTTGCAACAAATATTAATGCTGCTGGCGTTATTTTAGGGGCTGGGGGGAAAAAATATTGCACATTGTAGCAAAGTATTATCAGTAAATCCAATTATTATGGCTCCTCTTCTCCGGCAAGAAGGTGCTGCAGTATTTCTAATAGGCTCGCTTCGGGTTGTGTTAATGAGCGGGACATCCTAAAGGATAAATGTAATCATTTTTATGTATAATAAAATCAAGTCCAATTTAGTGCACTTCGCCGGCCTCGTGTTCTGACAGGACAAGGTGGGGACGCATAAAACTGGTCAGGGTAGCAATTACAATAGCAGCCAGGTTAATTAACATGCAAGATACTCTGCTCGTCGCATAGAGAAGCCAAAAAAATCAAGTCCTGTAAGACTGTAAGAGTCGGAAACCAACCATGGCTTCCTTTGGTCCCTATCTGGAGCTGTAGGAGGTGTTCACACACGGCAGTTTGGTCGCAGAATTTTCTGCAACTGAAAAATTGGTTTGTTCTCCTGGCAAAACCAGATACAGAAATTTGATATGTATGAATTCAACCTTAAAGGGAATCTGTCAGCAGTTTTGACTATACAAAGCTGCAAATAGTGTTAGGTATTGGCCCTGGAGATCTGTGTGACCATACCAGTGTGTGCTAAAAGTAGTGAATGGACTTTGAAAAATGAAGTTATAATCCAGCTCTGCAGCTCTTATAAGGGTCTCGCGGTGGGTCTTTCAGCCTGAAGAGCTTTCTCCTCTCTGCACTGTGCTGCTACTCAATCCCTCCCAATTGCTACGAATAGGAGCTGTATTAGAAATTTGGTTGGGCACTTACAGCAGCCACTCAGAGCAGAGGGGAGGGTCTGTGGAACAGTTCCTTCCAAAATGCAGAAAGCTCTTCAGGCTGAAAAACCCAACCAGAGCACGTGCAGGAGCTGAAAAAGTGGATGAAGGTATACTTTTCACAGTCCTGCTGCTACTTTCTAAACACACAAAGGTTACAAATCTCTCCACGGTCTAAACCTAACACTGTCTGCGGATCTGTATGGTCAAAACTGTCCCTTTAAAGGTGCCACCCAACAAAGGGCAATTATCACTGAACCTCAGTATAGGAAAACTTAGTATTATCACTAAGTGCTCCATCATTAAATAATAGAACAGATGCTCCAAGTGCCGTATTCTCTTTACTACTGCATTGATAGACAGGTGATAGGGAGATTGATGATAGAAGATAAATATGAAAGATAATATAGGTTTATAGATGCATAAATATTGCTAGTTAGATGATAGAGGATAGATCGGAGAGATAGATACAGTAGAAGAGAGATAGAAGATCGATTAATAGATGGATAGATAATAGCTACGAGATAGATAGAAGAGATAGATAGATAGATAGATAGATAGATAGATAGATAGATAGATAGATAGATAGATAGATAGTTAGGAAATAGACAAATTATAGGAGATAGATAACAAGACAGATAGATGATAGATGTATAGACAGGAGATAGATGATAGATATATAGACAGCAGATAAATGATCAGAATCTTCACCCGGGCATAAAACCAAGGGGTATTAAAGGATCAATACATCCTCTGCCCACAAACTGTCCACATGCAGGGGGCCCCTTTAATTCAGTGGGCCCTGGGCAAATGTCCAGTTTGCCGCCCCCTAATGCCGGCCCTGATTGTGTACTTCGCCTCAGTCCAAAAATTTAAATGTGAGAAACAATCTTGCTACACAGTGATACAGTAATGTTACATAATGCATGAGCTCCACAGTTTCCATTGTATATACAAGTATTCTGCCATATGGCCTCATCAGAGCACTGCTTGTCTACATACATTTCTCATATGCAGTTTTTTCATCTGAATACGACTATGATCTTTTCATAAACAGCGACTCAAAAGTCACGTACATCCACAAACGTAGGATGAGATGTAAACACGAATTAAATGAAATGACGGATATAAAGTATTGTTCAGGCTTTAAAGGAATAAAAATAAATGACATGTCGAGAATCTGAGCATCTGGAGGACAAATGACCACGAATTTCCCCGCATCTGTTGTCATACATACTATATGTTTGTTTTTCAAAAAGTAATGACTGCTAAATGGGTTAACCCTTAAAGTGTGCTTTGATGGGACTACAATGTCTTGGTGTCTGACGACTGCCATGTTTTACTACTTAAGGTACCATTTTCTGTATTATCCCAAAATTCCACATATTGGGGCTCATTTACTAAGGGTCCGCGGACCGCATTTTCGTTGGGTTTCCCGACGATTTCGGTGTTGCGCGACATTTAACAGGGATTTTTGCTGCACCCGATCGGATTTTGGCACAACGGCGCCGGCTTTCACGCGACACAAATCAGAGGGCGGGCGACAGATGCAGGATCTCAGGTGCACGATGTTGGTGAATCGCGCCGGACTTCATCTTCGTTGGACCGTCCGGATTGCGGATCCCGACAGGACAGGGAAAGTAAATGTGCCCCATTGAGATCTGACTTCATGAATAGGACTTCACACAAGCACAGTACACATTACAGAGTGGAGAGTGAGAACATGGGAAGCCATGAAGCGCCACATTATTAGGCTCCATTCACATGTTTAGTTTTTCAGATGCAATTTTTGATGTCCAAACTAGGAGTAAAGTGACAAAAGGGGAGTAGTAGCACCTCTACAATATATGCTCTCACCCACTATGATCCACACTTGCTTTTGGCTTCAAAAACTGCATCTGGCTGAATTATGGACCCATAGCCAATCCATCTGCTTCCTAAGCCAGATCCCTGCACAATATACAGCATATACGTCTACAGCAAGGAATGCTTAGCATCAGGTGGTCTTCACTACAGCTCACCTATAGAAGTTGAGACCAGGCCAGGTAGCAATAATTATGTGGAATAAATCTTTGATCAGATTGTCCATAATTTGTACATAGATTGTACATAGTGTCCTATCTACAGGCAGCATGTTACAGAGCAGGATGATCTGAGAAGATTGTACAGTGTCCTATTTGCAGGTAGCATGTTATAGAGCAAGAGGAGCTGAGTACATTGTACATAGTGTCCTATCTGCATGCAGCATGTTATAAAGCAGAAGTCGCTGAGCAGATTGAACATAGTGTCCGATCTGCAGACAGCATGTTATAGACCAGGATGAACTGAGCAGATTGTACATAGAGTCTTATATGAAACATCATGCTGTTGTAGAGCGGGAGGAGCAGAGTAGATTGTACATAGTGTCCTATCTGCAGGCAGTATGGCATAGAACAGGAGGAGCTGAGCAGATTGTACATAGTGTCCTATCTGCAGGCAGCATGGCATAGACAAGGATGAGCTGAGCAGATTGTACATAGTGTCCTATCTGCAGGCAGCATGGCATAGACCAGGAGGAGCTGAGCAGATTGTACATACAGTCTTATATGAAACATCATGCTGTTATAGAGCTGGAGGAGCTGAAGCAGACTGCATATTGTTTCCTATGTGCAGGCAGCATGTTACAGAGCAGTTAGAGCTGACAGTGTCCTATCTACTGGCAGCATTTATGTAGCAGGAGGATCTGATTGCAGTTTGCAATTTTATTTGTAAGATAATTTCTTGCATTTCTAGATGTGGAAAATGGATGCTTTCTGTCCAGTCCTTAAGAGATGTATGTGCAAGTAACGCCATGACAATCAGCTTGGGGGGAAGTAATGTCATTGACACAATTATGTCTGATGTAAAGCAGAGTGGTCGCTGACTTGTAGGAATTCAGGAATAAATGTTTCCAGAACAAAGGTAGATAAACTTGTGGCTCTGCAGCTGTTTAGAGGAAACCCTTGCAGCATTGCCTGCAATCCATAACCCCTGTGCCTCAAATTGTCCAAGTATCCCTGATGCTCCAAAATTCCATCACAATCCCCAGGAAATTCTATCCTTGTGTTAGGTGGATTTCTCAGTGTCTATGTTTGTCCTACATCTTACAATGGCGGCACCCCAACTGGTTTATACTGTATATCACAGAATATCGCCTAATCCGGACAAGTTCTCTACATGTGAATGTGACATTTTCAGATATTTCTCCAAAAATCTGATGAGTGTGAATTCACCCGAATTATTCTGTGTTCACTTTCGGTGCGGGTTCAGCTTGCAGGCTTTTGATTTTGCAATGTGACTATAAAAAGCGCCCAAAAACCTACTATGAATCCTGTAGAAATGACACCATGAAAAATCATCATATTTTGGGAGGTTTTATCAGAAGCTTTCTACACATTGGGCAGCACGGTGGCTTAGTGGTTAGCATTAAATCCTTGCAGCGCTGGGGACTTGGGTTCAAGTCCCAAGGTCAACAACGGCAAAGATTTTGTATGTTTTCCCCGTGTTTGCGTGGGTTTCCTCCAGGTTCTCCGGTTTCCTCCCACACTCCAAAATATACTGCTAGGATGATTAGATTGTGAGCCCCATGGGGACAGGGACCGATTTGGCAAACTCTGTGCAGTGCTGCGTAATCTGTGTGCGCTATATAAAGAATTATTATTATTAACACCTGCAGCTAAATTTTATCATGACAAACACTGAGGAGCAGAGTTGTTCTTTGACCCTGAGGTTCTGATGGAGGTTATATATCGCTTATGAGATACTGTCTACATTCAGTATATTTTTTATTACATGGCATCTATATATACATTGGGGCACATTTACTAAGGTGCTTGCACCAGTTTTCTGTCGGACATTGAACGTTCTTTCATGTGAAAACCGCTTGCACAGGTATTTAAGAAGTGTTGGTGCCACATATGTGTTGCACGCAACCCTTTTGTGTGGTGCGGCTGCGCAATCCTTATGTGACACAAATTGCGTCCCTGAAAGGGGCATTCCGGAGCTCAGCCGGACCGTGCGCCGACATTTATCATGCAGAGTCAGTCAGAAATGTGTTGCACGCTCCTTGTTAAAGGTGCACCAAAAAAAGTTGGTGCACTCTGTCGAGGCAGTGCAGGGAGCGCCAGATTCAAGAAGAACAGGCGCCAGAAATCCTGAATCTGGCGCCCCCTATATACAGTTTTTAGTAAATATTCCCCATTGTCTTTTTATCTCATACACTATGGGGGTCATTTAATTTTTTTCCCCTTCCCTGTGCTCTTTTTGGACATTAAGGGACACCATCATATGATGGTGTCCCCGACAGCCGTCAGATCTATCAGGAAGCTTTGGCCTCATAATAAATCCGTAGAGCGACAGCACTTGGCAGGGCAGATTTGACCTGGTGGAGAATTGAACCATAGCCTGTGCCTGAACACAAATTTTTTTAAAAAGGCGCACATTTTTGCACAACTCATACCATTGTCTTTCCTACGCATGTTGGTTTTTGCTAGAAGAAGGAGAAATCATCTGGAACAACAAGAAATGAACCTGTAAAATTCTGCTAATGAGCCTAAAGGGCTCCTGGGGACGTTACCAGAGCTGTGCTGAAGCTTCACAGGCTGTTACACTGTCTCTCTCTCCCCCACCCTCTTCTTGATCCTACACAGCTGTAGGGGAATGGTGTTTCTGCACAGCGTAACAGCCTGTGAAGCTACAGCAAGGAGAGGCTTGTTAATGACCCATAATTATTAGCATAATTATAAAAGTTGATTTTAGAAGGAAAGAGGTCATGGATAACAAATATAAGAAGATTACTACAGTCACGGTGCCTGGATCCATGAGTTATGTCCCTGGTTTGTCATGATGGATTTTGACGGTAGATTTCCTTTAACCCTACACTGTTCTATATCTGATATCACAACCTATACAAGGCCCAGGTGTCAGATATCACAGAACTACAACCAAATCTAAATCACCGGATAATCCCTGCGTTCCATTATCAGAGATGACCTACCCCATGATCGCTACAGATAAATTATAAACGCTACCCCCATAGATGATCCTCGTGAAAACAATTTTCTCCCGTGCAATTTTTCAAAAACAGAGAAAAAATACGAAGCCGGACGCCGTCAGACTGCGCAAAGGTCCCTGAGCCGCGTCTCCGACTGTTTCCTCCTTATCCCTTTTCTCTTTTTTGCAGCTAGAGATGAATGTGTCGCGCTGACCTTTACATGTTACTTCTTCAAAGCCTGTATCATTTGGCGCAGCGTTTAGTCAAAATTAAATATTTAAAAATTAGAGCCGTCCTATGTTGCTGACGCAGCTAAAAAAAAAAAAAATTAAAAAAGACCTCTCCGATGCGGCAGTGACCAGACTGTAAATGCAGGTAGATCAATATAAGAAGAGAGAAGAAGAAGAAGAAGAAGGGCTGGGGGAATGTGTGAGCGGAATGGTTGATAATAGGTTGCAAATCACTATGTGCTCGCCCTAAGCAGCTGTTCTTAAATTATGAATATGCAACCAATTCATGTAAAAGAGCCGACTCCCCGTCCTATCTTCCCCACACTGGGTCCCAGTGGCTTTTTGTTTGTTCAATCCCTTATCTTGGTTAAAGATACGAATAGTCAGGAAAAGCTTTAGAACAAACAGGAGTGGAGTATTGGCATTTCGTACGCCGAGGCCCCATTATCACAGCGGGGATTGTCAATCACTGGAACATCTCAGGCAATGACAATGATCTTCTAGACGGGAGGAAAAAAAAAAAAAAATTAAAAAAAAAATTCTAAATCTCCGCAGCAGACTTACAGCCTCTGCCAACCTAATGCTTTTTTTCCCCGCTTCAGCCAATGAGATTGTGTCAGCCCTGACCCGCTGAAAGACTCGCGTGGAGCTTCAAACATTTAAAAACATCAATCATAAAAACAAAGACAGGACATTGAATTATACAGTATTAACCTCCAGGGTTTGCATACAAAGACCTTAGATTTATTTATGTCCCAGTGCGTTAAGAGCTTCACTACACCGTTCTTTACACCAAACCGGCTGCCAATTTGATGAACCTCTCTGCCCTCAGCAGGAGTGCAGCGTCTTTGATTAATGAGTGCATGCTGGTGGAAGAGTGTAAGGACGCAAGGCAAGAAGACGATGGGGGGGGGGGGGGGGGGGGCGCACAATTATTTCTCTCCGCACTCATTGGGCCAATGCAATACTTTGGCTTTAAAAATCATTTTCGCTTATTTAAATACGGTGAAATGGCTTAACCCGTCGTTTACCAAATTTACCTTCGAGGGAGTCTGTGGTCTCGACACTTCGTTAAATCGGAGAATTTACAATGACAGCTTTACATTTGTGAACAGTAAATGATGGCTGGTTCAAGCAGCAGAATGTCTATTTATTAAATAATTTTAGATTGTTCCCTTATATAGATGGCTGGACTATTATACAATCGCTTTGACCCTTTTGTGTCACCCCCTCATCCTCATAGACTGTAAGCTCTTGTGTCACCCCCTCATCCTCATAGACTGTAAGCTCTTGTGTCACCCCCTCATCCTCATAGACTGTAAGCTCTTGTGTCGCCCCCTCATCCTCATAGACTGTAAGCTCTTGTGTCACCCCCTCATCCTCATAGACTGTAAGCTCTTGTGTCACCCCTCATCCTCATAGACTGTAAGCTCTTGTGTCACCCCCCTCATCCCCATAGACTGTTAGCTCTTGTGTCACACCCCTCATCCTCATAGACTGTAAGCTCTTGTGTCACCCCCTCATCCTCATAGACTGTAAGCTCCTGAGTCACCCCCTCATCCTCATAGACTGTAAGCTCTTGTGTCACCCCCTCATCCTCATAGACTGTAAGCTCTTCTGTCCCCCTCATCCTGATAGACTGTAATCTCTTGTGTCACCCCCTCGTCCTCATAGACTGTAAGCTCTTGTGTCACCCCCTCATCCTCATAGACTGTAAGCTCTTGTGTCACCCCCTCATCCTCATAGACTGTAAGCTCTTGTGTCACCCCCTCATCCTCATAGACTGTAAGCTCTTGTGTCACCTCCTCATCCTCATAGACTGTAAGCTCTTGTGTCACCCCTCATCCTCATAGACTGTAAGCTCTTGTGTCACCCCCTCATCCTCATAGACTGTAAGCTCTTGTGTCATCCCCTCATCCTCGTAGACTGTAAGCTCCTGTGTCATCCCCTCATCCTCATAGACTGTAAGCTCTTGTGTCACCTCCTCATCCTCATAGACTGTAAGCTCTTGTGATCAGGGCCCTCACTCCTATTGTTCCATATGACTGTTTGTTCTCAGTAATGTAATATTATATTTGTATATGTCCCCTATGATTTGTAGAGTGCTACGGAATTTGATGGCGCTATATAAATAAAGATTTTTATTTATTATTAATGTAAAGGAAAAAAAAGCCTAAAATGCAGCCTATGCAGTATACAAATCCATAGGTATAAAGGGGGAATTCTCCAAACTTACACAATTCTGTTCCATAAATAATACTGGTTTGACAAATATTGAATAGTCAATGTACTTATTTATATACATGAGGGTAGAACTGGGATGCCTAGGGCCCACCTATAAATTCTTTTGTGGGGGACCACCTTTAAACCGCTACATGAAAACATTACCAGACACATTACCAACAAATTCCTAAAATGAACTCTTACATTTTTTCAGTAGTAATATTTTGCTTGCTAGCCTTGCCTTGGCACCTTCCTGTCCCTGGAGGCTTGTCAGTATCCTGCTGACAGTCTGTAGCCTTGACCATATGCCTCTGAGAGACAGGGATACATGCCCATACAGTAATATGCCTCTGCCATGCAGATGCGGGGGGTCCACCTAGCTCCGGGGCCCACCAGTGGAGGGCCAATATGAGCCGGTATATCTTCTACGTAGATACTCCAGACCATTGGCTAGACTATAAACGTATGAGTTATGCGTACAGACCATAGGCATGACTTGAAGGGGTGTAGAAGGTGCCCAGGTGCCATAAGAGGCCTTATTTGCACAAAAACATGTTTATAGGGGCTACAGAACCAAAGACAGGGGCGTCTGAAGTGACACTCTACCTGCAGCTTCTAAACTTGACTTATCTCAGGCAAATATGACTCTTTTCTGCTCCCTTTTACAACTTTGGGGGAGATTTTTACTATAGTTAACCCCTTCACGACTTGGCCTTTTTTAGTTTTTTCACTTCCATTTTTCACTCACCAACTTCAAAAATCTATAACTTTTTTATTTTTCCACATAAAGAGCTCTGTTATGGCTTATTTTCTGCGTAACAAATAGCACTTCATAGTGACGGTATTTAATATTCTATGGTGTGTACTGGGAAGCGGGAAAAAAATTCCAAATGCAGTGAAAATGGTGAAAAACCACATTTGTGACGTTTTCTTGTGGGCTTGGATTTTACAGCTTTCACTCTGCGTCCCAAATGACATGTCTACTTTATTCTTTGGGTCGGTACGATCACGTGGATACCAAATTTGTATAGGTTTTATAATGTTTTCATACATTTAAAAAAATTAAAACCTCCTGTACAAAATATTTTTTTTTTATTTTGCCAATATTTTATGGGGCCAATAACTTTTTCATACTTTGGTGTACGGAGCTGTGGATAGTGTCATTTTTTGCAAATTTTGATGCCGTTTTCATTACTATAATTTTTGGGACTGTGCGACCTTTTGATCACTTTTTATTAATTTTTTTATATTTTTCAAAATAGCAAAAAAATGCCATTTTCGACTTTGGATGCTATTTTCCGTTACGGGGTTAAACATAGTGAAAAAACATTATCATATTTTGATAGATCGGGCATTTTCGGACGCGGCGATACCTAATGTGTTTATGATTTTTACTGTTTATTTATTTTTATATCAGTTCTAGGGAAAGGAGGGTGATTTGAATTTTTAGGTTTTTTTATTATAATTTTTTTTTTTAAACTTTTTTTTATTTTTACTTTTACTATTTTTCAGACTCCCTAGGGTACTCTAACCCTAGGTAGTCTGATCGATCCTATCATATACTGCCATACTACAGTATGGCAGTATATGTGGATTTTACTCCCCATGCATTACAATGTGCAATTAGCACATTGTAATGCATGGGTTAAAACGAAGTAGGCTCGGGTGTTCGGAACACCCGAGGTTACCATGGCGACGGATCGCCGCTCCCCGTGACGTCATCGGGGAGCAGCGATCCACGACAAGATGGCGGCACCCATGCGGCGCCATCTCTTTGAAGCCGCCGGCAGCATTGCCGGCGGCGATCGCGGAGAAAACACCCGCGATCGGTGCTAGCCTAGCTAGTGTTACCGGTAAGCCTTTGCTGCAATATGCAGCAAAGACTTACCGGCTATGGAGAGGGCTCATCACATAAAAGAGGGAATTCTAGAAAGGACATTTCATCCCTAACCTGAGGGGGCTGGTTCTTTATCGGCATAAAATCTGGTGACGGGTTCCCTTTAAGGCCACTAGATGCTTGCTCTTTTGCATTTATCTGTAGCCAACTTGACGATTTTAACAATATAGACTCCTTATGTTATAGAGTCCACGGGAAATGATGTCTCATTAAGCTACAGAGCCACCTGGAAAGGCTTATTTGTAACAGTGACCCCCCCTTCCCCCCTCCCCCCCCCCATTGTCCTAAGGGGAAAATTTGGTGGCACCTATAATTTGCATGCAGATAACAATTTGCAGACAATCTCATTCAGAGCAAGTGTCAAGTAATCCTAGAGATCTCTAGGAGGGTACAGTACAGTGTTTAGAAGGCTTAGAAGTGCCTATTCATTAAGGATCCTGTCCCTCCTATCCACTAGTCTGAGATACCCGTATTATAATCAGCAAAGACGTAAAAAATGTAATAAATAAACTAGACCTCTGCATGATCAACAATAGAAATCTGCTGACTCATCATTTCATTTGTTGAGGCTGCTTTGTTCCTGCCATGTATTATATAGTAGGTGCGCTGGAAGTGCTATATGAAGTCGGCAAATAACCCAGGCTTAGAGCATAAGGGGTTGTGCCAACTAGCAAGCTCAGCTCAACTACATCCAAAACACCACTCTGCATCACTTTCTATAAGAGGTCAATTGACAGAGCGCAGGTTTCCAGAAAATGGAGCAACAATACCTGTGTTATGCCGAGGTCACCATCAGGGGAGGCACAATGTCCCCCGGCAGAGTGCACAGACATCTATGTATTCTGCTGATGTCATCTCAAGGGTCCCAGTGCCTTCCTGTGGTTTTGTTAGGGTCAGTGTTTAAGATTAGGGTTTTCCATAGGGATAGATGGTTGGACTGGGACTGGACAGGTTCCTTAGGCCCATTAGATAAAATTACTCCCTAGGAAATAGATCCTATTAGAGCCAGTACATTGGGTTGTCATCTGATCCATCTATGCACCTGGAGGATCCTCTGGTGGACTAGTCACACACTGGTTTATCCCTAGGACTATACATAATGCCTTATACAGCCATATAGGCTGTCCATTCTGAAAGT
The DNA here is from genome assembly GCF_040894005.1 of Engystomops pustulosus. NCBI lineage: Eukaryota > Metazoa > Chordata > Amphibia > Anura > Leptodactylidae > Engystomops > Engystomops pustulosus. The sequence goes on along the minus strand of NC_092418.1, from coordinate 98,092,972 downwards.
ATGGGAAGAAGTGGATTAGTATGGGAAGAAGTGGGCAGTTTGGGTGGCAGTCCAGGGCCCAAGTCTTCTAGGGAGGGGAGGTCACCTAAACCAACTCTATAGAGAAAACAAAGAGAGCAGCCTAAGGCCATGAAATCCTCATACTTGGGTTCTGCCTCTACATGTATCCAAGAGCCCTTTCAAGAACTGTGAAGGTCCTCCATAGGTCCTCAAATTGCAGACCCAAAAGCCAACAGAAGGAACCTATCCTCCTTTCACAGTTAGCTTGGTTCTGGTACTGTATGTAAGAAGTCAAAAATAATATAATGTAACTTATGGGGTACTATTTTTATACAGCCCAGGGAATTAATTAATGGACCCTTAGGTTCCTCAATCCCCTGCAACCTGGCCCTCAAAAATCTAAAAGCTTTAGATTGGTGGTGATGGTAGTGGAGGTGGTGATAGTGGTGATGGTGGTGGTGATGGTAGTGTTGATAGTGATGATGGTGGTGGTGGTGATGGTAGTGGAGGTGGTGATAGTGGTGATGGTGGTGTTGATGGTAGTGGTGATAGTGATGATGATGGTGGTGGTGATGGTAGTGTTGATAGTGATGATGGTGGTGGTGATGGTAGTGTTGATAGTGATGATGATGGTGGTGGTGATGGTAGTGGTGATAGTGATGATGATGGTGGTGGTGATGGTAGTGGTGATAGTGATGATGATGGTGGTGGTGATGGTAGTGGTGATAGTGATGATGGTGGTGGTGATGGTAGTGGTGATAGTGATGATGGTGGTGGTAATCGTAGTGTTTATAGTGATGATGGTGGTGGTGATGGTAGTGGTGATAGTGATGATGGTGGTGGTGATGGTAGTGGTGATAGTGATGATGGTGGTGGTAATGGTAGTGTTTATAGTGATGATGGTGGTGGTAATCGTAGTGTTTATAGTGATGATGGTGGTGGTGATGGTAGTGGTGATAGTGATGATGGTGGTGGTGATGGTAGTGGTGATAGTGATGATGGTGGTGGTGATGGTAGTGTTGATAGTGATGATGGTAGTGGTGATAGTGATGATGATGGTGGTGGTGATGGTACTGGTGATAGTGATGATGGTGGTGGTGTTGATGGTAGTGGTGATAGTGATGATGGTGGTGGTGGTAGTGTTTATAGTGATGATGGTGGTGGTGATGGTAGTGTTGATAGTGATGATGGTGGTGGTGTTGATGGTAGTGGTGATAGTGATGATAGTGGTGGTGATGGTAGTATTGATGGTGATGGTAGTGTTGATGTTGGTAGTGGAGGTGGTGGTGATGGTATTGGTGATGGTGGTGATAGTAGTGGTGATGGTGATGGTGGGGGGTTCAATCCAGTTTAACATGGCTCAAGAAGCCAATTAAAAGCAATAAGATCAAGAGAACAGGGGGCACATGCTGTCTCATCTGAAGCATGTGGTGGTCCCCTTGGGGTACTGCTACCCCATTCATTTCTACGGGGCCATCAAAGCCACGCACAGGTATTAGGCCACCTCTGGCAGTATCATAGAATAAGGAGGATGCTTGCCTGTTAGCAAGCACAAATGACCCCTGTTCTCCTCATTAACCCTTGGACCAGCACTGTCCTGTGCAAAGAGGATAAGTTTCTTTCATTTGCAAACCCGTACAGTGCCCCCCCCCCCCCCCCCCGGCTGGGAGCATTGAGATGCTGCTTTTCCTTTAAGAGAACCTTGTAACGATCACTTCCTAGTGCACTATTTATTGCCCTCTCCTTACAACATACAGTATGATCCATTAAAGTCCACCATGTGCACATACTGGTTAAAAACCAAGAAGGGATCATTTACATTTTCTGCCTTATCAGCTCCATTGCTCCTGTCATTTTTGCCTTCCTGATTCCTATTCTAAAATGAAATGGTTGTCAGTAGAATTGCGCTTTGAGTTAAATACGATATTGATCCAGAGCAGATATCCAGAGACCTTTACCAATCAATAAGAGACCTGCAGACCTTCATTCATCGAGAGGTTTGATCTCAATAATCACAATGTACATCCAGATGCCAAACAGGACAAAGAAGCACACGATGTAAAAAAAAATCCCACTAAAAACATTCTAGTCAATTATTCAATCTCAAAAGCTTTCTGAAAGCTGCAAGATGAGACTCAGAAATGTGGATACAATGTATCGTTTTATTTAGATTTTGTTATTGTATTTATGTTCCTGTGTTTCTAGTTTATACATTGCGCTCCAGACTGTGGTTGGGGGATCTTCATAAGAGATTGTCTTAAGGACCCCTGTACACATAAATGTTGGCCAAATTTGTAAATTCCAGGACAACTGGATTAATTCGATATGGGCCTACAACTCTCCTCTGAGCAGGGGTGTAACTACAGGCAGTCCCCTACTTAAGAACACTCGACTTACGAACGACCGCTAGTTACAAACGGACCTCAGGATATTGTTAAATTACTGTAGTTTATCCTTAGGATACATTAAACAGCTATAATAGTTATCTGCAATTAAGCTTTGTTATTATTCTTGGTTCTTATAAGAATCCAAAATTTTTTAAATTCAATTGTCACAGAGAGCAAAAAAATTCTGTCTGGGGTTACAATGATAAAATATACAGTTCCGACTTACATACAAATTCAACTTAAGAACAGATCTACAGAACCTATCTTGTACATAACCCGGGGACTGCCTGTACAGTGGTAGCAGCCATATGGGGCCCACAGTATGAGGGGGCCCTGGCATCTGCAGTATTGGGTGTGTATTGAGTGTATGCTTTATCTGTGTGTGGTGTGTATATAATGTATGTGTGTGTATATGCTGTTTATCTGTATATGGTATTGTATGTATGTGTGTATACCGTATGCTGCATGTCTATATACTGTATATAGAAGTATATTAATGTGTGTTTGAGTGTATAAAATGTAATATTTTTAAAGGGGAAGAGGGTCCCAATTCAGAAATCTGCTATGGGGTCCAGCTTGTCCTAGTTACAACCCTAGAAGAATTGGCCATGATGTATTTTGCTCTTATCCTTTGTTCCCTGAGAGATAAGTTTCTTACACATGAGCTGGGAGACTTAGCTACTGGCTGATCAGGCATATGGCCTTTATAACTGGTGGGGTCCGATCTCTGATGATGGATCTCATAATGATTGTAATGATCATAATGGGACTGTTCCTTCCATTCCCAGTCGCCTCCTCATTTCTGTAAACTGTCCGCCAGCTACTTGCACTACTGTATACACTACTACTATCTACTACTACTCTATATCCTATGGTGGTCTGAGGAATCCCCCTCCTACCCACTCTCAGCTCTTTGATTAGAAAGCAGGAGAAGGGTCTACAACTACCCAAGTACAAAGGAAGGGGTCAAACATACTAAGTATTATAACTTTGTATCTGGGACGGCTCTTGTTTTGTTATTGCAGAATAAAATCTACAATCTGAGGCTAATTTCACACAAATGTATGTAACATACAGCCATGCGTTGGAGAGAGGAGGGGTGAGTGCTGCTCACCCCTCCCCTCTCCATAGGGAGACATGGGAAATGATAGAGCGTAGGCCCACATTTACTGAGAACAGTACAGTCTGTACTAGGTGCAGTTGACTGTGTAGTGACGTTCTTCATGATACTGGTGACCCTGCACTGCCCCGACCGAGTGCACCATTTTTGGTGCAACTTTAACATGGGCCGTGCAGCACATTTCTGTAAGACACTGCATGATAAATGTGTCACACAGTTCCCCTGATGACCGGAACACCCCTTTATGAGCAGAATTTTGGGTATAGTTCCGGGTGCGCCACAAAAGGGGTAAGTGTGTCAGAAATGTGTCTTGGACGCTTCTTAAATACATGTGAAGCATTTATATAGTAGATGCATATGTAGATAGATGATAGATATAGTATGAACAGTATGAAATAGTATATAGAAATATAGAGAAATAGTAGATACATAGATAGTATACAGTATATGTATATGCAATAGTATACAGAAAATAGTAGCTAGACATGATATAGTAGATAGATAAAAAAAATATAAAAATAGATTTTTAGAAAGATATTTAGATAGATGATAGTTAGATACATACAAAATGTATATGACATAGTATATTGAAAGATTAATAGAAAGATAGATGATGCATAGATAGATAGATAGATAGATAGATAGATAGATAGATAGATAGATTAGATAGATAAATAGATAGATAGAAAGATAGATAGATAGATAGATAGATAAAAATGTATAGGATATAGCATATTGATAGATTAATAAAAAAGATAGATGATATATAGATATATAGACAATAGATAGATAGACGGATAGATTGATCGATAGATAGATAGATAGATATAAGATAGCTGTATAGATAGATAGATATGAGATAGATAGATAGATAACATAGAGAGGAGATAGATAGATAGATAGATAGATAGATAGATAGATAGATAGATAGTTATGATAGATAAGATAGATAGATAGATAGATAAAAAATGTATATGATATAGCATATTGATAGATTAATAAAAAGATAGATGATATATAGATATATAGACAATAGATAGATAGTCGGATGGATAGATTGATCGATAGATAGATAGATAGATAAATAGATAGATAGAAAGATAGATAGATAGATAAAATGTATAGGATATAGCATATTGATAGATTAATAAAAAGATAGATGATATATAGATATATAGACAATAGATAGATAGACGGATGGATAGATTGATCGATAGATAGATAGATAGATAGATAGATAGATAGATAGATAGATAGATGATATATTGATACATAGATGATAGATGATATATTGATAGATAGATAGATAGATAGATAGATAGATAGATATAAGATAGCTGTATAGATAGATAGATAGATAGATAGATAGATAGATAGATAGATAGCTGTATAGATAGATAGATAAGATAGATATGAGATAGATAGATAGATAACATAGAGAGGAGATAGATAGATAGATAGATAGATAGATAGATAGATAGATAGATAGATAGATAGATAGATAGATAGATAGATAAGATAGATAGATATGAGATAGATAGATATGAGATAGATAGATATGAGATAGATAGATAGATAGATAGATAGATATGAGATAGATAGATATGAGATAGATAGATAGATAGATAGATAGATAGATAGATAGATATGAGATAGATAGATATGAGATAGATAGATATGAGATAGATAGATAGATAGATAGATAGATAGATAGATAGATAGATAGATAGATAGATAGATAGATGGAGCGGTGGTGCTGGTATAAGCCTTGCACTGTTACTGATACATTTGTTATTGATTATTCTTTGTATCGCTACATCTGGCATCTTTGTGGAATTTCATTTCAGCAGTAAAACAAGCAGGAGAGGCAGACAAGTAATTAATGGGGGATTCTCATGCAAGCACTTTCTCATCTAAAACACAGCCCCATAAATAATATAACTGTGCATTAAATGTAAACTACTTAAAGGGCAAGCGCTCCTTTTAATGCTTCAAAAAGGATATATCTTGATCAAAACAACACAGTCTGATTCCCGACGCTGGTTTATTATTTTCTTCATGTTTTTCCCCCCCTCGGATGACATTCTTGGTCACTCACACAAACCTCAGTTTATAAATTCCTTCCGCTTCTATATTTTGCAACAAATTAGGTCAGCGTGCCGGCACTGCACAAAAAGACTCATTTACAGATGTTCCGAATTATAAACATAATTATGAAGAAAAAAAGAAACGCTATTTATAATAATTGCAAACTGACGTGCACAGAACACTTCCTATGGCTCGTCGTCACATATGGATAAGACGTAAACGGAACCAGCTGTATCTGATGTTGTCATCTTTATCCATTGCTGAGGCCTAGTTTTAATATTTTAAATGTGTATTCAAAAATAACCCCCACCGTTGGTATTTATCACAATAAGTGCCGCTTAGACAATACATTGACCTTGAATAGAAAGAGAACTGGGACACACCAGCTTCTTCTCTAGTGTCCTGATAGTCTGTGCCAGTAGGAAAATCCTGTTAAATGAATAACTGAAACTGGATGTTTACATGCAAATTCAATTCGCAACTATGTATTAAATTCTTATCTTTAATATGACACCAGAAGCATGTTCATAGGTGTTATAGAACCAAAGATAGGGGCGTTCAAAGTCAAACTCTCCTTTCAGCCTGTAAAAGTGACTCATCTCAGGCAAGACATGTCTCTTCTCTGATCATTTTCATATGACTGATTTGTTTTATATGTAAACGGGTCAGATTTTCACATGGAAGAGGGAATTCTAGAAAGGAGCTGTACAGGACCACAGAGGCGGGGGCTAAGATCTGAGGAGTGAGTAACACAGACAAGTCACATGTTGTTTTTTGAAATGCATCCAAACCAAAGTGACTCATCTAAGGCAAGACATGACTCTTATCTGATCATTTTCAAATTACTGATTTGTTTTATATGTAAACAGGTCAGATTTCACATGAAAGAGGGAATTCTAGAAAGGAGCTGCACAGGGGCACAGAGGTAGGGGCTAAGATCTGAGGAGTGAGTAACAGACAAGTCATATGTTGTTTTTTCAAATGCATCGAAACCAAAGCTCAACCCCTGGGACTACCCCAGGATTTTGTCAGGGTGCAATGTAAGTTATAACACACAATTATATTGTAATGCAAATGCATATAAAAGGCAGAAAGGCATTTTTGCACTGCAGGTGTGATGGGCTTCTGCAACCTGTCTTTAGTGAAAATGAGGTCCCTGGTGACAGGTTCCCTTTAAGGATCGATTTAGAACAGTCATAAAAGACTTGTATATATTTTTTAGTATCGCTCATAGTGAACGCTGTAAGGCAGCAGCACATAAAGCTCCAGGGCTCTGTGTTTACAAGGTGTTTAGTTTTTGTTACTAAACCACTTCAGGAGCCACAAGGGGTTTCAGAACGAAATGTCAGCCAAAATATTGATAAGATTACAGGATTCTCATCTAACTGATGCAACAGCGCAGTCACAGATTATACTGGATATTAATTCAACGATGGAAGAAATTATAGTAACAATGGGTGGAGGGGGGGGGGCAGAGGCTACAGTCACATCTGGGACCCGCTGCCTAAGGGGGACCACTTTCACCAATTAGAGGTCACATATTATAGATTGGAGAATTTGTTACAGATTTTGCATTGAGGACATGGAACTGTAAGGAACATATGTGTATACACTGAAGCGTAGAGAAAAAAAGACAAATAGACCGTCTTAGAGTGAACCTGTCACCAGGAATGTCAATTATAGCTGGTGATAGGTTCCAATAGCCTATGCTATGCTGATTCTAAAAATGTCGTTGTTAGCATTCTGAATCATTTCAGTGCTTTATATAAATTTATTTCACATTACCTGGCTCCCTGCTAGCAGCACGTGATGAGTCCAGGGGGAGGGGCAGCTGAAGCCTGTGTGTACCTGTGTCTCAGTCTTTTCATACATTCTATCTGCACCCCACACCATCCCCCTCCCTTCCCTGTCTGCTCAATGCACATGCCAGGAATTTAGGAGTGGGGAGGGAGCTGAATGAGTATGGAGCAGAGGAGATTGACATGGGCACACACAGGCTACAGCTTCCCCCTTCCCCCTGGTCTCACCACATGCTGCTGGCAGGGAGCCAGGTAATGTGAAATAAACTTGTATGAACTACTGAAATGATTCCGAATGCTGACAGAAGCATTTTTTATAAAATCAGCAGACCATAGGTTATTGGAACCTATCAACAGCTAAAAATCACATTCCTGATGACAGGTTCATTCTAAAATAGAAGTCCCTTCCCCGTAACGCAAGATTACAGTTTGGTGCTGCTGTTTTTCAGGAAAGATGGTTCTCCTGGCACCATATATCATGTCTTGTCCTGGATGTTGTGGTTGTCTGTGAAATGCAGCCAATCACTAATTCATGGACCTACCAAAGTTTTGTGCTGCCGACCTAACCCTAGTGTGAACAGAGCCTTAATAACAGAATTTATTGTAGAATATACATTAATATTGATTCTTTGCTATCACTTCCCTGTAATCTGTGCTACTTTCCATTTGTTTTCAATAAATCCAGACTTTTTATCTTATTTTCCGCTGTGCGATAAACGCCAACAATTCGCTGTGTCCATGAATATACATGCAGCAATAGCCTGCGCTGTCTGCCTTCTCCCGTAATAGAGAGATTTGCAGATTTCTAAGCCATTTAACAAACAAAACACCATTTCGGCCCAGTTGTGTGCCAAATTACTTGGAAACAACAGCACTTACTGAAAATGTACTTTTATGCATTGATCCCCACCCACCCTCGCTGACTTCAGCAAAACACCAGCAAAGTCAAATTACTTACAAAGCAGCAATTCTGGAGAGGTCGCTCCTGCAAAAACTTGACTCATTTGTCTGGATCTGTAAATATTGGTTATAATCATCTGTGCTGAATAGATGTACTGTACGTTATTTAATCCACAGGACTGAATTGGGAATGTACCAGCAGTAGCCTATACAAATTCAAGGACATCAATGTACATGAAGCAGGGGTATGCATCCCCCAAATTCAGACAATGGGGCACATTTACTTACCCAGCCCGTAGACGACGCCGATCCGGGTCTGCCACGATTCACTAAGATTGTGCGTCCAATTTCCTGCATGTTTCCTGCACGATTCCCCGCTGAGGTCCCGCGGAGTTCACCTTCTTCTTCCCGGTGCATGTGAGTGTCGATCTTGCGACACAATTTGGTTTTTAAATTCCGCGGTTTGTCCGAATCAGTCGGGTTGTCCCCCCGATTTGTGCCGCATGCAAGCCGGCACCGTTGCGCCACAATCCGATCGTGTGCGCCAAAAACCCGGGGGAATTCTGAAAACGAAAATGCGGTGTTCGGACCCTTAGTAAATGTTTCCCAATATGTCACAGAGAGGGCTGGTAGGTTGCTCTCTATAGAGTCACAATTGTCTTTTCTCCTTTTCTTTATGGCATTGAAATCTCAACAAAACCAATCAACTCACTTGCAGATCATCTACACAAAATTCAAGTAACCCACGTTGGCCCCACTGCTAAAAAACACAGAGTACAACACAATTTTATATTGTACATTCTCTGTATAGACTTACATGAGGCACCAACACACAAATACAGGCCGTCCCTGGGTTACATACAAGATAGGTTCTGCAGGTTTGTTCTTAAGTTGAATTTGTATGTAAGTCGGAACTGTATACTTTATAATTGTAGCTCCAGGCAAAAAATTTTGGGTCCCTATGACTATTGGATTTTAAAAATGTTGGGTTGTCATAAGAACCAGGATTAACAATAAAGCTTAGTTGCAGACACCATTAATAACTCCTACAGCTGATCATTGTAGCCTAAGGCTAAAGTACAGTAAATTACCAAAGTCCAGAGGGTTGTTTGTAACTAGGGGTCGTCTGTAAGTCAGGTGTTCTTAAGTAGGGGACCGCCTGTACATCTTTATAGGGGTTGTAGCAATATTCTCTGACATTACAAAATATTATTTATATGTTGTCAGCTCTTAAACTGGACCTCGTGCTATATCCATTAGGGACAATGGGATCCATGTTCTAGCGTTTTTCTAGGGTGGGTAATCCATTGACTTCTATGGAGATCTGTGCTCCCCATGTGACAAAAATAGAACAATAGCACACGCTGCAATTTTTCTGCACATCTGTGACAAAATACTGGACATGTGAACAGACCATCAGAAATTAATGCAACAAGCCAAAAACATCTAAAGAAAAAGGGGGGAAAACGCCACTAAAGTCATAAAAATATCACAATCTTTATTACAAATTCCAATAGAGAATAAAATACAATAATGACTCAAATCAGACACCAATGTGGAGAATTAAAATACCCTACATAGGATACTACCTGCGGCAAGTGAAGGACCACCCCGATGTATATAAGCCAATAAAAATATGCAATATTAAATCCCACCTATACAGATATCAATCAATAAATGTATATATAAACGTATAGGAGGAGACACTGGGATGTAAGCAAAAAAAAATTATCAAATAGCCACAAACCGTGGTATACCACACTTACATCACAGATAAGATACAAGAAAAATATGCAGCTGGGGGGTCCGACACGAAAAATTACGGTAAAGGGTCAGTACGCTGTCAAAAAAAGGATAATATGTCAAAAACGTTGGTCTGAATGAGCCCACAACTCAACAATAGAAAACATTGGAGCTATTCAGCACTGGTCTACATCTGTATACAGACGGCCCCCTACTTAAGGACACCCGACTTACAGACGACCCTTAGTTAAAGACGGACCCCTCTGCCCACTGTGACCTCTGGGGAAGCTCCTGGGATGTTACTATAGTCCCAGACTGTAATTATCAGCTGTAAGGTGTCTGTAATGAAGCTTTATTGATAATCCTTGGTCCAATTACAGCAAATAATTTTGAAACTCCAATTGTCACTGGTACAAAAAAAAAAAAATAGTCTGGAACTACAATTATAAAATACAGGCAGTCCCTGGGTTACGTACAAGAGAGGTTCCAAAGGTTTGTTCTTAAGTTGAATTTGTATGTAAGTTGAAACTTTATATTTTATAATTGTAGCTCCAGACAAAAAAATGTTTTGCCCCAGTGACAATTGGAGTTTCAAAATTTTTTGCTGTAATTGGACCAAGGATTATGAATAAAGCTTCATTACAGACACCGTACAGCTGATCATTGCAGTGTGGTACTATAGTAACATCCAGAGAGCTTCACCAGAGGTCACAGTGGGCAGAGAGGTCCGTCTTTAACTAGGGGTCGTCTGTAAGTCAAGTTTCCTTAAGTAGGGGACCGCCTGTATACAGATTCAACTTACATACAAAATAACTTAATAACAAACCTATGTAACCTATCTTGTACGTAACCCGGGGACTGCCTGTATTTAATACTAGGAAAATATAACACAACCTTCCGATGGACCGCTGCCGTTTTAAATCTTGCAAAAAATCTCAAAATGAAGTCAAGTAAGTTGCAAGAAAAAAATTGTAATCGTTAGCTGCCTCCGATCAGTAAACAAGAATCCTAACAAGTCCTAACACCTCTTTGTTCTAACCAGGGCCATCAGCCGGAAAGAAAAGATCATTACTTTAGAATGTGATCTTCCAGGCCTTGTGTTGCTACAGAATAAAAAAATAGCAACAAGATATTAACAATTGCAGTTCAAGCTGGGAGTGACTGTTCTGTTTCAATTCAATGACACCACTAATGGCTTCTAAGCAGCTCCCTGAAATCTAGCAGCTGTCAAGTCAATGCATCACAAGGAGCGGTTATGCTCTCCCATAAGAGAAAGCAACACATCAGGATGTTTGGCAAAACATCTGCTCCTCTCCATTGCAGAATCACAATGCATAGACACAAAAAAACAAAGGCAGCAATGGAATAAAAAAATAAAGAAACATCTATAGATCGGATCTGCAACGAGTTATGTAGGTTCGGGTCGATGGTACCAAGATAATGCATAATAATTAATATTCCCCCCCGTGATCCCAAATCACAGAGTAACTACAGTAGTAGCAGCCATAGCAGTTGCTATGGGGTCCGCAGTGTCAGGGGGCCCCGGCATCCGACCTGACATAATAAAGAATGGAGGATGTGCACCTTTATATACATATACACATTGTACAGCATGGTATATAACTTATACGTGATGTACATATGCTGTATCTGTGATGTTTATATGCTGTATGTGTATACACTGTATGGTGTGTGTATATACTGTGTGTGTGCATGTTTGTATATGGCACTGTATGTGTGAATATGCTCTATGTGTGCGCATGAGTGTATAAATGTGTGATTGTAACTTGCTTGTGTGAGAATACCAATATGGATATTTATAAGTGGGAATGGGGGCCCCATGCAGAAGCCTGCTATGGGGCCTTGCCTCTCCGAGTTACTCCACTGGGTATAAAAGTACTAGAACGGAAAGGGAACCAGATATACTCTATAAAACTACTAGCCCCCTCGGGTTCAGGAATTAAATATCTTTTCTAGAATTCCCTCTTTGGGGTTTCCCTATAAATAATCTCCTCCAAAATCATGTGAAAATGAGCAGAAACGAGTCATATTTTGCCTTAGATGAGTAATAAGTTTAGAGGCTGCAGGCGTTCCATATCTTCGGTTCTATGGTACCTAGATCCATGCTATGATTTTGTATTAAAGATTAAAATCTCACCTTCCAGATCGTATCACGCTTCTGTTTCTGTGAGTTACAGAACTAAAGATACAGCTTGAATATCCAACTATGTATTTAACTGTCTGTAACTATGGTCCTGTACATCACAGAACCGCAAGTTTCATACGATCTAATATGCTAACAGAAGTAACTTCTAGGTACTATTAAACTGAAGATAGGGGTGTCTGAAGTGACTCTCCTCCTGCAACCTCTAAACATGACTCATCTCAGATAAAATATGACTCTTCTCTGCTCATTTGCATATGTCTTTGGAGGAGATTTTTTATAGATAAATGGGTTATATTACATAACCTACCTGTACAGAGTTAGTAGTGTTATATAGTTAAATCTGGTGACTTCTCCTTTAAGAGACAAAAAATAAAAGGGTTTCTTCTTCTAATTACACTTATAACTAATGGTCCAACTATCAACAGAAAGGGGTCTACAAGATGTCCAAATGAAATGTGGAGCGTATTTGTACTTGGAGGCCCTCTTACCATGATGGTAGGTTGGACCCCTACAAGTGTTGCACTACTTTGCACATAAAGATCTCTATTACTATCTCTGTTACTATCTCTGTTACTATCTCTGGACCCTCTCTCCTATCTGAGCAATGGTTTATTTTGTTTCTCTACGTCCCCCATGATTTGTAAAATCTGCAGAATATGTTGACGCTATATAAATAAAGATTTGCTATTAATATTTTGTGTATGGAGTTTCTATGTGTTTTCATGGTGACAGACTACAAACCAACTCTGTGTAGTCAGATTGCGGAGTCCCTCTACCCTCTTTCATCTGATCCTTACTCCTTACAAAAGCATCTAGTAGATGAGCAATAGGATGGGAATAGATCATGGAAAGCGTAATTTGTATTTATATAGTGCACTTTATAATTCAGACAACAAGGAATGTAAATACTTGGGAGTCTATGAGACGACGGAGCGTTTGTTTGTAGTCTGTTACCATGGGGACATATAGATGGTTATAGATACTCTATAGACAAAGCATGTGAAGACTATTTAGATGTTATTATTATATTATACTATTATTTATAAGTAGCTTAAATGGCATCTACCACCAGGATGAAAAACTGTATGCAAATGAGCCTGAGGGGCTACAGTAACAACTATGGTACCTGGAGCCCCTCAGGTTAATTTGCTTACAGTCCTTCATCCTGGTGGTAGATGCCCTTTAAAGAGGTATTATAACAAAGCTTTATCACCTATGTTGGGGGTCTGACTACTGCCACCACCAGCAATCAAGTGACTTTTGCTCATACTACACGGCCTTGTGATGTGAAATCTATTGTAGCTGCAGCACAGACCCATTCAAGTGAATAGGGCTGAGCTGTGATACCAAGTATGGCCACTATATGATATAGAGTGCTGTGTATAATCATGTAATTATCGTGTCTCTATATTAACAAGATGGAGCAGGGGCAATAGCACCTGACTGCAGGGTCAGACTACATTATATTTGTTTGTATTCTGTAACCATGGATACACCTAGGTTTGAACTGTGTGTGTTTTAAGCATGTTTTTTACTATTTCATGATGTAGAAACATTTCTACTGTCTAAAACTGCAGCTATTCCCCACTGCATAGGAGACATTACAAAGGAGATACTGTTTCTCGAGGTTGAACCTTCCATCCGATCCTATTGGACAATAATAACACATCGACAAAGCGAGAAATTCCCCTCGTTTTCAGTTGTAAAAATAATGATGATAATATTATTCTCTATTGATCAATATCCTGTGGTGCGCTGGTTTAGATTTCCAATACCAATGATGGATGTTTTGGGACTGCAGTCCCTTCTCATCTGTATTAATAAAACCAATAAAGCCACTTCATCAGAATTTATTATAATTTTGTAAAACCGACGGACAAAACCAATGTTTGTGTAGATGATAGCTTAGGGCGGCTTCAGAAGACTGTGATTGGTCCGTAAATCATGGACCAATCGGTATCCCGACTCCAAGCATCATAATGATATGTGGTATATGGGATTCCTTGTATCATATATGACTACGGTGTTTGGAGTCCTGTGGAACACTATGGTCAGTCCATGACACAGGACAATGGGCATTGTCGTTCATTCTTTTGTCTACCCGTTTTTTTGGAACTGATAACACACTGACACATTACTTTCAATAGACCCATATGCATGATTGTGATCCATGTGAAGGCTGTAGAAAACTGCAGGTCAACATCTGCAAAGAGTTTGTATGTTCTCTCCGTGTTTGCATGGGTTTCCTCCGGGTACTCCGGTTTCCTCCCACACTCCAAAACACACTGGTAGGTTGATTAGATTGTGAGCACCATGGGGACAGGGACCAATTTGATATGCTTTGTGCAGCGCTGCGTAATCTGTGTGCGCTACATAAATAAAGAATTGTTATTATTATTATTATTATTATTATTATTATTCTTGCAGGTGTTTGTGGCTCATAACTTCCCTTCTATGGGAATGTGAAAAATATGGATTCTGTACAGGGGATATCAGTCCTGGATCTATGAGTAAGTGTCCCTGGTTTATCATGCTGGATTTTGATGGAAAATTTATTTGAAATGTACATGTTTTACAGTTAGGGGACGCAAAACGGAAATCAGAGGAATCCGATGGTCTTGCAAAATTGTGTCCCAATATTATCATCCACAAGTTTTATTCACACTTTTTTATCTCCATAATGTGTTCCCTGCAGTAGATCTACAGCCGCCTCCTTCCCCACCCCCCACTCTCCTCTTCAAAAATAGTGAAAGAAAAAGGAAAGAAAGTTCAGGAAATGCCTGGATTACTTTATTAGGTGTGTTCAGCGAGACGCACAGTCACCTTTTGGGCTTGCTGGATGCATCTGTCATTCATAGTCTGGGAACAGATTGCAGGCTCTGTGTCCTATCACTCCTACTGAAGCTGCAGAACCTACTTTTCCTTAAAGTGGACTTTTATGAGACAGTCATTACCCCATCCCAAATCCACTACTGTGTATACATGTGGAAGGTTGTTGTTTTTTGTATCATTACTTTATTAAACTAACACGGGTTCATAACGGATACAATGTACAACAATGAGCAAATAGAAACATAATGGGGCTTATTTACTAAGGGTTCCCGGATCGAACTTTTGACGGAATTTCGACAAGGTATTTAGAAGGGGATTGTGTCACACGCAATCGGATTTTGGCGCATCGGTGCCGGCTTTCATGCGACAGAAATCGGGGTGGCGCATGCCGTGTCGGACGATCCGACTGATTTGGACTGACCGCGGAATTTAAGATTAAAATTGTGACGCAACCAATGCACTTACATGCACCAGGAAGAAGAAGGTGAACTCTGTCAGACCTGAGCGGGGAAGCGACACATTACACAGCCAAGTTCTTTCTCGTCGGAGAACGCACAGCGGAGAACACACAGGTGAGTAAATGTGCCCCTATATATTGAGCTTTTCGGTATTAAGCATAAAAGTTTAAAGTCAAAGATTTTTGGAGTCAGGAGGTCGCACTCCCTACTGTCTGAAGCTTAGGAAGGGCGAGACTCTGTGATTTTGATCGTAGATTTCCTTTAAGAACCAGCAGCAACATTCTTTCCGAAATCCACAATTTATCCGCATGTACAACAGATTTTCACAGATACTGCAGGTATAGCTACATATTAACTAATCGTATCCCCCCAAAGATTAGTTAGTAAACAAGTCTTCATTATATTGGCTGCTGTGCTGACCAGACTGATGTCGCTTAGTTGCTATTTCTGATTGAGTTTTCAATTCCATTTCAGATTCTCAAGTATAAACACAATTTCTTGTGATTAATTATTTACACAGACAAACCGTTCCAAACTGCACCCAGGAAACGTAGTAAATGCTCGCCGACTTTAATTTAGATTTAGTCACTGTCTGCTTGTATTAATTCATGGCTAATAGGACAACCTCAGCCGCGTTCTCACAATTAACAATAAATTGTCTAAACTTTTTAGAATCCAAAGTAAGGCTACATTCACATGATGTATGCCCTCCATACTGTAGTACGGCGGGCATACATCGGCGCCGGGGAGAGGAGGAGGGGATGAGTGCTGCTCACCCCTACCCCTCTCCAAAGAAATACACAGCGCACGGCGCTGTATCCCGTCAAAATATAGGACATGTCCTATCTTTCTACGGGTTACGGAATGGTATATGTGCTGTACGGCACCGTGAGGCCATTGAAGTGTATGGGGGGACGTATATATGCCATATATATGTCGCCCGTATATACGTCGCCCATACGTTCGTCTGAATGTCTAAAAGTAGTTAGATCAGAATGTTCCAAACTCTGGATTACAGAGTGGAGGTACTGAGAATAAGGTGATGGAGAACTGGACAAGTTTTACAAAGTAGAGTAGCAAACTGAGGTCCAAGTGCGTTGAGTTTCACTAATAGGTTTCACTAATAGGATCTTCCTTTTAGAAAGGATTCCCTAATTTACACTTTACATTGAAATCTGCAGGGCTTATATCATCTGTTATGGGCTTACTTCATAAATAAACTGCAAGGTTAATTGACTTCCTAGAGCAGTGGTGGTGAACCTATGGCACGGGTGCCAGAGGTGGCACTCAGAGCCCTTTCTGTGGGCACCCAGGCCTTCTCCCCAGCACAGAATTTGCTAGATGTGACTAATAGCTTTCTCCTGCGGTCCAAGACAGCCATGGACATGCCATGCTAAAGCAACACCTCCTTGGCTGCCAGGACTACACAAGAAGCGAGAAGGTGTGGACAGAGATGGATTATCATTGGAGCTCCTGCTCTGGGTCCCCTAATTATTTCTCTTCATGGGAACCTGGAAGGACGCTATAATTTCTCCATCTTCTTTCTATTGTATTGGTGTCCTCAGGATGCCAACACGATCGTAACTTGTGATACAGCTGGGATCAATAGATTACTGTTTAAATCGTCATGTTGGCACTTTGCGACATAAAAGTAGGTTTTGGTTGTAGGT
The DNA here is from genome assembly GCF_040894005.1 of Engystomops pustulosus. Taxonomy (NCBI): domain Eukaryota; kingdom Metazoa; phylum Chordata; class Amphibia; order Anura; family Leptodactylidae; genus Engystomops; species Engystomops pustulosus. Next base: position 98,075,808 of record NC_092418.1, on the reverse strand, counting down.
TGGGCACTCTGTCTCTAAAAGGTTCGACATCACTGTCCTATAGCATTAGATTTAGCATGTTGGAAATCTTAAAGGGGTTTTCACAGGAAACAAATTAGGCCTGTTCCACAGGATAGGGCCTAACTTGCTGATTGGTGGGATTCTCAGGGATGAGGTCCAAGGTAAAGATGATCAGAGCAGATAGCCGCACATGTCTGTTCTGTTCCATGAATCTCTATGGCGCTGGCTGAGATTGCCAAGATACCCTTTAAGGGCTGTTTTAACATTCTCAACTGAGATGTCAGGATTCATGTCTCGACCACACTTTCACTACCCTAAGGAGCCTTCTTTTTTCCTAAACCTAGTCACAAGCCTCTCACAAACCAGTTACCTACACTGTAATAATGAGGTGCAAAGACATCGAAACAGCGCTCTCTAGTTGCAATAAATATACTAGTTTGGCTTTTATATTGCATCATGTAATTAGGCTTCCTGAATCCACTACAATGAGTCAGTCCAGGGTTGTGAAAACAGCCAAAAGTGGCCAAAATCTAAGCTGGTTCTGTAACTTCAGTAGAGGTGAATAGGAGTAATGGAAATGATGTAGAACATTTAGATGTTACCACACTCTCCTGAAGAGTTACATTATGTCTACTATTATTTACCTCTAAGGGAGTTACGCAAACAGCTCAATGTGCTACATTGTTTCCGTAACTCCCATTTACCACTATGGGAGTTGCGGAAAAAGCATAAAGTGGACGCATTTGGCCGTTTCTGCAACTCCAAACACGTCCCTGGAGACAGGTCTATTCTCACTTCAGCCAGTGGCTGAGATGCGAATATCCCTTTAAAGTAAATCTGTCACGTGAGTGCATTGCTGCGAAACCAAGCGTGCTTACAAGGCGACGTGTGCCTCCTGAAAACGGATCCATTCTTCTTTTTGCTTTCAATAGTTGAGTTTTTAGAAGAAAAACATTTTTAATTATGCAAATAAGCCTCAGGGGCTCCTGGCTATGTCACAGAAGCCCCTTCAAGTGCTAATTATTCATACCTCCATTCTGCTTTTGCCCGCCTACATTTTGCCCTGAATGGAGGCTTGAATAATTAGCAGATGATGGAGCCAGAAGCCCCTGAGGCTCATACGCATAATTTTAAAAGTCTTTTTATTCAAAAGCTAAGACTTTAGAAGCAAAAAGAAGTATGGCACACCCCACCATGTAAGTGTCCTTGGTTTAGAAGTACTGCACCCATGACGTAAATTTCCTTCAAAGAAGACCTGTAACTAGGTCCAAAATGCTAAATGCAATAAAATATTTGATTCCCATTGTGTTCCAATTACTTTGGCGTTTAATACTTTATAATCCTTACACCCATTCAAAAGATTTGGCCCCTAAAGGTTTATATGTGAATTACGGTAACTCATACTAGACAAAGAGGCGGTAACCTTTTATTTTTTTCTGGGGGTGGGGATGTCCTTGTGCTTTAAGGTTACCACCCCCTTGGCTATTATATGATATACTCCTGGAGGCCATATCTTTTGAATTGGTGAATGGATATAAATAAAACAAACACTAAATGTATCAGGGATGCAGGGAATCACATGAGTTGTATCATTCAGCATTTTGACCTTGGTTTCAGGTGCAGAGGGTGAGACTCAATAGTGACAGACTCTGAAATGAGCGTTATGACAATAACTAATCCTCCGATAGATTTAACACAATCTGTTATCTCTCGGATGCGATTGTCTATACGCTTTTATTCTGTCATGAGATCAGTGAGATTTTCCTGCATGTATAATTCACAACAATCTGCTTCAAATGATATTTCACTATTTAAACATTTTCTTGTATCTAGAATTTCACATAATTGACAGAAGAAAAATTGTTTCTGCAACAAAAGATATTCTCTGTTTTTCTCCACTCAACGGGGAATTAAAATGGAGTATCAAATACATCGGGCTGGATTTAAGAATGTCAGACGCTTCTTCTGCAAGAAACCTAATCTCTGCTAATATTTTTGCTGGTTTCATGTGAATTTTTTTATTTTTTTGTTAGAATCGCAAATTCACAATAGGAAGGCCATTAAAAAGCCAATGTATAAGGAATATAGTGGTGGCTATTGCCAACCAGTTACATATTAGACCTTGTAAACCCAGAAGTAAAGCTATTATAGACTTAACACATCATCACTTACTACAAGGTGTCAAATTGTACTTTGGTTTGGGTTAAGGCTACACAGACCCCCAAAGGCACCATTATGCCATGGTAAACATCTCAGCTGCTCTGTGTTGCCTCAAGTACAACATTGACATTACTAGTAGACCCTAAAAATATTGATAACATATCCATTGAAAAGATTATCAATATCAGATTGGTGGGGTCCAACGCCAAGCACTCCCAAAGATCAGCAACTGATAAACTGCAAATAGAACTGGAAGCAGACGGCTCCTTTCTCTGTGCAGTGGTCAGACCAGGTTACTGCAGATCAGCTGCCATTCATTTGAATGAAGCTAGGCTGCAGTGACTCGATTCAGCCACTACACAGGGAACTGAGCTGTCTACTTCCAACTGTTCCATCCTCTGTTTAGAATCTGATATGTGGGGGTGCTGGGTGTTGGAACTGTACCAGTATTATATGATATTGAGGACCTTTTCTATAAAAGGGGTTTCCCACCAAACAAGTTAGGCCCTATCCACAGGAACTGATCAGTGGGGGTCTCAGTGATGAGACCCCCAACAGATCTCGAGAACAGGGGGTCTAAGGCACCTCCATCGGACCCCTAGTTGCACCCTGAGATAAGCTGACGGAGATTGCAGAGCGCATATTTTGGTTTTCAAAACATAAAGTGGAGGGTAAAACTACAATTCTTAGCCAGTGGACATTGCTTGTCCTGGTTTCTCAATGCAGCACTGCCGGTCGGTTTTGTCAACTGGTACAACGCATGGTGATCTCACTATGGATTTCCCCACGACCGTAAACAACCCAGAGTGATGTAAGCATAGTAAAATAGAAGTGTGCAATAACAAATATGACATGAGATCAATGTAAAACTCAAAATAGAAATAAGAGACCCAATGAAAAGCAAAGTGTGATTTAGCAGAGCAAAGAGAGTAGAGAAACCTACTGCCAGACATTTCAGTTCTGTCAAAATACAATGGGTCATGTATGAAGAAATTCAACATGAATGAATTTAGTTCAACAGTTTCATACCCGCTTGAAGGTCAACTGCAACCAACAAAATTAACGTGTTCAACCGGCCTAATATAATATGAATGCCCACCACAAGGGTTTACACAGACTAGTGGCGTACGAGTGGTGGTCCTACAGGTGTCTATAAAACTAAGACATGGCCAACAGCAACTAGATGATTAACGTATGGCTGGTATGCCTGTTGGTGTTCATACAACTTGGTCGAGAGAAGTGGCCAACGGCTATACCTTCTAAATTCACATATACATTCGATTGAACATGTGTTTTCAACAGGGAAGGGATAAGATATCCTAATACACAATCTTTATTTTCTCACCCATTGGCAGTGAACAGGAAAGTCAGGACACCTCCATAAACACTAAATGGTCACCTGCTAAGACTGATGGTAGGATATAGTTGAGCATAGTGATAAGTGAACTTCTACACAGCCTCCTACTCATAACCCGTAGGACAGTGATGGCGAACCTTTTAGAGACAGAGTGCCCAAACTACAACCAAAATTCACTTATTTACCATGAAGTGCCAACATGGCAATTAAATCAGTAACTTATTGCTACCAGTTCATCAACATCATTTAATTGTATTGGCTCTCCTAAGGCTACCAATGCAGTTGAAAGAAGGTGGGCAAATTCAGACCATCATTGTAGCTTCTCTCCAGGAAGAATGGTGGGTCCAGCAGGAGGACCTCCAAAGACAATGCAGTTCTGTCCACACCTTCTCACTTTTCCCGCAGTTCAAACAGCCAATGAAATGTTGCTTTAAAATAGTTCTGAGAGCAGCATCTGTTGCTTGGGACTGCAGGAAGATTTGGGGGATTTGGTCCTTTTTCGTGAAATTGGGACAATGGCCTGAGTGCCCACAGCAAGGGCTCCGAGTGCCACCTCCGGCACCGGTGCCAATAGGTTCGCCACCACTGCCGTAGGATAATGAGTTTGGGTCTCCATCTTGTTCATGTAGCAGATTTTGGCAGACCTTCTTATCATATGAAAAGCAAAGCCTGAGTATTTGCCGTTGAATCAGTTTCGGTTTTATTGCTAAGTTAGACCAGAATGCCAAAGTCTTTTGTATGTCTGATATCTACTAGGCGTAAAGAGCCAATCAAATGACTTCTTCTTTCAATGAGGACTTCACACATTGGGTTCAATGATCCCACTGCATAAGCAATACTGTCAACAATGAGCTCTTGTTGAGTTCCATCTGGATCTCCGCTTGATAGCATTGCCTTTTCCAGGCATTTGCACCACTTGTCTCTACAACTTTTCATTCCAAAATGTCTGTTCTTCACATATTATTTAGTCCCTAAACTAACACTGGTGTGATTTGAAGACTTCAAAAAAAAAAAATACACTCTACCATAGATATTCGCCAAAAAAGTAGAAGAAGAACTCGCATATACTTTCCTGATGCCAGAAGATAGAGTTAGAATAACGTGGTATCCCAAAAATGCTTCGATAATTCCTTATGATACGAGCAATTTCACACATGATTAGTCGTCTCCTGAAAGTCATGCACACACAGACGACCAGATGTTAATGTTCTGCACAGATAATTATGGTTCATCCACCGTTCAGGACTAATCACATTTACAAAAAATGGCCACTATTGGCTACAATATATGTTTTGTTGACTCAACATAAGCTTGTATTTTCTCTAACTTTGTACTTTCATGGCATTAGTAAAAGCATGATCCTCAATGACCAGTCTTCGTAGAAGAACTTCCAACCCTTAATAAAATTTAGCCCTTTTCCAGTCCACGTAGAACTTCCACCCCTTACCAAAATTTAGTTCCTTTTCAATCATTGTAGAAGAACTTCCACCGCTTACTAAATTTAAGCTCTTTTCCAGTCCACGTAGAACTTCTGCCCCTTACTAAACTTTAGTGCTTTTCCAATCCAGGCCTCACTAAATTTTAGTCCTTTTTCTAGTCCTTGAAAAACTTCCAAAATCACCAAATATTGGGGTTTTTTTTCTAGTACTCGAAGAAGAACTTCTAACCTCACTAAATTTTAGTATTTTTGTAGTCCTCGTAGAAGAACTTCTACCCTTACTAAATTTTACATTTCTAATGATAATAGTGCTGACTTCACTCTACGTATCATGTAAGTTATCCTAATTCCTGGCCTGAGGCCTAACAGAAAAGAGGGAGTATTTTGTACTTCTCGTCACAGAAGTACAGGTGTATCAGGCTGCTTGAGAAACAATTTCTCTACTTGAAAGAACAGGGAACACTAGACATGGTAACCTAAACCAGGTCACCTGGGTAAAAAAGAACAAGGAAGAATGCCAGGTGTTACTGACTTGTGCATACTTCTTCACTCTACATGCCGACATTATATACAGGGAATAAGGTGATTAAGAAGTATGGTTCCTGCAATATGTGCTAACCTACAATATAACAAGCTAACATTTTGTATATATTAATAGTTTTTTCCCAAGTATGGAGAAATACAAAACACATTGGCCAACCAGGGATTAGTGAAAACCTAGGATTACTTGGAACCTCTTGAGGTGTTCCCACAGCAAAAGTAACTCCAGCTTTGTATCTGGACTAGAAGCACTTGTGGAGTTTCTTCAAGCTGCTGTGTTCCTCCCCCTATGCAATAATATCTAACCAGAAGCCTGCTACACCTCTTCCTCCAAGCAGAGGAAAAGGATTATGCTGAGTTCAGTGAAGGGATCACACATACCACAGCACCCCAATGATCCATGTCTAGCTGCAAACCTTTAAGATAAATGCTTGTTTTACAGTCCCGCTGTTACTAACAAAACTCATGAGGTTGGACAAAAGCAAGTACCACGTAACATAATATATATCTTGTAATTAGAGATGAGCGAACCTGAACTTCCTGTTCGGGTGTGGGATTTGAACTTCCTGTTCGGGTGTGGGATTTGAACTTCCTGTTCGGGTGTGGGATTTGAACTTCCTGTTCGGGTGTGGGATTTGAACTTCCTGTTCGGGTGTGGAATTTGGGTGCACCCCCCGCACAATCCGGACACATTGCCAGATTGGACCCCCCGCACAATCCGGACACATTGCCAGATTGGCTGCCAAACAGCCAATCCAGCAAATGAATGCCTCTAGCTACTAGCCATGGATGTGTTTGGCCAAGGCACCCCTGGCCAATCAAAGCCATGGCTAATTACTATTGGGATTAGTATGCAGGATTGGCTGTACAGCAGGTCGCATGGGGCGCTCCTGAACAGGTCCACTCATTTCTAATCATGATGCATTTAGAAAAAATCAACAGGTGTAGAAAACAAATGGCTAATATATTAGTTTTGCTGTTTGAGACCTTCTTAACGGGTTTGTGTGGCATGAAAAAAATTAGAAGTTGTAATAAAACAGAATCCCTACTCATCTCACTGATTCTCCACTGTTTCTCCTCATTCTGATGCTGTATTTTTGTCTCTACTTCCTCAACCCGATTGGCACACAGCAAACGATGCTCGGCCAATCACTACTATGGGCTGTGATTGGCTTCCTGTGTGTCAAAAGGAAACCCGATGTAGAACCTGGCAAGGAACTGGGTACCAATAGTTTGGGAACAGTTTGGGGTGAGTAGTGCTCCTTTTATTTTGTATCCTTTTCTATGTCATTTGTCACAAATTAAACAAAGACTTTAAAGATTTATTGGCCATTTAATGATATGTCAAACTTTATGTAATACACAAACTTGTGTTATACACGACCCATGCCCATTTTTTTAAAATGAAATAATAGCAAGATGATCGTCACCGCAGAAACCTTACAATACGCTTCAACCTGGAGTCATAAAGTCCCCCATTTATAATATGCTATTACTAAATGACTGAAGGTCCTCAGAATATACAATATTTAAACAGATCCCTCTATGTATTACGTAGTGGTTTAATCCAATGAAACCTCTAGTTTGATGCATGGGTGAATGGTTAATAGAAGAGTTGGAATTGGATGGCTGGGTTATTGACCCTTAGGGCATACCGATACATCTATGTTTTAAAAAAGCAGGATTCATACTCATTTTTAAAAACTGAGCTTTTTTTCTAATATTGAATTTATATAAAATCCCGCCCCCCCATTATTAATTTAATTAATTTCAATGTAATTGAACCAAACACTCCAAAGAACAACATAAATCATTTTTTTCTTCTATAAATATCCCATTTGTGCCCATATACAAGTTAATGAGCTAAGAACAAATGCAAACTCTCATTATTTTCCAGGTTCCAGCGCTTCTTATTGATGAGCCATAAAGTTTTTTTTTTTTTTTTTTATGAAGAGTGGTCATGTGACCGGTAGAACTCTTTCTTTTTTTTTTATAACACAAAAAGTAGGTATTGTTTCAGGAAACAATTTTAAGAACACTGAAGTTGATTGTATTCTCTTCCCACATGGGCTGACAAGCCTGGTGTAGCCCGAGGAGGTAAGGCTGTGTTTTTCTAAGGAATCCTGCATACAGCTCCTTAATTTCACAACAACCAACCCTTTAATTAACCCCTACGGTGCCAGTGGGAACTAAAGAAGTTCAGAAAAAAAAAAGTGGATTCCTCTGTGTTGAAAATTGTCAAAGCTGAGGGTGATACAACTAGGAGGTGAATATAGTTATTATCCACATAGTTGGATATTTAACTATTTCAACACTGATGGGGGGGGAATTAAACAGATAGTAAAAATAGCACATCTTGTATAATGGAACCTGATATAAAACATCATCAGTGATAAAATGCAACAATTGGAGCCATGCATTAAATCATTCAAGGTCAGCAGCAAAAAAAAAAAAAAAATTATAATAATTAAAAAAAAAAAAAAGTTATGTGCAACCATCTGCATCACATAGGCAAATACAAAGCATGCACACAAAAAATGAAATGTCGCTAATTAGCAAATCTTATTGCATTTTCGAGCCATAAAAAGTGACAGGTTTGCAAAAGCAGATTAAAAAAAAAAAGGGACAATTTAATTTCACATATGGCGCAGCATTTGTACACCTGTTGTATATGATTGAGGACAAAAAAAATAACAGAAAGAAAAAAATTAATTCTGCCCAAAAATAAATAAAATGGTAAAAATAAATAAATAAATTTAGAATAAAATAAAAAAAAAATAGTAATAATAATAATAAATAAAATACATTTATAAAACTATTTCTAAACTTTAAATGACGTCACTGTGTGTTATGGTGTAAACTTTTGAATATGACCAGTGATGATTCTTGGAATGGGGGGGGTTTGCAAAAAAAAAAAAACTCTCAGCCTCCCGAAAAAAAAAAAAATTAAATAAATTAAGGAATCTTGCAAATAAAATTATACAAGATGGCGAGTAGCTTGTTGTTTAGAGGGCAGGGGGAAAAAGAAGGAAAATGGAGGATATTGTTATATACACAAAGGGATAAATTTCAACAACTCAACCAGTCAGCAGCTGCTATTCTGTTCAAGGAAGGGACACAAAAGAGTAGGAGAGATGAAGAGGGCAGTGCAGGAAGACAGCAGTGATCAGATGCTCCACATACAGAACCCTCATTCACCCCCCCTGATCCTTCCTATCAATCCACATTACCCTCCTGGCATCAAGCCTGGAATTTGTATGGTGTTGTTGCGGTGATTTTGGCATAAAAATCACTTTATAGGTAGGCTTACCTCGCTTAACCCCTGAGATACTAAGCACTATGCAAAGCGGGAAGGTGGGGTTTGACGCTTTTAGTCAACACCCCCTTTAACCCTCCGACGTGTTGCTTTAAATAGATGGGAATGAATGGGACATTTGGGGGGGCTGGATAAGCCAATCGACAGCATTACCACCAGTTTACGGTTACTGGCAGATGTTCCTGGCATTGAGTTGCAAGACATATGGGATTTGTGAAAACTGAATTACACTTAAACACTGGGACTGATTCTCTCGACAACAAATGTTCCCTTGATATCTACGATTCCCGAGGAATTACAAGGAAAAAAAAAATGGACATTCGTGGCACGGAAAAAAAAAAATTTAAAGCACAGAATTTTTTTGAAACACGTTTACAATGCTCTCAGCGACCGCCTCAGGAAGGGTTAATAAGTGTCCTATCGGCAGAAGAACTGATATGTTCGGGGAGCCTGCGTGCCTCATACCTTGCTGATAGGCACCTCGAGGAAGGGGCGGAAAGGAAGCAGTAGGGTTAAACATGGGAATACAGAACAGCAAGGTCCCATTTAGCTAAAGCAGAAGCCTCTGGGAAGAGACGCAGAAAAAACAAACAGAGAGCAGATAGCAGAGTGCAATGTAAGAGATAGGAGAGGGGCACAGGGAGGGCACGAATTCACCTTCTCATGTGCCTCCCCCTCTGTAGACTACAGCACCCCTACTGATCCCATAGAGAACTGTATAACAACACAGGGAACCCCCCATGTATCCAAACAATCCTTCCCCTGCTTGTTGGGACCCCTCTAAGTAACCCCTCGCAGTAATTGCCTTGCCCTGATGCAGCTTAGTGTTCACTCACCTTATGCCCAGGGTCTCCTCTTTGCCAGGGATTCAGGGGGGTAAATATTTTAAGGAGAGGTGATAGAAGGTTATCTCAGCTTTTTCCTTGCCAGTCTCTTTTTGTGTGCTGTGTGTCTCTCCAGGAGCTGTGGGAAAGGACATAAAGGAAGAGGGTGTAATTGTGCTCCCTCTATGTGTGTGTGTCTGTTTAGTTCCTTGCAGCAGATTGAAGGAGATTCTTCTCAAGGTTTTTATTCAGCTTCACTTCAAGGCAAAGCTTCATGAACCAAAAGTGACGTCAGCCAACAAGCCTCTAACAATGAAACTTGCTGTTAACCAGAGAGCCTGCAAAGGAGGAAAAAAAATGTTTATTTCCTCGTTTGTTTGTTGTTTTTTTTTTCCAAGTTTATCTATTTCATTTTTTTGTCCCAATCTGCGCTGCCATATAGCAAGACCCTATGTCCTACCTATCCCTACTCCTTATACTAGGGCTAACGTTAAATAAAAGTCACTTTATTATATCACCTTTAAAGTACTGACACTCACTATTTTTATTTTTTACTTTTTTTTTTTTAGTATAGTATGCTAATGTTGGATTAGTCCTTAATTAAAAAAATGTAATCACTGAAAATAATTATTTATTTTATACATAGCTCTTGTTACTTACATGTTTTTTTTTTCAAATTTAGAAAAAGTTCATTGTGTTTATAATTTCCTATACACATTTATTAAACTATTATTTTTTTTTAATTATTTTAGAATCTATTAAGTTACTATTTAAAAAAAAAAACAATACTGATTTATTGATATTAAACAATGCAATAAACAATACATGTTTATTGATATTATACATGGCTTTACCTGATACTTACCTATACACATTGTTCTAAACTTTTATGTTTAAATAAATAAACAGGAAACATTATAAATATATATATATATATATATATATATATATATATATATATATATGTATACTGTATATATATATATATATATATATATATATATCAACAACCTTAATGTGAGGTCTGGCGTTTACGTTTGGTGACACCTGAAACGGACTCTAATTTTATTTTTTTAACTTTTAATGCAGTTGGTACACATGGATATTACAATATGTACCAGCTGATTTCTTTCCAAAATGGCACATTTGAAGGCAGGCATTTATCCATTTTGGCACCGGGTGATGCTGGAAACGTGCTATCATTTTCAGTTGGATGTAAGTTTGTGGCACAAGGGATTAATGATTTGCTGCACAAACATAAAGATTTAGAACTGTCTCCCCATTCATGAAGGTGAAATATAACTCCCTAGATCGACTTTTAGCTGGCGTAAGTGTGCGACAAAAATAGTGCCACGAAACAAGTCGGAAAATTAGATGCACTGGAAAAGTGTCGGACTCACAAGCGGCGCCATAATTTTGCGGCCCAAAAAAAGAACAATTTGTGAATGTCGGAAAACCACTGATATTGTATCACTGACACTTGAGGTGCAACAGGCGCAGCAAGGGGAAAAAAACAACAATTTTCCATTTGAAAGTCGATAATAAATGCCCCCCAAAGTGTTTGGGTGCTTCATGGTGTTAATTAAGTAGTAGTAGTAGTAGTAGATACTGGTATGACGAGGATGATTCACTTGTGTCAGTACTCCCCAACAAAATCAATACATATGAAATCCTTTCAGTTTCTAAAGTTGCGTCAAATGTGGAAACCCGCCTCCCCCAAGAACGAGTAGGGGTTAAAGAAAATGCCAGAAAAATGGATCCCATATGGAGAAGTAAAGTTAACCTTCAGATGAAAAACGGTTCTGACTAGGACATGCTATGATACTTACCGCTTCTGCTGCTGAGTCCATTAAAATAACAGTTAGGGCGCGTTCACACGATGCGTTCCGTTTCTGACACATTCCAAAGGCTTCAGCCTTGAACACAGGCTGAGGTTACATTGCGTTTTAGGAGATACAGTGGAAATGCAATGTAGCCTTAGCGTGTAATCGAGGCTGAAGTTTTTGGAATGCGCCAAAAACACATAAAAAAACATGACGCAACAAATCGCGTGAGAGCGCCCTGAAAACCAATAACGATGAACAATTAAGTGTTGATGTCGATGTTGGGAGATAATTTTCACTTTTGTGCGCATCTGCCCTAAAACTTTTATTTTCTTCAAACTTAAAAAAAAAAAAACACAAACACAAACCCCATGGGACAGGATGATATAATTGGGGTGCCTTGTTTTGCTGAAATGTCCTTGATCGTAAATAAAGATTGCACTCTGCTTGACTGTTTTTTACGACTGCTGTGTGTAAGTGATACTGTAGAGAAGAGAAAGCAATGAAGAGAATAAAATGAAAGGTCGTACAGAGAGAGAGAGAGAGAAAAAACTCCAGTGATCAGCAAAAAAGCTGTGGCTGCCCTGAGTAATGCTTTTAAAGTTGATCACATTCTGTCCTATTGTGTGTATTAATGTTGTGGACCTGCCAGACTGCCTATAAATACAGTAATAACGCTTTAGTTTCTACCAAAACAGGAAATGATCCCTCCTCCATTCCCCTGCCTCAGTGACTGGCTCTTCCCAATCCATCTCTTGTGCAATTTAGTGAAATAAGGTCACACACTGCTGCACCTCCCAGTCAAACCCTCTGAACTTATCACTTGGGTATATTTTTTTTTTCTTTTTTGGAGTTCACACTCAAGGCATGGCCCTAGGCCCTAGGATTAAAGAATGAGGAGGCACCAAATTAATGAAATTACAAATAAATAAATATATACACACAGTCTCCGGGTTACCTACAAGATAGGATGTGTTCTTAAGTTGAATTTGTATGTAAGTCGGAACTGTATATTTTATCATTGTAGCTCCAGGCCAATTTTTTTTTGGTCTCTGTGACAATTGGATCTTAAGAATGTTTGATTGTCATAAGAACCAGGATTAACTATAAAGTTTCATTACAGACGCCTGTGATAACTGTTACAGCTGATTATTGTAGCCTAGGACTAAAGTACAATAAATTACCAACATCCAGAGGTCTGTTTGTAACTAAGGGTCGTCTGTAAGTCAGGGCTTAAGTAGGAGACCGCCTGTATATATATATATATATATACCCATTATATATATATATATATATATATATATATATATATATATATATATATATATATATATATATATATGCCCAGACCCATTACGGCTTTGCACATAACTACATTTTGCGTCTTTTCTGGGATAACTGCCGTGCTGCTTGGACTTTCTTTCATTATATATATATATATATATATATACTCCGGTAAGTATAAAGGTGATCTTTATTCACCCATGGCAAAATAAGGTGCAACGTTTCAGCTCATCCATAGAGCCATTATCAACATTATATATATATGCCTTCATTATCTATGAATGTCAACAGCTCAACACAATAAAATGTAAATGTAAACAGCTCAATATAACAAAAAATAAATAAATAAACGGCTCAACGCAATAAAAAAAATTAAATGGCTCAATGCCCAAAATTTTTTTTAAACAGCTCGATGAAAAAAGAAAACGTGAAAAAATGTCAACATCTCAAAAAAAAATTCAAATAAATAAGAATGTTATTAAATGTATTCAAATGCAAAATAGTAAGAAAAAAATTATATAAATCTCACGTTGCTTTCTGTTTGGCTTTGACTGTGATTTTAATTGTGCTGGAGGATCTTCATTAGTATTAGCACATGGGGAGATTGTACAAAGCTCCTTCATTAGAAAAAAAAAAAAAAGCTCTGTCTTGCAGAGTAGGTCTTTTGCATGCAATGAGAATGTCAGCCTTTACCTCGGTCATTTTGTAACATAATAAGTGTAAGCACAATGATTGCAATGCAGAAAGCGGGGGAAGGGCAAAAAAAAAAAAAAAGGAAAAAAAAAAAACAAATCCTGTTTTAATGGGGTCGTATGAAAAGAAAGATTCTCATTTCCTAGTCAAAACAAGATGGGATCTCAAATTCTAGTGCGCATTTAGCCATATTTAAAGAATGGTATTCATTTTTAACAAATTTTTTTTTTTATTTTTGCAAATTTATTTTGTACTTTTTTTTTTTTTTTTGCTGCTCACATCTTAACAGCATCTGGGCTTGCATTTATTGATTTTTTTTTTCACTGTCACATTCCCGGAATACAGATTTTAATCATTTCAGTACACCACACTCAGTAATTTCATTAAAACAGGAACCTTCCAGCCCTGGAAAAGCATTTAATTTCAATGACACACGATTCCTCTCTTAGTAGCAAAACTGTCTCACCAGTAAAAGCCGGCCTAAGGTTCAAATGCATAATTTAATCCCGAGTTTCCATGCTCTGAATTCCTTTGAAGATATAATTTGACTAACTACCTAATAACTTTTAATAAGGACAACGGTTTTGTTATAATATGTCATTAGCGTATATTTAATTAACTGCTAGGCCGATCTCTGTATATATTGCACTGGGTCAGTACTTTGCTAACCTCCAAATTTTGTAATAATCTTCCAGACTGAAAACTGGAGTCCATTGATATCGATGTCAATATAATGAGTTGTCTTGTGTTCAAAACATGCTACATGATAGACGGAGGTGGAATCCTAATCTACGTCCGCATAGTCCGGGTTTATTCCTAATACCACAACCTGTCTATTCATGGAGAATCGTTGTAGTAAAGAAGAACCTAATTTAGAACCTACCGTTTTGAAAGCGATTCTGGACAGTACATTCTTAAAGGGGTTGTCTTGGTTCAGCTCATGTCTATAGTTGTGACACTGACAAAGTGAACGCGACCGCTAATGGTCAAAAGATTTCTGCCTACAAATCCTGACAAGAGGAGGAGTCACAGTGCAGAGGAGGAGTCACAAGAGGAGGAGTCACTGTGCAGGAACGGGTGTGAGATTGTTACTTCTTTTGAACACACTGGGGCACATTTACTTACCTGTCCCTGGCGCGTTCCCCGATCTGGAATGTCCGACTGGAATGCATTGAGCGCCCCAATTTCCTGCATGCGTCACTTCCCCGATCAGGTCCGATGGAGTTCACCTTCTTCTTCTGTATGTAAGCGACACAATTTTAAAATTAAATCCCGCACTTAGTCTGAATCAGTCGAAAGCCGGCGCAATTGCCCAAAAATCTGATCGCGTGTGACACAATTCTCTTCTAAATACCTGTCCCAGCAGTGCGAAACCCGAAAATGTTGGAATATCAAAAGTGCGATCCGCGGACCCTTAGTAAATAAGCCCCATTGTGTTCAATCTTGGAACCCATACAATACCTTTAAGGCCCAGTTCACAGCGGCGTTAGGACCTCTGCTTTTGAATTCGTTGACTCAAACAACAATAATGGACTAACCGATCGGTTAGAATGTTAGTTGATTTCAAATGTCCATTTGCAACAATTCCATTAAGATTATTTTGGGAGAAAGTTGGATGGAAGCTGCAGCTTTATTTTTTTATGTCCGAAATTAATAGCAGAGGTCCAAACGCAGGTGTGAAGTGTGCCCTAGGCTACATGCGAATGACAGTATGCTTTCCAAACAGCAACAAACAACATTCCTGAGGACCGTTTTTTTGCTTCCTGTGTGTCATCGATGGGTGAGCTCCGGTTCCGATAAAACAAAAAAAGTCTGCCCTACTCGCCAAACCCATTATAAAGTATCAGTCGGCTCACACACAAGGCCATAGAAATTACGGCCGTGTGTGAAACCATAGCAAGGTATTGGGACGGGTACTAGCTGTTTTTGTGCATTTAGCTTAAGGGCTCTTTCACATTGGCGTGTGTGCTCGGCTTTCGTTGCCTTTTGCCTCCATTGTGTCTCCGTTTTTTTTCCTTCCGTTTTGTCTCCGTGTCCACAAAAACCCCTTAAGGTTTAACATTGCTTTGAAAACATCACACCTGGTTTCTATGTTTTGTGAAAAAAAAAAAACAGATGTTTCATCAGGCTTTTTTTTGCGCACCCATAGACTTCTATGGCTTTCACATTTTACTCCATGTTGGACATTGCCGTACTTCACAGTGGCCATACACTAGATAAAGGAGGAATGATTTCTCTGGAAATTTTTAGGGATCCATTCTCTTCAAGAGTAATCTTTCATAGACTTGCACCTGACTGATGGGAATTTATCTTCTCTCCACGTGTTGGTAACCTGTCACTGTTCCCCTAAATTGATCATTCCTTGTTAAATTGTTACTCAATAATAGATTATTTTGGTTAAAATTTTCCATCTTAAACCACCTAAATGGCCATGTTTACATATACCTAAAGTTAGTGGTTAGTGAAAGGACTTGGGTCTCAGCCAGGGTCGGCTCCAGGTTACAGTAGGCCCCTGTGTGACAGAGCCTCAGTGGGCCCCTTTGCAGTGAACTTTATGATCCCAAACAGCCCCCACATGGTTATTTTATATATAGTTACCTCATGGTTATTTTATATACAGCCCCCACATGGTTATTTTATATACAGCCCCCTCATAGTTTAACTATATACAGTCCCACTGAGATTTGGCCATGAGGGCCCTCCCAGAATCTCTGGGCCCCAGTACTTGCCCGTGCGCATCTAGTGCTGGCATTGGCTCTGGTCTCAGGAGTCCCTAACCCTAAACTTTTCACTAAAAACCTGCTAGTTAAGTAAAGCGGGAGGGGGAAGTTCTCCTGCACAGTGTAACAGCCTGTAAAGATACAGCACGGAGGGGCTATGGTAATGCCCCCAGAGCCCTTCTGGCTCATTATCATCATTATAAAAGTTGAATTTTGAAGGAAGGAGACCAGGGATAACAAATATATAAGAAGATTACCAGAGTCCCGGTGCCTCGATCTATGAGTAATGTCTCTGATTTATCATGACAGATTTTGATGGTAGATTTGTCTAAAATTAAACAAAATGCGGTAAAGAACCCCACATGTAAGAACTGACAATTTCAATGTACAGCTCATTCTCTGTCTATCTAGACTTATATGTCAAGTCTGATGGTAAAATATAAAAATTGTTTCTGGGAAAACCTTTTTTAAAATATAAAACATAAAAAATGTACTTCTCACAATACTAGAGTCATCTAAAGGCTTATGTCAGCCTGTCTTTATATGGTCAGGAATAAATTGAAAGCTGAAAATTACTTACACTCATCATTATATGGTAAGAAGGTTGGATTGTAAAATTACTGATGCAGAATAAATCATTTTTGGACACAATAAAACAATATGATTATAAATATGCTGTCAGGATTGGTATTGATTTTTACCCTCATTTGCAATTTAAAGAGGAATAAGCCTTATTGTCCTTTTATAGAGATTGGGAATTAAAAATCAGATGTAATTGAGGATTTCAGGGAGAAAAACCAAACAAATATACGAGTATATAAACCTAAGGCTCAAAATAATACATGTCCAAGGTGCACAAGTGATAATATTTTTGATTTAAACATTGAGCGGTGTTTTTTTCTGTAATTGTTGAGGAATCTTATGTGTCTTAATGGATATAAGTGAAAGAACAAGACAATGGGGGGAATTTACCAGTGAAATTCCCTCCCGCACCTCTCAGCCCCTACTTTATGTTGTCAGGGCACATGGGAGAGGGCCCACAAAATCGAGATGATCAGATCATGTTACTGCTGTGTGTATAACGCCTAAGGGAAAGGGGGCCCCATTCAGAGGTCTGCCATGGGGTCCACCCTCTCCTAGTTACCCTGAGACTCAGGTACAAATGCGGAACTTAAAGAAACTTTACCAGGGTGACTGCAAGACTCTAATAGTGTCACTCATATTATACTTATTCTGGTGTGTAGGCTGCCAGAGCCAAGGGTTATGTAACATGCCAACAGCAGGACTTAGGACTTCCTGTGATGTCCCGTGTCCTGCTGGCATTTGGTGGATAAAGAGAGCCATGCAGTCATTACTGTCTGCATGCCCACTCCGTGATAACCACTCCCATATCAGTAGTTGAATGGGTGTGCCAAGGACATTCGCAGTAGTAATTGCACAACCCCTTCCATCCACCAGAAGCCAGCAGGACACAGGACACCACAGGAAGTCTGGAGTCCTGCTGGTGGAACACACATCCTGTGTCTCCTGCTAGTTAAAGAGAAACTTTACCGGGGTAAGTACAATGTGGGTGACCCTACTAGGGTCTTGTACTTTCCCTGGTAACATTTCTTATTAGTGGCCAACCCCTTTAAACATCACCTTTGCAGAGCACTAGTGATCTAGGAACCATATTGCTAAGGCATGTTCCTATTACGGGAATGTGCCTTAGATAATCCTGGCTGTACTATAATTGGATGACAATGTGACAGAACGTGTGCCAGTCCTATAAAGAGGAAGTCAGGGCACCTATACCCAGTAAGACACAAGCTTCACTAAGGTAAGTACCAATGCCCCCATATAACATATCCAGCTTTGTGTCACTTTCAGTTTGCTGCTTCACTGGCGCCACAGAAAAGAGCCCGGAATATTTATAAGCACATGCTAATTTTAATAATCGGGCAGAGATATAATCTAAGCTGTCATTTGTATATCTTTCCATGAAAACAATTATAATGTCCTGCAATTGCAATAACAGATAAAAAAAAAAGGTTTTTCACCATTTCCATCACATACAGAATTAGGGCTATAAATCAATTTTCTGGTCCCTTTTGCATATTTTGCATATTCATTATTAGAGTCATTACCATAACTAGCCTTATTTCCACTTGTGCATAATTTATGCAAGGTTCAGGGCGTCCACATGGAATATTTAGAGAGGCGCCGTTTATTTATGAAGGAGGTATCTCTCCCGCCGTCACAGATGATTCTACAAACACCTGGAGGTTATGTCGTGGAGATGCAAAAAAAATCTAAACATCTACTACCCCTGACCTCGTGTCGCATTTTAAGCCTCTGTAAAATTTTATAGCTCCATGTATTTGGCTGGTGACAAGAGCAGTTACACCGCATTCTAAAATATGATTTACCGGATAATATGACAAGGCCACAGCGGCAGAATCCTGTTTAAAACACAAAGCAGATGCATTACAGTAGGTTTCAGTCAAATATACGGCCCTACACATTGAATGGATTTACTGGCTTAGGGGGGATGTCTGACTCTGGTTCCTGGCTCTCTAGTGGGGTTAAAGGGGTTTTTGTAGTCTGAAAATATTGGTAGTCGACCTTTACAATCAGATGTTTAGAGGTACAACAGCCGGAACCTCCCATTGATAAGCTATTCTAAGCAACTGATAAACAGAGAATGGAGTAGGAAGCAGACAGGTCCATTCTCAGTGTAGTGCTACAACCAGGGTATTGCAGATTAGCTCTAATGCAAATGTATCTGTAGTAACCTGGTTTCACCACTACATTGGGAATGGCGCTGTCTGCTTCATGTTCAATTGTCTGTTTATTATCTGCTGAAAACAGATAATGGAGCAGGAAGCAGACAGGTCCATTCTCTGTGTAGTGATACAACCAGGGTACTGAAGATTAGCTCTAATGCAGATGCATCTGTAGTAACATGGTTTAGCCACTACATTGAGAATGGCGCTGTCTGCTCCATGTTCCATTGTCTGCTTATTATCAGCTGAAAACAGATAATGGAGCAGGCAGCAGACAGGTCCATTCTCTGTGTAGTGATACAACCAGGGTACTGCAGATTAGCTCTAATTCAAATACATCTGCAGTAACATTGTTTAGCCACTACATTGAGAATGGCGCTGTCTGCTCCATGTTCCATTGTCTGCTTATTATCTGCTGAAAACAGATAATGGAGCAGGCAGCAGACAGGTCCATTCTCTGTGTAGTGATACAACCAGGGTACTGCAGATTATCTCTAATGCAAATACATCTGCAGTAACATTGTTTAACCACTACATTAAGAATGGCGCTGTCTGCTCCATGTTCCATTGTCTGCTTATTATCTGCTAAAAACGGAGAATGGAGCAGGAAGCAGACAGGTCCATTCTCTGTGTAGCGTTACAACCAGGGTATTGCAGATTAGCTCTAATGCAAATGCATCTGTAGTAACATGGTTTAGCCACTACATTGGGAATGGCGCTGTCTGCTACATGTTCCATTGTCTGCTTATTATCTGCTGAAAACAGATAATGGAGCAGGCAGCAGACAGGTCCATTCTCTGTGTAGTGATACAACCAGGGTACTGCAGATTAGCTCTAAAGCAAATACATCTGCAGTAACATTGTTTAGCCACTACATTAAGAATGGCGCTGTCTGCTCCATGTTCCATTGTCTGCTTATTATCTGCTAAAAACGGAGAATGGAGCAGGAAGCAGACAGGTCCATTCTCTGTGTAGTGTTACAACCAGGGTATTGCAGATTAGCTCTAATGCAAATGCATCTGTAGTAACATGGTTTAGCCACTACATTGGGAATGGCGCTGTCTGCTACATGTTCCATTGTCTGCTTATTATCTGCTGAAAACAGATAATGGAGCAGGAAGCAGACAGGTCCATTCTCTGTGTAGTGATACAACCAGGGTACTGCAGATTAGCTCTAATGCAAATGTATCTGTAGTAACATGGTTTAGCCACTACATTGGGAATGGCGCTGTCTGCTTCATGTTCCATTGTCTGTTTATTATCTGCTGAGAACAGAGAATTGAACAGGAAAAGAAAGGTTGGTTCTCGGGGCAGTGAATAGATTGAAATGTTGGGCTGCTATTACTTGGGTCGGCCACTATATAGAGAATGGCGCTGTTTACTTATTGTTTTTACTCTCTATTAGGTAACTGCTAAGAACAGCTGATATGTTAGGGGACTAGGTGCTACTCTACATCCAGTTACCAGTGATGCAGGAGAAGACAACCCAATTTGGAGTTAATACAAGGGCGCTGGAGTTGGTAAGCCAAACTTCTGGCTCCAACTCTGACTCCTCAATTTCCCTAGGGGCTCTTTCACATTGTCATTGATGTTCAGCTTGAGTTGAGTATCTGTTGCGTTTTGTCTCCGTTGTGTCTCCGCGTCCGCAAAAACAAAATTGAAGGTTTAACATTGCTTTGAAAACATCACATCTGGTTTTTCAGCATCATCAGTGAAAAATAAAAGCATTTTTGTGGACCCATAGACTTCTATTGCCTTCTGTCATCCACATCCATAAAAAAGGGACATGCTTCATAATGTACCCACAGACAATGGATTAATCTACGGGATTATACACCCATAGAAATCAATGTCTCAATCAGTTGAAAATACTGAACCATGAATGTGAAAAACAACGCCAATGCGAGAGAGCCCCAACTCCAACTCCGAATCCAATTCCACCAAAATGGTCATAGGCTCCGACTCCACAGCCCTGGTTTCCTGGTGACTCTAGCAGTTCTAAGATGAGTGAAGGCTTCTCCTTCCAAGTGCCTTGTTCCTCTGCAGCGGCAGAGCTTCATTACTGAGCATGTACATAAAGTGCAACTCACGTTCATCTCAACTAAAAGCTTAGAAGCCGTACAACCCGTGGCCGACAGGCCACATGTGACCTATTAAGCCCAGTAGCAACCTGCACCTACTTACCCTCATATTCCAAGAGTACAGCTGAGAAGTCCTCACCGCTCCTGGGTCTTCTCCTGCCTATCCTCTCTTTGTCCTGACTCCTGATGCTCCGGTGTCAGGACCCAGAGCAATGTGGCCCCTGGAGCAGTGGAGGACACAGGAGTGCTAAGTACTTGTCAGCTGTACTGCTCCTGTTAGTAACTTTTAGCACCCTATGTCCCTGGGTTTCACCCATAATATAAGCTTCAGAAATGAATTAACCCTTTTGCATTTCAGCCTATTCTTTTGTGTCCACCTCCCACATAAATACCATCTATCACACACGTCTAAAAGTCCTTTCACATGGACTGATTATTAGAAAGGACTATTCCTAGGAATCACTGATGATCGGCTCCCAAATGGGGAAACCCTGCCGAAAAATGCAAACTACAAGTATATGGGGATGGGTGAATAATTACTCCCATACAGGAATGATGATTGTTGTATGTAAATGGAGACAACTACCAAGCAATGATTGGGGATAAATCTTCTAAGACCTTCCATTCCTGATCATTACCTCATTTATAGGCCCTTGTAAGAAGTATCTAGGATGTAAATTGTCATCTGAAAGAGCGTTACCATTGCAATCCTCTAATGTGCTTGGCCAGGTTTACTACGCTATGCTGCATCCTATATGTATACAGGCTCAGCTATTTCACATGTAATTGGTTGCCCTTCAATAAGCATCTCTTCATTTATCCTCACTAATAATCCCACCGATCAATGGATATCTGCGAAGGTCAAAGGTGTCCGTGTGGACAGATCCATAAGAGAAAATGAAATAGCTTGTGGGCACATGACCCAAAACCCTCTGCTTTATCCCCCATTCCTTTATTACTATGGGTCTTCTGTAATTTCACTTGCCCTTTGTACGTTACATACATATGTATCAGTATCTAAGTTCTGTTGAACGTATTGACAATGGTGCAAAGCGACCATCACAAATGTAATAAATCTCAGAGCCACAACGCAAGAAAGATGACAGCGTCGTCCACGTACAAGACCTGTCACCATTAATCAGCAGGAGGCAGCGAGTAATATAAAGCTCTTCATCCCCAAAAACTGCTTACATTGAGGAGATCACATCCATGCTTTTCATATGTTGTTAGGCAGTAAACATAGAAGGTTAGGGCTACACACCAATATTGTCCGTAATTCTGCCAAGTTCAATGTCATTGGGCAATTACCGGTATCTCATGTGTATGGGGGGGTACAATGGCAAAAAAAAAAGAGACAAAGATTCCCACTGGAGTATAACAATCACCTTTCAGTGTTTTCACCGAGAGGCACAACACGGCACGACAGCCGTTACTGTCACTTTTAGTCCCTAGAAGAGGTACAATAGACTTAGTGGTGTCTCTCACATGTTGTGGACAAGAGTTGAAGAGTTGTAGTGTATTCCTTTTCTGGACTGTGCCCCACAGGATGACTCGGGGCTCTTGTCTGAATTTTCCATGCCACTATAGGCAGGGGTGAACCTAAACTTTCTGCTGCCTGAGGCGAGCTATAGAACGGCGCCCACCCTGCCTGATCAGGTTATTTGTTTTAGTAAGTTGGTTCTCCATGCAGTGCTGAAATCAGGTGTGAAGAGACGCAATTTTTAAGTGCCACGTCCTGCTTTGTAGCAGATAACTGCGCCCTGTAGCTGCCCCATATCCTGCGGCAGGTGGTGCTGCCTGAGGCAAGTGGCTCAACTAATGGCTGATGCACCCCTGACAAGAGGTCACTATAAGTCTAATTTTGGCTACTACCTACTGCTCATAAGTTCATAGGTCAGCGGTGGTGCAGTATTTCTATACATACATAAATAGGAATGTATATTTATGTGGAAACAGTTAATAACTATTACATAGTGTGACATAAATCAAGGGTCTCTTGGAGTTTTAGGTGATGAGTTGTTGATTTGGAGTTGAAATTCAAAGGCCAAAACATTTATAACACATGTGCCCTGTCCAGGTCAAGTAGTGCTTAGGTTTTTGAGCAGAATATAGAGGTAAATCAAAACATAGATGGCAGAAAATTCATAAGATAGATAGATAAGAGACAGACAGATAGATAGATAGATAGATAGATAGATAGATAGATAGATAGATAGATAGATAGATAGATAGATAGATTAATAGATAGATAGATAGATAGATAGATAGATAGATAGATAGATAGATAGATAGATAGATAGATTAATAGATAGATAGATAGATATAGATAGACAGGAGACAGATAATCCTCAGATAGAATGAAAAACGTTAAAGACAAACATAACAGGTAGATAGATAATAGAGATAGATAGATAGATAGATAGATAGATAGATAGATAGATAGATAGATAGAATGAAATAGAAAGAAAAGAAATAAAACTAATACATAATAGGGGAAAAAAATATTTACAATTTACATAAACATATATGCATATAGGCATATATTTGAAACATAACAATATTATAAGCTATTACATTCTTACTGCTGTACAACTATATACAGACGGTCCCCTACTTAAGAACACCCGACTTACAGACGACCCCTAGTTACAAACGGACCTCTGGATATTGGTAATTTACTGTGCTTTAGCCCTAGGCTACAATAATCAGCTATAACAGTTATCACAGGCGTCTGCAATAAAGATTTATTGATAATCCTGGTTCTTATGACAATCCAACATTTTTAAAATCCAATTGTCACAGAGACCAAAAAAAATTTGGCTGGGGTTACAATTATAAAATATACAGTTCCGACTTACATACAAACTCAACTTGAGAACAAACCTGCAGAACCTATCTTGTACTGCTCTGTGAGACACTGTTAACTGTGACAGTCAAAAAATATTAGAAAATATGTTTTTTTAAATTTAAATTTGTTTTACATTTTTCTTTCAATATAGTTTTACCCCCCCCCCCCCCAAACAGACATTAGTTATTATCTGTAATTATCTTCCTTAAATTTGTATATATTTTAGGATTATTAGATGCTGTCTAGCTATGCCCCTAATTTTTGGGTTTGTCGTAAAGTCGCATATGTTTTTCACATCCAAGAATCGACTAGAGGAAGGGATCTTGCCTAGTTCTGCTGCTTTAGGTGCAGGGGCAGCTTGGGAAAAAACATTGCTTTCTGCCCTTTTTCATGAGCCTAATTGTTATCCATTGACTTTTGTTTCCCTTCATAGTCAAATTAGCCCGTCCTATTCTCTTACAAACAGACCGCCCAAAGCTGGTCATACACAAAAGATATAGAGATGCAGCATTGCCTAACTTGACATTTAAATGGTTAAATACATTGTTGTAACAAAATCTGCCAATTTTAATGTGATTGGCTGACAGCTATTGTGTACAGATACCTGGAGCCCTGACTTACCCTCTGCAGCAGCTGTCAGGGGGGACAAGAATTAGCCTGGATTTCACATACAGTGCAGAAGATGGGACTCTGTGCATCATAGTGTTATATGATACATGGAGTCCCTGCTTCCCTGCTGTGATCATGATTACAGTTTGGCTGCTGTTTTGTGGGGAAGTTGGGACTCCATTTATCACTATACCGTATTTTTCGGCGCACATGAAATCCTTTCATTTTCTCAGAAATCAAAGGTGCGCCTTATATATGAACCGTACTTATAGACAACAGCTGCCTTGAACTGTGCACAGGTCTGCCACCTGCTGGTCATTCATCCTTATAACCAGGTGCGCCTTATAATACGGTGCGCCCTATATATGAACCTAGACGTTTAAGCAGCCATTTATTGATGGTGCGCCTTATAATCCGGTGCGCCTTATTGTCCGAAAAATACGGTAATTCTTGGAGTCTGGCCTCAGTAGATGAAATTCGGCCAGCATGTCGTCCATGTTTTTGGTCCCGACCATGGTCATGTGCCGCTCGCCTTAGGCTGTTGTTTTCAAACTACCTGATCCTTTTTTTTTACCAATGGCTGCCATAGCGTATAGCAGCAACCCTTCTCCATGATTGCTACTTAGAGCAAATACAAATTTAAAGGGAGGTTTAAAAACATGGCCCGCTTTCTTCCAAAAATAGCGCCACACCTGACCATGGTTTGTGCCGGCGTAGCTGCTCAGCTGTATAGAGATGAATGGAGCTTAGATGCAATACCAAGCACCACTCATGGTCAGGAGAGGAGCTCTTTTTGGAAAAAAGTAGCCATTTTAACTTTAAGAAAACACCTTTAAAGGAATTCACTATCACAAACTTTACCAGGGTCTATGTATCAGCCACATAGCACTTTGTGAACTTCCTTGGCCCACACCTCCGATCTCTGATATGGAAGTGGTTTTGACAGAGGGGGCGCCCCCTTCCATCCACCAGAAGGCAGCAAGACACAGGATGTCAAGAAGGCTTTTGGTTCCCAGTGACTCTACAGAAAGCTTAGCCAGTACTAGATGAGTGCTAGTGATTAATGCCTTGTACTCACCTTGCTAAAGATTTGCATGTCACACCCCACTGTATATATTGTGCAACACCCCTACCAATGCATAGGCAGGTGGGAAGTTGCGTATAGCACCCTCTCTAGGTTACGAGCCCATCACCTCTCTTGGAAGGTTCTGGAATCTAGACAATGTGTAATTGCAGCTGCAGGTACTGCCTGGAAAGGCAACAGTTAATGCTGTTATTTGTATTGTCCAATTAGGTACCTGTAAAGCAAGCTGGAAGCTGGTTGGAAGAGTGCTACCACCTGACCAGGGGAATATAAAAGCCTCTGCTGGGTGGAAGCAAATGGTCTTGGAATCCAGTCCATAGAAAGTGTAGCAAGTCCAGTGTGCAGCTCCCTGCAGAGCCGCAGTCCAGACCCACTACCAGGAAGAAGAGGTATCTCAGGCTGCTGCCAGATACCTAAGGGCGAGTAAGGAGACTCAAGCCCTTGAACTGCAGCTTCCACTATTGGACACAGTTTTCCCTACATCAACCCAGCCTGCATCTTCTACCAGGCTGCAAGTAACCTTCCTGTGGACCAGCTACCTCCCACCAGTTTGTGGAATCTACTGCTGTAACGTTTGGCCATTTTCTGCTGTTCAGTAAAGAACTGTAAGTTGATTTGCACAAGGTTGCCTCCGTCTGATCCCTGGATACGGCTGTTACCCCCACGGGCTTCCCCATCCATTACCCAGGGACTCATCCTACAGACACTTCAGCGAGGAACCACTGCATCAGCCTCTCCCTCCATATTTCTTGCACACACCAGGGAGACCTGCCAGGCTGTAGGACAGCCCTCCGGTCCCTATATCAACCACCGTGACCACAGCGTGCCTAGGCTGCAACCGCCAGCCACTCCGGTATTCTGGGCTCCGGCTGCCTCCCGGCCCCAAGAAAAGGCTAGGCCCTGGTGGGGGATGTTGCAAATGTACTATAGGCTCCTCCAGAAAACTGTAGACTATAGCTGCAATCTCTGCTGAGTCAGACCTCGTCTAAATAGGCCTAAATCCAGCGGAGAAGGGTTCCGGAATTACAAAGAGGCCAGAGCTAATTAGTAGATCCGGGTCACTTTGTGCCGGAGAGGGTAAGATTAAGACCCGCTTGCAAAACACAAGTCTAAGTACATTCCCCCCACATGTATAGTTGGACTGAGCTTATATGTTATTGAATTACGGGGTCAGATTGTCTTCCTCAATATTTTAACATCATTTACATGTTACAGTAGCGATGATATAAGTCTCCAGAGCGCAGGACCCCTGTCACTTCCTTCGTTCTGCTCAGCCATGATTGATAGAAACGTCTAAACACAAGTGTCCCTGTTTTACAATTAAAACTTCAAAGGCCGGGGGTTTCTGTAAAGGCCACATAGTTCTGGTGCCCAGGGTGGGGGAGAATTGTTTGTACTGCTGGATGCTTGGGGATTGATTATTTTACCATATGGATTCATTATTTATGTCTGCTCAAAGAATCTTGTTCACATGTAATTGCTGCTAGGAAAGATATTGTGAAACATCTGAGATATGGATGGGGCTGGATTTCTGCAGCCTGGGTTGGAAAATTGGGACTGGATGCTGTAATGATGGCCAAATAGAAATAAAAATCTTTTCTTTCGGAGCCAAAATGATGAGTAGCTGGAGCTGGCACAAGCACAGGTTTCTTGACTGAAATTTTGGAGTTCTGTGGATTAAAGGGGATGTGAAGTAGGTTCTGCTTTCTTTTTGTTTCCTCTTTCTAGATACAGGCAGTCCCCAGGTTATGTAGCTTTGTTGAATTTGTATGTAAGTCGGATCTGCATATTTTATAACTGTAGCCCCAGAAAAAAAAAATTTGTCCCTGTGAAAATTTGGTTTTATCAGGATTATCAATAAAGCTTCATTACAGACACCTTACAGCTAATCACTGCATCCTGGGACTAAAGTTACATTTAGAGATCTTCACCAAATGTCACAGTGGGCAGAGAGGTTCGTCTGTAACTAGGGGTCGTCTGTTAGTCAGGTGTCCTTAAGTTGATTCGCAGGAGCAAATTGTATGCCAGTGCGACTGTTACTCACTGTATGGTTCTGATTCTGCTATCAACTTATTGGATGGATTCACTGCTCCTAACAAGTCCATTTTAGTAATTTATTTTCTTCCCCATGAGGTAACAGCTCTGGAGAATTTGTACTTATTACTCTAGGCAGGGCATAAAAACACATTCAGGATGGAGTTTACAAGTTGCTTTTAGTTCATCTTACTATGCACCAAAAAGTTGTGACAAAAAAAAAATGTTGGGAAAGTAGAAGTGCAAAAAAGTGCTGGGATTGAAGAGATGTGCCCAAAAAAGTGTCAGAAAAGAAGCCAAATTGTGGTGCCAACATTTAATAAATGTGGCGCAGTGACAAAAGTCTCTAGGTGTTCCTGTATTTCTATTATTCCTCCTAAAAACGTATTAATAAACAGACAACTGGGCATTAACAGTTGGGAAGGGGAGGGGTCCCTACTAGACATTGTCCTAGTTGTTAGCGCCAGACTGTGTAGACATATACCAATGGAATGATAACGCCCTGTTGTCAACTTATTTATACATTTCTATGTATTAAACTGATTTGATCACAAACTACAATGGATTATATTCCTGTGAAACTCAGTTTGACTCTTGTAGAGAAGTAACATGAAGCTCGGCCCCAGCTTATTTTCCGAAACTGACACCGTTTTTTTTTTCATCGCTTAATTTGGCTCCAACTTTTGAATCCTGACACTTTTCCTGTACTTCTAGTTTCCCAACACTTTTTTGGTGCATAATTAGACCAACAAAAAACAAGTCTCCAACACTTAAACCCCTACATGAATGTGGTTTGTCATTTTTGATGATCATTTATGCTTAATAATAATAATTATAATCATTTATTTATATGGCACACACAGATTACGCAGCGATGCACAGAGCTTTCCAGATCAGTCCCTGTCCCCAATGGGGCTCACAATCTAATCACCCTACCAGTATGTTTTGGAGTGTGGGAGGAAACCGGAGGACCCAGAGGAAACCCACGCAAACACAGAGAGAACATACAAACTCTTTGCACATGTTCTTACGATGCGCCAAGTACATTAAGGCCATGCGCCACAATATAACATCACAGTACAAACCACAGGGTGCCAAAAGACACTCAGTAGTGGATTATAATATAGGAGGTTTGGGGGCCCAAGCCTTCTAGGGGGCCCACAACGACCCAAAGCACTGAGAAGGGCCTTCTACAGTGAAATCTTCATATATGTGTTCCTGCTTTCAATACACATGTGCACAAAAGCCGTTTCAGGACCTTTGAAGGTGCTTCAAAGGTCCTGAAACCGTAAGCATTCTCCAAGAAGCTGATTCTAGTACCATATGTAGGAAGTGAATTCCGGACTTCCGTAGGGGCTAAAATATTCATACAGCCCAGGGCCCATAATAGACTTAATCCACCCCTAAGGTCAACCCCTAGCGCCAAAAATAATAAATGCCCCCTGTGTACTTTATTTAGATGGAAACTTTTTCTGATATCAGCTCCGCAAAAAATATCTTAACCAATAGCAATGCTCTTTATTATAACAACAATCATCAGCGGGGCCTATTTCTATAGGTATCCGACATCGTTGATAATTAGGGATCTAATCTTTGGGAACCCAAATCTTCCAAAAAAGTGCAATAACATTCGAACTGTCACAATACTTTCAGTGTTGCTATAGGAACAGCATATCTTATGTCACGCACAATACGCGCGGCGCTGTAAATACTTTTTCACCTGCTGGCATTTTTTTGGCTAGAGGCGCATTGCAAAATGTAGGTTTTGTATTTTTTTGCTGAAAGAGATCCAAAGGGGTTAAGATCAGTCGCTTCCGATGCAACTTTTGATGTTTGTAAAATGATTGCCGTTCTGGGGCACTCATCCATATTTTTTTTTTCCTGCAGAAAAAAAGCTTCAGTTTTAATGTCAATTTATTCCTGGGCCTTTCTATTAAAATCAGTAACTATGGAGACAATCTTTTTTGTGCTAATTCGTCAGAAAACTATTCATCCTGAAAGGTGCTAGATGAAAAACACGAAGCATGAGGGGCAATTTTTTTTTTTTATTATTGATTTAAAGGGACAGTACCAGTCATCAACGCGGAAAATTTATATTCATCACTCGGCTTTAGAAAAGGTCTGGAATCTTCTTTGCATTTGGCGGGTAACATTTTCCATAAAAACTTTGTTTTCCTTGTCGGTGTCTGAACATTATGGAGATGCAGTCTCTACGTGTCGGTTTATTACTCTTTGGAGGCGATGAATTGTCACTTTTTGCTGCAGTACATTGACTGGCTGCCCTGTATTATCTCTAATTAGTTCACTGCTTTGGTCCTAATTTACAGAATTCTGGACTGAGTCGAATGAATACGTCGAGCGCCGGAGCTGTGGAAGTGTAGGAATAGTATACGTGGAGCAGAATAATCACATGGATGTTCATAGAAAGGATGCATGTGCAACATCTGCAAAGAAAGTGTATCTTCTCTACATGTTTGTGTGGGTTTCCTCCGGGTCCTCCAATTTCCTCCCACACTCCAAAACATTTTGGGCCCCAAGGGGACAGGGACCGATCTGGTAAGATCTGTGCAGCGCTGCATAATCTGTAGGCACTATATAAATAAAGGATTATTATTATTATTATGTGTGTTATGCTTTTTGAAGGGAATAGTTTTTTGGGGTGGGGTCTCACAAGTATTCACAGGAAACCTGTCATCAGGAGCCCTTTACGTGGCTCCCCCATGTCCCCATAGAGAATAGTGTGCACATTGCCAAAGTGTTTTTTATAATAAAACTGGCTTTTTTTTAATAGTTAGATGAAAAGTTTAACTTTCTCTCAGCAGAGCAGGGTCCCATGTCCCATGGTAGTGGCCAGTGAGAAGCCGTTTTCCCCCAGACCCTCGGGAAAGCGATTCGTCAGGCGTCTATTTCAAATAGGAGGGATAAATAAATATTTTTTCTTTTAAATAGACCCATGATGGAGCGGTTTTCCAAGGGTGGGGGGACTCCCATGGGACACTACTCTGCAAAGGTAAACTTTCATCTAACGTTTCTTTTTATCAGGAAACGCTTAGTAATGTGCACACAATTCCCTATGGGGGGCCAGAAAAAGGGCTCCTGATGACAGGTTCCCTTTAAGGAAATCTACCATCAAAATCCATCCTGATAAACCAGGGGCACTTACTCATAGGCCCAGGCACCGTGACTGTGGTAATCTCCTTACATTTACTATCCATGGCATTCCGGCTAAAATCAGCTTTTGAATTTATCCTAATGAGACTGAAGGCTCCTGGGGGGAAATTACCAGAACCCCTCTGTGCTGTAGATTTACAGGATGTTACATTGTCTCCCCTCTACACTTCTGCACTCCCTCTGTCTAATCTCACACAGTGGGAGTGGGGAGTGTAACAGTTTGTCAATCTGCAACAGGGAGGAGCCCTCGTAACACCCCCCAGGAGCCTTACTGACTCATTAGCATCATTTTAAAAGTTGATTTTATAAGGAAGGAGACCATGTCTAACAAATAAAAGAAGATTCCCACAGTCACGGTGCCTGGATCTATGAGTAAATGCCCCTGGTTTATCATGATGGATTTTGATGGTAGATTTCTGTAATATTAGTCATATAACTCCAAGTCTATAATGTAGATAAGAGGCATCTAACTTCTTTTCATTGAGCTGAAACTTTTTTTTAATATGTACCCCTTCCTGACTCCAATAAGGGAGGATGTGATGAAAGCAGGGAGCTGTGAAATTAGTGTGGTTAATTAGTGGTTAGGTAATTAGTAAACTGTTCGGTCTTGGGATGTGGTTTACAGGACGCTAACATTATATTCATACACCAGAAAGCTCAGGATGAGCACAGTTTAACGTTCCTCTCATATAGGGGAGCAATTCAGTCACTTAAAGTGTTGGGGGACGCTTAATTGTAATGTATGGTATAACCTGAAATAAACCAGGAAATTAGTGAAGGTTTAACCCTCTCTCCACATTGTATCATACAGACACCAGGTCTATTGTGAGATCCCAGTGTTTTCCTCCACCGCCCATGTGCCAGTCACAATATTACTCCGGGTTAATAATTGCCTATCTGTCCACCTTAGAAGCACCTCTCGCCCACTTCAAGAGGCGCACATTTTGTCATTCATTTATGTGAGATTAAGGCAAAAAAAGTAAATATTTAGGTTTCTTAATGTGAAGAAAAAGTTATTTATAACCTTCCTTATAAGTACTTAATGCGCCAAAGTAAGTGAAACAAAAACAGACGTCAGAGAGTGTATTTTATTATGTGAAGCCTTACATTCAGTGTCTTCTTTCTTAGGGTTAGGAAATATGTAGTCTCCGGAAGTTTCTTATAATATGTGGATGTCACACATCATTGGGCTGAATGGTGAATAACATTTTAATAAAGAGAAAACTAATGTAATTCATTCTCCCGATCTTTCTCCCTCCTTTGTTGGAGCTAAAGGGGCTTATTCACTAAGGGTCGTGCTGCGCATTTTTGTTGGACTGTTCGCTGCTTTCGGGATTTGCGGAGCTTTGACAGGTATTTAACAGGGGCTTGCGCTGGGATTATGTCGCACACAATCGGCTTTTGGCGCAGCTGCGCCGGCTTCCATGCAACACAAATTGGGTGGAGGCCATCGGATGATTCGGACTGAGCGCGGGATTTAACTTTCAAATTGTGTCACAAGCCAAGCACTGACATGCACCGGGAAGTAGAAGGTGAACTCCGGCGGACCTGAGCGGGGAAGCGACACATGCAGGATATTGGGCGCACGATGTTAGTGAAACGTGGCAGAATACATTATCGTCGGATAACGCACTTTCTGTGAACTCCAAGGAACGGCTAAGTAAATGTGCCCCAAAGAGATAGATATTAGACAGGTAGTTATTGTAGAAGTGTACAGAAGATACACAGTACATACAGTAGGAAGAAAAATGATGATACAATCAATATAGATTGTAAGCTCTTCTGAGCAGGGCCCTGGTTCCTATTGCTTCACCTGACCATGTTATTGCTCAGTAATGTCTTATGCTATTTGTATAGATGAGTGCTGTAAAGTGCCATGGAATATAGAAATAACGATATATTATTATCTTATTATTTCTATATTATTTTAACAATAGAAAAATAAAGAAAAAGTCACATATGTGTTAGATCCTGGTGGAGAGGTCTAATAATGAGGACAATAACTAAAGATAAATAGATCCGAATATCATTAGATAGTTATGAACATATAAATTTACAGTTTTGAGATACGATAAATATAAACAGATAGATATGAAATTAAAAAAGGCAGTTCCCAGGTTACGTACAAGATAGGTTCTTAAAGAGAACATGTCACCTCTAAAAACATCACTAGGAGTTACTTATTAAAGTCAGCAGCTCCTAGTGCTAAAACAGACGCAGAAGTGTTACACTGCTGGCGTAATCAGAATCCTCTGATAATGCTAGCAGACACTGCCGCGATGTTCACTAGAATCATGAGGGGGCGGGATTAGGGGCAGTGACTGCGCATGACGCGTGGCAGCCATCGCTGGTCTATGGAGTGGGCTGCCAGTGCGGTCCGGTGTTTCTAGTGTACAGCGCGGCAGTGTCTGCCAGTGATATCAGAGGTTTCCGATAACACTGCTACATCTGTTCTAGCACTAGGAACCGCTTACTTTAGTAAGTAGCTCCTAGTGTCGTTTTTATAGCTGACAGGTCCTCTTTAAGTTGAATATGTATCTAAGTCGAAACTGTGTATTGTATAATTTTAGTTCCAGACAAAAAAAATTTTTTGCCCCAGTGACAAATGTAGTTTCACCATTCTTTGCTGTAATGGGAACAAGGATTATGAATAAAGCTTCATTACAGACACCTTACAGCTGGTCATTGCAGTCTGGGACTATAGTAACATCCAGAGAGCTTCATCTGAGGTCACAGGGGGCAGAGGGGTCCGTCTTTAACTAGGGGTCCTCTGTAAATAGGTTGTCCTTAAGTAGGGGACTGCCTGTATAAAGATTGATTGATAGATACATAGATAGATAGAAATATATACAGAAGAAAGACACATTAGAGACAATGATGACAATGCTTATACATAAATACAAGGATAGACATCAGACATATAGAAACATAGATGCATACCAAGGTAAAAGATAGATTATACCGAGCATAATGTAAATAGATATATAGATAGAGTGAAAGTTAGATAGGTGATAGATATAAATAGATATGGGATAGCTAGATTATATATATATACAGGCAGTCCCCGGGTAACGTACAAGATAGATTCTGTAGGTTTGTTCTTAAATTGAGTTTGTATGTAAGTCGGAACTGTATACCTTATTATTGTAGCCCCAGTCAAACTTTTTTTTGGTCTCTGTGACAATTGGATTTTAAAAATGTTGGGTTGTCATAAGAATCAGGATTAACAATAAAGCTTCATTACAGACACCTGTGATAACTGTTATAGCTGATTATTGTAGCCTAAGGCTAAAGTACAGTAATTACCAATTACCAGAGGTCCGTATGTAACTAGGGGTCGTATGTAAGTCAGGTGTTCTTAAGTAGGGGACCGCCTGTATATAGATGATAAAAGATAGAGCGATCAATCGATAGAAGGATAAGAAACAAACAATTACAAATATTGTGATGTGGACAGATGAGAGACAAGTAGAAGACAGACAGATATGAGATGATTGATAGAAACATTGGAGTTTCTAAAAAATAAACTTTTCATATCTGATCTTAAAAATAACATCAAAACAATCTATATATACCAATGCAAAATGTGTTAGCGTAATTCTTTGTAATTTTTTAAAGCTGTAGTTAAAAAAAAACCAGGCTGGACTTTGGCATTGTATGGGTTAATGAGTAAACGTTCCTATTTGGGGGCCTGTGAAGTAGGTTTTTACTTTCACAAAGAGCTCAAGAATCTTTAAAAAAAAAAAAAAAAAAGTTGTCCCCTTTGTGTCCCCCTCACTTCCCAGCTAATCCTATACAGACCTCAGCTCCAGCCTGACTGCGCTGCAATGTATTTGCTAGTTTGTTTTGCACAATATCAGGCCCAGACATTTGACATGTGATTTGCTTTTCTGCTTTGAATGTAAATTGTACTTTGAGGACAAGTGAACAAATCCCCCAGGGGTATCTGCCTCAGGTTCCCAAGAGGATTTCCACAAACTCTGCTGCCTTCTAGGACTCCAGGAAGTCACTCACACACAATACATGCTCCACCGGTATTCACAATCACTTAATGTAAAAAAAACTTTTACATCCATTTTTTCGTTTTTATAAATTTTGAAATTAAACCATGAAAATAAATTTTAGAAATACATTTAAAGAGTAAAATTCAGGATCGTGATCCCAATCTCGAACTCCTATTGTTCCATATGACTGTACTCTGTAATATAATATTATGTTAGCATATGTCCCCAATGAGTTGTAATGCGCTACAGAATATGATGGTGCTATATAAATAGATTATTATTATTATTATTTTTATTACTGTTATTAATAAATCCCCTTGGGGTCAGTCAATTTTTTTGTCTGGGGAAAATGGGTTGGAATTGAGTATGAATCATGTAGAGATGAGTTTTCCGACTTACATACAAATTCAACTTAAGAACAAACCTATAGAACCTTATGTTGTGCATAACCCGGGGATTGCCTGTATTACAAGTCACACAAGCGGCATGGCTCTAGTTTTGCAATGGAGGGTAAAATCACACAGGAAATCAAAATCAAGCTTGATAAACCAGGGACATTACTCATAGATCCAGGCACTGGGACTCTGTTAATCTTCTTATATTTGTTATCCATGGTCTCCTTCCTTCTAAAATGAACATTTAAAATTATGCTAATGAGGCAGAAGGGCTCTGGGGCGTTACCAGAACCCTTCTGTGCTGTAGCTTCACACACTGTTACGCTGTGCAGGAGCATTCCCCCTCCCACAGTGTGAGATTATATTAGGAAGAGAGAGGGAGCAAGGATAGGGGGAGACCCCTGAACTTCTCGTGTAGTAGATGCCCACTAGGAGTGTAATTGATGTGGACTTGTCTCTGATTCTCCTCTATCCATTGCAAAGACTGAAAATCTGAAGTGAATATTGACATGCTCCAGATTTCATAGTCACGCCACATACGTGTATCGTCAACCCTGCAGATTCCCCTGCAATCCCACATTGAACTCATCCTGTGTGGACAAACCTTTGAAGTATTCATTGTATTAGCAGGAATTTACCAAAACAAAACAATGCCATTTTGTTGCTTTTTTTTCATTGCGTTCTTGCAGCACGGTGACTCAGTGGTTAGCACTACAGCCTTGCAGAGGTCCTGGGTTCAAGTCCCATCCAGGTCAACATCTGCAAAGAGTTTGTATGTTCTCTCCGTGTTAGCGTGGGTTTTCTCCGGGTCCTCCGGTTTCCTCCCACACTCCAAAACATACTAGTAGATTGTGAGCCCCATTGGGGACAAGTTCTGTGCAGCGCTGCGTAATCTGTAGACGCTATATAAATAAATTATTATTATTATTATTATCCTTGTAAAACGGATCTGGCTTTTTCAATGGGTTTTAGGTTAGTGTCTTAACGTGGCATTTACTCCCCTGCGTTTTTTTTGCCTGCATCAGGCGTTATGTTTTTAAAAATGTAAACGCAAGCAAACATTTGAAAAATACATGCGTTTTCAATGCGTATGTAATCGCAGCAGAAACGCTATAAAGACACCACGAGTGTCACCGGCCTCAGCCTGAAAGTGACATATGATCACACACTGATGAGACTTATTAGGTGGGACATCGCCCTGAGACAATAGAATATGTTACATCCTGTTTATTATATCTATTATTCTTATGAAGAATAAAGACAAAAATTCTGCAATCATTTTGGTAAATAAAGCAAAAGCAAATCTAAATACGACAAAGAAGGGAGGGGGGGGGGGGTTATTTATTTTCTATTTAAAATCAATAGCCTTGACACGGAGGTGACGCGGCGATGCCAGTGCTGAATGCAGATGAGAAATATTCCAGCAAAGCAGCTTATTTGCATATAGCGCTAATAAAATGATAGTTTGGATGAATAATAGATAGAAGGCGCCGGGATCAGTGTTGGTGGTCAGACACAAGGCTCAAAACCGAATACAAATAGACATAGAGAAAGCCCCCCACACCAACACCAGTCATGACAAGACCACCGTGCTCCATGCGGAGGGCACGGGTTACAACATAATGGGGCAGATTTACTTACCCAGTCTATTCGCGATCCAACGGCGGGTTCTCTGATGCTGATTTGGGTCTTCCGGCGATTCACTAAGATAGTGCACCCGATGTCCACTAGGTGTCACTGCTGTGCTGAAGTCCGTCGGAGTTCACTGGAGTTCACCAAGCTATCCTGGGTGCATGTAAGTGCGTGTCAAGCGACGCATTTTTTTTCCGTCTGGTTTTTCGACGGCCACACCCCGATTTCCGTAGCGTGCATGCCGGCGCCACAATCCGATCGCATGCGCCAAAAACTTGGGGCAATTCGGCGCAAATCAGAAAAAAAGTGATTCGGGCCCTTAGTAAATGACCCCCAGTGTATCTACTGGAAGGAAGAGTCACAATACATAGAAGTCATTGGGGCTTATTTACAAAGGGTCCATGGACGCACTTTCGTCGGTTTTTCGGACATTTTCCGGATTTGCGCCACTGTGACAGGTATTAAACTGGGGATTGTGTCGCACGTGATCGGATTGTGGCGCCGCTGCGCTGGTTTTCACGCCACAGAAATATTGGGGGGGGGCTCCGTCAGACTGATCCGACTGATTCGGACTGAACGTGGGATTTAAGATTCAAATGTGTGTCGCAAGACAATGCACTTACATGCACCAGGAAGAAGAGGATGAACTCTGTCGGACCTGAGCGGGGAAGCGACACATGCAGGATATCGGGCGCACAATCTTAGTGAATCGCGGCACGGACAATGCACTTTTGGGGAACTCCGCGGACAGGTAAGTAAATGTGTCCCAATGTATCTATTGGAAGGAAGAATCACATTACATAGAAATCATTCGGTTTCCCACTACCTCTACCAGAATTGTGTTCCTAAGTGACAAATATTATTTAAGCTTCCAGAATGTGAACCCTAGGGCAAATATTTGATTCTACCTTGGGAGGACCCTAAAGGTCAGACTCTTCTGAAATGCTATAATAAATGCTGCCTATTCCAATGACTGGCTCTCTATGTAATAAATACATAAGAAAGAATATGATATCACTGCTGCAGAGCATCAGCACAGAGGTATACAACTCAAACCCATGTGCCCTATTAGGACTGAGGTAAATAAGCCTGGTGAGCTTTCGGCGGTTTTACCAGAGCCCCATGCATGCTGTAGATTCACAGGCTGTTACACTGTGAAGGAGCACTTCCCCACTGTGTTTTAAAACTGCATCAGCTGCAGTGAGATTGCATCAGGGAGACAGTGTAACAGCCAGCAAAGCTACAACATGGAAAGGCTCTGGTAACAACCCACAGTAAGCTTCTGGCTAATTAGCATAATTTTAAATGTCGTCTTTAGAAGGAAGGAGGCTAGTAAGGGGGCATTATAAGAGCCCCTCCATGCTCTGGCTTCACAGGCTGAGGCACTGTCTTCCCCTACCCATGTTCCCTCTCTCTTCCTGATGTAATCTCACACGGTGGGAGGCGGGTAATGTCCCCCAGAGCCCTCCTGGCTCAGTAGCATAATTTTAAATGTTGATTTTAGAAGGGAGGAGGCCATAGATAACAAATATAAGAAGATTACTACAGTCACTGTGCCTGGATCTACGAGTAAGTGTCCCCGGTTTATGATGTTTGATTATTATGGGAGATTTCCTATAAATGTTAACATGAGTAGTCACTCAGCTTTCCAAGACACCTGCATAACAAATCTGCCTTTTTAGGGAGTAACACCTTCTCTGTTTCTAAATAACTACATAGATTAGCCATTCAGGAATATGGGATTGTTGTGTGAAAACCCTTACAGCTCCAGTTGTCACCATATCATAGATTGTAAGCTCTTGTGAGCCGAGACCCTCTTCCACCTGCTTCATCTGACCATGTTATTGCTGTGTACGCTCTTATTTTTTTGTACATGTTCAACATGATCTGTACAACACTACAGCATATGATGGTGATATATAAATAAAGATGTATTATTATTGTTATAGTAACTGTTGCCCAGTTTTCTAGACTTGAATTTTTAACAAACTGACAGAAGATGAAGATTGAAGAACCATACATATATATATATATATATATATATATATATATATATATATATATATATATATATATATTAGGGACTTGTGGATCATTAGAAAATGTTTTGTAGTGAGTGAAGTGCAATCCATCCTAAAACTAGATTATTCTGTTATCTATACCGCCATCTAGTGTCCTTCTGTCATAATAGCTACACCAAGTGTAAAAGCTAAGCTATAGCTTCCCCAGGAGCCGTCTTATATTACAGTCACATGAATAGCATGGCTTACTGAAAATAATAATCATCTTTTATATGGAATAATCACTGCAACTCATTTACATTTATAGATTCTTTATTATAAGGATATAGAGCACTGGTCATACTAATCTCCCTGGCTGGTTGAGGTCATGCTCTGATTTTTCAGCATTACAATGATGTCTTTCTTGAGAAAATCTCAGGTGTGAATGCTGATAAATCCAAATAT
This sequence comes from Engystomops pustulosus, assembly GCF_040894005.1. Classification (NCBI taxonomy): domain Eukaryota; kingdom Metazoa; phylum Chordata; class Amphibia; order Anura; family Leptodactylidae; genus Engystomops; species Engystomops pustulosus. The sequence continues at coordinate 98,036,565 of NC_092418.1, read as the reverse complement.
TTGGCCCCATGCAAATCAGGAGTGCACCCTCTATTGCTCAGATTCACTGCCCATAACCTCCAGCTATCCTGATTTATGGCGCCCTGATTTTGAGAGTTTGCCTTGAGATATCTTCTAAAACAGCCGTTCTAAACTTACTTGGGGGTAAAATGAACCTGTTACAGGGGTCGCCTAAGAGCATTGAAAAACATATATTTTAGGGAAAAAGACACCGATCGCCTATTGAATAATCAGATGTAAGTGTGTCTTTAAGATTCACATTGATTTGATCAGGTAAGCGGCACTGTACAGTTACACATGTCTCCGCCATCTCCCAGACTCCAGCAGACACTGTCAGCGTCTTTTCGCAGGAGAGAGAAGACTGGAAAGGGCTACAGGAGCGTGGCAGGTAAGTAATTTTGACTGCTGGCTGCGGTGGAGCATCACTGTGACTGCTGGCTACTGGGGGTATCACTGCTGTGGCTACTGGTGGCCTCCATGGTGTGGCTACTGGGGGCATCACTGCAGTGACTGCTGGCTTTTGGGGGTATCACTGCTGGGGCTACTGGTGGCCTCCATGGTGTGGCTACTGGGGGCATCCCTGAAGTGACTGCTGGCTTCTGAGGGTATCACTGCTGGGGCTACTGGTGGCCTCCATGGTGTGGCCACTGGGGGCATCGCTGCTGTGGCTACTGGGGCATTCTTGGAGTGACTGCTGGCTACTGGGGGCATCGCTGCTGCGGCTACTGGGGGCATCCCTGAAGTGACTGCTGGCTACTGGGGGTATCACTGCTGTGGCTACTGGTGGCCTCCATGGTTTGGCTACTGGGGGCATCACTGCTGTGGCTACTGGGGCATCCCTGGAGTGACTGCTGGCTACTGGGGGGATCCCTGCTGTGGCTACTGGGAAGATCCCTGCTGTGGTTACTGGGGGCCTCCCTGGTGTGGCTACTTTGGGCATTCATGCAGTGACTGCTGGCTACAGGGGGAAACCCTGCTGTGACTACTAGGGATATCCCTGCTGTGAGTACTAGGGACAATCCTGCTGTGGCTACTAGGGGGTGGGGTGGGTGGGATTAATCCCTGCTGTGGCTATTGGCTACTGGAGGTATCTATGCTGTAACTATTGGCTACTAAGGGCATCCTTGCTGTGATCATTGGCTACTGCGCGCAAGTGCTGTGGATACAATAAGCAAAATAATTTTATGGTCATGACGCAATGAGGAATTGTATAGAAGGGTTGCAGCATTAGGAAGATTCAGAATCACTGTTCTAAAGGGATAGTCTGCAGGGGTACAACAGCCTAAATGTAATTCACATAGCCTACACCGTTCTACACTCTCCAGTTCATTATCCCCTTTAAAAAAAATTGTGGAAATCTATCAAGGCAGGTTTTTTTCATGAACAGAAATTTGGACATGTTTGACTCATCCCTTTCTAAAAAAATTGTACGGGGGTCATTATGGGAGATCCAACAATTGTTCTATAATAGCAGGTAAAGATCTGACTTTCAGGGAAAAGATGCAAAAAAAATGACATTAGTTTCTACTAAGACAAGCAAATGAGAAGCCGCTCTTAGTGAATTCTCCCCTTTGTGTTTCTCTTTTGTGACTTTAAACAACAAGTAATAATGGCGCCATTATACGGGATAGTCTGCTGGGTAAACAAGATTCCAGGGAAGGTCAAACAGATTATCAGGTGGATGCGTGACTGAGGAGAGCCGCCATTACTGACAATGTCCTATGCAGCTGTATAATAGACTGAGTAGAAATTATATCCCTGCCTGTGATTGCGGCTTGTGCAAACTTTTCTACTGTCATCAGCACGTGAGCGGACCGCACAGATCCATAACCCATGAGCAACAAACAAGACCACGGCTCCGTTATTTGTGGCCAAAAATGATCACATGATTTAGCTCGGTGTCCCCTTTTACGTTTTCCTCACACATGGCCGTGTGCTACCTGTACTATTTTAATACGGGAAGGACGCGGCCACATTCCCTTCAATGGGCAATATGGTAATCCATATGAATGGCTGTAATGCCCACCATACCGTATCAGAGCTACGCAGTCATGTCCTATCTTTTAGATTCAAACGATCTGGCACTTTTTTAATGAAAAATTCTTGCTTCTTTATTAAATCATCATATAAAATCGTCCAGTGCTCAATCCTCCTCAATCCTGCAGCGGGCCATTTGTTACATCCAGGTACAGCCTGGGAGAGCACCAGCCTTGTGCAAGGGGCCTTAACTTGTGTTTTCCCAGACTCCAAATGATTTTTTTCCACTAGTAACATTTAAAGATGAGACGACTCTCTGGTTCGAAAGCTGGAAATATCAGAGATTACTAGGATTCTCATCCAAAGTCTATGGGACTTTCAGAATATTGAACTCTAAGGCCAATGCTCTGCTCTATGCACATTGGGCACTTGGAGGAATTTGAGGAAATATTGTGGCAGCTGAAAGTTTCATCACCCCAATGCAAACACATGGAGATCCTTACCAATTGCATGCATTTTATTTTCGCAAGGGAACTAGAGCTGCGCCGATTTCACAGACAGACATCATCTTGTCCTTGCTTCCATGCGGTACAACAATGCAGACCATGCTACTGTTTAGTGGGGAAGAAGGGACTCCTTCACATCAAGTATAAGATGATGCACAGAGTTTCGTCCTCTGCATTGCGGTCAGTCAACTAAATTTTCCCAGTGCATGTTTCTTGATTAACGGACCGGTACCGGCTATGTGCCACCAGCCTTAATTGTTCAATAAGCCATCATGTCCAATTCATCTAGAACCCAGCAAGGCTGAACTCAAAAAATGTCCATGTACAAAGCATTTGCAAAACGAAAACATCTTAAGCTAAGAATTCCCCAGTGATTATCTCCACCTCTCACATTGTGAGACAATAACTTCAGATTCTTAGAAATCATCGCCAGAGCTTCTCCAAAATAAATGATATCTGTTTTTGTGCCGTCATTGATGTTCCATTGATCTATAATCCACATATGGCCTTGGTAAGGAAGATATGAGTCAGATGAATAATATGTATCCGTCATCTGCTATGTGTAACCTGTTGCTCTTCCAGATTCCAGAGGGAAGGGAAGGCCCCACAGCCGCTTTCCCTATTGTCTTCCGTACATTCATAGGTATTTGTTTAATAGATAGAAGAACAATGAGTCAAGGATTGAGGACAAACAGAATATTACAGGACAAGGACATGAGTCAGATAAAGGGTTAAGAGGGCATTTTCATCTTCTATTAAAAATATGTCCTATTATTACATAAGATGTTTATCTGTCTCTGGGAAAGCTGTTTAAGCTGGATATAAAACATTGCTTGCACTAAGGCCACGATCACACATTGGGGCAGATTTACTTACCCGGCCCAATCGCGATCCAGCGGCGTGTTCTCTGCGGTGGATTCGGGTCCAGCCGGGATTCACTAAGGTAGTTCCTCCGCCGTCCACCAGGTGGCGCTGCTGCGCTGAAGAGCATCGGAACGCGCTGGAGTTCACCGAGGCCGGCTGAGTGAATGTAAGTGCAAGCTCCGCGACACATTTTCCGTTTTTAAATGCGGCGGTTTTTCCGGATACGTAGGGTTTTCGTTCGGCCACGCCCCCCGATTTCCGTCGCGCGCATGCCGGCGCCGATGCGCCACAATCCGATCGCGTGCGCCAAAATCCCGGGGCAATACAGGGAAAATCGTCGCAAATCGGAAATATTCGGGTAGCACGTCGGGAAAACGCAAATCGGGCCCTTAGTAAATGACCCCCATTGAGTTTAAGTTACATTTTGCAAGGTCCAACTGAGCACCAGAACGCTCCTTTATGAGACGAATTTTGTGTTGTGTCGGGAATAATGCAACTGCAACACAAAATTGTCTCGGACAATTTATAAATACATGTGCAAGCAGTTTTTGCTAAAAAAAACGTGCAAAGTCAGACAGAAAACTGGCGCAAAGGCTTTAATAAATCTGGGCCAATATGTGAACTCGAACTTACAGCCAGCTTTGCCATCCAACTTTTCCAGGCCCCTGAAAGGCACAATTTCCTACCTGTTACATAAGTGATTTGATGTACAAACATAACACAATCTCTGACGTAGAAGACGTGTGAATTCTTCTAGGTGTGGTGGTTCTTGCCTACACAAGCTTGCAGACGAGTCAGTGGCTGTCAGAAACAAAACAGGTTTGATAAGAATTGTCCTGCAACGCAAGACGCTACTTCCCCCAAAGTAAACACAACACACAAAGACGTGACTACAGCTCCCTATCATTAACATGGGACTTAAAGGGGCACTCTAGGAAAATGACATCACATATATCAGAGGGATAGAGTATACTGCAATAAACAACTTACAGGACTGCAGCTGCTGAGGGGTTGGTTACCAATAGTCATAGAATATGACATCACTTTCTGACTCGATTTACGTAAAATGTATCAAATAATTCCTTTAAGACCCTTTGAAATGGTTTGGCAATTGGGCCATTGATTGGAACCGGTATTTAACTGGGGATTGTGTCGCCCCCGATCGGATTGTGGCGTGGCTGCGCTGGCTTCCATGCGACAGAAATCAGGGGGGGGGGGAAGGGGCTGTGCCGTCGGATGATCCGATGGAATCAGACTGAGCGTGGGATTTAACTTTCAAATTGTGTCGCAAGACAATGCACTTACATGCACCAGGAAGAAGAAGGTGAACTCCGGTGGACCTGAGCGGGGAAGAGACACATGCACAATATCGGGCGCACCATCTTAGTGAACCGCGGCACAGGCTATTCCGGTCGGACAATGGACTTTCAGGAACTCCACAGGATGGGTAAGTAAATGTGCCCCTGTATTTAGGGTTTAGAACCTAATAATCTTATGTATCATGCCTTGTATGTCAGATTTCTGGACCGTCTTAATAAATCGCCCCTGTTGTTTTTTTCAGGAGCATCACAGCGTCTTCCCTGCAATGTAGAGAACTGCATTCAGTATTGTCATGTTAGGTGCAGTTTCTTTTTCGTGGTGTAATAACTATTGAGTGATTTTGTTTCCCATTCTCCTTGGCTTTTGTATATGATGGGCAAGGAGAATGGGAAAGCAGCAGAATTTTTATTCATTAAATTATTTTATACTGTTTACTTATAAAGAATGGCTGAACCATTATACAAGCTCTTATACCTCTTGTGTCACCCCCTCATCCTCATAGACTGTAAGCTCTTGTGTCACCCCCTCATCCTCATAGACTGTAAGTTCGTGTCACCCCTCATCCTCATAGACTGTAAGCTCTTGTGTCACCCCCTCATCCTCAGACTGTAAGCTCTTGTGTCATCCCCTCATCCTCATAGACTGTAAGTTCGTGTCACCGCTCATCCTCATAGACTGTAAGCTCTTGTGCCCCCCATCATCTTCATAGACTGTAAGCTCTTGTGTCACCTCCTCATCCTCATAGACTGTAAGCTCTTGTGTCTCCCCTCATCCTCATAGACTGTACGCTCTTGTGTCACCCCCTCATCCTCATAGACTGTAAGCTCTTGTGCCCCCCCCCCTCATCTTCATAGACTGCAAGCTCTTGTGTCACCCCTCATCCTCATAGACTGTAAGCTCTTGTGTCCCCCCCTCATCCTCATAGACTGCAAGCTCTTGTGTCACCCCTCATCCTCATAGACTGTAAGCTCTTGTGTCACCCCCTCATCCTTATAGACTGTAAGCTCTTGTGTCACCCCCTCATCCTCATAGTCTGTAAGCTCTTGTGTCACCCCCTCATCCTCATAGACTGTAAGCTCTTGTGCCCCCCCCCCTCATCTTCATAGACTGCAAGCTCTTGTGTCACCCCTCATCCTCATAGACTGTAAGCTCTTGTGTCACCCCTCATCCTCATAGACTGTAAGCTCTTGTGTCACCCCCTCATCCTTATAGACTGTAAGCTCTTGTGTCACCCCCTCATCCTCATAGTCTGTAAGCTCTTGTGTCACCCCCTCATCCTCATAGACTGTAAGCTCTTGTGTCACCTCCTCATCCTCATAGACTGTAAGCTCTTGTGTCACCCCCTCATCCTCATAGACTGTAAGCTCTTGTGTCACTCCCTACATCCTCATAGACTGTAAGCTCTTGTGTCACTCCCTACATCCTCATAGACTGTAAGCTCTTGTGAGCAAGGCCCTCACTCTTCAATATGACTGCTTGTACTCAGTAATGTAATATTATAAGTGTATACGTCCCCTATGATTTGTAAAGCACCAAGGACTATGATGGTGCAATATAAATAAAGATTATTATTACTAACTTGTCCCCTCCATCACTCGATCAGGGGGACCAGGAAGCAGTGCTTTTACACTGCCTTAAAATAACAAGGGTCACATGGTCTCTACCTCCTCACAAATTGATAGTAGTAACATAACTCAAGCTTATGGTCTTTGGCATCAAATTTTGATCATTCACCGACTGAGTTCACCGAAAGTCCATTGTCCGTCTATAATGCCCTGTGCTGTGATTCACTAAGATCATGCGCCCGAGATCCTGCATGTGTCGCTTCCCCGCTCAGATCCGACAGAGTTCACCTTCTTCTTCCTGGTGCATGTAAGTGCATTGTCTTATGACACAATTTTAAAGTTAAATCCCGCGCTCAGTCCGAATCAGTTGGATTGTCCGACGGCACGCCCCTGATTTCTGTTGCATGAAAGCCGGCGCCGCTGCGCCAAAAACCGATGTGACACAATCCCAGCGCATTCCCTGTCACAGATGCGCAAATCCGAAACGACGAACAGCCTGACGAAAGTGCGATCCGCAAGCCTTAGTAAATAAGCCCCTTTGTGTTTGCATTAGGTTAAGAAACACAATACAAATACAAGAAGAGTAAGGATCGCCCGATCACGTATTCTCCTGGTGTTATGCATTGTGTGGTTAACGACTGCATGCGTTTCATTAGTTTTTTTTTCATTGCGTTTTTGCATCCTTGAAAAACTTATCATATTTGCATATTGGCTTTTTCGCTGGGTTTTAGGTTAAAGTGTCTTAACTTGGCGTCTTCTCCATTGCATTTTTTTCTGTCTGCGCTTTTTGAGGTGCGATCTCATTGTGTTTTTCAAAGCGGTTGTGTTTTTGAGAACGCATGCGTTTGCGGTCTGCGTTTTGATTACACGCCAGGAAGTTGACTGCTTTTTTACAAATTCCAAGAAACATAGCTGCCTGCTATTACCGTACATCTGCCATTGCGTTTTTAAAAAACGCAAATGTAAGCAAACATTGGAAAAAAGCAGTTCAAACGCAACAAAAACGCCACGTGTGTCACCAGGCCAAAAATGTGATGTGATCAGCGTTTTGGGTGGAAATAAGGTCGTGGTCACACGTATCGCTAGACGTCCGTTCATAACGCGATGCTAGGACACAGGGGGAGGTCCTCGGCCTGAACGCACATGTGTTTCCAGGGAAACGCATGCGATTGATAAGCCAATCGCATGCGTTTCTATGGAAACGCATGTGCGTTCGGGACGAGGACCACCCCCTGTGCGCTAGCATCGCGTTATGAACGGACGTCTAGCGATACGTGTGACCGCGGCCTAAGACGCTGACGGATAAAACACAGCCATGACTGGTCACAATATCAAAACAAAGACGCATCAAGTTGTAAAAGTGCCCATTTTTTAGCTGCCATGATGTTGTGGCCACAGTCCACCAAGCTGTGCACATATTGTGACCCAAAATATATGATGAGTTGATAGAGATCATGGATAAGCGGCTTCCCTGTCCCCATGACTACGCTTATCCCACACAGGAGACAAAATCCTGTCAGATACTTGTTTCCTTTGTACAATATATGGTCGTATTATGACTTTCATCTGTAGTAACACCTCTGGGGAGGAAAGTTACCTCTGGGGACATAGTTACGTATTACACCTACAATTATGAGAGGATTAGGATGGAGCGTCCTTCTCACTTCCGGGTACTTGCCAGTAACAATCATGGCGGATTAGAGCTCACTTTGCCCGGCTTTGACAGGACGACAGGACGTGTGCTAAGAAGGAGAAGGCGGTGAGAAATCAAGAAAGAGTCAGCTGACCGGCGTGTCGGGGCCCGTACACAATAAAACGAAGACGCCATTTTATTTTTTTCCTTCAGGACGGGTCGAGGTGGGTGACATATGTTGTTTGGGAAATGTTGGGTGGGGGGGTTTATTTCGGGGTCTACGGGGTGCAGCAGACTTTAATGTCGTGTTTTTGCAATTTGTGAGTCTTCTGCAGAGCTCCTGTTTACCTCATGGTGACAGGAGTCTATACCAGAGCACCCCTCCCCCTTCTTCCTCTATTTAGGCTAAACCAGCTGTGGCTGTTACTGAGACCTGGACTGTTCCACTCTTCTCTCATGGGGGTGGTTATCAATCAACAAAAAATAATCAATACAAGTGATTTTCTTATCTGTCAAGTCTTACTTTCTGTTCGTAGTGACAACAATATGGATTCCTCTACATCGCACTTTCATGTGCTTGTCACATAGCTTTACTATAGTTCTGTATGGAGGATATAGGCGTTTATGCATGTTTTATGTAGATATGACTTTTATGTCATCAGTTGTCACCCAGCTTTTCTATTAACTAATAAAGTTCTATCACACAACTTTTCTAGATCCAGATGTAACGATCAATATGGCCGCCCCTACAGTCGACAGGGTGTGGTTGCAATTTTTTGTTTGTGTTTTAAGTAATTTTGCAAGTTCTGTAACTTCCTACATGGGGTGTGATGGCGGCCATGTTTCCTTTCTAAAAACTTTTGCAAAACTTCACAGGGGATGTCGACTTGAACGTGTATATTTATGTATTTGATTGTTTCTTGTGTTTTTGTAATTTGGTTGTAAGATGAAACTATTTTAGATGTATAGGAATGATATCTATAGGCTTAAATATCGGAGCTTGTAATTTATGGGGTACACAATTAATACAGACTTCCAAAGCTTTTTGGAACATAAGTGCTCCTGATGCTGCAATCGCCTGTTCTGTCTGGATTGTGTTTAGTAATGCAACCCAACCACGAAGGGGCTTGGTTCCATCACATTTGCGTTTTAACATTAACACGTGCAATCAGTATTGGGCCCCACCTGTTTTGTATGTAAAAATAAGCAAAATCTGCTGTGTTAGCAGTCGCAGGCGTTTTGGTGGAAACGCATATGAGATCTGGCCAAGCCCATCCCTGCTCCGGCTAGATTGAGTTTCTAAAGCAATCCAAATGGAACGTGTGGTTACGTTCTAAAAGTTGTATATTATGTCAGCCTAAAATTTGGGATCCTGCAGGATGGGGGTTGACTTGCTGAACAGAGAAAGTGAGGTTCACTGTACCCTGAATTAATGGAGCCTGAAATCAAACCTGCGCTACCGCTCCAATCGCTATTTAGGTGACTGGTTAGTAAATACGGATAAAGATGACTATAGCGGCAGCACAAATTTACGACCAGCTATTTTTTTTTTTTTTTTTTTTGTTTCCATTTGCGGGTTCTCATGATCCCACCACAGTGTACCCAATCAACCAGCAGGTTATTACCTAACCTGTGACTTAAAGGGGCTATCTTAAGAAATCAAACTCAAAGTACTGAAATTGAGTTTTTTTTTGCCTGTCTGTTGCTTCCACTTACTAAAGAATTCTCCAAAGCCAAAAATGTTTGATGTGATGCTCTTACTCTTGGTTAGAGCATAAAGTCAAACATTTTGGGTTTTCGACCAAGAGTTGGAATCCAGTTGCAGATTCTGCCGCCAGTTTGTTTTGAATTGAGAAATCTCCAAACGCTGTTTAGCAACTTTGGACAAAGTGCTGTGACTCAGGGGGCTGGATCTCTTCAGTTCGGCAGCTTGACCCTGATGACATGACATGCCTGTTCCTGGGAGGGGAACAATGTGATCTGGAGTTTGATACGTCATTGCTGATCAATGATCAGTTTTGGATCATTGGGGAGTGCAACAGGCAGGCGAGGAACCAGGCAACCCATTTTAAGCTGCCTGAACAGCCAGACAGCGGGATAAGCATGTGTGTCTTGTTTGTTATTGTTTTTCTAACCTTCACCCTGCTCTGCACCCTCCTGTATTTCTGGCTGTCCATAGACAGAACAACAATGCTATGGGGTCTTGTTAAACCCAGCACAGCCTTGGCTGTGACATTAGCAGTGCACTTGTGCCCTGTAACTGTGAAGGCAGCATGGTTAATGTGGTTGTCCGGTTGGTGACATGGCTGCGTTCCTCCAGAAACAGTGCCGCTCCTGACTATGGCTTATGCTGGTTGCAACACAATGGGCTGGAGAGGTACTGTTTTTGGAAGAAAGCGGCTATGTTTTATAACCGGCAAATAACCCCTATAGTGTTGAAAAATACACATTAGAAAATCTGAGGTCATCTTGCACTAGTGGTAAAATTGGGAGTGAAGTGCTGCACAGACTCTTGTCAATCACCCTGTGCATGTTGTCCTGACCTGGTGGACTTTGTCGTTGATTAAACCAGTATTGTCAGTAGTGATGTAATGATGGGTCAGTGTTATCTATATAGAGGTCATTGTACAGGGAGGAGGAGATAAGCTGTGACATCATCTATTGTCAGTGGTGATGTAATGATGGGTCAGTGTTATGTATATAGAGGTCATTGTACAGGGAGGGGGAGGAGATAAGCTGTGACATCATCTATTGTCAGTAGTGATGTAATGATGGGTCAGTGTTATCTATATAGAGGTCATTGTACAGGGAGGAGGGGGGAGGGGATGAGCTGTGACATATGAGAAGGAGATGGCTCCTTCTAGGAAAGTGACTGGCTGAAGCTAAAACTTCCATCTGCAGCAGCTTTCTACCTCTTTACCCTTATGTTTACACTGTTTACAGGAAACTATAAACCATCAAACGTTTATTCTTGCCTTCCTCTTTAATATGTAGACTTGTGAAATAAGCGGTGGGAGTCTGGGGTTTTGTGTGTTTTGTTTTTTAATTTTTTTTTAATACTGTGGACTAATAATAAATCTTTATATAGTTTTATATATTTGTAAGGATGCGAGCCCTGCTCACAAGAGCTTACAATCTGAGGATGCATCGCTGTGTAACATCACAGAATGTTTGGAACATTTAGTCTTTTTGTACATCCATTACATGAAATCCTTTCACTGCCCCCCCCCCCCCCCCCGCCATAGGAGGGGCGGGTGCAGGGTTACACCACCCTGAGGGCAGTAGTGCCTGTGAGCCCCGTTGTAGGGTGCTGTGTAGCCTCTTCCTGAGGGAGGAGAATGAGCTGTTTGTTCTTGCTCTGAAGCTTCTGGTGCGAGAGATCAAATGTCCAGAGGCTGATCGAGCGCCTGTCCCTACCCGGAGTACAGGGAGCTGTGCGCCTGCTCATACCAGGAAGTGTTTATATTTAACTCGCCGCCCCATTCCTGACAATCCTGTCACCCTGCTCCAACAAGACGCTCAGGAAGACATCTGCTCTGGGACTTCATACTGGTAATTTCCTAAACATTAGGGGGCCGAGAGCTTCACGTCTAGTGTCTGGGCTGTGGGTTCAAGGGCGCGGGGAGAACTTTGTATCTGTTTAGGGTTTTTGTATCGGTAACTTATTTTGTTACTTTGTGTCGGGGCTTTTGTAATAAGATGGTGGTTTGGTGTCTGAACAGGAAACACAGGAGTAGGGATTCGGGAGCAGGGAGACTCGGGTGTTAGTGTAGACGGCTTCTACACAAGTGCAAACGTGATGCAAGTGTAATGTTCATGCATGGCCGCGGATCTGTGCTGAAATGCCTAGTACAACCTACACAGGGTGTGCATTTTGTTACTTGCTTTCATATTTAACCTGGTTATAGCGAGTTCATGAGAACTTGTAGAAAAGGAAAGGTTGATATTGATCACCTATACTTAAAGGGGCTCTGTACTTGCCTTGGAAAAACTCTAGGGAGGGGCCTACACCTCTTGTTTGGACAAGAGGGAGAGGACATTAGTATCGCACCTTCAAGGAAATCTGCCTTCAAAACCAAACGCCATGAAACTGTTAATCATCTTGTATTTGTTACCCATGGCTTCCTTTCTTCTAAAATCAACTTTTAAAATGATGCTAATAAGCCACAAGGCTCTTGGCTTGTCCAATCGGCCCCTTCCCGGCTCTTGCATCTCAGGTTTGTGTTGGCATATGTAATGTTTGAGCTTAGATTACTGATCAACACTGACCTCTAAATACACCTCCTTACCAACTCGCCTTTCCTTTATTGGTATAAAGGCTGGGAATTGAGAGCTCTGGATATGGAGACTCGACCATTGATGCTCCACTTGGGGATCCTGGGAAATATGTAATTACATTTTCCAGTATTCAGTATAATTTAGTTGTATAAGGAAATGTAAGAAAAATTGTGATGGGCCCAATTCACACGGACGTTGTGGGGACGTATAGGGTATAGCCTAAATATCCCAATAGATTGCTATGCTACCTGGCCGCGCTTTGGTGTGCACACTTGTACTGTACCGTACCGTGCACAGGAAAAAGATGGAACATGATATATCTATTCCCATGTTTACTGCTGAGCGCCATGACTCAATATAAAGAGGGAATCTATGAGCAGCGCTCGCCTCTTTTCCAGCATACGGCTGTGTGAAAGCCTAAACCTCAGTTAAATACATCTTGGTTTTCCAAGTTGTACTGCTGGCTCACAGTAGGATCAGATTACAGCCGCCAAGTGATGGGCTTTCTCCACTTCTAAGTTCTATTGGATTTCTTTCCGTTCGCCCCTTTATCTGCCAAATAAACTTCTTCAGCCGTTTGTTTGCTTAAGTCTAGAGGATAAAATGTGATGCCAATTTGGCAAGAGCGGCGTGTCCGATGGGACTGGCTGGAAGTAACATTTCAGTTCCTCGGTGTAACTGATGACATTTAGTAAGAGATATAATGGCCACCACGTCATGGGTCAGAATCCTCTGTAACATTTACATCCGTGCATTCTAATTCCGGGCAGGCCCTGATATTTTGGACGATGGAGGTCCAGGTTTCTTTACCTTGTGTGGCCTAAGGTGAACCTATAGCGTGATCTGTTTATGTTCAGTAAATTAAAAAAAATTCACTTGATCTTTGTCATCCCGGACTGTGAGCTCGTCCAATCCATAAACTGCGATGACGCTGCGTAATATACATCCTAAAACTTCCTCCCCTTGGAAGCTGTAACCCCGCAGCTCGCTCTGACCGCTACCTACAAGAGCTGATGCAACGTGTTCAGCACAAGGCAACCTGAAACTGACACGGCCGTCTCAGTATCTGTTTTTCTCCCAGTGTCCTAGATAACTCGTCCTAGGTCTGCTAAGTTTAGATCTCGGTGAGCGTCATGAGCTTCAGGTATATTTTTGTAAATGGGTGAATATTTTATGAGGTGGGCGGCTTTTTAGTATGTGCAGGGAGATTTTGCAGGGGCTACTACCTCCAGTGGTGTTTTTGCCGGTATTGGGATCCAGTTATATGGAAAGTGGGTCAGAAAAATGCTGATGAGGAACCAAAGAGTAAAGCTTGCTCCACTGAAAACATAGCTACAAAGTCCCTAAGTGTCCCGTAGATGGGGCTGTAGAGCTGGATATATGGGGGACCATCCTTGTTATAAAAGTTCCAGAATTGATGTAATTTGCTACAAAATTGGCTCAATCTTTGTACTCCATGAAATCTCCCGAAACTCTCTAGTACAGGCAGTCCCTGGGTTATATATAAGATGAGAACAAACCTATGGAACCCAAGTTGAATTTTTATGCAAGTCGAAACTGTATATTTTTTTATAATTGTAGATCCAGACCAAAAAAAAAAACTTTGGAGTTTCTAAATTTTTTTTGTTGTAATGGGACCAAGGATTATGAATAAAGCTTCATTGGACACATTACAGCTGATCATTGCAGCCTGGGACTATAGTAGCATCCAGGGATGTCGCTCAATATTTTACTAGGGGTCATCTGTAAGTCATGTGTCCTTAAGTAGGGGACCGTCTGTACTTTAGCAATGACGTCCTGCTAATCGGTCACGTCGGTGGTCTTTCATGGCCGCCACAGCTTCTAATATTTAGTAGTCCACCTCTTTAGTAGAATTTCTCTTTTTTTGTCTTTTAGGCACAAAAATGGAACCCAAGCCATCAAGACTGCCCCGGCGGATAACTGTCCAGCCGTCCCCATCTTCTCCCATAAGTGCTCGAATGCTGAGAACCAGCAGGTTAGGCGGCCATAGCGAAACCTATCGCGTTAGAGACAGCTCACTAAGACATGACTCCGACTTTCAGGTAAACCTGGAGAAATCTTTCATACTTTCATAATTCTTTAATTTCATCAACATTTTTGGAATTATTGTCCTTTAAAACTTTGGAATGGCTCTTGATCTGTTGTGAGATACCTGCAAGTACATCTACCACCAGAATGAAGGATTGCAAACCAAGCACACTGGCATACTGGTGTGTGCCCCCTCTGGCAGGATCTGCTCTTCTTTTTAGCTTCTTATGCCCTGGTTTTTACATAAAATGATGCAATTAGAAGATTAAAGAGCAGATACTGCCAGAGGGGGCACACCCCAGTATGTCATGTACTTGGTTTACAATCCTTCATCCTTCACCAAGATTTACTTGATGGCTTCCACAGTGGACAAATGATGGTGGATTTCAGAGATCAGTCCCAGTATTTGACCATTGTAATCTGTGCCCTGTCAGAGAGGAGGGGCTGGAGTCATGTGTTGTACTAATCTTCTCTCATACTGTCTCATCAGTGGCGGGCAGTGTGTGATCTCGCTATGCACATCTTTATGCTGTGCTTATACAATGTTAACATTCTATTATTCAGTTAACATTGTGTTTACACCCTGTTTACAAGAACGCAATTTTACATGTTGTGATGCAAACGCCGCATACATGTCATGTTCCGTAAATGTAATGTAAATACTTTAAAATCATGTTATCATACTGAAAACGCAATGTTACTGCTATATCACTGCATTTTCTTTCACAATGGTTTTGCATTTACATTGCGTGTACATTCCGTTTACTGCACAATTTTTTTTTTTTTTGTCTGCAGAATGTGTGTGAACACAGCCTCTAGACGAGCATAGAGAAATCCCAGCTCACTGTTTATAGCAGCTTCTCTGACACTGCCTGCTGCTGATTGGACAGTATGAGAGAAGATTAGCATAACGCACACCTCCAGCTCCTCCTCTGACAGAACAGACATTATAATGGTCAGATACCGGGACTGATATCTCCATAAACGTGGGGCTAGCCCTTAAGTGTGGTATGCTCATTTCCACATGTGTGAGGGGTTGAAAGGTCTTCTAAAGGCTACTGGGGTGTGGAGTAGCCTTTGCTCCCACAACATGGAGGTTATACCACACCCCAGTAGCCTTTGCTGAAAGTTTGCATACTAGTTAGTTTAGATGGGGCTAGGAAGTGTTAGAAGTTTAGTAGGAACCTTTGTTTCCCCTAATCCTCTAAGCCCTAAACTACAATTTCATCTACCTTAAGCCAAGGTAAAATATAGATATGAATTCACATGGCCACCACTGCTGATCAGAATAATGTCTGTAGAAGCGTAGGTTATCAAAACACGTTTAGGGTGCATTCACACGTGGTGTTTAACACCTGTTTCAAAAAGCTATGAAACCTCAATTTAATTAGGGAAATCTCTCCAGCTGATTCATTGCGTTTTTAAAGTGTTCCTTAAATGCCTGTGTGAATGCACCCTTAGCACCTATATCCCAAAGAGTGGTGGAACACGTGGCATTTTGAACCCATCTTTAGGCCGTTTTTTAAGCAGTCCGTTAACGCATCCGTTTTTGAGTTGTTTTTTTTTTTCCCCCCCAATTATCTTAATTAAGATAAATGGAAAACGGCCAAAAATTCATTTTTTTTTTTTTTTTTTTTAATGGACTGCTTAAAAACGCTATATTCACACTGCCGTTGCCCACCCGTACCGTAGAGGGCAACGGCAGTGTACGGGGAGAGGAGGAGGTGAGCGCAGCTCACCCCTGCCCCTCTCCATAGGAAGTAATGGTGCACGGCGCCGTATTACGGCAAAAGTTAGGACGGGTCCTATCTTTTTCCGGGTACGGTGCCGCACCATACCGCTCCCGTAGGGAGCCGTGCGCCCATTGACGTCTATGGAGGATGTATATCGGCCATATATACGTCCTCCATACGTTAGTGTGAATGTAGCTTAAGGGTGATGCCAAACGTTTTTGGAGAGTTTTTAAAGCATGCGTTTTCTGTCTGTTTAAAAAAACTCATTTTAACTCTTTTTTGACAGTTTACCTTGTGTTTGGCTGCTTTTAACCCAATTATCATCATTACTAGAAGTGTAAGCAGCTGGGAAACAGATTAAAACCTGCCAAACACATGGTTAACATTCGAAACCTGTGTTTTTAAACCAGTGATGGGCAACCTTTTGAGCTTGGTGTGTCAAAATTCGCCAAAAAACCGAGCATAACTCGGGTGGTGTGTCACCTTGACAAAAAAAACATAATTTTTTGATATTTATAGTTTAAATAACAAATATGTATACTATTTAACTTCTAGGGTACTTTAACCGTAGGTTGTCTGATTGATCCTACCATGTACTGCCATTCTACAGTATGGCAGTATAGGGGGATTTTCCCAATCATCTATTACTACGTGCAAATCGCACATTGTACTAGATCGGTTACAATCAGACAGGTGTGGAAATGCTTAGTAACCTGTGAACTTTCTGTCATGAAAGTTCACAGGTTATAGCGAGGGCGCAGTCGCTGTTGTCTGCATCTCCCTCATGCCCTCTTGGCATGGAGAAGGTGTGAGGAGCAAAAGATTCGCAATGTCTGGGCTTGTACATCACAAAACTGACACACAAGCCCTGATGACTGTCTTCTATCATACAGTGCACTGACCTTACTTACTATATGATGAGTGGTTGTCCTCCCTTGCCCCTGCTGTGGAGATGGTCAGTGTAGAGTTGGCAGCTGCTGGGACATCACACAAGGTAGCAGCGATGTGACCTCTGACTGTGCTGCCATCCTCCCCCCACCACAACTATCAGGAGCTGCAGAGGAGCCTCCTGGGTGTATGGCCGGGTCACCTCTCCTGCTGTGCCCCATGCGGATACCTGTGCTGACTGGAGACACTAGGCAAAGCTCACACATGGGGAGGGGCCGGCCCGGGGGAGGAGGGAGGAGTGCCGGAAGCTCAGTGCAATCTCTCAGCCTGCACCTGATCATGTAGGTTGAAACTTAACTCTCAGGCAGCCGTGTGTCAGTGAAAATGGCTACGTGTCAGCACTGACACGCGTGTCATAGGTTAGCCATCACTGTTTTAAACGGACTGAAAACGCATGCTTTAAAACTGTCCAAAAACTTGACGTGTTGCATCACCCTTATTCAATTAATAGGTCTCTTTTGCACCAGGACATGCAACAATCAAAACGTGAGCTGTCCCTAAATGATGTCTGGTGACCATAGCCACCCTTGGTAAAAAAAAAAAAAAAAAATATTCAGCTTGATCTAATTCCCTCCTGTGCCCATGGCTAAACTCGCTGGTTTCTGTAAATTGATCTTTTGCTTTTAAAATCCTTCTGACTTGTCGTCATATAAATAATTGTTCACTTCCCATTGGCTTAAGCTACATTCAGACAAATGTGTTGCCGCCGTACCATAGCACAGCAGGCACATGTCGGCGCACGGGAGAAGAGGAGCGGTGCTCACCCGCTCCACTCTCCAAAGAGTTGCACGGCTCCGTAATACGGGAAAAGATGGGTCATGTGTTATCTTTTCCCCGGGAACGGAACTGTGCTGTAGAGCTCCGTGCGCCCAATGCCGGCCAGTGGGGGACGTATATATGGCGGCAGTATATACCCCCCCACTCCAACGGCCGTGTGAATGTAGCCTTAAAGTTTTGCTCTTCGCTCTAGTCGTGGTGTTTGGCTTGTTGTGTCTCTAGGTCAGAATACACACAGAATTGGTTTCTCTTATTGTGTTCTTGGTAAAAACAGGTCAGGTAATTGAGACTGCGACTCTTTCCGCTCGGTGCAGTGTAACAGCCCTAAGTTTATGGCCCTCCACAGGCTCCAAAGGATGAATTGGTTTCTCCATCAGTGTGGAAAGTATAAAGCGCTGTACTGAAAGATACCAATTCATGTCATATAATCAGGAGCAGCCGCCATGTCTTCTGAGAGACCTACAAGGTAAGTCGTCTTCTCCACCTTCTAGTCTTCACCTGTACAAATTACTTCTACGCTGGTCTTACAAGGATCCAGTTATCCTTTTCTTTAACGAATCTTCCATCAAATGTATAGTAATGATTCTAGTAGCATGTTACTTGTATGTGTGTTTTTGTTTTTTTGTTCCTTCCTATTAGTTCTGTTAAGCCTTATTTAAATGTCCTGTGTTATGCCGTTTGTTGGGACTGCAAATCGTCCCTGACCTTGGTGTGATGACCTAAATTTGCTGCAACAGATCCACTTTCAGCGAATAGCTTACTTGATATCGTCTTTGAAATTAAAAATTCTACTCACATACTTTCTGTATCAATTCCTCTGTTTTTATAGATCTGTTTGCTGTCATCCTATTGGAAGCTTCATTGTTTACTTCCTGTGGATAATAACTGGGCCCTGGGCATGGGATGCCCCACGGGTGCACGGCACATTGTATCCCTGGGCATGGGATGCCCCACGGGTGCACGGCGCGTTGTATCCCTGGGCATGGGATGCCCCACGGGTGCACGGCACATTGTATCCCTGGGCATGTTGTTATCAGTGATCAAAGCTGTGATGTCACATGATCATGGTCAGACTTGTACCCACAGAAAATAAACCACAAAGCTTCCTAACAGCAAGTGGAGATCTAGAAAACTGTGAGGAATATTAAAGTATATTAAATCGTAGATCTGTTTTTACTATACAAAACAAAATCAATTGCTGCTGAAAGTGGACAACCCCTTTAATTGTTTTTTGGAGTAGTTGGAATGGGGTTTGCAAGCCTAATGCACTTCCTGTCAAATGTTTTTCTGATGGCATATTGCAAGGTTAGGTATAGGATGGGGTATGGGTATGCGCATGTTTAGCATAAATGTATACACCTATGACATGTTGTACTGTATATCCCAGAGGCGATGCTTCACTTTGCCATTACTAGAAATTTTGTCTGCCAGACCCCACCTACAGGCATTGCAAGTCAGGGGTGTATTTTGGGATCATGTAACACCAGGTGTCCTTTTTGCATTAAAAAACCACATTTGGTAAAACTGCTCCACCCCCAATGTTACATGTATGTACAGTTATTGACCACGTAGTGTAACATAGTTTCACCTTTAATTTGTCCCTGACCACCCACTGATAAATAAACAATAAACATTAATATTCCCCAGTTTAAAAAAAATATTTATACAGAATTGTCTTTTGTAATGTATAGAACATATTTTTTCAGTTTTCAAATTAACTCAAAATGACCATTATAAATATATTTTTCTCAAGTTTTTGTAACTTTATACGTTTTTTTTTTTTTTTGTGACACATAGGGACAGTTTAAAAAAAGTTAACGGTATTGAACAAAAAAAGGAAGTTATGGCCCTTAAAACACTTTACTGACTGCAGCATTTGTAACTAATTTTCCCTTTTCACACATTTTCACTGCATCTTGTTATCTGGTAAATGAGCACTGGGACGGTCATGATCTTTATTACTGAAGCCCTATAGACATTGTGATTTAAGGCTACAACTATTTGGGAGGCAGAACATTCGCTGCTGGGAAAGTCTTGGCCCGAGCACAAGAACTTTACTCCAATTCTGCATATTTTCTCTGCAGACTAAAACAAAGATTTTATCTCCAAACTTCCAAATTTGAAGGCGGTTTTGTTCTCCACTTGGCAGCTGGCACTGTATAGGTGACGGGGGAAATGTATATTATGGAGAAATCATAAGTGTCGTGGTTCTGGTTCTTGCCTTCCCTGATGGCTTTTAGCTTCCAAGACTTGGTGACTTACAGGCGATGCAATTTTGGCTTCTGCAGTTGTTCCACCTGGCACACTTAAAGGGGTTGTTCATGTATATAAGCTATAAGTTATTGTGGATAACTGATCAGTGAGGATCTGACTGCTGGGGACACCTACCTCTCCAGATCATGGGGGAGGGGGGGTCCCATTTACACTGAGTATCAGCAGGAGAAGCCCAAATCTTGTGTAAGGGAGCAATCCGTTTTGGGCTGAGCAAATCTTCATCACTTCCACAAAATTGACTGGCAGGGTGCAGGCTTTTTTTTGCAACCATTTAGTTTAAAATCGGACCCCTGTCCTTAGAGTGGGGGTCCCAGCAGCCCTGTGCATGGGGGATAACTATACTTTGGAAAACCCCATTCAAATGCAGCCTATACCCCAACCCTAAGTTTACACGGCTTTATTTCTCCCTTCTATAGCATCGGACAGTCCAAACTTTAGACTACCCCCATTGCGTAGAAAAAGCTTTATTATGGAGCAAAGTCTCCGGTCTTTAGCTGCTATACGGTCTCCAAGTCTGTACATGGATCGTCTCCACTCTCCAGCTGAGGATTAGAGGTTATAGTGTATAAATGAATAGGATGTGTCTGCATTTTTATAAGCTTTCCCAAACTTGTTTCCTTGCTACCGTTTGTACCCCTCTTCTCTCACAGGAGGCTATACTCTATAGATATAGTTCTCCATAACTTGAGTTTTCTGAAAGCCGAAATAGTTGCATAATGATCTCCTTGGCCTACGTGTAGGTACAGGAGCGCACTTCATGCTTCTCATTCCTTTGACAAGAACGTTTATTTTTGTCAGTTCTGCAAACGACCGAAATAGCAATGAATGGTCTTATAGATCGAGGTTTTTTTTCTTCCCTGCCTTTTCAAAACCTGCCAGATCTTGACATCTTTATACATCCTGATCTTTCCTTCCCATATGAAGTCTCCTGAAATGTAACGTGTGACTCTTGTTATCCAGGATTCAAGCACATTGCGGACCTCAAGCAGAGACTGGAGTATAAGGGAGAGGGATAGCCTGGAGCCTTCCTGGAAGAACCCTTCCCCAAGTTACCAGCGCTGCTCGGGGACCTATGACCTCCCGATATCTAGTAGTTACTTGGCAAACAGGAGTAGAATTGTAAGTGTCACAGAACTGGTTATTTTATTTCCTGATATTCTGTCTTTTTCCATTGAGCATATTTTACAATCCAAAGGTTTGCGCTACAAGAACTTTGTGAGGACAAGGTTATGATGTCCATGAGATTAGTTTTGTATTCACTACATCATCTGAACTGTTTCCTGAATGAGGAATCTTTCAGTACTCGTATACGATCCAAAATCTGCCCGGGCCCCCTATACTGTGACTCAGAAACTTGCAACACCCTGAGATGCAGCTATACTATACGTTAGATTGTATCAGTAGCCCATTATCCCTGATCAATGCTATCTACAATGCGGAAAAGCGGATCAGATAAGACGGCCACTCTGAACTGGGATATAGGGCCTCATGCACACAAATTTTTAATTTATTTTTTTTCTTGGACATGAGAGCCATTTTATTAACGGTGAATGACTGACCTCACACTTGTTGCTTTTAGCCCTACATTGTACAGGAGACCTAAGGGCTTATTCTCACGCCTGTTCGCAGTGAGATTGCGGCCCCCATTAAGGTCCTTAGCACCCGACGTCATCCGTGATGCTACTTGTGGGACACTGCCTTTATTTTGGTGTATTTTCATCAGACGCTAGCCTTTCTGTGGAGAGGGGCGAGGAGCTCACTCCACCTCCCTCCTCTTCCATGCTGCGTGCTACACCACGGGAGGACACGGCCACCTGAATGTGGCCTCCTACAGATGTGTCGATTAAACAGCTGATCTCACTGGAGGAAAACTTTTTGACTCATGTACACTACATTCCCTTGGCAATGGCAATACAGAGTCTTTTAAATAATGACCATCCATGTAAGGATAAAAAAATGCAAATATGCTTGGTCCGTGAAACCGACACTACGCTGGCCGGATTTCAAGAACCGAACACTATGCCGGGGATGGGACGCCAAACATGGTTATTATGTATGATGGAAGGATCTGTCTTCAAACCTCAGCGTTGTACAGAAATTTTTATTTCCTTTTGATGCTATTTTGTGGGAGTCCCATCCTCTGCACAGGTCGGTCCCTTAAAACCATGCGGTGCAGGTTTCACGAACCAAACACATTCACGCGTATTATGCCTTCTAAATGGATGGTGATCCGTAAAAAAGGGATTCCTCATAAAGCAAAGGGAAAAGACTTGGTGGAGCAGAGACGAGAGCGATGTGTAGTACCTGTAGGTTTGCAGCCCTGGATGAGATCACTACTAAAACTTCTTATTAACAAGTGTCCTAGTTAATATTACATGTACTTGGCTAGTTTGTGGTCACTGAAATATGTGGATTACTTTGGTCCACTACATTGGTCAGGGGAGAAGTTGCCTGATTGCTCTTGTGTGTTGCAGCCATCGTCTGACATTTGCCGGGTTCGTGGTCCTCACACAATCCATGTCCGGACGTCATCTGATGTCATTGTGACATCATGTACATTATGACGCACAGCAGAGACTTCTAGACTCACTGTTCACCTGTGTACTGCAGGAACATCCGCTTCCATCTGTAACATGTATACTGTGGCTTCTAGTTCCACCTGAAATCACTGATGTGACTTGTTTCCCCATTCAGTCCACAGCAACCACATCGTCTCAGCCTTCTTGGTATGACCCCTTGGAGAGGTCTCAGAGCACTTACTCAGGATTGCACAGTCAGCAGCAAGACTGGGATTCTAAGAGACCAAAGCTGTCATATTCTGGACGGACGCCTCTGTCGGCTGTAAGAAGCACCAGTTCAAGCTACACTTCCAGTACAGGTATTACAAGAAATGACTTTAAAATGAGCACTTTAACTGTTTTGGAATGGATGTTGTATCTTAGAAAAATATGTAACATTCCGAGGACTTTCTATTGACCCCTGTTCTTCTGGTTATTGGGCTTCGGATCAGTATGAGCCCCAGTAAGGGCTTGCTTGGGCTGAAACCTTCTTTAACTTCCATTCTCTTCATAGCTAGATGGAAGATTGCAGGTTACAAGAATAGTCTATGAAGAAGGTAGAGGTCAGGAATAGACTAGAGCCAAGTAACAGACAGCATTAGGTGCAAGTAAACCTCTTGCACCAAATGCTTTATTTGCAGTATTCACATATTAACAATGAAAAAGGGCTCCATAAGGGTCTGCAATTGTGGGACCAGTCGTGTACATACTGGAGACTTGATATGTCTGAAAGCTCTTAAAGGAACCTGTCACCACATTTGTACATACACAGCCAGTGACTGGTTCCTATAGAGCTCTATTCACTGACTGACCCCCTTTTACCTAAAAATTGTTTCGCTTACATCCACATAAATCACCTATTATCTTATATTCCTGGGAATCAGAGGGGGCGTGTTCTACTAAGTCGGCCCCTCCCAACTACTCCTCTCCATGCCTTATGCTTTCTTGCTGGTCACAGTTCATGTCATGTGACCTCTCAGGTCCTTTAACTTAACAACCGCAAACTTGCCCCATGCATGTATCGGACCACATGAAGTCACAGCAGCCTCCATGGACTTCTACTCTCCATCCTCCATGGGGGCTGCTGTGATCTCATGAAATCATACATGGTGTACAGTTTGCAGGTCCTTTTAACCTTCTAAAAATAGCAATGTCACTGGTCACAAGTCATGAATGTAACGCAAGGCACCGTGTAAAAATGACACAATATTTCCCATCTGTACATAGAGCTTTGTCTGTAGTAGAATATTAACAGACGGTCCCCAAGTACAAGGAGGCGGGGCAGTGAATTGGAGACAGAGCTGTAAGTCATTATGGGGCGGGGTTCACTGCCAGCCTGAGAGAAGAGTCAGAGGTTTTTCTGATATGCAAATTAGCTTTTCTGACTCCTCTCTGGTATCTAAGTTACTGGGCCTCACTGACCATATAATTTAGGTGATATAGGGGGGACTTGTAACCCTTTATCAGCAGACATTGTTAGTTAGGGTGGTCAAAATCTAGTGACTGGTCCTCTTTAATATCTGTGGGTGAGGGCACATTTGATCATTGAAAGATATTGTGTTAAACTAGTAGGGAGCAGCAGGTTAGCAGACCCATAAAAGATGGTAATTGTCACCCTCTTTAGCTGACATTGTGCCCTGGGCTCTGTCTGGCGTCATGTTTGTGCTGCGCTCAGCAGTTTTTGGTTTTGCACACTTTTGCATGTTCTACAATGTAAACGTTGCAATATTAAAACACAATTCCCATTAATTTTCAGACACGCCAAGCAGGTATGGGCGGTTTCCGAGGACTTCTTCTCTGATGCTTAATTCTGATCTCACAAGTGAGAGGGAAAGGCGGACAGACACCTCTTCTCATGGACTAATGGATTATGTACATAGAAATAGCGATTCAACACCTTCATGTAAGTGCATTCATCTTATTGTAGGTTCTGGGTCCAGACTGTAGATTCTGCTGAAGGATAAAAATGCAAGAGAACCTTTTCCTTCAAAGTAGAAACTTTTTTTGCATTTTTGACTTCTCCTGGAAGGCTGAGCCTTTAACCATAATACAGGCACGTCATTGATCCTATTACGCTTCATATAGGGTCAGGACTGGAGTTGGAACTGGCTGTAAAGCCCTTGCAAACTGATGGTATTTGGTTCTGTTATTGCACGCTATTACATTGTTGCAAGATCTTTTATGTAGGTAATGGATCAGAAGCCATAATTTATATATATTTTTTTTTTTTGGTCTTGTAGATCTTCAGGATAGAGTTTCTTCATATGCACAAGGCGCAAGACCAAAAGAGAGTTCCCTAAGCACAGTACGACTTAACACGCCTATCAGCCGCCAGTTGCCTTCGCAGAGTTCCTCATTGCTCCGAGACTCCAGCAGGACTTCAAGAACAGTCACTTCCAGAGACCTCCGCTCCCCGCAGAGAGACAGCTTGCTGGACTTCCGCCATACTTCTAGTAGAAATGAAGGAACCCCAAGGACTTCAACAAGAGTATCCCCCACTCCTACAAGGTCTACAAGCGAGCAGAATCCGGATACTGAAGGCAGACGTACAACAAGGCACCTGCTGTCTCGCCTTGCTTCTAGTATGTCTTCCACCTTCTTCTCTCGACGATCTAGCCAAGACTCCCTGAGCGGAAGGTCAACAGAAGCCGAAGAAGCACATTCAAGTTTACCCAACGCTTCTCCTCAACCAGTAGCTACAACACCTGCCAATACGGACACACCTGAAACTAGGCCTTCAGAACAATCTCAGGGATTTGCGTTTCTTAGAAGGCGCCGATGGGGCTTGTCATCAGTGTCTCCAAATCAAAGTTCTGACTCCGACGCTGAGAGCTATAGGTCCGAAGATTCGGAGACCAGGACTTCTGGCTCGTGGCTTCCTTCATCTTTAAGGAATCGCTGCACGCCTCTATTTTCCAGGAGAAGACGGGAAGGAAGAGAGGAACCATTCAGGGCATCGTCTACCTCCGATTCTAGTAGGGTGCACAGTCTCTTCAGAAGGGCATCACAAGAAGATACTTCATTAGACGACGTACAGACTGTCCAGGGAGCGGGTGCATCTTCTGACACTTCACCTCTGTCCCCTGAGTCCTTGAGCGGCTCTGCCCAGGCGGCATCTCTAGCCGAGTCTCTCTTCAGTCGGAGAAATTCAGGCATATCAGGCATGCTTCCTAACTCCTTCTTGCATTTCTCAGTGCCAGCAGCACTTGGGAGCTCCTTATCAGACAATGTCATGATAACCGTAGACATTGTTCCCTCAGGTAGGACAAGTGATGGACAAGAAAGTGAAAAAACTGAAAGCTCAAGGGATCCAGAGAAGCTTAAGAAAATTCAGGAAAGGCAAGTATGGCAGGGGGGGGGGGGGGTGTTGAAAAACTTTCTGTGTTAGTCTGGAAAAAAACAGCAGCTAAAGACTCCCCTTTTAGCTAGAAAATAACTTGAGAAGCGCCTGCCTCTTATAGTCAGAAGTGAAATGTTGACAAGCCTTTCACCTGATCTCTGAAATACTTGCAGGACCTAGTGATGTAAGAAGCCTGTGACTGACCACATGCTGCTTCACTAAGGTCCTCAAACCCTTTCATACTTCTAGGGGATGGGGCCAGAAGACTAATTGTTCTAGCAGTGAGTGGTTGTAGCAGAGCTGTGTGTGTTGTGCTTTTGTTACCAGTGGTTAAGTTTTAATTGGTGTTGAATATATTTTTTTCCCTTTTTCCACCAGTCCTGGTGGCACTTCTACAGCTTTATAAATATGTACTTGAAGCACTTTATATCCCCAAACTATGAAAAAATATATAGGCTACAAGGGAACACAGCGAAGGTCTTGCTGTCGTTTTCTATCAAGGAAATATCTCTGGTCTTTCTATAGAACAAATTCTCACGAAAGGGTATATGTAGAAGGCAGTCTGTAGGGATGTATATGTGGCTGCATATACATTCCTATAGATGGCAATGGTGGCAGTGTGGCACTGATCTGCGCCGTTCTGGCATCTTTGCAGTATGGGTAGCATGTGACCCAATGCATTTCAATGGGAATACGTCCATCCATTTCGATGGACTTATTGCCCATTATGCTGGGAAAACGGTGGCGCTCGCTTCCTGTAAGAGCGGTCGTGCAGCATTCGCCCCTCTCTCTGTATACATGTCCGGACTTGCAAATGTCTGTGTGAAACCGGCCTATATTGGGTTTTAACTTCATCTCAGTATAGGAGATTGGTTAGGCGTTTGTGCAGTCAGTATAGCCTCAAGTAGTAACCTATAAGCAGCAAAGCAATAACTAACTTCTGTCTCTTTAGCCTTCTTCTGGAGGACTCTGAAGAGGAAGATGGTGACTTGTGTAGAATCTGCCAGACTGGTGTCACTTCTCCCAGCAATCCCTTCATCGAGCCGTGCAAATGTTCAGGAAGTCTGCAGTATGTTCACCAGGATTGTATGAAGAAATGGCTTCACGCTAAGATCAATTCTGGTGAGACCCCCTGAAGTGTGTGAGATACAGGATTGGATTACATGTACTGGATCCCATTTGTGCTGTAGATTTTATTACTTGGGTAGAACTTTGAAGCAAAGACCTCAGGGTTACAGTTTACAGTTCGTTTGTCTTTACTTTTAGGATAGTATTACCAGAACTTGCTGGTACAACGAACTATTGCCAAATCACTCACTGCATTGGCTTTAGGCAATAGATCTCCATAATCTAATGCACCTTGTTACACGTAGGATAACTAGACCTCACCCAGTTGTAGGAGTCTGTGGCTCTGTATGTTGTATCAAGTTTGATTGTGTATTTGGGTTTTTCCTGTATTATTCAGGTTCTAATTTAGAAACGATAACTACATGCGAGTTGTGTAAAGAGAAGTTGAATTTGAACTTGGAGGATTTTGACATACAAGAACTCTACCGTGCCCATGCCAACGAGAGGGTGAGTGACTTGTCTGCAGAACTTATACTTATAGGGGTTTAGTTTGCAAAGGACCGAATACCCAACCCACATTGGTCAGCTCTACCACAGTGCAGAGGATGGGACTTCATATATCACACTGATGCTGGATACTAGGTTTCACTCTGTTCATTGGGGCAACAGGGACTCCTTGCATCATATATCACTCTGATGCTTGAAGTCCCATCCTCTGCATTATGGTTGGGTCACAAAAGTGATTCACAAATTACCCACGGCTGTGCGTTTCCTAACCTTAGTGTGACGTGATCAGGACCTGGGCTGCAGTTTTCAAGTCTTGAGTTCTGGTTTCCCTAAATGAACAAAACAAGTGCTGGTCATCAATATAGTGATCTAGAGGATTTCTCATGGTGTCATCCTGTAAAAGGCTCTTAATCTGCCTTTGAAATTCCTGACCAATTGTCTATAACAAGCTATTTAGCAGCAAGTTCTGCTCTGTAATGTGGGTTTACTCAATGTAATCCTTGTAATTCCGATTTCCCCTTTTAGGCTGAATATGAATTTATCAGCTCCGGCCTCTATCTAGTGGTCTTACTGCATCTATGTGAACAACGCTTTTCTGACATGTTGGGAGCTGCAAATGAAGCAAACACTCGGGTTAGAGTGAGTCAGAATTATTTATATTAAATTTTTTTATTTTTTAAAATTTAGTTTTCATGCTAATTGGTAAAAGGTTCCTGATAAAGCAAACCTACCATCAGAAGTAGATCTGATTGTAGATTACCTTCTGCCTGGCTAATCCTAGCTCCTAACCTAATGTTTTACAAACTTTATTAAAGTAATATGTGCATTAGCCGCAGAGGCTACTGGGGAAGCTACTGCACATGCTACTGTGACAGGTTGAGAAGAGAAGTTCGGGTGCAGTCTGCATTATGCACACGCCTTTTATCAACTTGGCACGGCACCACGTGCCAGAAAGCCAGTGGCGCAGCAGGACCTTGCAAACAGCCTCGACGAAGAAGACCTTGCACTAGGAGGTGGAACTTCAAAGGCTATTGGGGTGTGGCATAGCCTTTGCCAACGTGGCTACTCCATGCCTCTGCAGCTAGTTTACATATATAAGTTTTCAAAGCATTAGGTTCAGGGCTAGGATTGGCAAATAACCAGGCAGAGGAATTTGCCATCAGATCTACTTCTGCTGCTTGGTTTTAGATTCCATGTGGTAGGGTTTTGTCTTAGTTTTTGCATTGGTTCATCTGGATAAATCATGGGCTGCAAAGAGAATTTTCTGAAGTCTAGTGGAGACTTGAGGGCAGCAGTAGGGGTTGTCTCTTGACTGGGGAATATTTCTATTTTGAAGATGGGGCAAACCCTTTGTTGCACTAATTTGCAACAAAGTTTGATTTTGTTATGAATGAATTAGAATTATGACAGCTTGGACCTCTACAGTTTAACACATTATTTTTAACCAGAGCAGGATTATACATCCTGCTGCTCCATTCAATTCTATGGTAGTGCCAGAACACAACTTCCATTACTTCCGCCAATCAGACCATAAGACTAGGGATGGCAATGACATTTGGAACAACCCCCTAAGTGTGTATTGGGTGTAAATGTTATACATAAAGGATTAGTGAGTGGATGATTATTGGTTACTGGAAGTTTAGCCATGAAGGGGAATTGAAGCTATGACTTTGGGTTGGGACTGAGATGCAAGCGCACATTGCAAACAATCTGGTAATACTTCAAAAAAGCCACATTTTGGAACCTAGAAGAAAAATGCTTCAAAAGACATTAAATGCAGTCACAATTACTAGATTACAAAACCACCAAATGGCTCTTGAGTATTAGACCAATAGAAAATGTGCTCTCAGATTTATATTCTGATTTAAGATCTAAGCTGTTGTCATAGCTCACATAAGTATATAGTGGGTTATACCATCCATCCATCTACTGGGACACTGGCATCTGTAGAAACAGGAGTCCAGGACTCTCCCTCTGGATATAGATGCAGAACATAACTATAATTACAGAGAATTAAAATCTTTTTCATCTTGCATAAAATGGAAATATCCTTTAATTCTCTTTGCTCTTGTCTTTTCAGTTTATTAACCTCGCTAGGACCCTTCAAGCCCACATGGAAGATCTTGAGAGTAAGTTGCATGTAACTGGTGGTACCAAATCCAAAGCCACACTTCCACAGCCTGGTACTGGCACTCGGCGCTGTTCAGATTGTCTTTCTCACTGCTTTGGTTCTCTTGGTACTGGGCACCTTTGCCCGATTAGACTTCCAATAAAAAAAGTTCAGAGCCATGCCTGTACTCTTCAGTGGAAGATCCTGTTTTTAAGGTGCATCCACACGTTCAGTTTTTCAGATAGACTTTATTTTCACTCCATTCCTGGTTTGGACATAAGAGGAAGAGTAGAGCCTCAAGTAATCTCCCACTATGATCCAAACCTGCTTTTAGCTTCAAAAACTGCATTTGAAAAACTGAATGTGTTGCTGCAACCTCAAGAACCATATGATTTAGATGAGGTGTTTTTTGCTTATTAATTTAGGATATAAAGTTGCTCATGACAATTTAAGTTGTGACGAATGTGTTGCTGTGCATCCACACAAGAATACATACTGGGGACTATCCAGCATCTCTACAAAGTATTAAAGGGGTTGTGCACTTTCAGCAAATATTTTGATTTGATTAGTGTAAGGAAAAGTTCTACATTTTTCCAATATACTTTCTGTATCAATTCTGAGTTTTCTAGATCTCTGCTTTCTGTCCTGCTATAAAAGCTTCTATTTTTACTCCCAGTGGATAGAAATCTGTCCATATGATGGACAGGCAGGTGCACAAGCCATTATCACACCTCTCCTACTCCTGTGTGATAATAACAATTTGTGCACATGCGTGTCCATCACAGATGGACAGATTTCTATCCACTGGAAGTAAAGTGTCCTATAGCAGAACAGCAAGCAGAGATCCAGAAAACAGAGGAATTGATACAGAAGGTATATTGGAAACTTGTATAACTTTTCCTTATACAAATCATACCAAATATTTCCTGGAGGTGAACAATGCCTTTAAATCCCCATCCACGACAAAATATCAGCCAGCTGGACTATAGGTGAACCCAATTATAAAGGGAAATGATGGGTATCCACGGAGAAGTATAGGTCAAGTTGGATGTACTGGTAGATCACTAGAGGAAGTGAATCCAAAGTTTCTATATGATTCTGCATACTTAGAAGGATATAATATATTGTTTAGCCCATGAAAGATCATATCTCCAAAATTCTCTACTACCTGGAATTATAGGTTATCTACATCTTCCATAGATGAACTCCTTGCCAATTCCTTAAATAGGACCTGTCACCCAAATATTGGCTCAGGGAGCTGCGTACTAAAGTAAGGGACTCCATAGCCCTACTCCAGTTAAACTACTAGCTTTATTGGAACATACGATATACTAGCAAACACTGCACTACAAAGCACTCAGAACGCCGGACCACTGTATGCTTCGTATTCATGACGGGGGCGGTCCGAGGAGGCGGTGACTGCCGCATGAAGCCTGGCAGTCACTGCCGGCATATGGTGTGGGAGTGACATAAAATCGCTAGCTTTATTGGCACATACTGATACTACATAGCGCTCAGGACCACGCTTACAGCGGTCCGGTGTTCTGATGGTAGATTTCCTTAATGCAAACTTGGTACCACCCCTGGATGGATGGAGCAGCGGGTTGAGCTTGTGCCCTATTCAATATTATGGGAGTTTTTAAAATTGGGGAGCACAGCATTTGGGCATCTCCTATTCACTGTGTGATATACCTGAGTGCCCTGTACTGTTACCTGGATTGGGAAGGGGCATGCTTATCCTGCTGCTCCACATGTTGGAAAGACTTTGAATCGCATTCTTCAGATTGATTGGGGCTGCAGCGGTCTCAATGGTTGGGCCTACATCAAATTGTTTGTGATTTCTTAATTTTTTTTTTTTTTAGCATCTGAAGATGACTCGGACGATGAAGGGGTGTAAAAACTAAAATGGGCGTCCTATGCAGGACCTGATGAAATAAAGTCCCTCCACTTGCCTATGTGCTTCAATGTTGGTTTGTCTGTTTCTTCAGAACATGCCTGTGCTCGGCGGTCCTGACGTATCGCTCACACTTTTTGCCCTCTGTTCACTTGTTGCACTTAAGCAAAAAATTTCTAATCTGGAATCTGTAACAAACCATATCCCTCACAGACCCAGTCTGCTCTCAAGAACCTCTCAATCATGATTTTGCCTTTTTTCTTTTATGTTGAAAGCTGTGACTGTTTTTGCTACAATATACATGTCTTGTTTTGTTTCCTTTTTACATGTGGTGTAACCTGTAACTTCTGCTGACCACCTTTTATTCAGCCTTGTTCCCCCAGCTGTAGGGGGCGCTCATCTGGCTGCACAGCAGTTGCATTTATCTGAACCGTTGACATGAATAACCTCACTGAGGTGCGAGGCGCCAGGATACTGAGGCCAAGCCAATATTCCACCTACCACGACTGCCTCTGCTCCGGAAGTGATGACTACTCCACAGACTAACAACTATATCGTGTGAATGGGGGGAGGGGGATAAAATATTCTACCAGGATAGAAATGGGATCATTGAGGTATGACGCCCCCCACGCCTTATCTTGCAGGTTCTAGAACTTCTTGCCTCCAGTGTTGACCGTTTAATATGAAAGGGTTTTTGTACAGCCTTTTTTTTTCCCTTCCTGATCCGCCTTCTACTGAACTCGATACAAAGCCGTGAGGTTGCGACTCGATGACTTTTTTTTTTTTCCAGATTTGGTCTATAGCACATTTTTACAATTAAAAAAAAAAAAATTTGCAAAAATATATAAATGCTAAAAAATTTTAAACACTTGTAATTGCTAAGAAAAAAATTGTAGCCCCCCCCCTGTATATCACTCTAAATGCACATTGATGTTTTAGTTGTATGATAGAAAGAATAAAAACTATGTATGGTTAAGGCAACTCCTTTTATTTCTTTAGCACATCATATACACATCATTGTATTGAACCTTGTATAAATTTGTCTAATAACTCCCAAACACAATTCAACCTTCTATATGGTTTTAAAAAGGACTTGACTCATCACAAAACTTCCGGCCCCCTCCAGGTAGGGTATGAAACCAGGGTCAGTCTGGCCCACCGGTCTGCTCCTACCAGGTGCTGACTCCGCCCATGTCACAGCACAGAGGAAGAGGAGGAGAGCTGCTGATACAGCTGCTATTTAGTTTTTTGAAACTGGGAAAAGAGGACAAGGGGTGGACCACAATGTATGGGGGGGGGGGGCGGAGATATTAAAGGGAACCTGTCACCAGGAGACCCCTTTTTTGCAACCCCCCCTGTCCTCATAGAGGATTGCACATACGCTGATAAACATTTTTGTATGAAAAATCTGTATTAGAGAACAAGATAACTTTTATATTACCTTTCAGTTACATGTACTGTGTAACTAGTCTAGTCGCCCACTGGGTGGAGCTGAAGAGTAGTTCCCCCCCACCCCCCCACCCTTGGAAAACCGACCCTCCATGTGTGAGATTTTTAAAAGTATACTCCTGCTCCTCACCCGCCCTCCTTTAATTTTTTTTTTTTTTTTTTTTCAGCCCCTGGCACGCCCCATGCACATGTTACCTACCCACATCTCGCCTGCTGTCCTGAATTCTTGCTGACCGCCAGGCATTCTCGCACCTGCGCGGTCAGTATGTCACCGACATGCGCAGATAAGCAGACACTGTAACCCCACAGAACTAGAGATCATACAATGTGGTTAGATTATCAGGGTATAGGTGTATATACACTTTCATAAATTTTGAACATTGTACTGACACCTAGAAGGAGATGAAATGCGTATTACACTGCTATATATCTGTTCCGGCCCCAGGCAAAGAACTTATCTGCTTGTAGCTACTCTATGATGTAATGTTTGCTGGCAGGAAGGCAGTGTCAGTGTCTGTCAATGTGAGCTCAGGCCTGGACTGCAGGGGGTGGGGCTTGGATGGAGGGAGCCAATCTCAGCTCACACAAATCCAAGATGGCTTCCCTGACTACCCCCACCCCAAGTTAGAAATTACAGGGTTGTGTCTAGGGTCAACTGAAATTGTGTTCAGCAGGACTTATTTTATTCTGATATAATTCCAGTCTATAACACCAATTCACTGTTAACAATGCATTTTTTTTAAGAGTACATTTAAGAAACTTGTCTTTGGGAATACCCCTTTAAAGGACATCTACTGGTGGTACTGTCCTCATCGTACTTCTGCTGCAGGATGTGTGTTTTGGCTCCTGAACAGCTATATACATGGGGGGGGGGACTTTGTAAAAGTATGCTAATGAGCCTGAAGCACTCAGGCCAACCTCACCTGAGTGCCTCTTGGCTCCATTGTGTTGTAATATAGTCATGTCCGCATACTCATTGTTCACCCCTCCATCCTATCCACTTATCTCAGATCAGCAAAGGTGAATAATGAGTAGGAGGCTGTGAGTATATTACAACCTGGTAGAGTCGCGAGGCGTTGGGGTGACATTTGCCTCAGGCTCTTTAGCATAAGTTCTTCTCTCATGTGTATGTCTGTTCTGGAGCAGGTTAGGACCGTCTTCCACCAGTAGATCTGATGGTAGACGTCCTTTATAAATTTATTACAGTACATGGTTCCCTCTTTACCTGGGTGTATATAATCTGGGCCTTGTGATTTGCCTGTTTTTGTAGTATTGGGGAACAACCTCAAAACGACTATCACGTTTACAATTGCCAAATTTTGCTGAGTTGTTGCCTGTGACTTAGGGAACAGCTTAGACCAGGTTTTGAAACTGCCGAATTTTTTACCCCACACTTTCCAAATTCCATTTATTACCCTCCATATACAGTAGCCATTGTGTTCTGTTGTGGTAGATGGAAGCTGAGCTGTGATTGGTTGCTGTTCTCCCACAGGTCATTCATATGACTCTTATGTGTGAGGTAAGAAGAATTGGGATACAGAGAGAGGGGGAGATTTATCAGAAATGTCTGTTCCAGTTGCCCCATGGAAACCAGTTTTATCTCAGACTATCTGTAATTTTATAAAAGGCTGTGCAAAAATGAAACTTGAGCTCTGAGACAGTCAGTCACTGAAAGAGACTGCCGGCGACAGACAGTCAATAGATACATATAAAATATTTTTGTTAACCCATTCTATTTAGTTGTAGCAGTTTATTTACTATCCCAGGTAACGCCAAGAGCTACAGCTAGTTGCTTATAAAATCCAGTATTGAGACTTATTTTAAGGGTGTGTTCACACATGGCGTGAATGTGTGCGTTTTCAAACACATTACAAGAGCTGAGAAGAGGCGCTTTGCCTGATTACATTGCATGTGTTAGTACATTTAGAAAACGCCTGCATTATTTTACACCAATGAGGCAGATCTCCTCCTCTCAGCTGCTGTAATGCGTTTCCGCCACGTGTGAATCCACCCTATCGGACTTTTCGTTCTGTAGGCGACACCTCCGTTCGGTCAGTATTCACACGGCGCGGCTCATGATACATTTCAGGCGTAGTCTTCTCTCTCCATTGTGTCCACCAGGACGGCATCATCGCTGTACGGGAGAAGCTCCGCTCTGTGCAGTGCACTCCTCCTCTTGTGGAGTAATATTACTACTATGGATAGTACCAGTGCGATTGTGATAAATGTCATGATCAATGTAATCATCACGGCTTTCTTATCTGCAGAAGAGACATCGAAAAGTTAGTTCCAAGATTTAAATGTGACAAATAGTTTTTACTTTCTAGCAACCACCAGTTTCTGTTTCGCTTTAGCGATTGAGTTGCATGGACGGCCTATCGTAGGCTATAGCCAGTGACTACTGTCCCCGTAATAATTATGTAGGCAGCATGATGGCTCAGTGGTTAGTATTACAGCCTTGCAGCACTGGGGACCTGGGTTTAAGTCCCAGGGTCAACATCAGCAATGAGTTTGTATGTTCTCTCCGTGTTTGCATGGGTGTCCTCCCACACTCCAAAACATACTGGTAGGTTGATTAGATTGTTAGCCCCATGGGGACAGGGACTGATTTGGTAAACTCTATACTCATTAGAATAATAATTACAAGAATTATTATTAGAGATGCACAAAGGGCTTCTCTCTGAGAAGAGAACCTGCAGGGGGTGTCAGAAAAGTAAGTACAGTGTTAATATTTTTTTTTTTTTCATAGACTCGAGTAGAAGCCGATTTTGTGCTGAAAAAACCTAACTATTATTATATTAAGTGTAAGCAGGCATTTAGCATTACAAGGGCCTAAAAAAAATATTCAGAAAAACTGGAGTCTTACCAATTGTGTGATTTTCTTTCGGTTCATCTAAAAGGAAGCGTATTTTCTGTTTTAATTGGTTTTAAAGCTGTTTATGTAGAAATATACAATATCTTAACACTTAGGCCCACATTTATCAAAAACAGTGCAGTCTGTACTATGTGCAGTGTCCTGTGTATAGTGCAGGGGGCGCCAGATTCATGATTTGTTGTGCATGTTTTTCATGAATCTGGCGCCCCCTGCACAGCCCCGACAGAGTGCTTCACTTTTTTTTTTTTTTTTTTTCAGACTGTCCATCTAAGCACCGGAACGCCCCTTTCAGTGCAAAATTTTGGTCACAAATGTGTCAGGGACATTTCTTAAAAACCAAACAAGCAGTTTCCACTAAAAAAAAAAAAAAGTGCAAAGTCCAACAAAAAAACTGGCGCAAAGCCTTTAATAAATATACATAAAACTCGAAGTTCAATAACTTATGAACATGGTCCCTCCCTGAATCTGCGGTGGCCGAACCCCAGGGACAAGACTCCAAGTACAAATAAATGTCGCTGGTTCATAGAGAGGATTAGGCATCAAACCGAACCAGTTTTCTTTTAGAAATTATCCAACATATAATAAATGGCGGTTGAGAAATCTGTATACAAATACTCACATTTACATAGGACTGCCGATTCCGTGAAGCCGTCGCAGTCGGTGATGTCCCATCGTCCGCTCTGTGTGTCCATTTTTACGCATGTGTCCAAATTATTGTCAGATAATTGTATTTTCCCCCAGTTTACGAATGTTACTTCGGACTTGTCGTACCACTTCAGGGAGTTGTCTGGTACAAGACAGAGCATGAGATTTATATCCGTCTAACTTAAATCTTTATGGAGACTTTGCCAATTAAGGCCGCCTTACAGGCGTGTGCAGACTTATAGCCATTGATGCTCCACTAAGGAGAAACTGGGAAATATGTAAATATGTTTTCAAAGGTGGGAATATTTATATCAAGTGTATTTTCTGGATCAACCACCTACAGTCAGGGATTGGCTACAGTAGTGACTTGCACTTCAAGCTCCCTCTAATGGCAGTTGCAGGAAGTCAAAATTTCTTATATTAGAAAAATAAAGATCCAATGAGTAGAGGAGCAAGACATCTGGGGGGGAAATTTAGAATCCTAACTAGTCCTGAAGCAGGTAGAAACATAAGTCATAGAAAACACTGCTACAATCAATATTATACGCTGCATATAGTTACATATAAAAAAAGACGCAAGTACAAGTAGACTCCTTTATGGTTAAACATGAGTGAAATCCAATTATCACATATTAAAAAAACATATACAAAGTAGGAGGGGGACTAAGGCACAGATTTTATATGTTACAATATGTCGCATGTATAATAAATACTCTGATTAAAGCAAATGTAAAAAAATTGGTTACAATATAGTAGTCAATACAATTCTAGGAAGGTATTAAAAGAAATGTCAACAGGACTAATATTCGCATATGTACAGTATTTTTCGGACTATAAGGCGCACCATCAATAAATTCCTGCTAAAATGTCTAGGTTCATATATAAGGCGCACCTGATTATAAGGATGAATGACCAGCAGGTGGCAGACCTGTGCACAGTTCAAGGCAGCTGTTGTGTGTAAGTACGGTTCATATATAAGGCGCACTGGACTATAAAGCGCACCTTTGATTTCTGAGAAAATCAAAGGATTTTATGTGCGCCTTATAGTCCGAAAAATACGGTAAATAGGAATACTCGCAATTACAACCTAAAATGTTCCATACTTTGTCCCCTCACTGCAGCACTCCAGCGCATGTTTCACGTGATTCTGTGACTGCTACACTGCTACAATCTATCCAGTTAGAAGCTAAAACTTCTCTAGCTAAACTGACTCTACTGATTTTCTCCATATGCAAATTGCCAATAAATAGTCAAAGGGGATTGACATCAGGCCTAACTAGTCACACTACCAAGGTGGGTGGGATTCACATACTCCTCAGGTGTTAAATTTTTCGGATGAAGTTTTTGAAGCCAAAAGCAGGTGTCAGGGGCGTAACTACAGCAGTAGTAGCCAATAAAGAAGAGAGATGACGGCACTCACCGATTTCGGGGCCGAAAAAACAGTTTATTGCAGGGAAGAATACAGAGCAGGGGTGATGCACGCCACAGGTAGGCGGCAGCTGTAGTAGCCATAGTGGCTGCTATGGGGCCCGCAGTCTCAGGGGGCCAATGCGCCACTTGTACATCATAATATGTGTATAACAGTGACAACTTCTACAGTACACAGCAAGGCTGAAGAACTCAGATAAGAAATGTCTGGGGAGGGGACAACAGGACTAAGAATCTCTAATTCCTAGCTTCTAGGCGTCTATTTCCCCACAGTTATTGGGACAGATATGTGCCTTCAACCCCCCCTCCCCTCCCCCCCATGGGATAAGAAGACTGCCTAGCGAATGGGGAAGGGGGGCCCCATTCAGAAGTCTGTTACGTTCCTGGCAGGTGTGGGTCATAATGGGTGAGAATGTTAAAAAATCGCTTGTGTATCACTGGAAACAATGAAATCAGGCCGACACACAGCACCCGGCGTTTGGAAACGTAGCGCTAGTGCAGTATGTGACTGTACCATTAATGCTGCAGCCAGAATGGTCTATCAATCTCAACGCTAAACAGATGCCTCTACTCTGTGTCAGTCACTGCACTGGCTGCCCATCACCTTCTGTATGCAATTCAAATTAATTACCCTCATCCACAAAGCTCTGCACAGTGCTGCACCTCTCCTCCCTCACCTCTTCAATCCTCCAGTGATCGAATCTTACTCTCCTCCTTAATTCGAACCTTCCACTCACGTCTCCAGGACTTCTCCCGTGCTGCACCTATTCTCTGGAATGCACTAACTCGATCTATCAGGGTAATACATAACTGCCAATCTTTCAGACGTGTCCTTTTTTTTTTCAGGCAGGCCTATTACATTCCCTAACTGCATGTAACTTTCACTTTGTTTGCTCCAATCCTGCAGGTTTCTCTGCAGATTGATGCTTCCTGGTTTTACGGCATATCTATAGCCACTGGGGACTTGTTCAACCATTACTTATTATTTTAATTATTTTATTCCCTAATGAATGGGTGGACCACATTACAAGTTACCTTCTGTATCACCCCTTCACCCTCATAGATTGTAAGCTGAGCCTTACGCCGATTGTTACATTTGATTATGTTATTGATCTGTAATTTCTTGTTTTATTTGGATATGTCCCCCATGATCTGTATCTGCGGAATATGATGGCCCTATAGAAATAAAGACTTGTCATTGCTATTCTATGGTATATGCAGCTTATACACTGAGCCATAATACAACATAACATACAGGTAGGTCACTTACCATCGCTGTCAAAGAACATGCCTAGGAAGATTTCGGTGGGACCTTTCCATTTTGTTTTAAACATTTCAACCAAAAAGGAGTTCTCCTCCTGTGAACTGATGCTTACAATGTCAGCGCCAATATCTGAGAGATACAGAGTAATACATCCATTAGCTAAATGCTGCAGATTTATTGCAGTTTGGTTCCAGCTGCAGAAACCCCCACCAATCACAATAGAGGTGTCTGTGGTTCGAGCACATGTACTTCAGTTCTTATAAACTGTATATAGATGAATTCAGCTTTGATGGAATTCAAATACATATTACTTTCCATTTGGATTTGTTTCCCATCAGTTAGCCAGGGCAGCATCTGCCATGAGGCAGGATGATTATCCTGCCTCAGGCAGCAGATCAC
This sequence comes from Engystomops pustulosus, assembly GCF_040894005.1. NCBI lineage: Eukaryota > Metazoa > Chordata > Amphibia > Anura > Leptodactylidae > Engystomops > Engystomops pustulosus. Next base: position 97,997,104 of record NC_092418.1, on the reverse strand, counting down.
AAAACTCTGAGGGGGGCGGCAGTCAGTGGATGAGATTTTTTTTTAAAAATCCTTTCACTTTGCCTGTCAAATGTCCATGCTCTTTATATGCCAGATTGCAACATGTTTATGACCTGGGGCCACTCACCAACTGTGCTGTTCCATCTCAGAGACCTAAACAAAACCATTTGTTTGTTTTTTCCAAAAATGTATTTAGGGAGAAAAACTGAGCTTGAACTTGCCAGTGACAACATGATAATCACAGTCGCAGGTTCTGGCACAGATTTCAAACTTTGTCATCCAAAAGGTTAAAAGTGGGACAACCCGTACAAATATTGGGCCTGAAAGCTACAACAGAAAACATCAACTTTCAGTCCAAAACTGTGTCCCCCCCAACTTTTCTGGTTAATCATGGCCCCTTGACAACACTTTGATGAAGTTTGTTACCTTTGCAAAGTTCTCGGCCAAGTTCGATGCTTAGTAAATTCGACTGCGTCACATGGACAAATGTGTAACACCTGTTGCGAAATTGGACCCATAATGGAGCAGGACACTCTGCAGTAGAAAAGAAGAGGAATGTACAACTTACCAAAAATCCCATGCAAAATAAATAGCTGTAAATTTGTAGAAAAATATTTGCATACTGTCTATACTATAGATGGTGTGTGGTTTGGCAGTAGAGCATTGCTTAAAGTGTAACTCATATGTCATATGTGAATCCCCCATTAAAAACAAACAGAATAAGGCCCAGATTGTGTTCCTTGTTCCAAAGTTATGGCATTTTCCGTTCTGTAGATACTTGTCAAAATCTTATTCAGCTACAGTGAAGTGGGCGGAGACTAGCCACTTCTAGTATCTGCCCTGAAGCTGTGTCAAACCGATGTTGCCATCACTTCCCATGATGTTTTTTGTTCTCTCATTCGGTAATTCAGCAGTAAATCCAGTGAGATTTCTACAAGAAAATCCCCTGAACACTGCATAGTGTACATACAGCATGGTGACTAGTGTGGCAGCTTTTATCACATGGAGGAGCATGAAGTATGTAATAAATAGTAGAAACCAGCACTGAAATAGTCACATGAAGTTTATAGTTTGCGCTGTGTTAGCACGCAGGGTTTATAAATTCTCTGTTTTGCAGAAAGGGTCTAGAGAGCATAAAGGGTGGGAGGGGGCAGCAGAGGAGTGTATGACACAGCAAGACATGCAGTGAGAAAAAGTTCAGCAGAGTCACAGACTGGAATAGAAGTGAGGGCGTAACCTGAGAGGATTCAGTCACAAACGGACTCAAGAGGTTTATGAGGCCCATAAGGTGTCACTTTCTCACATGAGAAGACTAGCATACATTATAGTCTGGGGCCTGGCACAGATTTTATACTGGGGTCCATCAGCTTCAAGTTACGCCACTGAATGGAGGGACTGATTAGGAACAGGGGAGACATTTTATCCACTGTACTATGGGGGAGATTTCTGCATCCACAGATATGAACCCGCTTAGCTACACACAGAGAGCACAATCACATGACCTCCCCCTCATCCCTCCAGAGAGAGCAGGGTGCAGCAGACACCTGTGAGTCCATACCGTTGTTTACACGAGGATCTCACATGGATTATCAGCATAGCCAGGGGTAGCCGCTACTTCAGGAATAGGCTGAACTGAGGAGGATAACAAAGACTCTGCTGGATATAGGTAATCAAGATAATAGGCAAAGTGGTTTTACATCCTAAGAGCTATTGACTATTGACTAATCATTGCACTTTAAGGGGGTTCAGAAGCACCTAGGCCAGGAGCCTGAAGGGGACTATGAAGTATCTTTTTCCAACGTGATTACAGTGACAACACTATAAAAAATACACTAAAATCAAGTTACACCACTGCCCCAACATCTGCGTTCAGCTGTATTGGGGTCTCAGTATCTACTGATCAGAAACTTGTATGTGGATGACTTTATTGCGTTTTTTTTATTCTGTATATTCTCTCTGATAAAGAGGTAATTTAAAAAAGAAAAAACATTTGAGTACAAGGTCCCGGATGGCAGTAACACATCCAGTGATATTCCACAGGCTCTTGCACAATGTGAACTTCCCACATCAGATATTATACTTTTTGGAGATAGTTTTGTTTTGGTGCTTTTTGTACTTTTAAATCAATTTGTGTTTTTTTAAAATTTTTTTTATATAAATTCGTCCACCCATTCAAAATATATGGCCCCTAAAGTCTATATGGAAATTAAATCATTGTACCGACCCGTTTCTCAATCCGCTACCTACATCAGGGGGGAGCAAACAATCTGCCGTGGTCTGCTCTATAGTATCGTTGGCGACAGTGGTCACTACAACAGACTGTAGAGCCCCATCAGCGGCTAGATGGACCTTCAAACCAGCAGCTCCAGCATGCCCCCCTGCCCCCCACTACACAGTCACACTGCCTCCCCCTACGTAGCCACACTGTCCCCCCTACATAGCCACACTACCCCCCCACCCATAAGGCACACTGCCCCTCCCCCTGTAGTCACACTGTTCTCCCCCCACCCATAAGGGAAAGAAAAAAAAACCCTCACCTTTCCTCGCTCCCCTGGAGCAGCGCCTGCGGCCACCTTCTTTCTTCGGCATGCACCCTCTGTACGCGCCCACACACGTGATCTGATTACATCATGATGTGTGCTGGCTTCAGAGCCGTCGCGTACAGTGCGGAGCGCCGCATCAGGGGAACGAGGAAAGGTGAATTTTGGATTCTGCCTCTATGCTGTGCTACCGACAAGCGCAGCATAGAGGCAGTAACTACACAAACCGGAAGGTTATCATTTGTACCAGTGTCTTAAAGCGACACTGGTACAATTGATCCAGCAGACAAATTTTTTTTTCGCCGCCTGAGTGTGCTCCTCGGGCCTGGGCTGCGGGTGTATGGAGAAGGCAAGGGAGCTGAGCCCTCACCATACAAGGTGGGCGTTTGCTACATATTTACTCACCGGTAACAAGCGCGTGGGTGTTACCCCATTCAGTACAATGTGTGATTTGCACAGTGTAATAAATGATGTGGTAAATCCCCATATACTGCCATATTGTAGTATGGCAGTATATGGCAGGATCAATCAGAGAACCTAGGGTTAAAGTACCCTAGGGGGATCTGAAAAATAGTAAAAAAAAACAACAACATAATTCCCTAGAACTGATATAAATATAAACAAACAGTAAACATCATAAACATGTTAGGTATTGCCACGGCCATTAATGTCCGCTCTATCAAAATATAATAATGGTTATTCCCGGGGTTTAAAATCGTAAAGGAAAATAGCGCCTAAAGTCGAAAATGACACTTTTTGCCATTTTGAAAAACATTAAAAAAAAAGTGAACAAAAGGCCGTATGGTTCTTCAAATGGTAGCATTGAAAACGTCATCAAAAGGCCCAAATAATGACACCACCCACAGCTCCGGACACCAAAGTATTAAAAAATTATTGGCGCCAGAAAATGGCAAAATGAAGAATTTTTTTTGTATAGGTGGTTTTAATTTTAGTAAATGTATGAAAACATTATAAATATATATATACCTATACAAATTTGTTATCCCTGTGATCGACCCAAAGAATAAAGTAGACATGTCATTTGGGGCACTAAGTGAAAGCCATAAAATCCAAGCCCACAAGAAAATGGCGCAAATGTATTTTTTTTTCACCATTTTCACAGCATTTGGATTTGCATTTTTTTCCTGCTTCCCAGTACACGGCATGGAAGAATAAATACCATCACTATGAAGTGCGATTTGTAACGCAGAAAACAACCCCTCACACAGATCTTTACATGGAAAAATAGGTTATAGATTTTTGAAGGAGGGGGGGGAGAGTGAAAAAGTGGAAACACAAAAATGAAAAAGGGCATCGGCGGGATGGGGTTAAAGCTTTGTGTTGTAATATTATTGGCCCTTTTTGTAACCTTGCGTGTGATTGGTAGGTACTCTAGCCTGGGTTCTGTATACAGATTTGGAGGAGCGGGAATATTTGACTTGTATTCAAAACTGTATTTTCATAATTGATCTCAGAAAACCCACATGAAAAGTATCACCCCAAAAGTTCAAATGGGGTAAGAATCTGGGACCAATGGCACGGAACCTTTCATGTAGCAGAAGAACTGAATACACAATGTTCTGGTTTGTATGTTACATTGTTATAACATATGGTATCACTTACCAGCTTCTTGTCCAGGGACAGACTGAGCGGCCGCTGAGCCGAGTGCAGAGCATAGACATAGAAGAAGCGCCGTCCTTGTGGGTCCATTACTGACCTCAGCATCGTGATAGCACAAGGTTCTCCTCATCGCTGCCGGAGATGTGTCCCTCCAAAATCACAGCCAGACCTGGGACCTTTACACTAAATATCAATTGCACAACAATGTGAAAAACAACTTCTGCTCCACCATTTGTGAGAGCGATCAGGAAGGAGGGGGACGGAGTCTGAACGCTCAATGATTTGGAAACATTTGTGTATTAAAGGGATATTACATGTTTGTATCTACAAGTAAAGATAATGGATTTTTTTTTAATAGCGAAAAGGGAGAAATAAAAGACCTTTTAATATAAAACTTTTGATAAAAAAAAAATTAATTCTGTACCATTATCTACCTGCATTCAGCACAGTGGCTTAGTGGTTAGCATTACAGCCTTGCAGCGCTGGGGACCTGGGTTCAAGTCCCAGGGTCAACATCTGTAAAGAGTTTATATGTTCTCTTCGTGTTTGCATGAGTTTCCTCTGGGTCCTCTGGTTTCCACCCACACTCCAAAAACATACTGGTAGGTTTATTAGATTGTGAGCCCCATTGGGGACAGGGAATGATTTGCCAAGTTCTGTGCAGCGCTGCGTAATCTGTGCGCGCTATATAAAGAATTATTATTCTGGTGGTAGATGCCCTTTAATGAAGATGTGAACTGGGCCTAAGATGACTAAAAAATACTGGTTATTCATCCGCTAACTCTGCAAGGGGTTCTGAGCATTGCGGTTCGGAACCATCAGGTTGCCACCAGAACTATGTCTTTGTGCCAGGGCTGTGGGGGATTTCAACAACCTTGGGGGATCTGATTGATACTACCATATACCTTATATACTCGAGTATAAGCCTAGTTTTTCAGCACAAAAAATGTGCTGAAAAACCCAAACTCGGCTTATACTCGAGTCAAAAAAATAAATATATCTAAACTCACCTTTCCGCTGACCCCTGTATATCTTCTGTGCGATCTGTCCGGCAGCAGCGGCAGGCTATATACACTGGGGCAGGGTCTGGCAGGCTATATACACTGGGGCAGGGTCTGGCAGGCTATATACACTGGGGCAGGGTCTGGCAGGCTATATACACTGGGGCAGGGTCTGGCAGGCTATATACACTGGGGCAGGGTCTGGCAGGCTATATACACTGGGGCAGGGTCTGGCAGGCTATATACACTGGGGCAGGGTCTGGCAGGCTATATACACTGGGGCAGGGTCTGGCAGGCTATATACACTGGGGCAGGGTCTGGCAGGCTATATACACTGGGGCAGGGTCTGGCAGGCTATATACACTGGGGAAGGGTCTGGCAGGCTATATACACTGGGGAAGGGTCTGGCAGGCTATATACACTGGGGAAGGGTCTGGCAGGCTATATACACTGGGGCAGGGTCTGGCAGGCTATATACACTGGGGCAGGGTCTGGCAGGCTATATACACTGGGGCAGGGTCTGGCAGGCTATATACACTGGGGCAGGGTCTGGCAGGCTATATACACTGGGGCAGGGTCTGGCAGGCTATATACACTGGGGCAGGGTCTGGCAGGCTATATACACTGGGGCAGGGTCTGGCAGGCTATATACACTGGGGCAGGGTCTGGCAGGCTATATACACTGGGGCAGGGTCTGGCTGGCTATATACACTGGGGCAGGGGCTGGCTGGCTATATACACTGGGGCAGGGTCTGGCAGGCTATATACACTGGGGCAGGGTCTGGCTGGCTATATACACTGGGGCAGGGGCTGGCTGGCTATATACACTGGGGCAGGGGCTGGCTGGCTATATACACTGGGGCAGGGGCTGGCTGGCTATATACACTGAGGCAGAGCCTGGCTGGCTATATACTGGGGAGGCTGTGACCAATGCATTTCCCACCCTCGGCTTATACTCGAGTCAATAGGTTTTCCCAGTATTTTGTGGTAAAATTAGTGGCCTCGGCTTATACTCGGGTCGGCTTATACTCGAGTATATACGGTACTACCATACTACAACATAGCAGTATATGGCGTTTTTGCACATGATCTGTCACAATGTGCCACATTTAAAAAAAAAGAAATTCTGTGTGAAAACTGACCAAAGAAAAATAAGTGTTCAAATACCTTCCTAGAGAAATAAGTGAAACACAAGAAGTTTTGTTATAAAAACATGTTTAATGGGCATTGGCTTGAGATTGATATTATGCAAAGAATTAGTCACAGGCTGAACGCGTTGTTCTTAAGTCCAGACGTCTGATGTACAAGTTATATACAAGCAGCCATTTCACTAATAAATTAATCAAAATCAGTCATCAAGGTTTTCTTTGTCCCCGCAAAAGTTTTACATGTAATTAATAGTTACATAGTCGAAAAAAAAAGACTTAGGTCCATTAGGTCGGATCTGGTTATTCATGTAGAGATGAACAATTTTAGTTTTCTAGATTCGGAATTAACAAAAATTCTGACATCCTGCAGCTGCCACTAGGGGGAGCTCACTGTATCCTACTTATACAATGCAGTCTATAGTAAACAGTACGCAATACATAAAGCACCCCTAGTGGCGACACCAAATTCACAATGTTATTAGAGGGATATTTTGAATTAAAAATATTGATCACTGAAAAACCTGAAAGTGTGGGAAAGTATGTACAAGGATAGAAATTTTTTTTTTTTGATGGAGTGCTTTTAATAATCAAATTCTGACTGTATTCCAGTTTCAATGATTTGAAATGCAGGAGTAGAGTGATATATGTTTTTTGAGGAAAGATTCAGTAGAACTTGATTTATCAAAATTCCTGCTCATTACAGGTTTAGGAGTCCAGTGGGTGGTCTGATTTATCAACCAATCAAAACCACCAACGTGACTCCTAGGTCTATAATAAATTAAAATGCTCATGTTACAATACACAGGGTATAAAACAAAAAGGTTGTACAAATGTATATACAGGGTGTAACAAAATTTGGGGATTCCGTTTGATATTTTAAAGTTGCTCCACCCCAGGGGGTGGGGATAGGAGGCGGAGTTCGGTAACATTGGACAGCTTTTAGTAAAACATTGCATACATCCATTTTCAGAATTTGGATCCAATGGGGCAGATTTACTTACCCGGTCCATTCGCGATCCAGCGGCGCATTCTCTGCGGTGGATTCAGGTTTTCCGGCGATTCACTAAGGCAGTTCCTCCGATGTCCACCAGATGTCACTGCTGCGCTGAAGTTCCCCGAGGTCCGCCGGAGTGCACCATCCTATACTTGGTGAAGGTAAGTGCAAGTCCAGCAACACTTTTTTTTAAAAAATGCGGCGGTTTCTCTGAATCCGTTGGGTTATCGTTTGGCCATGCCCCCCCCCCCCCGATTTCCAGCGCCGATGCGCCACAAACCCGGGGCAATACAGGGAAAAATTGGCGGAAATCGGAAATATTCGGGTAACACGTCGGGAAAACACGAATCGGGCCCTTGGTAAATGACCCCCAATGTGTTTTTATTAAAATATCCCCTTTTTGCACACAGTTAAATTTTTGGTGATTATTGGTCATATGTCACCAAATAAAAAAAAGACTTAAGTCAAATAAATCAAAATTTTTGAAATTTTAAATCTGAATCTGCAACAAAAATGGGGGTTCCCATTTAATATTTATAACTTGCCATCCAGCCCATCCCTGGGGAGTAGGATAAATATTTTAAAAAAATATTTGACAAATATTTTTATTTTTTCAATCCAATGTCCAAGATATTCCATCACCTCGACTTTTTTTTTTTGTTACACCCTACATATTCCTCTACTCATCTTGGTTAAAGGGATATTTTCCCAGAGCTATATTATTTATTTTAAAAAATTCATAAAAATTGCCCATTTAACAAAACATAAGTCAGTACATTCCCATTGGCGCCATTAGACAACGTAAAGCCCAAATTTTTGTAAAACAGAGACAAAAAAAAAAAATCAATTAATGAAATAAGTTTGTAGTCCCTGAACAGTAACATACGGTACATATAAAAAAATTTTTTGGTTTTGGTTAAAAAAAAAATGATAGGCCAAGGTGTTTTTACAGATTTATTGTAACTGGAGTGGTTTCCATGTGCTTTGATATAACCAGCAGTAAGGTCGCCTATTACATACAGATCTTTCTACAACACTATTAGATGTAGAGAAACAAGTAAAACGCAGATTTTTATTTTTTTTTTGCATAGTGCAAATTTAGGCAAGTTATGGCTTTCCAAAGTTTGTGCAGTTCTCACAGCCGCCCACTAGTGGGAGCCCTTCTCCTCTAGTAAATGCTGGAGAAATAATAATAGTCCATGAGCGTTAAAAGTGATTAAAAATGTAAATATTTTTCCCAAAAAAACATTGTAATAACCCTGTAATAAATACCAGAAAAGAAAAAAAAAATTTCTAATGTCATACAAAACTTTTTGATTTTCCTAGTCCATCATTATACATTTCTTATCGTATTTCTCAAATTTAATGTATAAGTTTACAGCAGTTTCTGAACCTTGCTTTACTGTGCAGCAGCTGGGTATTAATCACTGTCCAGTGCAAAATATTATTCACTTGATTGAAATCTACCATCAAAATCCATCTTGATAAACCAGGGACATTACTCATAGATCCAGGCACCGGGACTGTGGTAATCTTCTTATATTTGTTATCCAAGGCCTGCTTCCTTCTGAAATCAACTTTTAAAATTATTCTAATGAGACAGAAGGTTTCTTGGGGTGTTACCGGAGCCCCTCTGTGCTGTAGCTTCACAGACTGTTACGCTGTGCAGGAGCATTCCCCTCCCTTCACACTGTGCGAGATAGCAGAAGGCAGATGGAGGGGGGGAAGTGCTGAGGAAACAGGGATGGGGGTGAGACGGTGTAACAGCCTGCAAAGACAGAGCACAAAGGGGCACTACCATAGCACTACTGGCTCATTAGCATAATTGGATAACAAATATAAGATTACAACAGTTATGGTGCCTGGATCTATGAGTGTCTACAGTTTATCGTGCTGGTAGATTTCCTAGATTCCTAGATTTAAAAAAAAAAAAAATTAAAAAAATTAAATGCTAAAAAATAAAGGCCATCTCCAACTTTGCAACAAATTCTGTAACTGCCCCAGAGAATGTAAAAAGAAAAATTAAACTGCTCTCTATGGTAACAGACTACAAACAAACTGTGTAGTCTGATCCTGCTGTGATGCTCTCATATCTGTCCCATACTTTTTACTTATATAAATTAGGTAATTTAGCAAGTAGTAGGACTGCAGGAGGAGAGGTCACAGGTCAGTTAATCTGGGGACCCCTTGGTTAAAGGGGTCGTCCAGAGGTTGATAAAAATATCTGTTATCTTCCAAAAACAGCGCCACACCTGACCATGGTCTGTGCCGGTATTGCAGCTCAGCTGTATACAGATGAATGTAACTTGGATGCAATGCCACACATTACCCAGTTTTTGGAAAAAAAGGAGCCATGTATTTCAACCTCCAGACAACCCCTTTAAGGCTGCATCCACAAAACGGCAAAAAATTAAAAAGCAAAACTATTTAAAATGTTTCTAAAATGTGTAGATTCTCTTGGGCAATAACAAATACGTTGCAAAGGTGAAGTCCGAAATATGGAAACAGACCGCCCCCCCCGCCTCCCCAAAAATTATAGGCACTTCAAAGAATTACACATCTCTTACTCACTCCAAGAGGATTTGTTCAAATCTCCTAAGATTTTTTTACACAAGGCCAAACTCCAAACATTACAGTAAGTTTTATCCCAAATCTGTGCTAATAAATAATCAGATTTTACATTAAAATACACATCATTTCCTTCTGTTCCGTTATAGTACCAAAAAAAATAAAAAAAATCTAGAAGAAAATTTTCATGGCATTCAGAATCGCGCAGCTTTCTATACATTACATACACGCACAGGAAAATTCCCTTTATCCGGCACTGAGAATCAGGAATTCATCTAAAAAAAAATCTAAATAAATCTAAAAGGCCTATTACAGGAGTTTTTTTTTTTAATCACTTATTCCTAAGATCAGAATGGATAGGAGCTGCAATACCAAGCACAGCCACTACACAATGCAAAGCGCTGTGCTCAGTAGACTGAAGAAGCCGCAAAACACTACAGCGCAGGAGCGTGGGTGAATGTTATACCTCTACCAATCGGATATTAAATTACTTTGATTAAAAGGCTCTTGAATAGCCCTTTAAAAAGAAATCTTTTAAAGGGGGTATTCACTAACTCATAGATCCAGGCACTGTGACTGTGGTAATCTTCTTACATTTGCTATTCATGGCCTCCCTCCTTCAACTTTTAAAATTATTCTAATGAACCAGAAGGGTTCTGAGCGGCTTACCAGAGCCACCTCCGTGCTACAGAATCACAGGCTGTTACACTGTGCAGCACTTCGCCCACCTATTGTGTGCCGAATCTGCCTGATGTGATCACACATCACATGCAGCAGAGGTAGAGAGATGGGGGATGTGTTTAGGGAGCAGGGGGGAGAGGAGGCAGTGTAACAACCGATGAATCTGCAGCACAGAGGTGCTCTGGTAACACTCCCCAGGGCACTTCAGCCTTGGTTATGAGGTCTATCATGATGGATTTTGATGGTATACTTCCTATAAGCTTTTGTTACATTATTTGGAACACTACACTGCAAATCTGAAAAAACCAAAAGGCGGTTTATCAGACCCTCTGGATCATTCATGAAATTCTACACATAAATATGTCTATCAAAAATATCTGCACCTTGATTCTCCGCTGAGTGCTCCATGATAGATCTGCACTGTGTTACTGAATAAGTTACTGAAGATCTAACTTTATTTAAAGGGATCCTCTTGTTATTGATGACCCATTTTTTCTCTGTATAACACCCTCTTACACAAGATAAGGTGGGTGATCCCCCGTTACAGATTTGGCATTCATCTATTAACTATGGCTGTTTAAGAAGGATATCAACACCCGATTCGGGAATCTCCCCGATTCTGGTAAGGAACGATGTAAATCTTAAGCTTCTTAAAGGGATCATGGTGCACCGGTGAGTGTTGTCTTTACTTAGAGGGCCATTATATCATTATGTGCCCTACTTGTGCTCAGACCCATAAAGTGGGGAGAGCTGCAATACCATGCACAGCCACTCTACAATGTGTGGCGCTGTGCTTGGTAAAAAGTGAAGCAGCCAAAAGATTTCAGTCTCTTCTTGCAGAAGTTTGGCATTAATGCCAAAGATGCATTAAAAAGAAATTCCGGAATACCCCCTTCTAGAATTCCACGTCTAATCCTATCAGAAGATGATGTTGTGTAGAGTAGAAGCAGCTACAGAACAGACAAGAAACTAAGGTGCAGATAATACGCTAACTGGAGCATCACGTTTCCATAATACCACATCCCTTACATATGGAACCAAATGTACCATAATTTTTTTGTCAAAAACATTCTTCAAATGTATCAAAGTTTAGAGAAAACAAACACAAAAAAAACTATTCTAATAACAACCCTAAAATCTAAATTTGGCTTGGTAAGAAAAAAAACAAAAACAAAAAACATTTGTCAAGTATCCAAAAAAACTTGAATGCATTGGTTTTCTGTTAAGTAGTAGTCATCCACAAAAAAAATAAGACCGCATCTGCAGAGCAGATAAAAACAACAGAAAAACACAGCAATAAAAAAAAAATTCTTTGTGCAAAATTAAGATGCAAAAAAAATGTTCAAAACCGTCCTTAAGAATAATCAATCATGGACTCCATCTGATCCTCTGCGCGCCTGTACCGGACTGAAGAGGTGAAGGTATGTCTCCTCCTATAGAGATAGACGAGTAACCCGATGAGGAGGACCACAATCAGGGACACCGCAAACGCAACTGCAGCTCCTGTACCACTGGATCCTATGAGAAGACGAAAAACATGGACATTATGGGGTTAATGAGAAAACACCTTCCTCTCCATCCCCTACATTAGATTACTAGTCCTCCCCAATTCCTGCACATGGGCGCAAGTAGTGAGTGATGGAGCATATACCGAGACTTCACCGGTACCGTTGTGCAGGCACATGTCAGTACATAGAAGCAGAATAGTATTTTGCACATGCACTGAGCTGATGACAGGTTCCCCATTCATGACAAGGCCAAAAAGCCCATCAAAATCAACCATGATAAACCGGGAACACTTACTCATCAATCCAGGCACAGTGACTGTGGTAATCATCTTATGTTTGGTATCCTTCCTTCTAAAATCAACTTTTAAAATTATGCAAATCATTATCAGAAGGGCTCCTCAGTGCTGTAGCTTCACAGGCTGTTACACTGTCTCCCCTTCATACTACCCCTGCTACTGCCTAATGTAATCTCACACCACTGGAGGGGGAAGTGCTCCTGCACAGAACAGGAGGGCTCTGGTAAAACTCCCTAGAGCCCTTTTGCATAAATTAAAAGTTGATATTAGGAGGAGGCCATGGGTAACAAATATAAGAAGATTACCACCTTCCCGGGGCCTGGATCGATGAGTAAGTGTCCCAAGTTGATCATGCTTGACTGAGGGTAGATTTCCTTTAAGGACCATATTAGGAGTAACCAGGAGAGAACTTACTCAGAGGCGATTTGCAGACCACTCTCCCGTAGCCTGGTGCACATGGGACTTTACTCCACGTTCCTGTCTGAGGCGACAGTATAACACACAAGCCTGTTCCTTCTTTCTGTGGAGACCCCCAGTTTGTATACTGCACTGCTGAGCCATCCAGCCACACAGACTTCTGACCTAAAGGGAGAGACCAGACAGGATCAGTCCGAGGCATCTACATTCATCTACACATTCCCACCTTCCAGCTTAATTACATGCAAACCTTATAAATAATGTCACTATGCTGTGAGCCAACAGATCACAAAAATTCTAACTAATAGAAGCAATTTAGCAATATTCAGGAAGCAGGATTCATGAGTCCTGTGTATTCACGAGCACGACCCCCCCCCCCCCCCTGTGCCACAGTTATTGGCAGCTGAATACAGAGTCTCTAAATAAAAGCAGCTGATAAATTAATGTGATAAGGTTTTGGGAGGTCAGAAGAAGAGGGGGGATGCTATCCTTATAAATACACTGGACTCATAAAGTGTGTCTCAGGTTCTGCAAGTCTCTAGTTGGGCCAGATTTATCACTGTGATGATAAATTCTGGAGCAGCATAAGACTGTCTCTTCCTACTTTAGACTTTCTTTTAGTTGGTCTAAACTGCGCGCCAGAATTTTGGGTGCACGGAAGTTTTTCCATAGACCACGCCCTTTTCCAAAAGACCACTCCCTCTTAGTAGGACAAGTCGCAAAAGTGCCAAAAAAAGGTCTAAAAGCCTTGATAAATGTGGTGCAAGGCATTTTATACAGTTTTGTTGGCACAAAACCACCAGAATTGTGGCACCAGTGCATTAATACATTCCCCCCTGTTAGACATGACTTATTTACAAAACTTATTCTTTCATCACTTTAAATGGAAGGAGCAAAAATATTTGAATCACATTTAAAATGTATATAAAATATATATATTTTTTTATTTATTTGGAGACTATTCACAAAAAAAAAAAAAAAAAAAATCACAAAATATTTCAGAATGGACACAACCCAAATCTAACAGTTTATTGTAACTCACTTGTCAATGTTGCTGTTTAGACTGGGACATGTTGATCAGAGCAATAACCAGGGGTCTAGATAACCAGGATGGGTGACGTTACACAGAGTCAGTGCTCTGTATGCCCATCCCCCATCACTCTCTGGAGGAGGAGCTGCACACCACCCCCTCCTGTGATGGGGGACTGATCACACCCATCCCACATTTCTGTCAACAAACTCTCATTGCAGCAGCCATAAAGCAAAAACATAAAGGACACCGGTCCCATCAATATGGTTGGAGAAAGTGTTTTTTTTTTTTTTTTTAGTAAGGGCAAAACAAATTATTAAGATTTTGTAAGATTTACCAGCCGAGGTGGAATTGACTCCAAGCCAAATTCTTTGTGTAACATAGTGATCGCTGCTCAGATATTTGCTTACAAAGTCATTTTCCTCCTCATCATTTATAGACAGCAGGGTGGCGGTGGGATCTGTAAGAGAGGACAGAATTAGACAGTGGTCTGACTATACAGAGGGGCTGCACGGTACCGGATGAGTCTGCTGTAACTGCTTTGAGATTGCTTTTCCATTGCAAAAAACTAAAAATTAAGAAACTACCTGGTACAGAGCATTTTTTTTAGTAGCTTCTTCAGGCTAGGAACCAAGTGATCCGACATTGTACTGTTGTGTCACATGTCAAAACTGCTCAGCTCTGATTGGTCAACACCCATTGAGCCGCCAAAAGGAGAAACCGGTATTTTCTGTTGTTAAACTTTTATCATTTTTTTTTTTTTGGTAGCCACATGAAAACTAATCCGTGGGAAAGTTTTCTAAATCAAACTACGGAAGCTTAAAAGGACAATATGTCAGCAGCCTTAGCCATACAAAGCTGTATACAGTGGCAGGTATTGTGCCTGGAGAACTGTGTAACCATTCTTTTGGGTGTCTTGTTAGTAACAGCAGGACTGTGAAAAATGCATTGAAATTCCAGAATTGTAGCTGGACTTAAAGTACTTTGGCGCACTGATGTGTGAGATATCTTCAGTATACAGTTGCACAGCCTTCTGCCCTCCCCCCTGAGTAACTACTGTAATATTCAGATACAGCTGTTACTCAGAGCAGAGGCATATGTGGTATGTTCGGTGAAGAGATCCCACTTACAGCTGTAATGTTATTTCTATTTTGTAATAATTACACAGCTCTATAGGCTCAATATCCAACACTGTCTGCTGCTTTGTGTGGCCAAAACGGAGGACAAATTACCTTTGCTCACACAATTTATTTCCTGTCCCTCAGCAATAGGCTGTAATCTCTTGGGCTAAGCTGCAGCAAGTGTTCAATATTCCAGCAGCAGCAGCTCGGCTCCTCTAAATCCACACTACACCTGTTACATGGGTTCACAACCTATTTCTTTTGCAGATTATGGAGAATAGACAGCTGCACCGTCTGCCGGTAGCCTTAGATCGATGACCTGTTCCTTCTGTCCCAAACTAAAAGTTAATCAAGGTAAGACTAGAAGTATAATAGTGTTGTTGTATAAAAGAACAGAAGATCTAGAAGATAAGGCAAGAAAGTAGCAAGGAAGTAGGTTATGTGTGCAATATGGAAGTAAAGAAAGCCAAAAAGATTCCTCAAAAATACTGATGAAAATTTAGTGCAAACTCCTGGCACAAGAACTGATAAGGCAGATCTACATGAAATGGATGACGTACCCACAGTCTGACATATTTTGTTGGCCTCCGTATTGTTAAACACAGAATAGTTGTAAATTTTTACATCAAAGCCGTAGCAGAAGTCCTTGTGGCTGACCCAGTGTCCGGAGCCGGGCGTTTTGGGACATTGTTCATCTTTTGTAGCAAGTTTTGATTGCACTAGAAAACAAGAAAGTATTCAAGATGTAAAACCATATCCAACCAAACCCTAAAGGGGTTTTCCTACTAAGAAAAGTAACTAACTTGCTGATCAGAGGGGGTCTCAGTGCTGAGACCCGCAAGATCGCGAAAACGAGGGCTCCATTGATGATGCTGACCGAAATTGCCGAGCGCCGTGCTCACCAATCACCGTCAGCTCCATAGAGATTAATGGAGCAGAGCGGTCACATGTGAGACCTGGAAACTCAGTAGCTTCCATGAGGATAAATCTCGACTGCCAATTCTGACAAATCCCAGATAAATTACCAGAATTCTCATAAATGATCAATATGATAACTTACGTGCAGACTCATTCTTATAACAGATTGCACCATCTACACGCTCGCTACAGTTCTTCACTTTCCAGGCTCCTTTAGTATCCAGATGGACGCAGTTTCCGAGATTCAATTTACTTTCTAAGTGTTTGGTTGCGTAGTTGGTTTCACTCCCATCCGACCACTCCATACCGGTTCCCTATTAGTCAAAAACATTCATAGTGAGAGTTTTCAATGCAGCCGACCAGGATTCCCTGCGGGATCAGTTCAGAACTTATTTGTGCAATTTGTCGTAACGACACAAATAGTTACAAGGCCAGGGGTGTAATATAAAGGGTGCATAGCGTGCAGAGACACCCAGACTTAGGGGGTGAACAGGACAACATTACACCAGTTTAGATCAGTCCTATAAATAATGCATTGAAGTTGGGGGATCTGGCACAAATTTTACAATCGCCTTAAAGGGGTTGTTCAGCCAAAGCAAGTAATGATCTATATAACGGATCTTGCTGATCGATTGAGTATGAGAACCAATCTGGAGAACGGGGTCCTGTCTTCTCTTATGTTATGATCCATTACCAGCAGTCAGATCCCCCATTGATCTTCTTGTTAATGGAGCAGTAGGTCACACATGTGCATTGCTGCTCCATTTATTCTCTAGGTGACCGACTGAAGAAGTAGCCAAATACAGCCCTCGGCCATCTCTGGCAGTAAGCATAAAATGAATGGAGAAACCACTTTATTCACAAGAGCAATGGGAGGATTCGCTGACAGGTCCAACTGCTAGGACTAAGGCTGCATCTAAATGAACGTATGGGAGACGTATGTACAGCCACAAGCTTGCGGCCATACATACGCCCCCCCATAGACGGCAATGGCCACACAGAGTGATACGGTGCCGCACATGTGCAACACATTACCGCTCTGTACAAGGGAAAAAGATAGGACATGTCCTATCTTTCCCCATGTTACGGCCCGTACGCTGTGCATCTCTATGGAGAAGCATCTTGCGGCGGACGTATGCCTGCCCGGCAGTAGCCATGCGGCCATACATTCGTCTGAATGCAGCCTAAGGCTACATTCACACAAGCGTATGGGGGACATATGTCACCCATAGACGGCAATGGTCCGTCTGGTATACATTCATCTGAATGAAGCCTAAATTGTAACTTGCTGATGTGGCACAGCCCCCTAAAGGTTAAGCCTTTGCCCAATGCAAGGATCTTATACAGCAGACGGACAGTGTGGGTGCCCTCAAGAGAAAGGGTGTGTAGGATCGCTCTATAGGTGGTGGGCTCACTTTCCAAGGTCTGAATACTTACATCATTATTCCACAGTCCGATCCACACTGGAAACCCATCCTGCCTGACGTAACGCTCCAGCAACAACTGCTGGTGCTCGCTGTGCACGCTGGCCAGGTGACCGTCATTTTGTTTGCATTCGCTCACCGCTTCAGTCCACGTCAGCTTCTTTTTCAGAAAAAAGTATGAGGAATCTAAATAGGGGATAACTGATGGCATCGGCAAAATGTACTGTCCTTCAGAACCTTAAAAAGAGTGAAAGAATATTACATGTTCCACATCAATTCTGAAGATATACAAAAAGGCATAAAAAGGAGACTAAACACAGAGCGGAGCATTGAGTTTTCCGTTCTCAGTCTTGAGGACTTCCTAAGGGTGGCAAACCAAGTGGGAAGATATGGGAACCTCCATTCAACTGACCAGTGGGGGTCCCAGAAGTCAAACCTCCAACAATTAGATTAAGGCCCCAAAAGTCATAATCATAAACCACCCATTCCTCTACTGGACCCTATCTACAAAAGCCCCATTTACAAACTTAAAAAAACCTTTGGAGCAATTACCTTTTTCGATTTTGCAGGCCACAATAGAGTGTTGTTGAAGGTATACTAGCTGGAAATCCTTTGGGTTGGGATACATATCCCAAAAGCCATCAAGTCTCATTGCTGCATAAAAGTTGTCCTTTGTTACATTTGGTCGTCCATCCCTCCAATTGGAGAACTGAACAAAGGTCTCATCATGCCAACGGAAACTATTGACTAGGAGAGGGGAAAACAGAGTTAATCTACAAGTGTAACTAAATGCTTTGGATCCAAAGTATTAGAAAGATCATGAAACAAATCGGCTATCTCTATCTATGCTCAAGAGATAGATTGATATTAATTTATATCGCCTGTATAGTAAATGGAAAGCCACCACTAGATGGAAAAGATCATTACAAGTTAAACTGAAAATGTAGGCAACAAGCTCCACCTAGTGGTGGCTGCAGGCAGTCAGATTTGTATACATCTTCACTTTCTTAGTTGTAATGAATATTCAATGCAGTAGGATTATATATTAATTGAGTACACTTGAGTACACAATGAAGCCACTTTCAGATGGGCATGTTGATCTGGCAGATCTTGCTCTTGGCAATTTTGCTATGCTCCTTCTTGCAGCTCAGATCCCAATGATAACTGCAATATGCAAGTAGCCAAATGATGCAGACTTACCTTTCTCATCATAAACGAGTCCTAACCAAACCCACTTGGCCAGGTCCGTGTACGGCTGCAGATGATTAAAGACAAACTGGTTTTCATCCTCATCTCTTATGCTCAGGACATAGGCATCCGGATCTGTAATACAGGGCACTCGGTGAGAACTTTTAGTAACAGGTCGCTAATACATCAGGGTTAACAAGTCGATAATAGATATCGCGAGAAGAGACAAAAGAACATAAGAAAATGACAGACACGTACCCAGGGCGTGGCAGGCGTATCTGCTCCCACTTGATTGCCATCTTTTGTGTGTTAACAGAAAGGCATAACAGTTATTTCTGTATGGGATCCATACAGTGTCCCCAATCGTATGAGGACAGTCTACGTGGTCTGGAGACTTATCCGCAGGTTTTTCTGTAAAATATTAAAAAAAAAAAACAATTTATACTAGGATTGCAAAAATTATGACCATACGTATTAAAGTAAATGCAGTTTTGTAGATCTTTACATCTATGGCACTGGTAGTTTTCTGCAGTGATCCTGCCAAGTCAAGCTTAAAAAAGGCCAGCACCGGGACCCTGGAGAAGAGGATTATGGATGGGTATAGTATAGTTTAATTTTTTAATTAAAGGTATAGTTTAATTTTGCTTTAGATTAGTGGTAGATTTACTTTAAAGGGGTTGTTTATATGCCCCCAGAGGGTATAAAAATGACAAACAAACTCACTGTTGCTCACTGCTCAGTACCTCTGGTCACCGTCGGCATCTGTTTGTACAGAGAGGCTCAGCAGTGACAGCATCAACCAGTGAGCTCATGTATACAACCAGAGCCACACTACACCAGAACGCTGGAGAGAGGAGAGCACAGCTTGTTTGATCATTCTGCACCTCTTTTTATACAAAAAATAAAACATGAGACACCCAAATTGGCAAACAATTTATGGAGAGGCATCAACGTAATTAACGTACAAATGAGTTTCAAGCGATATAGTGGGCCACCAAAAAGTGGGGCTGACTGGGACAATCTGATCCTACCGTAGGAAGAGCAATGGATCTACATGATGGACTGTATCCAACCAAAAGGCCTGGATGATATGTTATCCATTACCCGTTTTATCTGAGTCATTTGACTCCCTTATAATTATTTTTTGGCCATACCCCCCCCCATCTTCTTTCCAAGGACCCCAGAAACCCTTTCATATAGAAGAATGAACTGACTAGCGTCTTGTATGTCAGGTTGTCATTCCCTGTTGGGACACCAGTTTTAGACTCCCTTTGTTCTCCCTATTGTTATTCCAACACTGAGTCATCTTCAGTAGCCTCTGTTGTATGCCCCATGCTGTTCTAATCCGTCCCCTTCATGGTAGGAGGCAAAGGCTTACTTAGTGGGACATAACAGACTGCCCCTGGTATCTGGGAGTCACAGCTCTCTGTTTTCCATGTTCCATCCAAAGCAATAAAAGTGCAATCTCCCTCTTGAGTTCCTTCTGACCATCGATTCAGAGTGACCAGGCTCCCGTCCTGCCATCTGTAGTGGATGCCATCCTGGTATAATAAACATTACAGAACATAAAACATGACATGTAAAATGCTTTAAGTCATACACAACAAAAAAAACCCTAAAAACTTACATCACGGCTGGAGAGTCCTATCCACATGGGTTGACCCACTTGACCAACAGTGGCCGTGATGAAGGAGAGCTGGTAATAGTCGGTTATACTGACAAGCTCCATGTTTTTGCTCTTACATTCAGACAAAGCTTCATACCAGGTCATATTTTTTTGAACAAATGTATAGTTTTGCTCCTTGTACTTTACATCTCCTGGAACACTAGTTGGCGTAGCTGGGCCTTGGTTAACTGAGAAAAGAGAAGGTCAATATAAATTTAAAAAGTCTTTTTGGAAGTTGTATATGGGGATTGTCGGTGAAGTCTTAGTGGCAGTTCTCTCCTGCATCGGGGTTTCCGTTACTTTCTGTTATCGGTCTTATGGCCCTTTTGTTCCCCATAGACTTCCATGTCTGGAAGGGGTAGCTTCCATTATTCTTCACAAGGGGTTATCCAGGTTTCTTAAACAAAATAAAAACTACTGCAAATATTGAAAATATTTTTAAAAAAAATTATCCACACCCCACCAGTTACATTTTTTTCTTGCATTACAAATATTTTTAGTAGTTTATATATTATAGAATCTGGATAACCCCATTAATAGAAACTTTGGGATTTTGTAATTCAGTATCTTCCTTAATTCTTGCATCTATTAGTCCAGCTTTGACAGTGAAATTACGTTTTTTTTTTGTTCCAGGCTCGGGCTGAATATTGGGGCAGGTCATCAAATGGCGCAGCCACTACACAGAGCGTATGCACTGCTTTCTCTATTTCGTAGTCCTGGCCCCAGAGATAGTCAGTGCACAATCTGGGTTAGGGTACCGATCTAATACACATGACCTACCTTGAGGCCAAAACACTGACCCCACACTTAAAAAAAAGCCCCTTTAAAGGGGCTTTCCAAAGTACATAAATATAGCCACAGGATAGGCAATAACAAGGTGATCTGTGAGAGTCCAAATGCTGAGACCCCTAATGTTCAAGAGAACCGGATCCCCAGCAATCCAGAGAACAGGAATCCTGCTCTTATGCTCCATTTGCTGTGTATGGGATTGGTCAGAAAAGGGAAGCGCCGTGCTTGGCCATTTCTGTGATTCCATCAGTGAGAACTGAGCCCCTTTTCCCGTGCTCGTGAAGTCGGGCCCTCATTGATCAGCTAGTTACCCCCTATCATTAATTTAAAACTTGGGACGACCCCATTAAATAATAATATGTTCCACTGATGAAGGTTACCGGCATCTCTTTGGCAGATGGACACGTAATGCTCCTCCGAACAAGGTGTAAAGTCCCATGTTCCAACAAATGTCGACTTGGGATCGTTCAGGAAAAACACACACTGCTGATTTTTTTCCATGTTAAAAGGCTGGGGAGGAAAAAAAAAAAACTTTTAGTATCAGAAAAATAAACAATTATTTTTAAATCTGTAACCTCTAAAACGCAGTCCTTACATCATATGGAAACTTCTTTAACCTTCCATGTAATAGCGGATGGAAGTTTGCGTACGTGACCTCCGAGCCGTCAACCCAAGTGTTCTTGTAAGCGTTCAGGGCAAGTTTTAGACCAATCCAGAATTTTTGTTGCAAGTCTGGACTCAATGATGTGATATAATCTAAAGAGAAAAATAAAAAAAATGTTACATAGACGGGAAGTTTTTGCAACATTCTGACTATGGATCATGTGGTCTCCTTCTCTCAAGAGTTGGAGCATAGTCGCATCATGTGACTGGGGGGCTGGATGCCTGCTGCTATATTATAGGGATGAGGATCATGTCAAATGGCAAATGACTTTGGTGAATCAGCAGACCCCCCAAAGACTGAGGGGGCTGGATATCTTTATAGAAATCTACCATCAAAATCAAGCATGATAAACATTGACAGTGACGGTGGCAAAACTCATATACAGGCAGTCCCCTACTTAAGAACACTCGACTTACAGACGACCCCTAGTTACAAACGGACCTCTGGATATTGGTAATTACTGTTCTTTAGCCTTAGGCTACAATAATCAGCTGTAACAGTTATCACATGTGTCTGTAATAAAGCTTTATTGATAATCCTGGTTCTTATGACAATCCAACATTTCTAAAATCCAATTGTCACAGAGACCAAAAAAAAAAAATGTGTCTGGAACTACAATTATAAACTATATAGTTCCGACTTACATACAAATTCAACTTAAGAACAAACCTACAGAACCCATCCTGTACGTAACCCAGGGACTGCCTGTATTTGGTATCCATGACCTCCTTCCATCTAAAATCAACTATTAAAATTATGCTAATGAACCAGAAGTGTTCTAGGGGTATTACCAGAGCCCCTTTGTGCTGTAGGTCCACAGACTGTTACACAGAAGCATGTGTGTGCTAAAAAACCATCTGCTGTTGTAAGATTACAGCAGGAAGAGGCAGGGAAAGTGCTGAGGGAGCAGGGCGAGACGTGTTCCTGCACAGTGTAATAGCACAGTGTAATAGCCTGTGAAGTCTGAGCACGGCTGGGCTAGGATAACGCCTCCCAGTGCTCCTCTGGTTTATTAGCACAATTGTAAAAGTTGAATTTAGAAGGAAGAAGGATAAAAAATGTAAGAAGATAACCCCAGTCACGTTGCCTGGATCTATAAGAAAGGAAATCTACCATCAAAATCCATCATGATACACTTAAAGTACAGCAGCCTGAATCCAGAAACAACTGTATTAAATTTTTAAAGGGATTTTCTTGTTTTGCTCAAAAATAAACTCAGTAAAATTATGGACAATATAATGGGTGCCCAATGGTCTCTATTGTAGTCAATAAGTCCCTCTAAGCTCCATTATTTTAAATATTCAGGATTTCCTTTACTTTTGTTCTGATACTTAAACAGAGAAACACAATGGGAGCCCGTGAATGTAGTGTCACTGTCACACCAGCTGATTGTCTTACACCCGTCCCATTAGCCTATTACTGAGCTCTCAGGTCTGGTAATATAGTAACAAGGAAACCAATATGTCTCACAACCTTTTCTATTTCACCCAATCCTTACCTTGCTCAAGTTGGTCTGAGATTGTGGGAAGAGTGCCCCCAAATGAGTGGCAATATAAAGAAGCGTTATAGAATGATAGGAATCTAGCAGGAACCTTCATAAGGCACTAAAAGTAAGAGACAAACAGTAGGTGTTAGAGGGTTGGTGTGGGGACACTGCCGAGAGGATGTAACATATACAGTCTATATACCATAAAATATTCAGAGTTCATGGGTAATGGGAAAAGAGCCTCAACATTCCAAAATATAGAATCCATTTTGGGTTTGGCTAAAGTATAACTCATTAGACTGCAATTTTCACATGGCTCAATAGTGATTCATTTATAAGATGGGCTCTAGCCAGAATACTGGTGCCAAAACTAAAACAAAAAGTTATGCCAACCCCTTAGATGCCATGGTGTAATCTGACCACAGAATCAGAATAGTTAATGGTCTCTTATTGATCACTGACCAAATTGCCAGTTCTCTTTTGTGTAAAAAAAAACGGAGACTGTCACCTCAGATACTGATCTAGCGCCATATTTAAAGACACAATGGGGCAGATTTACTTACCCTGTCCTGTCGCGATCCCGCAGTGCGTTGTCCGATGAGGATTCGGGTCTGCCGCAATTTACTAAGGTCGTGCGCCCGAGTTCCTGCATCCGTCGCTTCTGCGCCGTGGTCTGCCGGAGTTCACCTTCTTCTTCCCGCTGCTTAAAAGTGCGTGTCTTGCAACACATTTCTAATTGTTAAATCCTGCGCGTTGTCCGAATCCGTCGGGTAGTCCGACGGCCCGCGCCCCCCCCCCCCCCAACCGGAGATTTCTGTCGTGTGCAAGCTGGCGCCGATGCACCAAAATCCGATCACTTTCGCCAAAATCCCGGGGCAATTTGGCGCAAAATGGAAATCGTCGGGAAACATAAGTAAATGAGGCCCAATGTCTGAAATACGTTAACTGTGACTTGCTGAAAGGGGTCAGACCAAGGTAGAAGGTGAATGGTGGACACTGGCATCTACATTTTCGAAAGGAGTCATCTACAGAATCACTATTTGCCTCCTTATATAACCCAGAGCTACATTTCCCTGTGTATGTTCTGGGTTATGTATACTGCCAGCAGCCCACTAGTATCACAAGTATCAAGAAGCCGTCTTTCATTTCTCGCCTACCTTATTTCCAAACAATGTCATATTTTGCGGGCAGCTTCTAGAAGAGTTGATTACTTTGGTCGTCTCCATTTCCAGGAGTGAAATGTTTTGACTTTTACATATAAAGGGGAGCTTCGCATTGCAATGTACTGCTTTAAATTGGTCTGTGGAATTAAAACATTACATATTTTAACAAGTAATCAAGTCATAAGACAAAGGAACTGGCATCTGCTTCGTTAACACACTTAAAGGGAACCCGCCATCAGAAAATGGCCTAATAAACCACTACTAGTATGTTGTCCAGCAGTTGAAGAGCTTATAGATGATGTTTCTTTCATGGCCCAGCTTGGTGGCATTATTAAAAAAAAAATCTACTTTGAAGTGAGATGAAAGTTGTATGTATAAAGTCAGGAAGGCGGAGAGTTTAACACGGAAGTCAAGCTCTCTCCATCTCTGAACACCTCCTACCATATAAAGCCGGACTTGAGGAGATCTGGTCAATGATATGCCTGGATGCAGGACCATCAATTACAGTGAAGGGGGCGTTCTGAGGCAGGGAAAGCTTGACTTCAGTGTTAAACTCTCCTCCTCCTTGACTTCATAAAACCAATTTACACCTCGCTTCATAGTTGATTTTCTGGATGATGCCACCACACCTGGCCATGAAAGAAACATGATCTAGAAGCTGCTCAGCTGCTCCAAAGCATACTGATAGTGGTTTATTAGGCCAATTTTTCATAACAGGTTCCCTTAAAAGGAATAGGTATGAAGAAAAGCAAGAGACTAAGTCCCCTAATCAGGATCCATGCTTCTTGGCCAAGAAGGGTGGTTACAAACAGAAATGTGCACTTTTGGGAGACCTGTCCTGCATTGCATGAGACAATTAAAGGGGCATTTCATTATAAAGGGGGCCATGCTGGGCATTTCATTATTTGTAGGGCAGCACAGTGGGTAGCACTTCTGCCTTGCAGCACTGGGGTCCTGGGTTCAAATCCATACTAGGCATTTCATTATAAAGGGGGTCATACTGGGGATTTTTATTATTAAGGGGGCCATACTGGGGATTTTTATTATTAAGGGGGCCATGCTGGGCATTTTTATTATTAAGGGGCCATGCTGGGCATTTTTATTATTAAGGGGCCATGCTGGGCATTTTTATTATTAAGGGGGCCATGCTGTGCATTTTTATTATTAAGGGGGCCATGCTGGGCATTTTTATTATTAAGGGGGCCATGCTGAGCATTTCATTATTAGGGGGACCAGGCTGAGCATTTCATTAGAAAGGGGGACCATGCTGAGCATTTCATTATAAAGGCCCATGCTGGGCATTTCATTACTAAGGGGGCCATGCTGGACATTTCATTAATGAGTGGCGGCTGCTGTAGATATTTTATTGATGAGGGAAGGCTGATGCTGGAGATTTCACTGTCAAGGGGAGACTGCTGAACATTTTATTTAATAATTGCTGCATTTAGCAACCTAGGCTAATACTTGAGTCATTAAGTTTTCCCTGTTTTTAGTGGTAAAATTAGGTACCTAGGCTTATACATGGGTACATACATTACTATATGAAGAAATTGCTTGAAAATTGGACAGTGAAAGTTTCAATTGCTAAGGATTTCTGCAGTGGGGCACAGTGTGTGGGGCTTGTAGTTAGGGGACCCTTCTATCCAGAGCAAATGCTTTAAATAATAATAATAATACGCCCCATGCCAAACACACGCAGCACAACGTAGTTTGATAGATTCCCAATAAGCTGTATCTGAATAATATACCTGGAAAATGGCTTAAAGCAGAAATACTATGACATTCTCTTCCAGCTGAGCCGTAGACCCGATAAAGCACAAACCTAAAATGAGATTAAAACAGAGACAGGAGAAGAATAGTGAGAATCATGTCAGAAAATAAATATTGTATGTGGATCATTATATAGGATCTTTAAAACATAAAAAAACAAACCTAAGCAAACAAAGCATGTCCAAGGGTTTTTTGGCACATTTGACTCTTTCTTGATTTCTTATCCACAGGATTAGGGATAAGAGTCTGATCAATAGGACCCCCGACGGTCAAAAGAAAAGGGCACACAAATGCCCTACACAGTGTGAATGAAGTTGTGTATGGGTCACCATTCACTTCTATAGTAATGTAAGATTGTCCATTGTAGCAGATCCACAGAAGCGAATAGTCATGGTGAAATGTGTGTGCAACCCCCGCTCCATTCACACGAATGATTTGCAGGTCCCCAATCTGTGGATTGCTGCCAGTCCTGAAGGTTGTACCCCATACAAACAGAAACTTATCCTCTATCCTGTGACTATGGGATGTGTAATTTGTAGGACCTGTATGGTTCCTTTCACAACTAAAATAATGGAAATGCCATATACTTGATAGAGACAGAAACCCAGTGGACCTTACGGACTATAATTCGGCCCATTGAGAAACCTATGTCGAACCCAAAATTTTAGTGGACAAAAAGACAGAAGAATATTTGCCACAAAATACAAATGTTACCATGTAACTGTTTTTACTTCTAGGAAATCCCCCATCACGAATCTACTTAATGAAGAAGACCTCGTGGTCGATTCCTCACGGATGCATTATCCCAAAACAGATTTTATATTCCCTAATATGCAGCATTTGGCCTAAAAAAAAAGTTATCATATTAATATGTAAATTACCTGCAGAGGCTACTTGGGGTGTGGAGTAGCCTCTGTGAGCTCTGGGGGATAAAGCTATTCCACATCCCGAGAATCCCTGCACATTCGCCTCCATGCCGATTGTGAACATGGCGGCACGGCCCACGCTGTGGACATGGAGCATCAGCACACGTGGCAAACTCCCATGAAGCAGTATGCAGTGCCACCGTGTCCACATGAGGCAAGGACAAGACTCTGCAGGGCTACTGAGAGAATGGAGTAGCCTTAGCCACAGAGATTAGTCCACGCCCAAGTACCCGCCTATTAATAAAATAATATTTTTTAGGACAACGGTTGAAGTGTGAAAAACAGTGTCGGGATAATGCAACCATGAGGAAGCTACAACAGGATCTACATCAGTCACTAGAATCCCAATGGTAATTTTCCTTTAAGGGGGTTTTTAGGAATCCTAGAAAAACATCTTGGGGTGGGGGGTAATAGAGGGAATAAGGAGCACTTACGGGTGATAACCTCTGAAGTCAGACGACTTTATCCACCAGTTTTGAATTAATACATGGAGCTCAGAAACCTAAAAAAAATAGAAGATAGATGGAAGTATGAAACACATTATGAAAAAGAACAATAATATACAAAAGGTAATATACACACTATAACTACAGGGATAGCAGTATATATAGTTATGTGCTCGGTGTATATATTCCCGGTATCAACGGAAAACAAAAAATTGCACTGTTCAATAGATACATGGCATATTATGAAAAGAAATAATGTTATACATTCACACCTCAGTTTTCATCATATAAAGAAAGGAAAAATAAGGAGAAAGGAGAATCAATCCCATTATCAATAGGATAGGTAGACAATATCAAATTAGTGAGGCTATGATAGACAGCAGCCTCACTGGAGGAACTTTTCATACAAGAGCTGCAGACTCTTCATTGCTTACCCAGCACAGCGCCATACAAAGTATAGTGGCTGTACATGGTATTGCCGATTTGCCCCTTTTACTTGAATGAGATGGAGATACATATAGGACATGTGACTTATGAACATGGTGTCACAGTCCGGTAATCCAGAAGTGGCTCTGTCACTTCAATCAGATGGGGGTGCTGGGAATCTAATCCAATGGTTCTGATATGAATCAGGATTGATCCTATTTTCCTGTTCCAATATTAAATTTCCCAAACCGGTGTAAATGTCTTGACATGGTCATTTCAATTATTAGATGCTTTTATTCTGGGGGCGACTCTCCCTAGATACTTCTTCAGTAGCAGAAATGCAGAAAAGATCAATCAGTTCTATCTATGATTGTTTTGCATATTTCATTTACACTAATGGAAAAAAGATTTATGTGTTATATCTTTTTTTTTTATTAAGGTTTAACACAAGATTTATTTGTCAAAGCTGCCTAACAGTAGGCCTCACTTGGTTGCCTCTGGCAACCAATCAGAGCTCTGTTTTCATTTCTCCAGAGCAGTTTAAAAAATGGAAGCTGAGCCCTGATTGGATTCCTTAACTATGTCCTCCAGTGTAATGATTTAGACTTAGATTTTAATAAATGTAGTAATAAAATCTATATGTATTTTTAGCTACAGGTTTACAGCAAATCTGGCATGTGTCAATGGTCCCTTGAATAAGATATTGGCAGAGAGGTTGTCATGACAGGACAAGATCATAAACATCATAAACAGCCAGAAACACAGAAACATATGTCAAATATCCAGACAAATTGTTTACCTGGCCTGATACCTGTTTCTTCAATGTCTCCTGTATGCTTTTCATGGCACTGAGAGAATCTATAGTGGCCAATTCGCTGCCATTGCTGGCACAATAGAGTGCGGCTTCCTTGTAGCCAAGCTTCACATCTGACATGAACCAATATTCGCTGCCTTCAATGAGAACGGCGGCGCCCATTTTTTCTCTCCAATCTAAAAAACAGACAAGATATAAGACTTTATGTAGAAAAAAAATGCAAACATTGTGCTGCAAATGGTTTTGGTGTTGGTCAGTAATAAAAGGGGTATTACATTCTCAGCTATTGATGATGTACCCAAATTATATGTCATAAATACCCAAAAGGTGTCAGTCCCACATGTGAGATCAGCATCTATTTCAAGTAGGGGGTCTCCAGAGCCCTGTCCAGTGCTCTGGTTGTCTGCTCAGCTATTTGAAGTCCTACTGTACGTGGCAAATACATTGACCAGATCTCTATTATGTCTGGATACAAGATCAGGGTAAGCAAAACCCGACTTCAAAATGGGGATCAGCAGTTGAATAAATTTAATAACGATTTAATGACTAAATTACCTGGTTGATACCAGTCAGGAGTTTTCTGTGGTGTTCCTAGAAAACATAAAATACAAATATGAGTGGATAAATAATATGTACAAATAAAGAGAATGTATGTAATGTAAGATCCATTATCCTGTATTATATTGCAGAGCCGACTGGTTGTAATTGGGAACAGTCATAAAACACTGGGGGAGATTTATCATGGGGTTTGCTGGGTTTTTTTGGTGTAAAAAAGTTGCATAGAGGTTTTTTGCGCCATTTCATTGCTAAAAAGTTGCACATGATTATTTCCGCCACTTCTTTGATCTGGTGTAAACATAGAATTACTGGTAGTGTAACGCTGCGCAAAGACAGATACATGACTTGCCGCATAGTCACTCCAGCCCCTGCTTGTGTATGTGCTGCGACGTTTTATGAATTTTTAGCCTTTTTTGAAACTTTTTGAAAGAAATCCAGGACAAACATTAGAAGACTTACCTTTGGGAATTTGGCACACCCAGTCGAGCTGCGCCTCACAGTGGAACGGTTTCAGTCTATAATTAGTTTCAGGGTAAGCCAAATCCATAATCCCCATCCAGTACATTCGTTTTGGTAAATTGACCTGTACAGTAATTTAAAAAAAAAGAAAAGACAAGTGTTTGAAGCGAGTGTACACTAACACTAACACTGTTCACTAACATAGGCTGAACAGAATTGGGCCTGGGAATCAGACCACAACCAATCCAATAAGAATGGCCCATTAGTAGCCAGCCCCACACAACCACTGTCTAAATGTCTAAAGTTAAAGGGAATTTGTCAGCATGAGCTCCGTTTTCTGGCTCCCCCATAGAGAATAATGTAAACATTGCAAAGTTTTTATAGTAAAACTGGCTTTTTCCAAAAATAAGATACCGTATATACTCGCCTCGGCTTATACACGAGTCAATGATTTTAAAAAAAATTAATACTCACCCTTTGGTGTCCCCGATGTTCACCGCGGCTCCCGATCCCTGTTGCGGCTCCCGGCGGCTCCCCGTGTCTCCTCTTCTGTCTTCTATCCTCTCTACCTGGCAGAGTCGCGCCCATGCGATCTGCCGTCCGTCACACACTGTGATGCAGCGCTGTCGCATCACAGTGTGCAACGGCCTGCGCGATCTCCCGGCCAGAGAAGATAGAAGAGTGAAGAAGCCGCCGGGAGCTGCGATGGGGATCAGAAGCCGCGACGAACATCAGGGACACCTGAGGGTGAGTATTAAGTTTATTTTTTTATCTGTATGCAACACGGGGGCAGGCTGTATACTGCAAGGGGGCTGGCTGCATGCTACGTGGGGGCTGGCTGCATGCTACGTGGGGGCTGGCTGCATGCTACGTGGGGGCTGGCTGTATACTACACCCTCGGCTTATACTCGAGTCAATAGGTTTTCACAGTTTTCTGTGGTAAAATTAGGGTTCTCGGCTTATACTCGGGTCGGCTTATACTCGAATATATACGCTAAGTTAGATCAAAGATTACCTTTCTATATGTTGAGCTGTGTCCCTAGTCCCATGTGAGTGGCCAGTGAGGAGTGGTCCCCCCTAACCCTTGGAAACCGCTCCGTCATGAATTGCTTTCAAATTTAAAAAAAAAAAAAAAAACCTCCCATGAGCCCCATATCTCCACCCTTCCCAGGACATTATACATCATACATCCTCCCCGCTCTTCACTGGCCACTCCCAGGGGACAGCTTTGCATACAGAAAGGTAAACTTTGATCTTACTTGGCTTGAACTCTCTTTGGCAATGTGCACACTATTCTCTATGGGGACATGGGGGAGCCAGAAAAAGTGCTCCTGATGACAGGTTCCCTTGCACACGATTGTGGAATGGTTGCGGGATTAGGCATCTGAAAAAAAGCCGCAATTGCAGTTACAACTGCGACTTTGCATTGGACAGGTTGATTTTCACATCACAAACATGCAACATGATCACTTATTTGACACGGATGAAAAATCTGCAGCAGAATGGCGATTCCGCTGTGTATTTTTGTGGCAGTGTATGCACAAGATCGCCATCAATCCAATACACTGCATGCTACTTTATTACACTGCAGATTCTCCATGTGGAAATTTTGAAAAGGCAAATGCAACAAGTCCAGTTACCCTAAACAAAAAAGAAAAAAACAATTGCTGATATTTCACCCTGGATGTACCATTTTAACTTATGAAAGATAAAGCCTGAAGATATGTTATTCTCAGATCCGTGAGTGCTGGATCCAGATTTATTTTTGGAATAGTTTACATGAGAGCCTTTGATGGATTCCATGCACCAGGGAGAACAGACTTGATATATTTTTACATGGATTAACATATAGCTAAAAAAAAAACGATATCAAGACATTCTAAGACTTTGGGTGGTCATTTAGGTTTAGAATTCTGCTAGAGCGATGGTTACACTGTAAGTAGAGGAGACCAAGACATAATATTCTACTGTTACAAATATTGGCCGGGATCCTGGCACAGACCCCAGTAATAACAGTAGGGTCATTGTGAGCCACACTTGATCTGCCATAGTCCGGGACCTTCCAAGTAAACAAGGGGTCTCCAAAATAAGCAAATCTTTAAAAGGGAGGTTCAACAAAGTAATATTAATTTACTCCATTATACTACTCAAAACATAGATATGTTTCATAGGATTTATAAGAAAAATAAAGAAAGCATTGCCTAGATTTTGCAGTTACATGCTTGTTACAGTGGCCCCTTCTGATTCCATCTCAGAACTATGTCCACAAAAGTCCTACAATAACCTTTGCTCACAGATAGAAACCCACCTCAAATGCAGCGCAGTCACGGAGGGAATAGTCTTCCTCCTGAAAATCGCTCAGCACGGTAGAGGAAATCTTTGGAAGAAAAATCAGCTGGTCAGTAATTATGTATTGGAAATCAGAACCAATGTTTCTCCATGAAAGCAGAGAGAATAAGATGAAGTCAGATCTTAAAGGGGTTGTCTGGGATTAGAAAATTTTATATATGTGACTCAGGGATTGTAAAAAGCATAAAACGGCACATACTCACCTTCTCTATTGAGCTGCCCGTTACCACCGGCCCTTGTTTGTATACAGAGGCCATCAGTAATGCGGCGCTGACAGCCATGTGCCTGTTACAGCAGCAGCGGGTGCGCACACTATTGATGCAATGCCACCACTGGCCAAACAGATGTGACGGAGAAGGTGAGAACGTGTTTTATTATTTTACCTCCCCATCCCTTTTAACCCAAGTCACAAATATAACATTTTCTAATCCCAGGCAAACCCCCTTAAAAGTAAGTCTACCAGCTCCTAAATCACCCTTCTGGTAAAACCAACATCTTTTAGGGCTCCCTACAAAATGTCCAGACATCCATTTCCCAGAAATGGGTGTGGTTTTGTTGGAAACTATGCAAATGCAGTACATTTTGGCACAAGTCCCATATCCAAACAGTAAATCTGAGCCTCAGTAAGAAAGGGGAAGAGTTAAATTGTTGAAATGACACATTTTACATTGAAATTAAGAGTACAAGGAAAGTGGAGGACCAATATAAAACTTAGCTTTTAATGCAAAATATCCTTAAAAATATTAAATACAAAAATAGATGTGTCAGTTACCAGTGTTCGTGAGGATGATGCCGTATAATGGGTGTAGGCACCGATGATGCAGAGTGGCACTCACAATTTTCTGGGTATATGTGGTTCTGCAGAGGTTATCCCATTGCGGGATGCCGAATGTCATGCAGAAAAGATACCGTCTGTGATAATGTATCGATGCTTAAAGAAGATGTGTGGTGCGGAAACTCCGAGAGAATGAGACAATGGTAAGAAGGGGTGGGGGTGGGGCACTCCAGGGTGTAGAGTGCGGGGTACCCTATAAGACCCTAGTATTAAAGATGAGTGGTCCCTGTCCAACCCTTCGAACCTCGCCACGGAGCCGCAGCCCTAGATGGCTGCCGCCCCGTCTGGAGCCTATCCCTACCAACGGCCCTCTGACCCTAATACAGGGGAGGGGGGAGGAGGGGGGGAAGGAGGTGTCCAGAAAAGAGTCTCTTGTGATGCAACAAGTACCCGACCTATCTAGAGGGGAAAGATAGATGTGTCCTCTATTGTGAAAATGGTGGGTATTAATGGCAATAGGCAGGTAAAAAATGTGTAGCTGCAGGGTCACATCTGGTCTTGAGAACCCTACATGTCATGTTTCGCCTCTTCAATTGGGCTCATCAGGGGCAAAAGGAGACCAGAATAACCTGCTTCATTATGCCTCATGTGTTCCACTGACATCTTGGGCACCACGCCGGACGCTAAGCGCAGCATCTGGCGTTTCTAAGTCCAGGCACCTATGGTCCATGCCAACCATTCTTTGGAACGGACCCTCTTGATCCGGCCACTGCCCTAATTTATCTCAAGATTATTTAACACCATTTTGCTGTCTTCAGCCGAGACATCTATATAGGCTTTTGAAGCAGGTTATTCTGGTCTCCTTTTGCCCCTGATGAACCCAATTGAAGAGGCGAAACATGACATGTAGGGTTCTCAAGACCAGATGTGACCCTGCAGCTACACATTTTTTACCTGCCTATTGCCATTAATACCCACCATTTTCACAATAGAGGACACATCTATCTTTCCCCTCTAGATAGGTCGGGTACTTGTTGCATCACAAGAGACTCTTTTCTGGACACCTCCTTCCCCCCCTCCTCCCCCCTCCCCTGTATTAGGGTCAGAGGGCCGTTGGTAGGGATAGGCTCCAGACGGGGAGGCAGCCATCTAGGGCTGCGGCTCCGTGGCGAGGTTCGAAGGGTTGGACAGGGACCACTCATCTTTAATACTAGGGTCTTATAGGGTACCCCGCACTCTACACCCTGGAGTGCCCTTACCATTGTCTCATTCTCTCGGAGTTTCCGCACCACACATCTTCTTTAAGCATCGATACATTATCACAGACGGTATCTTTTCTGCATGACATTCGGCATCCCGCAATGGGATAACCTCTGCAGAACCACATATACCCAGAAAATTGTGAGTGCCACTCTGCATCATCGGTGCCTACACCCATTATACGGCATCATCCTCACGAACACTGGTAACTGACACATCTATTTTTGTATTTATTTTTAAGGATATTTTGCATTAAAAGCTAAGTTTTATATTGGTCCTCCACTTTCCTTGTACTCTTTGTTATACCTACCAAGTGGGGTTTAGGAGGGGGTATACACCACCCTCCTTTTCGTATGTATTTTCTCTTACATTGAAATTAGTTGCAAAAACCAAAAAAAGATAAATTATGACTCACTGCACGGCCGTCACTCCATTCCCAATTTCCCAAATTCCTTTTGTTCAGCCCCAACCAGATCCATCGTTTATTACTATTGTTAGTCCTAAAAAGAAGAAAAAATGACAACACGTAAATACTACATATCATACATATAAAAACCTGTCCTAATGTAAAGGGATACACCCTACTGACAAGACAAATGGTAACACCCAATTATTAATTTATTCATGCAGATTTTGGGAGGATAACCAAGGAATGGTGCAATGCTCATATGACATCGAAGGAGATTTTTTCATAGGTAAATGGGTGAGATTTCATATAAAAGAGGGAATTCGGGAAAGACATTTCATTCCCTACCTGAGGGGGATGCAAGGTTAATGGGGTAAAATCTGGTGCCTGGTTTCCTATAGGGGTTTTGCTGGTATGACCTTATATTTATTAATTTTGCATTCCATGTTAAAGATTTTAACTAAAGTCAAGGAAACAAACATTGGTAAGATGTACCCCAATAGAGATTTCAGAAGTGCATAGATGTTGTTCATGTCCTGCATATGGGAAAAACTGACAAGATGGCCGCCAAACTCTTCACAAATTCCCTCAGCTTCTTCCCACGTTCTCTGTCTCAGAAGTCTCTCTTTGTGAAACAGCTATAAAAAGGAATACATAACAAATCATGACATTTTGAAAGAAATCATGAATGGCATTGTTATATTCTGCAAAGTACTATACTAGATTGTCTTCCTCCACTATACAAATAAGTTTAGTCACAGAACTAAACTAAACTTTACGACATTTTTACTAGTACGTCAAAAGGGGTGTGGTCAAAAGAATTGGGTGTAGTTTTGCTGGAAATTGTCATTCAACAAAAATTATGCAAATGCAGTAAATTTGGGCAAATTTGTGTGGGTTAACTCAGGCCACAGGTCACTACGCCAATAAAACCCAACTGTGTACTGGTTGGATTTCGTGGACCGACCATGGCACTCAGAACGGGACTCTGAGCATCATATGATACAAGGAATCCCTTCTTCCCAGCAAAACAGCAGCCGCAAACTTGATTAACAGGGAAGCAAGGGCTCCTATGATGCCCGGAGTCCTGTAGTAGGTCCATGAAATCCATCCATCGGGCAATCCGGGTTTCAGGGACCAGGGACGGTTGTACCGGAGACAATAAATCGGTACAAAGTTAGACTTTACAGTCTTAAACAACATCGATTTTGTAGCTATCGTATAATCTGGTCTAGTATACTGTCCATCTAACTTTTCAAACCTTTTATTACATCGGCCCCATTGTGTTGCAATCTAAAATATTCTACGGATACAAAATTCTGGATAAACACAGACTTAAAGTGCAGTGAATGAAAGTGAAATGTTATACTTTGTAGCAATACAGGTCGGTTCCAGGCTTCCAGCCGTCAGGACACGTGGTGGGAGGAGGTTTGGGGGTGTCTTCCTCTTCAGCTCCTCCGATCCTATTTTTGCAGATGGATAAAGCTTTGAACGTTTTGCAGTCTTTGACTTCCCATTTTCCGAGAGACGCTCCGGTGGCCATAGCGACACATCCTTTGGCTGATGCTGTAAAATAACAACATTTTAAAAGAAGTTGGAACAGATTTCTGGAGAAAATATAAAGTGACCCTCAATATATCTATGAACACAAGGAACGACGCAGGAGGTGGGGGTTCAGAATGAATGGCTCAGCAAGAAGTATTGGGGGTTCATGCGACCCGCTTCGGCCAATCAGTGGCTTGTGACACAAGAGGAACTGATGTCTCGTGGCAAAGCTATCAGTGCTGAAGACTGGAAGATCTACACAACAATGGCACCCGGGATCTTGAAAAATACAAAAATCTTAAAAATTTTCCAGGCTCTCCCATTTAGAATTTACAGGGAGATATTAAGCAGAGCCAATACCCCTGGTATTACCGGGCTGGTGGGTGTTCCAGTTGGAGTAGGTGGGGTCCCTTGCACCGTTCGCAGTCTCCCAGTAGTAATCTCCAGTATTATTCACATCCCGTAAACTGGTCCAAAAATATTTCCCCTCAATGTTATTCTGCTTTCTTATTATGGAGTTGAGAAATTCCTGTTCAAACCTGAGAAAGAAAAATACTGTTAACCCCTTAGGATCAGCTTTCAGTCATTTATAAAAAATAAGTCATGAACTATGACCTCACCGGCTCGTAATCGTCAGGCTGCATCGCGCTTCGTAGGTCACTTCAGTCGTGTTAATGAGGTAGCAGTATTCTCCGTGTTTCCTCCAGTCCTACACAGAAAAATGAATAGATTCACATTCACTTCTGATCGAGGGAGGCCAAAAGATTACCCCCGCTATATACCAGCGCCCCCCACTGGGTGACTCTCACATGCCCCTGCTCACCCTATGTTCAGTCTAGGACAAACTGCTCTATGTAAAGTAATACAGTCAATGTTAAGGCTGAACATGTTGTAGATAACATCTGATGAGCAGGAAGCTGTCAACTCAGAAGGCTGTAAAAAACAAAAATTTACAAAAAGATTTTATCACAGCCCCTTAATCTGCTGACAGCGGCGATTCTTCACTACTTTTCATAAGGCTGGTTTAAAAAAAAAAAACAGTATTCAGTCTTAGAAACCGCTATTGTAAGTTATGAAATGTCCTTTCAAGAATTTCCTCTTTTATTTGAAATCTTACTCAATTTCCTCCAAAATCGTGTGAAAATGAGCAAAGAAAAGTCATAATTTGCTTGATAGGAGTCACTTTAGGACACATCTATCTTTGGTTCTACAGTTCCTAGTAACATGGTTCATGACAGCATCTCATCCTTCAGTTAAAGGGGTATTTCGGAAACATGAACACCTGATACAAAAACCCATAATGCTATAAATAAATTAATACAACATTCAATGTGATTAATCACAAAACAGAGCTTAGTTTGATTTTATAACAAAATTTTATGGGCTTTGTAAAGTAGGCAGTTATTTCCAAGATGGTCGTCTACAACTACCATGATCCCCAAGTTCTCAGTAACAGCTCCTCCCTCTCATGCTCTGCTTCCAGTGAGGATGTAACAGAGTGTCCCACTCTGTTACCATAGTAATGATGTGTGTGACTATCATCACTGTACATTGCCTCACTGAGATGACGTCTCACCACAACACTGGCAATACTGGATGCACTGCAACCAACCGACCACGCCAAACAGTGATGATCACATGTGATGTGGACATGTGACCAGTGACTATCTTCTGTCCTGTGTCTTCTCCACAGGGACAAAACCAATGGACTGATTTTAATGTTTCCTTGTAGTGTACTTCCACAACATTTTTCTGTAAAATATTAAACTACTAATTACATATTAGCTTATATTTTAATGAGCCATTTGTATATGAAATATGCCTGTTCCTGAAATATCCCTTTAATTTAGTGGGTCTGTGAGCAGCTGATCCAGCAATACAGGCAGTTAAGATGTAGTTGGAAATGTGAGCCCCAGATACAGATCCAGTTCCCGCCTATTTCTTTAATGGTATCTCCAGTTCTATAGAACCTGATGCAACCTGAAAGACGAGATTCTCATCTTCAATATGAAACCAGATTTCTCAGTGCTATAGAAAGAAAGATAGGGGGCATCTGTGATTATCCTCCCCTTGCAGTCTCTAAAAGACCTAGATCAGGCAAAAAGTGACTCATCTCAGGCAAATATGACTCTTCTCTGCTCACGTTCATTACCAGGAGAGGCAAGTATGTTTTGTTTTTGTATTTTTTAACAAAACCTGCATACTCAGAGGTTGTTCTGAGAGTCTAAATGCTCCCTTAAGGACAGTGTTTTGGACCAGGAATTAAAGGAGAGTTGGGAAAGCAGTTTACCTTATTTTGAGGACATCCTGTGTCAGAGAGGGTGGCATTATTCACTTTACCAGGTTTTCTGCATATAGACTTCAAGGTCTCTGAACAGTTCCTCACATTCCAGCGGCCGCTCTGTATGAGAGAATAATAGATTTATACGCAGCCCTCAACATGGGTTTTTCTTTATAACAGAGCAGCAAGTACTAAACCATCAAATGGCCATCAAAACCGCAGGGTCACAGTTTTGACCCCCTTAGCCAGCCGCAAAAAAGAGCGGCAGGGGAGCCATCTCTCTCTATACAAGGGCAAAGTGGGCCCTTCTCCGTAACTGATCTGGAAGACGTCACATGAAGCAGAGAGAGGTCAAAGGAGAGATCCAAAGTTAGAACCAGCCCAGAATTTGTGGTATTTCTGATATCTGTGAGGACTCCGTTTATGGAAAACTTACCTGTCCTGAAAAGGACACACAGTTCGGAGTCACATTGAACGGAGGTAGTGGCTCATTCTGATCCCAGTATGTGAAGTGCGACTCCGTTCCATCAGACCACTTGAAAAAAGGTGGGAATGACCGACTTTGAAATCCTGACCAAATATTTTCATTCTCGGCTAAGCAAATAGAAAAGATTAAAAAAAAACTTAATGGACATGTTAAACTTTCATCTCTAAAAAAAACACTTGAAACCTGTAAACTTTCCACAAACTAAAGTTCTTTTCACAGTATCATATCCATTTAAAAGCTCCAGGCACCTTTAACTAAAAGGGTCAACACTACAAACCTTAACACCGATTTCACTTACTCTTTGCTGTGTTATCAATTCCATGATGTCTCAGCAGTGCATTACAAGACAGAAGCAGCTCTGCTAGCTGCGATTGCACTACCATTATCCTCTCAATCTATTTTCTTCTTATCATAAGTATACAGTCAGGGAGGCTGACTTTACAACTGAGTGTATAAGCAACTGTAACCTTTTCTAGTAATTTTTATTAACGGTGATATGGGTTTTCGCCCAATCGATGGAGGTCCAATATAAAAGGGAGATCTGATTTCTTAGTGGTTTTAAACTCTGTAACCATCAGTTCAATACAGAATGAAAACTAAAGGTTATGGGCACCTTAAGGTTTGGAGTGTTTACCTTTAGTTAAACATAGATTTCATAGTTTATACGGTTGAAAAAAAGACACTTGTCCATCAAGTTCAACCAAGGAAGGGAAGGGATTGGATGGGAAAGGGATTTAGGGGAAACAGTTCTATATAACATAACCATCAATGTTATTTAGGTGTAAAAAGGCATCTAGACCCTTCTTGAAGCTCTCTGCTGTCCCTGCTGTGACCAGCGCCTGAGGCAGGCTATTCCACAGATTGACAGTTCTCATAGTAAAAAAGCCCTGTCGCCTCCGGTGATTAAACCATGTTTTCTCAAGATGAAGAAAGGGACCCCTCGTCTTTTGATTTGATTTAATCTGAAACAACTTACCACCATATTATTTGTATAGACAATGCATGGACCATTTCTCTTATTCTTTCCTTTGCTATCAAATCCATGATGCCTCAGCACACCAATACGTGGCTAGTCAGAGATAGAAGCAGCTCTGCTCCCTGGTAATGCACTACTATTATCCTCTCAATCTATGTTCTTCTCATCATAATTATACAGTCAGGGAGGCAGAGCCATGAGCTCCTTATTTTTAACTGTGTGACTGGAACCTTTTCTAGTTGTTGTTAGTGACTGTGATTTGGGTTTTTGTCCACATAAAGAGAGATCTGATTTCTTACCGGTTTTAAACTTTGTAACCACCAGTTCGATATCTGCCAGAGAATGAAAACTTAGTAAACTTCCAGTGTCGTTCTTGCAGGAAAGTTCAGCTTCTTCCCATGTTGTTTTGATATCATTTAACGCAAAGCAAAACCCGTTGTATGCCGTCCAGTTTGCAGGGCACTCTGTTTCAGAATAATGCCAAAAATCTGCGGAGGAATCCGGACCACAAACATTTCACGACCAAGGAGAATAATACCATTTTATCTGTTACATCTTTACATTTTATAGATAGTGACCTACCTACAGCCTCCGCTTTGGTCTCATTTGCCGCCTTCTTGCAGACATAGGGCAGCACAGCATCGCACGGAAAGATCTCAAATCGGCCTGAGTTTACATTCAGTTTTCCACAACTGGAACCATCTATAAGTGAGAACTCAGAGATGCCTAAAAGAAACAAAAAAGATATTCTATTCGTAGAAGTAGACTGGTACCATACACATGTCCAACAAATGGTGCAGGAACAATATACAGGCGGTCCCCTGCTTAAAGGGCATCTACCACCAGGATGAAGGACTGTATGCAAAGGAGTCTAAGGGGCTGCAGGCTCCATTAAAACCTATGGAGCCTGGAGCCCCTCAGGCTCATTTGCATACAGTCCTGGTGGTAGATGCCCTTTAAGAACACCCGACTTACAGACGACCCCTAGTTACAAACGGACCTCTGGATGTTGGGAATTTACTGTACTTTAGCCCCAGACTACAATGATCAACTGTAACAATATCAGCAATGAAGCTGTATTGTTAATCCTGATTCTTATGACAATCCGAAATTTTTAAAATCCAATTGTCACAGAGACCAAAAAAATTTTGGCCGGGGCTACAATTATAAAATATACAGTTCAGACTAACATACAAATTCAACTTAAGAACAAACCTACAGAACCTATCTAATATGTAACCCGGGGACTATCTGTACCTACCACTGGTAGGAATCTCCATGTACCGCAGAAGACATAGAATGGGTTTAGTGATACTATTGCCAAAGGGATGGACCTTGGGTATATATATATAGACTTACAGGATATCAATGATAGTATAGGGGAAAACAGGTGTCTGATTGCACGGACCACCCGTGATCTAGGAAGTGAATGGAGCGCAGGGTGGGCATTCAACGGGTGCCCCATTTACATTAGTCACTTTAGGGAGCACTTGTGTGAGTACGGGATACAATAATACAGTAGTAATAAATAATATGTATAAAATATCCAGTTTCTTGTTCATACTGGTACCTGTAATACTAGGACGGCTACCAATATGGCTGCCATATGTGAAAACCATAACTTATGGGTTGCATATGCCAATATAGGATTGGGTTTAGCAACTCTAGTGAGAGTTTTGTGAATAAGATTTATTATAGAGTTACATCACAATGCCAAAAAGGAGGCTCCTGGGGAAATAAGGGTTAAATCATACAATCACGTTTATTAAAAAGGAGTCTACTATGAGTATTGACCATACAAAGCTGTAGGCAGGGAGAATCAGAATTAGTGGCCGATGATTCTTTGCCTTGTGTCTCCATCATGAGACTTAAAGGGGTCGTCCTATAAATTGAACTCATCACCTACAATAACTATTCGTCAGAGGTTATAAGTAGAGATGAGCGAGCACTAAAATGCTCGGGTGCTCGTTACTCGAGCCGAACATTTCCCGATGCTCGAGTGCTCGTTTCGAGTAACGAGCCCCATTGAAATCAATGGGAGACCCGAGCATTTTTCAGTAAAATTACAAACTAAACGAACACAGTGAAAGAACACAGTGCAGAACAGATTGCAGATGTTCGTGAACATCTGCGATCTGTTCCGGAGACACGCGTGCAGAACGGTGTTCTCCGCAATAGTATTTGAAGAACAATATGTGTGAAGAACAACTTGCAGATGTTTGGAAATACTTTCTTCAAATACTATTGCGGAGAACACCGTTCTGCACGCGTGTCTCCGGAACAGATCGCAGATGTTCACGAACATCTGCAATCTGTTCTGCACTGTGTTCTTTCACTGTTTTCTTCAATTAAACAATTAAATGTTTTAATTGTATTTTTTTTTACTGTTCTTCACTTCTTTTTTTTTAATTAAATGCTCGTTATCGAGCAGGACAAATACTCGTCCGAGCAACGAGCCGGTCCGAGTATGCTAATACTCGACCGAGCATCAAGCTCGGACGAGTATACTCGCTCATCACTAGTTATAAGCATAAAATGAAGTCCAAAAGAAAAAGTATGTATTATACAGCTATACATGAGGTGGTCAGCATTAGGGGGATATGACCCGTTTATTTCATGTACCTTCATCCCAGTTAATAAAGGTTAAGGGGCTATTATCGGACCAATGCCAGCCAGCGCTGCTCTCCAAACGATTAAGGCCGATCCATATGGCATCTGGAAGATCTTCGTTTTCTGTACCAAAACAAAAATAAAACAATTTTATAATTTGTTTAAAAATATATATATATATTGTATTTTGTGTGTGCAAAATACAGAATCACATGGTGGGATGCAAAACCCTATAGCATTACTTTATTACACCTAGAGAAACAGAAATGGTAAGGATCTGTAATAGGGTTTGCTTGCCTGGACATATACATAATACAACCATCAGTGGATCGTTTGTCCGGCAGAGACCATTTACTCTTAGGCCCCTCATTCCCGACATGTTTTCTCGAGGGGGAGGATCCAGCACCAGCGAGCCCAACCCTTTCATCTAGAATTTACCTTCTTGGGAAAATCCCTATGGACGAACAGTTGAAATGGGGTCTGACCGCTAAAAATTAAGAGGTAGTAACTTGCACTTGCTCCCAATCTCCTCTTCTATAAAATGGAGCTGATAAAAGTATACATGGAGCAGGTTAACGGGAGTCCACCAGCAGTTTTGATTATACAAAGATGCCTGATAGTGTTAGGTGTTGGCCCAATAGAGCTGTGTATCCACCAGGACTGTGAAAAATATATAGTTATATTCCAGGATTGTAGCTGGACTTGGAGAACACTGCTGTGTTCTTAGATCTCTGTGTTAGGCTGCTTGTCCACAATTGTATTTTAGGGGGCATGCTAGCAGATTTTTCCGCCCCCATGTCTTTCTATGGGCTCGTGGATACCGCTGCTGGATTCCATGGATCTATGCTTGGGCCACTAAAGATTGAGCAAATACAGGCAGGGATAGGTATGCACTAACACCAATAACAAGCGGGCTGCCAACAGCACACAGGTTTTGCGCACAAAGCCTCATGCTGCATCTCAGTCCATCCACATTGCTGTATTATCTAACCAGAAGGTTGCTGCTGCTGTTACTCAGAGGGGAGGGGCTGTGCTGCGTTCAGTGACAAGTGTAGTCTAGCTACAATCCTGTAATATAAATATATTTTTAACTGTCCTGCTGCTACTAACACACGCAAAGGTATAATTACACATCTCTCCAGGGACAATACCTGAAACAGTCTGCAGCATTTTATGGGAAAACTACTGGTAAACTCCCTATAACTAGCTTCTATGAAACTGGCCAGGCATGGAAAGAAGATTGTGAGCCCCAGTGAATGGTGACCATGTCTGTAAAGGAAATGGAGAATAAGTTGTGGTTTTTACAAGCAGCATAAATAATATACAGGTATCTTCTAATTCTTCGTATCTCTGCCATATTCTTGTTGGAACATATGTTATTCATAACATAAAACTCAAATTTAAAAAAAAAAATTAAAAAAATGGAGGGGATTCCCAGGGCCCAGGGTCTGACTCACGGGGGAAAGTTTTCCTAAGAATCTGACCACAGAGTAAAATGTGACTTGGGAATTTCTTTCATTAGTTTTTTCTGTTCTGGTCATGGAAAAACGATTTCTCTTCATACGGAGGATCGGCCATTTGAAAAAACTTTAATAGTACAATGGACTATACTTTTCATAAGACAGGCATCCTTGATAAATATAACGATAAGCAGGGTCGGCGTCAGCACTGGGTATACCCAGGGCTCCTGGGGGGTTCACATAAGGCTGTACATAAGGAATCCATAGGGGTGAGAGGCAGGGGCGTAACTTGAGGGGGTGCAGAGGTTGCAATCGCACCTGGGCCCAAGAGGTTTAGGGGGCCCTTATGGTGTCACTTTCCCATATGAGAAGACTATTACTATAAACCATACAAATGTTAGTCGGGGGCCTGGCACAGACTTTGGTCTGGGGCCCATCAGCTTCTAGTTACGCCACTGGTGAGGGGAGCTTTATAAAAAAACAACCATGGGGGGGCTGTTTGGTATGACTAGGAAATATTTTAGGGAACAAGAGCTGTTGTTAGTTTCTGAATTTTTAATGACACCATGTGAGTTCACTGCAAGGGGGCCGCATTAGGCTCTGTCACCCAGAGGCCCACTGAAACCTGGAGCCAAACCTGACTATAAGACAACTGGCTGTAGCAGGAGTCTCCTCCTATGACCTATCTAAAGTCCCACCCTCTTTGCTTAGTCCCACCCTCTGCCAACCATCAGCACAAGAACAAAGCAGCAAGAAATTAAACTCTGTGGGGCAAAATTCTCAGACTTTTTTCTTAATTTTGAGACTTTTCATGGCGCTCATTTGCAACTTTCTTTGTGCCCAAGACAGTCTCCCTTCAAAATTCGCCATTGTCTAGTTTTCTGCAGTGTTCCCCCGAGTTATCACCTGAATCTAAATGTTAAAATTACAACTTTAAAAAAAAAAAAAAAAAAGTTGCAATTTTTTTGCCGCAAATCAGGCCCTGACCAGGCGTAGAAATGAGCTTAGAACCGATTGTGACTTTTGGAGACTTTTTGTGCCTTTTGTTTTCAAAAGTCGCAAATTCACTAAAGACCAAACGCTTTGTG
Source organism: Engystomops pustulosus (assembly GCF_040894005.1). NCBI lineage: Eukaryota > Metazoa > Chordata > Amphibia > Anura > Leptodactylidae > Engystomops > Engystomops pustulosus. The sequence continues at coordinate 97,952,246 of NC_092418.1, read as the reverse complement.
TATCAATAAGGAAAAAACAAGAAAATCAGCAGAAAAGCCCAAAAAAAGACAAAGACAGACTTATGATACACGTGCCCCTGTGTTCTCTGCAAGATCATGATCACTCAAAACCATAAAGCTCAATAAATGTTGACACTTCAGGAAACTAAACCTAGAAATAAATCTAGAATGTTGCTTCCACTGAAGTGTCAGCATTTATTGAGCTTTATGGACACTTCCATTCATCTCGAGCCCCACCACTATGCCAGCAGGGGGGTGTATGAGGCCACCAGGTCCAAATATTGCACCATGAGAATCTGTATATAGGGGTATAGATGTACACCCCAACAGCATGACCCCTGCCAGATACCCGACTTTGGGGAGATTTGTATTACACAAGAGGGAATAACCCAAACCTGAATGTGGTCAGCGATGACTCACAAGGAACAATAGGGAACATTCAGCGACGATCTTGAGGTTGCTTATTAACCCGATACCGGAAAAATTTAAGCAAACAGATCAACGCATATTTCTTCTCAAGTGACAGAGTCCACCCTGTTCACACTTGCTGTGTCATGTGCCGATGGTGCCAAGAAGCAGGTTATTAGAAGATATTATCTACAGCGCTGTCAGGCCCGGTTTTCTTCTCTCATGATGTAGGAAACCGACTTGACCCGAACTATATAACCTAGTCACCAAGGTGTTGTTCCTTGAAAGTGAAGGGGAAATCTTATCTGCCCACAGGATGCTTTTAAACTTAACTAAGATGCAATACCAGACACAACCAATGGACAGGAGTGGCACTGTTCTTGGAAGGAAAAAAAAAAAGTGAAAAGGCCCCCCCAAAAAATGTACCAACATGTAATGGCATTTAAATTGGTGATATGCATCAAGTTCAGAGCTTACTATAGTATAAAGGGAGGCACACATCAGAGCTGCCTGCATATTGAAAGTGAATGGGGTTCTGGTCAAGTACACTTATAGAGGTCAGACCCTCAACAATCAGTCATTTATCACTGATCGACTCCAAAGTGACAGACACACTGATATAGAGCAGCAGAAGTTACAGGGCTTCCTGTTTGCTATCAGATGGCAACAATATATGGTACACCACATATGGAAAGTATTCAGACTCCTTTAAAGTTCTTTGTTTTGCTCATTAAACATACACACTGCACCCAATGTCGATATTTTTGCTAATTTATTAAACAAGAGAAACTAAAAGATCACATGGTCATAAGTAGTCAGACCCTTTGCTGAATACTTATATCTTATACTTATATATCTTCTCCAAGATGGTTCTACTCCTTCATTGGAATCCAGCTGTGTTGATTTAAAATTAATGGACTTGATTAAGAAAGGCACACAGCTGTCTATACAAGATCTCCCAGCTCACAGTGCATGTCAGAGCACATGAGAATCATGAGGTCTAAGGAACTGCCCAAGGTGCTCAGAGACAGAATTGTGGCAAGAAACAGATCTGGCCAAGGTTACAAAAGAATTTCTGCAGAACTCAAGTTTCTACTAAGAGCACAGTGGACTCCATGCGGCCGAATACAGAGATATCCTGGATGAAAACCTCTTCCAGATGCTCTGGACCAAAGGTTCACTTTCCAACAAGACAATGTCACTAAAATAACAAAGCAGAGGCTTCAGAACTGTGACCTGACCATTCCTGACTTAAACCCAATTATCCATCTTTGGAGAGACTTGAAAATGGCCTCCCCCAACGCTCACCATCCAACCTGAGGGAACAGGGGAGGATCTGCAAGGAAGAGGCAGAGGATCCCCAAATCCAGGGGTGAAATACTTTGCAGAAATGAAACAAAGTGTGAAAAATGTAAAGGGGTCTGAATACTTTCCATATCCACTGTATGTAGTTGTGGAGCACTAGCCTTAAAGGGCACCTACCACCACAAATCTACCTATAAAGGTAGATTGGGTGGTAGGTGGATCAATGGGACGTGAGGATAGACCTTTTAAGGGCTAATCCTCACGTCCCTGCACTTTTTTAATAACTTTAATTTGATATTTATTCAAATTTACTTATGCGGCTACCGGGGCGTGGAGTAGCCGCATATGAGATTACACGAGGCGGCTACTCCACGCCCCGGTAGCCACTTTACCCCTCCTACTCACCCATCTTCGGCGCGCAGCTCCGCGTAGCTGCGCGCCCTCGTCCGGCGATCCTGCCGTCTGCGCATGCGCAGAAGAGCAGGCCCGCGCCTGCGCGGTCACAACTCCGAAACAGGCGCGGGCCTGCTCTTCTGCGCATGCGCAGAAGGCAGGATCGCCGGACGAGGGCGCGCAGCTACGCGGAGCTGCGCGCCGAAGATGGGTGAGTAGGAGGGGTAAAGTGGCTACCGGGGCGTGGAGTAGCCGCCTCGTGTAATCTCATATGCGGCTACTCCACGCCCCGGTAGCCGCATAAGTAAATTTGAATAAATATCAAATTAAAGTTATTAAAAAAGTGCAGGGACGTGAGGATTAGCCCTTAAAAGGTCTATCCTCACGTCCCATTGATCCACCTACCACCCAATCTACCTTTATAGGTAGATTTGTGGTGGTAGGTGCCCTTTAAAGGGGGTCTATGGCCTTAAAGGAGGGGGTAACCTTATTGTTGATTCATTAGTTTCCATCCTAGGCTTTGTCTGTGATTTTGGCAGCCCTAGATCCCTTCTACTAGAAGGCTAGAGATGTATAAAATACCAACACCAGGTTTCAAGAACTCAATGCATCTCCAATGAATGGAGGAACTGCTCTGGTCCCCTGACGCCCACCCCCCCCTTTCTGTGATAGCATTGATATGACATACACACAACTTAACACAATTAGTATTTCCGCCCCCACGTTACACATTGCCAGTCAATGGCACATCACCGAGTTCTGAATCTGTGTTCACCAAGTGGATCTAAAATCATTGTTACAGATTTTTGTACCTTGTATGTTCCATTCTTTTATTCATTAAAACTTTAAATGCTAAAAAAAAAAAAATTAAAATACCAACACAGGGGGTTCACATAATTTACCACTCACCAATGAAGTACTGCAGTTCCTCTGGACTGGATATGCTCAGTAAATCTGCTCCCTGGCTCTCACAGGCCATGTACGCTTCCTTCCACTTCAGGACAGATTTTGCGTTGAACTGGTAGCATTGCTCGAGGTCCGAATTCTGGGTCCAGGAACCTTTACAGCCGCTCACTACAATATAAAGATAAGAAGGAGCTTATATAATTCCTATTCACTGAAGAAGGTGGTTTCTCCAATGCTACGGACCACATTCATCACATTCATCATCACAATTAAGGACAATTAAGAATTTTAACTAGATTCATGAAGAAATACCTTGTACATAAGCCTTAAAGGGCATCTACCACCAGTATGAAGGAATGTAAACCAAGCACACTCAGACATTCAGTTGTGGGCCCGCGCTGGCAGAATCTTCTACTCTTATCTTCTTATGCCCTGGTTATTATTAAAAAAAGGCTTTTAAAATTATGCAAATGAGCCTGCAGGTGTTAATGGAGCCCCTCAGGCTTATTTGCAAAATCTTTAAAGTTTTTTTTATATAAATTAAGGGCATAGAAAATAAAAAGAAGAGAAGATCCTGGCAGAGGGGGCGCACACCAGGATGTCAGTGTACTTGGTTTACAGTCCTTCATCCTGGTGGTAGATGTCCTTAAACGGAGGGAAATAAACAGACATTCTGACGGTATTGTGAACTAATCTATTTCAAAATTTTATGAACATTTTGTAGCAGATTGTTATTTTACTTTAGACAAATTTTGGTATGAAATCCACATTGAAATTTATGCCAATTGTGAATGTGGCTCGATAAAATACTGCAGTACATTTCTATCCACTCACACGGTATACATACTGTCTAGCAATAAAGGTCTCAGCTCCGGGTGGCTACCATTCCTATCACATGATGGGAAATTGTGCACAAAGTAGGAGCTTTGGTTTAAGAGAAGACCTCCGGGCTGTTGTGCTACATACAGATCTGTAAATCTGTGGAATAGCTTGTCTCAGGCGCTGGTCACAGCAGGGACAGCAGAGAGCTTCAAGAAGGGTCTAGATGCCTTGTTACACCTGAATAACATTGATGGTTATGTTATATAGAATGGTTTCCCCTAAATCCCTTCCTCATCCAATCCCTTCCCTTCCCTGGTTTAACTTGTTGGACATGTGTCTTTTTTCAACCGTATAAACTATGATACTATGAAACCACATATAAATCAGAAGAATATCACTTACCTGGCTTTAAGCAGTTCCCTACAAGAACCTTATTGTCAAAGTTTTGGGAGGTCACGCACCACTCCTGACCTTTCTCAGCGTCATAGACACAGTCGTGATACCAGTTCCCCTTATGCAGGAATGGGAATTCACAGGGTTTTCCAGCAGAATTTCCATCCACTGTATATACAACTAAAAAACAAAAGGATCTAAATTAATAAAATTCTGACCACAAACCAAACAGACAGAAGCTCTACACAAGAAAACCCCCCTTTGCTCATCGCAAAACAGATTTCAAAATTTTATGTTCAAAACTTTTAAAATTCTTGAAAATTTTTTTTTTAAATACAAATCAAAATCCACTTTCTTCAGAAAAACACATTTCAAATGTTTTTCCCCATTATATTTTTCCTGACAACCGAGAACTTTGTGTCAAAATATCCACTTATTCACACATTTTTATTTTACTTTTTTTTTACACAATGAGGCACACGTACTTTTGTTTTGGCTTTTTCTTTTCTTCCTTTCTGCAATTTTTTGTGGCACATGGGCACTTTTGTGACTTTTTCTTGCGTCTAATACATCGTTCCTTCAAAGTTCGCCATGGGCGAGTTTTATGCAGCGTTCCCCAAATTTTCACTCAATTACGGACGCGGAAGTGGCAAATTTGGCATAAATCTATACCTACTCTTTGCAGGAGTAGGGAATAGTATAGAGTAGATTGAGTCTTTATAGGGACTTTTTACAAGTTTTGTTCAAAAATATCCAAGAATACAAAAAACCTAAACTCAGCTGCACCTCGGCACCCCCAACTGTGTACAGTGCTTAACCGGTTAAGGAGAATTACGCCGCGGCGCTGTGAGCTAGACCGGCACCCCAGCCCGATCCACCAATTGTACGTCTGCAAACTGTGTGCTGAGATATAACGTAACATTTATATTAGTCTCGTAGTGTAATGTTTGTATACAATGGGCCTCCCTGTAATGTCTCTATGTAATGATGTCTGTATCTGTGAGCCTATCCTGTCTGTATAGGATTAGGACACTACATGCAAAATAATTTTCCCCCAGGGGATTAATAACGTTGTATCTTATCGAATTAAAAAAGAAAAAACTCCTAAAAACAAATAGTGTTATGAAAAGTTATTTAAATTTTCCAATATACTTTCTGTATCACTTCCTCATGGTTTTCTAGATCTCTGCTTGCTGTCCTTTTATAGGAAGCTTACTGTTTTTACTTCCAGTGGATAGAAATCTGACCATGGTCATGTGAAGGACAGGCAGGTGCTCAGTTAGTATCACACAGCTCCGATAGTCATGCAATGTCACACAGGTGCACCAGCTGTTATTATCACACAAACATAGAAGCCCTCTTTAGCAGCACAGCAAGCAGAGATCTAGAAAACCATGAGGAAATGAAAGTATATTGGAACATTGTAAAACTTTTCACTACAAAAACAATATCAAATATTTGCTGAAAGTGGACAACTCCTCTAAGATACAAGTGCCCCAATGTTTTTGAAGAAACTTCCGCATAAAATGCATAAAATAATCCCAGTAACTCGCAATTTATTCTGGAGTAATTTTTTTTTAAATTACCCCAATCCAAAAAAAAAAAAAAAAAAGAAAAAGTTTAAGTTCTCTTGGATTTAGAAATGAATGCTTTTTATGTATCTATTTTATTTTTTTTTTGTTTCTTTTGTAGGTTTCTTTCAGTTTCCAAAATACGGTGTGAACCTACTCAAATAGTGTCAACTCTATAAAATGTTTGTGAAAGTAGCCCCATGTAACATATCCGGGGGAGGGAGGGAAGGAGCGAGCAACTGCCTGAGGTGCAAATTTTAGAGCAGGTCCTATTCCTCCCAAGTTTGAGGCTCAAGCAGTCTTTTCTGCTGTCATTGGCACGTGAGCAAACCTCACACAATCATGACACATGGGCTGCAAACAGACCGCAGGTCCTTAGTTTGTGGCCCAATATTGCAGTCATTTGGAGGTAGCCTTAAAGGGGTTGTCCAGAAGTTATTACTATTATTATAATACAGCTGCACCACATCTGATCACAGCCATTTGTGCGAGAAAGTGGCCATATTTTTGGATCTCCAAACAACGCCTTTAAGACGAGTTATTTCATCAGTTATCGTGAGCCAAAACCACCAAAAGTGTGGAGACGTAAGTAAAAAAAAAAACAAAAAAAACAAGTGGGAATCAGCCGTTAGTTTACAGCTTCCGGTGATGCCACAGGTGGGGTTTTTGGTCTGTTTTAAAGCATGCATTTTTAGTCCGTTTAAAAACACGCCCATTTTTGACCATTTTTCCCAATTATCATAATAGATAAACGCATGCGTTTTTAAACCTAAAAGGGGACCAAAAACGCCCCGTGTGGCATCACCCTAAATGGGAGACGATCAGAGGTTCCCGGATCAGTCACTACACGGAGAGCGGTGTTGGTCTTCCACCTCCATTATCAGTGTTGCTCCCGGTTAGAATCAGCTGATTGGTGGGAGAACGTCAGGACCCACCGATCCAATATTGACGACCTACATTATGGATTGGTCATCTACATCATTACGATGGAAATCCACTTTCCTGACAAGGAGCCGTCATTTCTTGTAAAGGTTCCGCCCGTCACTTTTGTCCCTTTGTTTAAACATGAACACGCTTCATATGCACAAAGACAAAAAGATAAAGTATCTGCCAAAATGTTACACAGAAACCGCTGCTACTTCCTCATAAACACTGACGCTTCTGGCAGGTCTACATTTTATCTCTCCGCGTCCCACAGCCTGAGCAATGCATCGAGAGGTTAAGTACACCTCCCCCTACAATACATTGTAAGAGTATCAAGAAAAGCAAAAACTGCTGCTACAGGGCCTAGACAATTAGGAGCACCAGCTTATACACTACAAAACTACCCCCCTCTGTAGGGTATGAAATGGCCTTTTTAGAACTCACCCTTTTATGTTAAATCTCTTTCATTTACCTATAAAAAATCACTTCCAAAGCCATATGCTCACTTTGTTCCGGAGAGGAGTCACTTTAAGTGGCTGCAAGGGGTCAATATCGGATGCCTGGATCTCAGCCGCTATACCAGCTAGAATCGTGGTAGTGGCGGTATTATAAAGATAAGTTTAGCATCTTACAGACGAAACATACAAGCAAGAATGCGAGCTGCAGATCAAGTTCCCATTTTGATGTATTCAACCGCTTGTATCTCCTGTTCTGTAGCACCCAGAACCACTATCCTAATGCAAACTATGGTTCTAGGAGTTATACAGCTCAAGGTTGGGGCGTTTGGAGCCACACTGGCGTTAACATTTGGGCTGACAAAATACGATGTTAACAGTAATGTAATTAGACAAATCACCTCTCCTTGAAACGCGTTTCAAAATGCAATGAAGATGCAACCAAAACGCTATGTGTGACCTCACCCATACAAACCTTAAGGGTGGGTTCCCACCTGGCGCTTTGGATGCGTCTATACGCATGCGTTTTTGAATGTTACAATGCGTTTGGCTACTCTGGAAGCGTTTTTCTTTATTGCTGGAAGTTTAGGCAGCCGTGTAAACATTGTCACAGTTGTTTACACATTTTGATAATAGGCAAAGTTGTTTTACATCCCAAGAACTATGAATTTGTGAAAAAAAACCTTTACAGTTACTCTTTAAAGGGAACCTGTCACCAGGAGACCCATTTTTAGCACTCCCCCAGTCCCCACAGAGCATAGTACATACACTGCCAAAGTGTTTTTGTGTAAAAAATTGATTTTACAGAAAAAAAGATATGTTATATTGTACCTTTCATTAGCATGTGTTGTGTGACTAGGCAGTTGCCTAGTGGGAGGGGCTGGAAATGAGCAGTCCCCCCACCCTTGGGGAACAGCTCCTCCATGTGACCTTTTCAAATATATGAAAACACCCATCACTGCGCCCCCTGCTCCTCTACAGCCAATCCTGATTGTTGGGAGTTATTCATATATTTGAAAAGGTCACATGTTTCCCAAGGTGGGGGGGGGGGGGGGCTGCTCCTTTCCAGCCCCTCCCAATTGGCAACTGCCTAGTCACACAACAGATGCTAATGAAAGGTACAATATAACATATCTTTTTTTCTGTAAAACCTATTTTTTATACAAAAACACTTTGGCAGTGCATGTACTATGCTCTGTGTGGACTGGGGGAGTGCTAAAAATGGCTCTCCTGGTGACAGGTTCCCTTTAAGTTTACTATATCCATACATATGAAAGAGTAACTTAAAGGGAACCTGTCATCACAATACCCAACAATAAATTGGAGAGTACCTTACAGGGGACTGTGACTGTGGTGTAATGAAGCCATTGCGTTGGTGTTCTTCGGCACAAAAAGCACTTTTATTCCCCAATCATTATCATCAGATGCAGTCAAGGAGGTGGGAGAGCTCTTGGATCCAGTCAGGCTCCCCCCCCCCCCCCGGCGTCCTCACAGCCGCTGTGGCTGGTAAAATCCTCCTCTCCCCCTGCCCCTTGTCACAACTCTCAGAGTCACTAGACACCAGTGCATGCGCAAGTATTATGTGCACTAGCCGGTGAGAGGGAGAAAGCCAGCCATGCTCTGATGTGCACATGGAAGTCACTGATAAGAATTGCACTGACATGTCAGGACAGAGCGCATGCGCAAGGCTGGGGACTGCAACAAGGGGAAGATTTTACCAACCACAGTTGTGGAGGAGAGCCTGAGGGTGCGGTCGCACGTCACGTTTACTGCATGCGTTTAAAAACGCATTGCTACAACTGAAGGGAGATTTGCCTAATTAAACAGCTGTTAACACCTGCATTTACAAAATGCGTTAACACTTGCGTTTTGTAAACGTAAGCGTTGACAGCTGTTTAATTAGGCAAATCTCCCTCCAGCTGTAGCAATGCGTTTTTAAACGCATGCAGTAAACGCGACGTGTGACCGCACCCTGACTGGGTCCCGTTCCAAATGATAATGATGGGGAATTAAAGTGAACGCAGAGGTCCCACACTGACACCATTACACCACAATTAAAGGTTCTCTTCATGGCTTAATGTGGGCTTTTGTGGTAACAGGTTCCCTTTAATAAGAACTGTGTGCGGAGATATAATGTAACATTTATATTAGTCTCGTAATGTAATGTATGTATACAATGGGCCTCCCTGTAATGTCTTTATGTAATGATGTCTGTATCTGTGAGCCTATCCTGTCTGTATAGGATTAGGACATTATGCGCAAATTAATTTTCCCCCAGGGGATTAATAACGTTGTATCTTATCGAATTAAAAAAAGAAAAACTCCTAAAAAAAATAGTGTAATGAAAAGTTATACAATTTTCCAATATACTTTCTGTATCAATTCCTCACGGTTTTCTACATCTCTGCTTGCTGTCCTTTTATAGGAAGCTTCATTGTTTACTTCCACTGGATAGAAATCTGTCCATGGTCATGTGATGGACGCGCAGGTATAACCATTATATACATGACAATGGTGAATGGGACAGCGATAAAGGCCCGACCAGGACTGTGCCACCTATAACGCTCTCCTCACCTCCAGCCTAGGGCAGGAGTAGCACTTCTGCCTTGCAGCACTGGGTTCCTGGGTTCGAATCCCACCCAGATCAACATCTGCAAAAGAGTTTATATGTTCTCTCCGTGTTTGCGTGGGTTTCCTCCGGGTACTCCGGTTTCCTCCCACACTCAAAAACATACTAAGTTGTTTAGATTGTGAGCCCCATTGGGGACAGGAACTGATTTGGCAGACTCTGTGCAGCGCTGCGTAATCTGTGTGCGCTATATAAATAAATTATTATTATCATCAGTCATGGGTTCTCATGTACCACGACCGACACAAAGAGAAGATTGCGTGCTATGAATTGTTTGGGTATATTACAGGGTTCAGGAGCCTCCAACTATTCCCTCGAGGGCGAGTTTTACGCATTTTGCTTATTAGTGATATACTCTTAGGATACATCAGTAGGACTCATTTTTATGAAAAACTTTACTATTTTTAGAAAATTTTGCCCAGACTGAAAAAAACATAAATACATATAAAAGCAGAGAGGACGCGGTTTATAGGTTCCTCATTCCACACGTCGGCTCCTGGTTTATTTACTCTCAGGTTATCGTGCCGGTGCCTCATTTCTGTACTTTTACGAGACGCAAAATGTCAAGGGTATTTTTTTTTATTTGTTTTTCTTAAGAGAGACTTGTTATAGCGCTTTAACAGATTGGAAGTATGTTAAGGTTTGGAATGTATTTTTAGATTGGGCACCGAGTTTTCCATTGTGATGGGGACTTGCTTTACCTGGTATGAAGACATCATAGTGCAGGCGCTAACACTATTACATATAGTAACCCTTGAAACCCAACCAATGGTCACCAATTATCACCTGTGGCTGAAAAAAACATGTCTGCTTTCCTCCAAAAACAGCGCCACTACTGACCATGGCTAATGCCGGTACTGCAGCTCAGCTGTGTAGAAATGAATGAAGCTTAGTTGTAATACCTATCATAAAATGTGGAGTTTTTATTTAGTCATATTTTTCACCTTCCCCCACCCGGACAACCCCTTTAACGTTGCAAACTTGAGTGTGGCGCCAGAGGCCACTATGTGTGACACCATGTAGGGAGGGTTGACTATCCTCATAAACCCATTAGAGTAAATGGGGGACGCTGCATATTCACAGCTACCTCTCCACTCATGGCAGAGGCACAACAGCGGTTGGACAATCCTAGTTCTCAAGAAAGGAATAGCTATAACATATTTAGCAAAATGAAGCTGGGACACAATTTTGAACATTACAGTTCTCCCCAACTTAAAGGAAATCTACCATTTGATTTCATGCATTAGGAATCAAACATACTTTGAGAATGCTGTAAAAACGGCCATATATACAGCTGTATATACGTCTGACGTCCCCTATGCATTCCAATGGGCAATACGGCCATCCATGTACATGACCTTTTTGTCCAACCTACCCTGAACAGGACGTATAAAAATATAGAGCATGTCATATTTTCCATCGTATTTCCATTCCATATTCCCCATAGAAGTCAATGGGAACATATAAAATATGGGATAAATAAGTGCTGCATTTGGTTGTGCACCGCATGCTGCCGTATATACGTGCAGTATACAGAACCAGTGGGAGGGGCATTCTGTCAGCCAGCCAATAGTCAGCCAGCCATCATCTGCCAGCCCACTGTACTTTACACGGATACGGTTAGAATACATCTCGTATTTACGTCCAGAATACAGCCATATATACAGAGCAGTAAGGACCATATGGTTGTGGGCATGAGGTCTTGTTTGCCGGGTGGAGCATCACCACATTGTAAAATGAAAGTAAACTTCTTAACTATGAAATGTGCAAACATAGTAAAAACTATTGACGTGTAAAGGTCAGAAAACTATTTCTATCATAAACTGCGCACCCGAGACCAAGCATGTGAACTAACCCATAAAACACACCCACACGTATATAGACACCCAACAATGTGACCATAGAGCTCGGAGCAGTCAATAAAACCCTGTGCTGACTGGCTGTGAGAGTAGTGCACACAATACAAAGTATCCAAGGAAGATACAACATAACACACAATACAAAGTATCCAATACACAGTATATACAAAGTATCCAATCCACGGTACATACAAAGTATCCAAGGAAGATACAACATAACACACAATGCTAAGTATCCAATCCACAGTATATACAAAGTATCCAATCTATGGAATATATACTGTAACATAATCCACAATACCGAGGATCCAATCCATGTACGGTAATATACAAAGTATCCAAGGAAGATACAACAAAAATATCCAATCCACAGTATATACAAAGTATCCAATCCATGGAATATATAACATAATGCACAATACTGAGGATCCAATGAATGTAATATACAAAGTATCCAATCCATGGAGTATACAACGTAGCAAACAATACAAAGTATCCAATCCATGGAGTATACAACGTAGCAAACAATACAACGTAACCAATCCTTGGAATATACAAATGATCCAATCTATGGAATATACAACATATTACACAACACAAAGACTTGTCCACTCACATGTTGGATCATAGGTTGTTCCAGAGTATGGCCATTACCTCTTAGCTTTGACTGCTAAAATATATCACAAAGGTCCAATCAGTGGAAATCTACAGATCCTGGTACTCAGGGGGGCGCAGCGCTGGTTGGGCACAGTGACCAGGGTGATGGTATATAAAACCCACTGTCATTATACTGCCCCATTCTGCCTGGGAAATGGAGGAGTCACTAGTGACCATATCCAATGCCAAGTATTTCGGCATAAACATTCATTTTCCAAATGCAACAAAGTCATGGAACAATACCAAATTGCCAGATCTGTTTTCTATTTAGCATAGCAACCTCTTTTTTTCCCAGATAAACAGAACGGTAATTTAGTACCAGATAAGACATTAGAGGCGTCTGGTTCTGCAGAGAAAACAAATTAGGAATCACATTCAATTCTTAAAGCCCTGTTGCAGAGATTAGTCGGTCGTGCATGCGCCGGCTGCTTGATCATCTCTATGGCCTTGCACTCGGCAATGTTCGTCAGCACCATAGAGATAAATAGAGAAGCCGGCACATGCACGCCCGACTGATTTCTGAATCTCGTACTTAAAAGGGTTACATCAGACCCCCGTTCTTGAGATCCGTGGAGGTCTAATCAATAAGATCCCCACGATCAGCAAGTTAGGCCCCATCCTACTTGCTATGGCTGCAGAACCCCTTTAACCAATCATGTAATACCCCTCATGACCAGGTGTGGCGCTGCACCGCCAGGTTTTCCTAATCCATACTCCATGTCCTGAAATGAGAAGTCACGTACCATGATATGGGACATCACATATAGCCTCTGATTTCCCATTCCTTCTCCAGGTATCCGTGGTCTTCATGGATGCGGTGACAGTCCCATTGTTTACATTAAGTCCGTATCCGGAGGCGCCAGATACACTCAGACCATCACAACGCCACCACAACATAAGCTTGGAGTCACAAGAAACCAATTTCAAGGGATCCTGAGGTTGAGAAATGTCAATTCCAAGGCACTTTTGGGTTCCCAGGCTGAAGAGGCGATGACCGGATCCCCATGTCCACAATGAATTATTGGTCGGAGAGCAACTTGTGACTGATAGTCGGTCATTCTCCGCTGTAAGGCACTTACTGGACTGATCGTGGAGGATCTGAAATGTGTGATCTACAGAGAGAAAGAAAGAGGGATTAGTACAAATTGCCTTTTCGCCCACATAGAATGTATGTGCTGCCGTGCATTGTTCCTCCATTATTCCTCCTGGAAACGAATGAATAATATGACAACTGGGATTTACAATTGCACTTGGTACCAATAGGACAGTGTTAGACTATGTATGTCCACTCCCCAGGGATTGGGAACACCCAGTTGTCCGTCTACCTTCCTATTTCCAGACAAAACGACACGATTCACAGATTATGCAGCGCTGCACAAAACTTGTCCCTGTCCCCAATGGGGCTCACAATCTAATCAACCTACCAGTAGGTTTTGGAGTGTGGGAGGAAACCGGAGGACCCGGAGGAAACCCACGTAAACATGGAGAGAACATACACACACTTTTCAGATGGTCACCTGGATGGGACTTGAATCCAGGTCCCAAGCGCTGCAAGGCTATAGTGCTAACCCCTGAGCAATCGGGCTAACTTTTCAAGGAGAATGCAAGGATTTAAGATTGTGGAGTCAGAAAATGATTATTGATGGTGGTCCTGGTGTCTATATTCCGCACTCTTTTTACTGCCATGACAATGATCAGCAATGGTTAATATTTAACACTTCCCAGCCCTGCGCTCTCTATAAATAAATGCTATACACTGCAGATGTCACTTATACTACAACCCTCCTCCATAAAAAAAACTCTGCAAGCACAAGACAAGTCTGAACACGCACCAGCCTGGGCCAGCAGTACAGCGGTGTTGATATGGGTGTGTGAACAGTGTCATCGCCTTGTCATTATCTGGTGGTATGTGTGGGTTTGTGTACCACAACAGCTGCCTGCCCTGCCCACGGGGGCAGCAACTTGTAACATATGTCACCACTAAATTCTGAGATGTTCTAGGAATAGATGGAAACTCTCCTGCACAGTTCATGACCCGTGTAGTGTACTCTAGTAGAAATGTGCAAACTACTGTGAGACCGATTCTAAAGGCACTGCTGACCCCCCCGGCTACCAGGCACGGCGGGATTAAAGGAAATATACCATCCAAATCATCATGATAAACAAGGGACATTACTCATAGATTCTTCTTTTTAAAATCAACTTGTATAATTGTGTTAATGAGTCAAAAAAGCTCTGGGGGTTTTGTGCGGTAGCTTCACAAGCTGTTATACTGTCTCCCCTACTCCCTCAGCAATTCTCCCTCTGCCTGATGTAATCTCACACAGTGGGGGGTTGTTTCTGCGCAGTGTAACAGCCTGTGAAGCCAGATCACAGAGAGGCTTCAATATAGCCCCCCAGAGCCTTTTTGTTAGCCTGCTTTTAGAAGGAAGGAGGCCATGGATACCACATATAAAAATATATAGGAAGCCCCTGATTCTATAAGTAAGTGTCTCTGGTTTATCATACAATACAACTTTATTGATTCCTCTTTCGGGAAATTGGGCCACTTGGGCCAATGATTGGCTGATTCACCTTTTCTTGTGTGTTAGGACAGGGTCAGAAAGGTCGGGGATCATCAGCAAGTTCTTCAGTCTACAAATCCCTGGACAGCGCCTGTTATCTACCGTCTACTAAAAAAGAGTGACAAGTGTATGGTATATCCATAGGCTCCACCCGTAGGACCAGCCTAGACTCCAATGCCCCCAACAATCCTGGGATGTATATGATTGGACGTGAGAAAACAATGTAACATCAATGTCATTCCATTAATCTAGAACCTCGGATAATCCAGAATACCAGGAACATTCTAACAAGTGTAACATTCCGACAGTTTGATATTTCGGATAATGTGACAATGGGTCCATTCCTGTTAACTATATATACGTAGAGCGGGTGGGGGGGGGGGGTGTTATGTATAAATATCATGGAGGGGCGGCACTATTTTGGTTAGAGGGATGACTCAGCTCCACCGCACATGATGCAAAAAGGTCTTGCAATAGAGAAGGCATCTATCACATGACCCCCCCCCCCCCCATCAAACGCAACTTTGTGTACGTGAAAATGTCCCTCAAAGACAGCGCTTGACATTTTAGGGCGAAAACTTAAGCGCAATGCACAGTATATACCCATATCTCACGCCCATACCAGTGCCCAGGTCACACCCAGCCGGCACCCGACCTCTGACCCTAATAAATCATGACATTTCTTATAAACTTCATAGTTTCGTAAATACATTGAATCACTATAAATGAAATACGAAGATGTAGCAGAGCTGAATAAGTTACATAACTATGATAAGTGTCTATTAGCATAAGGTATGAATGACACAGTCAGCTCTGCTACATCTGCATCCAGCAGCACCACACACACAAAGGGGTTAAGTTCCAGGAAACTGGAGAAACTGGAAATAGAAAGTGGAAGCGGCAGAAGTTACCAGCAGAGGTGAAAGCTATAGATATACATTGTTACCTTCCTGCAGGGGCGAGGCAGAGCCCGACACAGCCGTCCACACTGTCAGCGCCAGGCACAGCAGCTGCTGCACCCACCCGGCACCCATAATAATCCCACCCGACCGCACCACTCACAACAACAGACAACACCCTCCTCCCCGCACCGTGCACACAAACTGCGAGTCCCCGCCCACCCCGATCACACTGCGCTGACAGCTAGGCGGACCCAACTATTTTCCTATTGGCCGCGGAAACGCGTCATCAGTTGCCATGTAGATATTTCATGACTAGATTACAGGCTGGCTCCCCTGAGTCACTCCCGGAGAACCACAAGCAGTTTCTTTTTCTCAAGAAATCCCTTAGAGAATACTAGTAATAGGAAGAGAAATATTACCCAGTATTTAGCAGGTTAAGTTTTTTAAAATTTGTAATGAATAAATAGCTGAATTTTTTTTACTTAATAAAAATCCTTTAAGTGTCTCCTCCTGATGTTAAAGGGGATTTGTATGTGGTAGAATAGGGAATCTCTATTCATCATAATAATTCCTTTGTTTATATAGCGCACACAGTATACAGTATACAGTAACAGACCTCTGCCATGCACTGCTCATACAGAGTTTGGGGGCCCACCTAGCTCAGAGGCCCACCGGTGAATCCACCTGTTCACCTATGGGCCAGTACGAGCCTGCAGGCTTGGATACTGAATCAATGTGCAAGACATAGAACACAGCCCAATGCAGAATCTGTAGCATGCCATTTAGATGTGTGAATGTCTCAAAAATTTAATTTAACTGATCTGCTGAATTAAAAAGAAAAAGAGATTTGGGTTCAAATGGATTAAATCTGAACTGGGGGGTTGTGAAATACCTGTACGACCTCCTGGAGCCCTTTCTCACATGACCTGCTCCCTTTGTCCAGTTGCTGAGTAATCACTGTCAAGATCATGTTGGAATGGGCTCCAGGAGATCTGT
The DNA here is from genome assembly GCF_040894005.1 of Engystomops pustulosus. Lineage (NCBI taxonomy): Eukaryota > Metazoa > Chordata > Amphibia > Anura > Leptodactylidae > Engystomops > Engystomops pustulosus. The sequence goes on along the minus strand of NC_092418.1, from coordinate 97,935,462 downwards.
TAGGGCTTCCACAATCTCCCAGCATGCCCCAGAAAACTGGAATCACCCAATTTCTCTCATTAAGTCTCAGCTCAGGGTTGGCTCCCTGAAATAGGACACGTTTGGGGCCAAGTGGTGAAACCAGGAGATTGTGGAAGCCTTTTCTATCCTGCTGGACCCCTTTCCAACATGACCTGGTGCTTCTTACTGGCCACGGCAGAATTTATGCCAAGACCGGGGAGTTGCCTCCTTCCCAGAGCCCTGACTTGTTCCCCCTGCTCCTAGACTTTCAGTAAGCGAGCAACCTGGAGGATACTCTCTGGAAACCGCAGCTCTGGTTCACCTTGGGAGGCCCTGTACCCACAAATCAAGAGGTAGCTACTTTTTGAGAGCCTTCCAGTCTGCTATGACCCGTAAGAGGCAAACCTGTTCCTTTCCTACTGCCAAGTAACAAGATGTATACGTCTCTATTCACATCTGATTCTGTTCTAACCATATATAAGTGGACTCCATGGATCTTTCTGTCTTATTGTGGGCTCTGTCTTGTTCCTCTGATGTGTCCATTTTTAGGGGATGAATGGAAAATATGAAAGAATATGCAACTTAATGTGAACAGAGTCTTAGTCCTAAAACATATCTGAGTGTCGCTGACCTACTTTCCTCCACTTATTGGTTCAATCTGGTTTTCTGCTGCATTTTCTGGTGACTGTTACATTTCCTGTACATTGTATTTACAATAAGCATAGGACTAAAAAACAACATTATTACCACCCAACCCTCATTTGCAACTGTCCTGTGCTTTGGAGCCCCAAGGCTTTTTCTCACCCATCTCTATGCCTTCTCCTTGTAACCCCATGGGAGAGGAAGACAAGACTCTGGGGGGGGGGGGGGGAACCCAGTGAAATGAGAATGCCAAGAGGGGAATGGGTTGTTACAATTGAAGACTAGATTTTTTATAATAATAATTATTATTATTATTCCTTTATTTATATAGTGCACACAGATTACGCAGCGCTGCACAGAACCTGTCGAATCAGTCCCTGTCCCCACGGGGCTCACAATCTAATCCACCTACCAGTATGTTTTGGAGGGTGGAAGGAAACCGGAGGACCCGGAGGAAACCCACGCAAACACAGAATGAACATTACAGGCGGTCCCCTACTTAAGGACACCCGACTTACAGACAACCCATAGTTACAGACAGACCCCTCTGACGTCTGGTGAAGCTTTCTGAATGCTTTACTATAGTCCCAGGCTGCAATGATCAGCTGTAAGGTGTCTGTAATGAAGCTTTATTGATCATCCTTGGTCCCATTACAGCAAAAAATGTTTAAACTCCAATTGTCACTGGGGCCAAATTTTTTTTTTTGTCTCGATCTACAATTATAAAATATACAGTTTCGACTTACATACAAATTCAACTTAAGAACAAACCTCCGGATCCTATCTTGTACGTAACCCGGGGACTGCCTGTATACAGTTTGACAGTAAATAATACTGCAGCGTTGTTCACATATAATAATTCTACACAACGTTACCCACATACCACAGCCAGGCAGTGCCCAAACATTTACCTTAGGGTTTCTCTTCTTCCTCAAAATCCAGGAGCGCGGTGGAGTAGCACCAACCACATAATGTTATTCTAATACCACCCAAATAATTGCTATTGGAAGGGGCTATTGTGTTTGTAAGAATTGGAAATACCTGTGATCTTTGCCCCATAAACAGAAATAGTCAGGAACCCTCAGCCCCCTATTTTGTCAAAATAATGTGATCTATTCGGCCTCTCTGGTCCATATTATTTACTAATTGGATCTCTAGGGAATTGGGAACACAATACAAATTCGGACCTGTGCATTTACACTTAGATGGGTATTCTCAGTTTAGGCATTTATGGCTTGCTTACAACTTATCGCTCACCGCAGCTGCATGATTGTGGTTGCGGACATCCTAGATGTGAGACCCACATCACACATTTATGACATACACTGTGGTTATGCTATAAAAAGATAAGAATCTACCATCGAAATCCATCATGATAAACCAGAGACACTTACACAAAGATCCAAGCACTGTGGTTATGACTGTGGTTATCCATGGACACCTTTTTTCTAAAATCAACATTTAAAGGAAACCTACCACTTGTAGTGGCAGGTTTCTGATGGAAATACCGTGCACCAGCTCAGGGTGAGCTGGTGCCGGAGCTTATTTTAGTTAGTGTTTTAAACCGCGGTATCACAGTTTAAAACACTTTTTAAACTTTATAGCCGGCGCAGGCAGGTACGCGCTCGGCACTTACCGTGCACGCGGCTCTCATTCACTTCCTATGTAGCCGCGTGCACGGTAAGCGCCGAGCACGTACCTGCCTGCGCCGGCTATAACGTTTAAAAAGTGTTTTAAACCGCGATACCGCGGTTTAAAACACTAACTAAAATAAGCTCCGGCACCAGCTCACCCTGAGCTGGTGCCCGGTATTTCCATCGGAAACCTGCCACTACAAGTGGTAGGTTTCCTTTAAAATGATGCTAGTGAACCAGAAGGGCTATGGGTGCTGTTGCCAGAGCCCCTTTGTTCTGTTGCTTTACAGGCTGTTACACTGTGCAGGAGCACTTCCCTCCCCCTGCTGTGTGCTGCAACTTAATCTGCTGCCATGAGATTACATCAGGCAAAGAGAGGTTTAGGGAGCGGAGGGTGAGACAGCATGGAGGGGCTCTGCAGAGCACTTATAGCTAGTTAGCATAAAATTAAACATCGATTTTAGAAGAATAACACATATAAGAAGATTACCACAGTCACGGTGCCTGGATCTATGAGTAAGTGGGGACACCATATTGGGATCAGTTATTGTACCCTAATACCCAGTAAATTGGCTTCATTGCTTTGATAAGGGAGGCTGTGTTGCTTCTATGCACTGAATACAATGTAACATGTGGGTATCTGCCTACGGGTCAGTTTGGTACCTTTATTTACTTGAACCCCTTACATCTTTACCACCTGTTCTGTGCCCAGGGCAGCTGCATAATAATAATAATAATAATAATAAAAATGCTTTATTTATATAGCGCACACAGATTATGCAGTGCTGCACAAAGCTTGTCACATCAGTCCCTGTCCCCAATGGGGCTCACAATCTAATCAACCTACCAGTATGTTTTGGAGGAAACCAGAGGACCCGGAGGAAACCCACGCAAACACTGCATGGTTTGCCCTGTGTATCCTGCAACCCTGGCTGGCACCTTACTCCCATTATGGCTCCTGCCACATTACCCCTTATATATCTCCTACCCCGCTGACCCCCCAGTGCCAGTCATGTCAGGTCACAGAGATTTCAGCTTTGATAAATATTCCAGCAGCTGATTCACAGGATACGAGTTATCTGCATTGTAATGACAGTCTCTCTGGGTATTACGCTGCCGTGTTTATCAGATTTATTCCCACTCATAGAGGAAGCAATAATAATTCACATAAAAGAATTGCTCCTAATATAATTTACAAACATAATATTTACAGCGGCTGCAAACAAGACCTTCAGTTTATGAGTTTTCCCCCCATCACAATAGACTGCAAGGAAAAATATGTGAAGATTAAAGGGATTAAATCTTATCACCAGATATTTATCCCAGTAATGTACCAGCACCCTCAGGTAGGGTATGAAGGTGGCATATTAAAGTTAGATCATATCAGACCTATAAAAAAATCACCTCCAAAGTCAAATGCAAATTAGGTGAGAAGAGTCATTTATTGCCTGAAATGAGTCATATTTAGAGGGAGAGTGTCACTTTAGTCGTCTGTAACTTTGGTTCTATAGTACCTAGAAACATGTAAATGGTGTCATATTAAAGGTAAAAATCACATCAAGCTTGTGGTTCTGAGATCGAAAGAAATGGAGATACAGGGAGTTAAATTAATACTGGATTTTTATTTGCTGCTCACATTCCCAACTATTCCCATCTTCAAGCTTCATGTGATTATCATCTTTAATATGACATAAGTCATATTGAAACATGAATGTTTCTAGGGACTATAGAACCAAAGTTACACAGGTCTGAAGTAAGACTCTCCCTCCAAAAATGACTAATTTCAAGCAATAAATGACTCTTCTCAGCTACCGTATTTAGCATTTGGCTTTGGAGGTAATTTTTAAAAAAAAGGTAAATGGGGGAGATTTCACATGAAAGAGGGAATTCTAGAACATCATTTTATACCCTTCCCGATGGGGAAGAAACTTATGACAGTGTCCCTTTAAAGAAAAACCATTAAAAACTGCATAAAGTCTTTGGTACAAGCCCCAGATAGCATCTTAACTTAAGTTTTAATTGCTTTGCAAAGACTATGAAAGAGGGATTTATATTGCGGGATTGTGCACTATGGTTTCCTCACCCTGCTGTGCTCTTATCTCTTTGCACTTAAAGGCAATCTACCAACAAAATCCATCCTGACAAACCAGGGACATTACTCATAGATCCAGGCACTGGGACTGTGGGAATCTTCTTATATTTGTTATTCATGGCCTACTTCCTTTTCACATCAAGTTTTAAAATTATGCTAATTATCCTGAAGAGCTCTTGCATGGGGCATTAACAGAGTCCACCCATCCTGCAGTTTCACGGGCTGTTATACTGTAGAGGAAATTCCAACTATGCCTGAATCACTGAAACATTGCTTATTAAGATTTGGATTTGGTATAGTGATTGAAAGGAGCTTTTTCATAACATACACAGCAGCTACTGAACACAGTCTACATTCTGGCCTAAAGGACATCCAATAACGATAATTACTTTATTTATATACTTCACACATATTCCGCAGCGCTGCCCAGAACTTGCCAAACTTACCTACCAGCATGTTTTGGAATGTGGGAGGAAACCAGAGGACCTGGAGGAAACCCACGCAAACACGGAGAGAACATACAAACTCTTTGCAGTTGTTGACCTGGATGGGACTTGAACTTAGGACCCCAGCTCTGCAAGGTCCTAGTCTTAACCACTAAGTCACCATGACATCTACCACCAGGATGAAGGATTGTAAACCAAGCACTCTGACATACTGGTGTGTGCCCCCCTCTGGCAGGATCCAATCTTCTTTAGGCTTCCTATACTCATGTTTTAAAGAAAATAAGACTTTAAAATCATGCAAATGAGCCTGAGGGGCTCCAGGCTCCATAGAAGGGAATTGGGCCCCTCAGGCTCATTTGCATGATTTTAAAAGGTCATAAAAACAGGTAAAAAGAAGCTAAAAGAAGAGCAGATCCTGCCAGAGGGGACACACACTAGTATGTCAGTGTGCTTGGTTTACAATCCTTCATCCTGGTGATAGATTTCCTTTAAGTCCTTGGAATAGCAATCAAAATAAAACAATACAACATCACTTAATATAAATAATGTAGACTAAAAATTTCCTCCAGATGTTTTCAATTAAAAATCTTATTTTCCCTCCTCCAGATTCTTATAAAATGACGCTTTCAAGCATAGTTTACCCTAATATGGCAACAAAGTAAACCACAATTTTCTTTAACATTTCCAGTAAAAGGGAAGTTGATTATTTATCACAAACTCTGATCTCAGAACATTCTGGAATTTAAAACTGAATGACTACTGAAGGTTTTGTCTGTATTTGCTCATTGGATTCATGGGCGCCAACAAATATTTATTGTTCACTGCAGAGACCCTAAAAGTATTTGAGTTAAAGGGACCAGGGTAAGAAAAAAACACAGATGTGTCCGGCTCTATCTACAATTTCCCTCATTGGCCCAATACTTCCTGTGTCTAATAGGGGGTTCATGTGACCCACTGCAGCCAATGAGTGACCTACTTGGACAAGGGTCATCATTTTTGTTTTCCAAGTGACTTCACTTCCTGTGTTGTCCCCTTGTCTGAGGAGGCTGCCCATTGGATGAAGCAGGTCCTCGCCCCCCCCCCCCTCCCCCTTTAATTTCTAATTGGGTGAAGGACCTAAAAAGGCAAGTAGTTGGTGGACATGGGAGCCCTCTTGGGGTTTTCCATATTTATTTAAGTTGGGAACCTCTTATGAGTGTTTGAACACGTAAGTTCCATTTTGAAGGACTGGAAAGCAAAGTTAAAAGTCATAGTAGAGAGGGGGAATGTGGTTGTTTTCTATTTTTATTCTTTCTTTTTGGAGTTCTTTTCTAATTTGACCACTCATCTAAAAGGGAATGTCCATTTGTGGTCTTAAAGTGGTTGGCCACTTGTTTACATAAGTTTCCAATGTGTCTGAATAATAATGCCTGAAAGTTCATCAAATGATTCAGCAGTCCTGCTACATACTTTAGTGCTGTCTGCAGACTCTCTTGCTTCTTTGTTTACATGTCTGTACACTGATGAATAGGAGGAGCTGTAGGAGGAGCATTATGACTCATTCTGCTCCCTTCCTTCTTCTTTTCCTGTGTCTGTCAGTGAGACGGACTGTGAGAAAGTCACAGTGGAAGACGCCATGAGGACGGGGGAAAATATATGCAGAGGGAAGCATGGGGAGAACAGGGAAAGCCTGAATCTCTCAGGACACATGTACACATACATGCAGAGACATGTCTAATGGAACAGATTCATTGGAAATTGTCCAACCCCTTTAAAGGTTATTCTAGGTATTCATGGACCCATAATCACTGATACCCAACCAATCTGCTATAATAGTAAGATTCCGGACAATCCCTTTAAACCTGCTACATTCTACATGTCTATACTTCTCCTGTTTAGTTTCCTGAAATACTTGGATATATTATATGTCAGGTAAATGCATGACGTTGTAAAGTGTAGATTTAGGATGACCTAGTTTAACATAGTGATAGTATGATATACAACCTTTCCTGGAAGAACGAGTTTGGCAGGACTGTAACCACCCAGCGCGATACCGCCTGTGATCCCATTGTACTGTCGCCTGCAGGGTCATCAGGTCTTCATGCTTTCTAATTTGATTAGTGATTGAGCAGAAAATGCAATGGTTTCTATTGAATTTTCAATCTTCTAATTATAATGATTACACTTGTTTAGGAGTTTCCTTTCCCCCTCCCTTTATCAAATAGCAGAAAAATTAGCGCAGCGGCTTTTTTCTGCTGTTATAACGGAAAGCAACATAGAAATCAATGGGGAAAAGAGGCGAACAAAAGCCTTTCCGTTCTTAGTTTTTGTTACAATTCACCACAAATGTGAATTGAGCCTATCTGAAACCTAAATACAGTCTTGTCATTTAAAGGAAATCTACCACCAGGGTGAAGGACTGTAAACCAAGCACACTGACATACTGGTGTGTGTCCCATCTGGCTGGATCCGCTCTTTTTTTAGCTCCTTATGTCCTGGTTTTTAGGAAAAAAGGCTTTAAATATTATGCAAATGAGCCTGAGGGGCTCTGGCTCCTTCAGGCTCATTTGCATAATGTTTAAAGTCTTTCTTTGTAATAACCAAGGCATAAGGAGCTGAAAGAATAGTGGATCCTGCCAGTGGGGGCACACACCAAAATATCAGTGTGCTTGGTTTACAGTCCTTCATCTTGGTCTTAGATGTCCTTTCATTTTAGCTGTGCATGGACTGTGTATGTATCTCTCTGTACAGAAAGAGGCCGCACAGCAATGTTCCACCATGAGAAGAGGTCGCTTAGCTAATTAAGTGCTTCCTGTCGCTTTAATAAATTACCCATATCACAAATATCAGTAAACTTTAACGGTATAAGTTAACTTCCAAAATATGACAGAAACTTCTTGCTGGGTGGAAAATGAGGTCACAGCTTTATTTTTTTTATATATTAACCCTTAATATCCAAAAATCAGGGACTTAGGATAGAATCACACATTTTTGAGCTCTGGAAGCTGTATGTTCCGCTGGACTGTTCCAGCTGGCAAGTCGGCCAACCGAGCAACCACCATCTCAAAACTTCCACCATTCAGCCTGCTGTGACTATAAAATAGCAACCACCATCTCAAAACAGCCTGCTGTGACTATAAAATACAAAGGCAAAACATTACAAAAAAACATAACATCTCAAAGAGGGAGATAACATTGAGTCATTAGCCATATTAACCTCCACATCCTGTAGGGATGAGAACACATCTTAAAGGCACAAATCACCAACCCTATTAAAGTGCAATAGTACCCAAACTTTTAACCCTTTTGTATCTAATAACATCAGCCCCAGTCTTGGGGTACCCCACAGGTTGTTCAAATATTGAGAAACATGGTCGCTTTCTTCCAAAAACAGCGCCACACCTGACCATGGATTGTGCAGGTTTTGCAACCTGGTGAGTCTGTTTTACAATCTATGGACATTTTGTTATTCTTCTGTAATCTCGAGAAACTTTCCTAGGGCTCTTTTATTCTTTCTCGGCTCCCACGGGCAAAGTCCAAATCTAATTTTTCAGGTGATCCCACTCCTCACAATATTTAGTGTATATTTTTGGTCAAAGGCGATTGTTGCACCTTCTGTTATACGCAACCAGTGTAGTGCTCATAGCCTGAGTATACGCAGGGATCCTCTGTGAAATCCCAGGTCATCGGCCTGGTGCATAACATAACAGTAGCAAGAGCCACTCTACTCTGCAGCCAGCTGCGTAACAAGACTCCAGTGGGCCCCGGAGCAAACTTAGAATCGGTTAACCTGAGTTCGAGCTGGTTAACCCCCCTCCCCTTATAATATACTGTCCAGAAGCTGGTTAACCCCCTCCCCTTATAATATACTGTCCAGAAGCTGGTTAAGCCCCCTCCCCTTATAATATACTGTCCAGGAGCTGGTTAAAGGGGTTGTCCGAGTTCTTGAAAAAAAGCTAAAAGTGGCCGGGACAGGGCTGCTTAAAAAAAAAACAAACAGTGGCCGCCGGAAGCTGAATCCAGCGCTGCTCCGGCGGCCATGTTTGTTTACATGGCGCCCGGACCGGAGTGACAGCAGCGCTGGATACCGGAGGGCACCGGAAGGTAAGTACATTTTTATTTTTTTTAAGCAGCCCTGTCCCGGCCACTTTTAGCTTTTTTTAAAGAACTCGGACAACCCCTTTAACCCCCCTCCCCTTATAATATACTGTCCAGGAGCTGGTTAAAGGAAACCTACCACCACAAATCTACCTATAAAGGTAGATCGGGTGGTAGGTGAATCAATGGGACGTGAGGATAGCCCTTTTAAGGGCTAATCCTCACGTCCCCGCACTGTTTTGTAAACTTTTATTACCCTAATATGTTAATTTACTTATGCGGCTACTGGGGCGTGGAGTAGCCGCATCTGAGGTTACACGAGGCGGCTACTCCACGCCCCGGTAGCCACCTTTCCCCTTCTACTCACCATGTTCAGCGCGCAGCTGCTCGTAGCTGCGCGCCCTCGTCCGCCGATCCTGCCGTCTGCGCATGCACAGAACAGCAGGCCCGCGCCTGCGCAGCCCCGGCTTCGGAGCAGTGACCGCTCAGGCGCGGGCCTGCTGTTCTGCGCATGCGCAGACGGCAGGATCGGCGGACGAGGGTGCGCAGCTACGAGCAGCTGCGCGCTGAACATGGTGAGTAGGAGGGGAAAAGTGGCTACCGGGGCGTGGAGTAGCCGCCTCGTGTAACCTCAGATGCGGCTACTCCACGCCCCAGTAGCCGCATAAGTAAATTAACATATTAGGGTAATAAAAGTTTACAAAACAGTGCGGGGACGTGAGGATTAGCCCTTAAAAGGGCTATCCTCACGTCCCATTGATTCACCTACCACCCGATCTACCTTTATAGGTAGATTTGTGGTGGTAGGTGCCCTTTAACCCCCCTCCCCTTATAATATACAGTCCAGGAACAGGTTAACGCCCCTTTTCTTATAATATACTGCCCAGGGGTTGGTTAAACCCTCCTACGCCTAAAATATTGGGGCTCATTTTCTTACCCGGTCCAGTCGCGATCCAGCGGAGCGTTCTCCGACGCTGATTCGGGTTCTGCCGGGATTCATTAAGGTCGTGCGCCCGATGTCCACTAGGTGTCGCTGCTGCGCTGAAGTCCGCCAGAATTCACCTTCTACGTCTTGGTGTATGTGAGTGCTATTTTTGTGACACAAATTTTTTAATTTCCAAATCCGTCGGGTTTTCAGACGGCCACACCCCCGATTTCTGTCGCGTGAAAGCCAGCGCCGATGTGCCACAATCTGATCGTGTTCGCCAAAATCCCGGGCAATTTGGCGCAAATCGTAAAAATTCAGGAAACCTGGTGGAAAAACCCAATTTGGACCCTTAGTAAATGTGCCCCATTCTGTTTAGGAGCTGGTTAAATTCCCCCTTATAATATACTTTTTAGGAGCCTGTTAACCCCCCCTCCCCTTATAATATACTGTCCAGAAGCTGTCCCCCCCCCCTTAATCCCCCCACCCCCTCAACTAACCCCATTATTAAAAAGTTGCAATTTTTGACACGCACTGTATTTACATCCAATTTTGACAAGGGTCAGTGTCACCATTGTTACTACAACCTGCAATTTACATTGAGTCACTGCCAGTATATACTGTATACTGTATTGTTTTACGTGCCTACAGGGATTGCAGTGGAACAAGGCTTTAAACTTCTTCAATACATATATTTATACAAAAGGTAAACAGAATATAAAAATATATAGAAAAATAATAAAAAAATGCATTAAATATTTTAGAACCTTTGGCAATGTATCAGGTCTTTATATACAACATTGAAGTTTTGCAGGTGACACAGGAACCAAAATTTTTTTTTTTGTTATTGTCTTGATATTCATTTTTCTCTATTATTAGAGTCTTTGATAAGAATGTGCAATTCTACATCATGCGGCTGCGGTCCGGGCTGTGTGCGCTGCAGTGTCTGGGTTTCTGGTCTTGAGAGGAATCTCTTCTGTTTTACAAGATACCACGACAATATGAGAAGTATAGATATCACTACTGCTGACACCACAGCAACGGGGATGATGAAGTGATTTGTTTCTATAGGGGGAAAAAATAAAATAAAAAATAACAAAAAAAAAAATACAATAATACAGACTAATGCAAGTAGTAGTATAGTATATTCACATATGCTATGAGGGCACATGATATCTGTAGCACCACTGGTTCTGGATTCCACCTCTCTGCATACAAGGGCCGCCCCATCATAAAATGTATTAAATTGTATTAAAATTCACTATTTGCTAAGAATATAGTCCTATATAAGTAAAACTGGTAATTGTAGAAACTGAAAATGTTAATAATGTCGACTCACCTGTATAGACAAGTGTGTCATTGCTGGTAGGATGACCTAGGGAATACACATCATTATATTATTATAGATGATCATTGTATACTTTAAAAAGCAGTTTACACTAATGTTAACATGAATCTTTATCAGATCATTCTGTTCCTCCTGCTCTATAACGCACTATTTTTTAGATAGTACACTATGTGCAATTTACTCAGCTCCTCTTGCTCTATAACATTCTGCCTGGAGATAGGACACTGGGGCACATTTACTTACGTGTTCCCCAAAAGTGCATTGTCCGACCCCAATGAACTGTACCGCGATTCACTACGATGGTGCGCCTGATATCCTCCATGTGTCGCTTCCCCGCTCAGATCCGGCGGAGTTCACCTTCCTTTTCCTGGTGCATGTAAGTGCTTGGGCTTGCGACACAATTTGAATGTTAAATCCCGCGCTCAGTCCGAATCAGTCGGATCGTCCGACGGCCCGCCCCCCCCAATTTCTGTCGCATGAAAGCAGCGCAGCCGCGCCACAATCCCATCGCGTGCGACAGAATCCCCAGTTAAATACCTGTCCCAGCAGCGCAAATCCCGAAAATGTTGGAAAATCCGACAAAAGTGTGGCCACGGACCCTTCGTAAATAAGCACCACTATGTACAATCTGCTTAGCTACCCCTGCTCTATAACATGCTGCCTGCAGATAGGACACTATATGCAATCTGCTAAACTCATCTTGCTCTATAACATCCTACCTGTAGATAGGACACTATATACAATCTACTCTGCTCCTCCTGCTCTATAACATTTTTCCTGCCGATAGGACACTATGTACAATCTGCTCTGCTCCTCCTGCTGTATAACATGCTGTTTGCACATAGGACACTATGAACAATCTACTCAGCTCCTCCTGCTAAAAAAGCAGATGAAGGAAGAATATTCTTTATATCATCTTCCTGTCTTGTATTTCTCCACCTACTGGACTGAAATTATGAGCAGTGACTACAAAGCTCTGAGCGATATAGATAACCTTCTTTTTTTAAGATGTACCTTCTTTTTTACAAATAAAGCCTCTCCTCTCATGGCACGGGGCAATCCTCCATGTGGCATCATCCATCCACATGCTCAGGCAGCAGTCACCCAATCCATTCCCATCCATGGTCTCTTCACTCCACTGAGAATAATTTACTATAGATCCATCTGACCAAGCGACTTCTCCTTCTAGGGGAAAAAGAAATCAATTTGTAGCTGAAGACAGATTTACAATCACCCAGTATTGTAGACACCAAGGAAATAGCCAGAGAAGAGCCAGCAGGGCATTTGCCTAAGGTTGGACCCTAGTAGCAAAAGTTGTAGGCAGGGGTGGACCAGCCATGAATGAGTTGAGCCTCTCGCCTCAGGCAGCACCACCTGCAGGAAGACAGGGGGCAGTATCAGGAGCGCAGTCACCTGCTACAAATCAGGACCTGATACTTAAAAATATAGTCATTTATCTTATTTCCCCTTGCCCCTTTTATTAGTCTATTTTTTTCACCTGATTTGTCTCTGTCTAATAAAGTTTTTTTTGTGCCTTATTAGGCACAAACTTTTAAAAAAGGTGCAATTTTGTTGCACAAATCATACCATTACCATTCCTAAGCATGGTCTGGACTTGAGAGTTATTGCACAATTATTTGAAACCATATAGGCACAAATCAATGTTAAGTAAGGCAAAACATCTGGAAGCAGGAGAAATACAAAGACAAATTAGTTGCAAACCAGGAAACTGTGCAAAACACCGGCGAAGTGCTGGAAAAAGACACGAAAAATTACCCAAATACTCCAATGTGCTCAAAAAAAATCACAAAAATGCGACCAAAAAAAGGCGCATCAGACTAAGATAAATGACCCCCATTGTCTCTTCACATCTAAAGAGATGTGTCTATGATGGTGTCTATGATGGTATCTTAAGTGACACTACCTCTGTAACCTCTAAACTTGACTCAGCTCAGATAAAATCTGAATCTTCTCTGGTAATTTCCACATGATTTTGGAGGTAAGATTTAACAAAGTTTATGTTTCTAGGTACTATACCATAGAACTAACGATACAGGCTTCTAAAGTGACACTTCCCCTGCAACCTCTAAAATGACTCATTTTAGGCAATGAAGACAAACAGGTGAGATGTCACATAAAAGATGTAATTCTAGAAAGGATATTTCCCACCTCTGGGTGCTGAAAGTTTAATGGGGTAAAATCTGATGACAGGTTCCCTTTAAGGAGAATTTCCATTACACCTTTGCATGCGTACAGAGGTTTAAAGGCTATGGATGCTCCCCTGGGGATTCCGGGACGTAAATATACTTACCTTGTCCTATCCGGATCCAGCGTTCTCCGGCGCTGATTAGGGTCTTCCGCCGATTTACTAAGGTCGTGCTCACGATGTCCACTAGGTGTCGCTGCTGTGCTGAAGTCCGCTGGAATTCACCTCCTCCGTTTCGGTGTATGTGAGTGCCATTTTTGCGACATATTTTTTTAAAATTCAGCGGTTTTTTCCGAATCCGTCGGGTTTTCTGACGACAACGCCCCCATTTCTGTTGCGTGAAAGCCTGCGTGATTGCGCCGAAATCTGATCGCGTGCGCCAAAATCCCGGCGCAAAACGGAAAAAGTCAGGAAACCCGTGTGGCCGCGGAGCCCTTAATAAATGAGCCCCAATGTGTGGGATAGGGAAAACGTTGCCTCCAAGCTACCTTCTAAGGAAGCCCCCTTTACATCATGTATGACTTTCAGGAAGTCAAATTCAATGGATCCTTCTGCAATTTGCAGGATCCATTAGTAAATATCTTAAGTAACCTGAGGCAGTATTGCATGTTGTACGTCATACTGCTACTTACTACTAAGCGGAGTGATTCTGTCTAACCATATTGACTGGACGGAGGTGAAAGTCTTCACTTCATAATGAATAAAAGCCTCTTCTTCTTCATTGAATATTGTCAGGATATCACCACCTAAAGTTGCATCACCAAAGAAGATACATTGTTACTTGTATCCTCCATAATAATCATCACACGCAGATGTTGAGATGACATATGTTACCTTGGTCTTTGCAAACTTCTTCAGCTTCATGAAACTCTTTGAGGTGTAAAACTGTATAAATACTGTAACAAAAGTCCTGGAATGGGATCCACTGTTCTGGACATCCCGGGTGATGAAGGTCTGTAGAACCTGTTATAAAAATTATTTTTTCAACAGTATTTTAGACGTCAGACGTGGACTGTGTAATGTGAAAGGGGATGTTGTGCCATCTCCCTCCATGAAAGCCTCAGCACTGATTAGTGTTTCCAATTGATTTTGCTTTGGCCGGACATCTCACAATAGAGCAGCCATGTCTGTAGTCAGTCTATAGCAGGGGTGTCAAATTCAATTTCTCATGATTCCTTAAAGAGGCAGAATGTAATTTGTTTACTGTACAAAAGTATCTACTTGATCTGTTTAGCAGTTACTTTTATACGTTATTATCACTACAAGCAGATATTTCAGGGCAACTCTAATAGTCCAAGGGCCCCACAGCAGCAAATAATAAGTGTGCCCCCACAGCAGCCAATAATAAGTGTGCCCCCACAGCAGCCAATAGTCAGAGTGCCCCCACAGCAGCCAATAATAAGAGTGCCCCACAGCAGCCAATAGTCAGAGTGCCCCCACAGCAGCCAATAGTCAGAGTCCAACCACAGCAGCCAATAGTCAGAGTGCCCCCACAGCAGCCAATAGTCAGAGTGCCCCCACAGCAGCCAATAATAAGAGTGCCCCACAGCAGCCAATAATAAGTGTTCCTCCACAGCAGCCAATAGTCAGAGTGCCCCCACAGCAGCCAATAGTCAGAGTGCCCCCACAGCAGCCAATAATAAGAGTGCTCCCACAGCAGCCAATAATAAGAGTGCCCCACAGCAGCAAATAATAAGTGTGCCCCCACAGCAGCCAATAGTCAGAGTGCTCCCACAGCAGCCAATAATAAGAGTGCCCCACAGCAGCCAATAATAAGTGTGCCCCCACAGCAGCCAATAATAAGTGTGCCCCCACAGCAGCCAATAGTCAGAGTGCCCCCACAGCAGCCAATAGTCAGAGTGCTCCCACAGCAGCCAATAATAAGAGTGCCCCACAGCAGCAAATAATAAGTGTGCCCCCACAGCAGCCAATAGTCAGAGTGCTCCCACAACAGCCAATAATAAGAGTGCCCCACAGCAGCCAATAATAAGTGTGCCCCCACAGCAGCCAATAGTCAGAGTGCCCCCACAGCAGCCAATAGTCAGAGTGCCCCCACAGCAGCCAATAGTCAGAGTGCCCCCACAGCAGCCAATAGTCAGAGTGCCCCCACAGCAGCCAATAATAAGAGTGCCCCACAGCAGCCAATAATAAGTGTGCCCCCACAGCAGCCAATAGTCAGAGTGCTCCCACAGCAGCCAATAGTCAGAGTGCTCCAGCAGCAGCCAATAGTCAGAGTGCCCCCACAGCAGCCAATAGTCAGAGTTCCCCCACAGCAGCCAATAGTCAGAGTGCCCCCACAGCAGCCAATAATAAGTGTGCCCCCACAGCAGCCAATAGTCAGAGTCCAACCACAGCAGCCAATAGTCAGAGTGCCCCAAAAGCAGCCAGTAGCCAGATTTCCCCTATAGATTTCACCTACGGGAACCAGTAGCCAGAGTGGCACATAGCAACTAGCAGTCAAAGTGCCTCCACAGCAGCCAGCATCCAGATTTCCCTCACAGTGCCCCCACAGCAGCCAGATTTCTCCCACAGGAAATGACAGCCATGGTGCTCCCATAGCAACCAGCAGAATGAATGACCCCACAGCAGCCAAAGTGCCCCCACAGCAGCCAAAAGTTAAATTGCCCCCACTGGAGCCAATAGTCAAAGTGCCCCCACAGCAGCCAGTTTTCTCTCACAGGAACCAGCAGCAGAGTGCCCCCAAAGTAGCCAGCAGCAAGAGTGCCCCCAAAGTAGCCAGCAGCAAGAGTGCCCCCAAAGTAGCCAGCAGACGTGATAACATCATTACGTCAGCCGGCTCCAAAGCCGCATACAGCAGACACACACAGTAGTACAGAAGAGGACTGCTGTAGCTTCGGGGGAGAGGGGAGAGGTGAGTATCTGAGTCACTCTAACCCCTATGCTCCTCTTCTGGCCGGATTTGGCCCACAGACCTTGTTTTTTTGGGGTCATATTAAGTAGGGTTTTATTTGTTGCTTGTGCATGTCCCATTTAATTAAAAAAACCCACAAAGCTAATAGAAATGGTCTGATGTATTATTATTACTTTACCAACTGATGGAAGACACAGCGCTCCTTGCAGTTTACTATCACAATCTTCCGCTCTCCAGTAGCCATTGGTGTCAATGTAGACGCAGCTTCCATCTGATGGGGACGCGTCATCTGCCCACGATGCAAAGAGCGACAAAGATCCATCTATCCACCGAAAGTCGTCTCTGCTCTGATGATATAGAAAAATACTGATCGCACTTTAATAATCTGACAGCAAATTGATTAAAAAATCTATTAAAAATGTTCATTAGTCCATTAGCAGTTTTGACCCTTTGGTAGAGTCCCATTCTTAAAGGGATTGTACTAACCTCATATTGTTATACACTTCTCTGTGAATAGGGGATAACAATAGATCAGTGGGAGTCAGACTGCTGGGACCCCCAGCGATTATGTGAATGGGGGTGCTGTTCTCACTAATTGATGGAGCCGCAGATTAAGCATGCATCCTGCTGTTCCATTCAATACTCTATGACAGCGATGGCTAACCTATGGCACTGGTGGCAGAGGTGGCACTCAGAGCCCTTTCTGTGGGCACTCAGGCCATCACCAGAGATGACTCCAGGTATCTTCCTGCAGTCCCAGACAGCCCAGGACTTGCTCTGCACAGAGCTATTTTAAAGTGACAGCTGTACCTGGGACTATTTTCTGCTTTCTTGGTGTCCTCAGGGGCTGGTATCAATGAAAACTGTGATAGAGAAGGGAGTATAAATCACAAATTACATTTCTGTGTTGGCACTTCGCAATAAATAAGTGGGTCTTTGTTGTAGTTTGGGCACTCGGCCTCTAAAAGGTTTGCCATCACTGCTCTATGACGTTGGAAATTGCAGAGCACATTGCTCATATATACTGACACTCCCAATCACTGTCTCTGCGAGTGTAGGACATAGACAAGCGCTTTTTCTGACACTCTCATAGTATTGAAGATATACCCCTAATCCCTTATCCAGGAGGTAGAGTTGGTACAACCCCTTTAAAGGAAACCTAGTATCAGAAATCTACCTATTTAGGTAGATGTGATAGTAGGCCCTTATCTACCTTTACCTAATACTATAATACATTTTAATAGCAGATAGCATAATAGCATATAATAATTTTTTGGCAGAGCTACTGGGTGTGGAGTAGCCTCTCCATGATTTGGAGCAAAGGTTTCTCTATGCCCCTGTAGCCTCTGCAATGCTTCGGCCTGCTCCTCGCAATGCTACTGGGGTCCTGGCTTCTTCGAGCTCTGCGCATGCGCAGTAGTTTGGGCTTTACAGTACATGCACGTAACAGTGCTCCCGCCGGCTCTGGAGCCGGAGCTACTATGTATGAGTAGTGCTCAAAAGGAGCTGGGATCACAGTAGCAGTATGAGGAGTGCCCAAAGATGCACAAGTAGGAGGGAATGCAGAGGTTTATCATGGAGTAGCCTTTGCACCCACTGCCCAGAGAAGCTACTCCACGCCCCAGTAGCCTCTGCCGAAAATGAGAATATTAGGAACCAACCATCAGAGCTATCTTAATAGGTAGATTTCTGAAGGAAATCTACCATCAAAATCCAACCTGATAAACCAGGGTCTTGTACTCATAGATCCAGGCAGCATGACAGTGTAACAGCCGTTGAGCTTTGATCCTTTAACTGGTGCTGTTACACTGAGTCTTGGAAAGTTGAATCCTGTTACTGGCTCTTACCCTACACAAGCTGTTGGTTCCATGAGGTTCTGCACTGAATACGCTTGTTCCTTTTATGTCTTAATGGAGCGTTAATATAATAATAGAACTATTGTACTACCGTCTATATTTACTCACATTATTGCTGTAAGATCCAATCCAATGAGGATATCCCAAGCGATGGACAAGGATGGTGACAAAGGCTTGGTGATACTGGTCAGTAATACTAGCCAAATTGTCACCAGATTCTTGACAAGCGATGGAGGCCTCATGCCATGACAGGTTACCAGATATTATTCTGTATGTCTTATGTCCGTACTCCATGGTGTCTGATACCGGGTACATATCAGGACCATGAAAAGCAGGATTAGAAATGTCTAAAAAGAAATACAATGATTTAAGTGCAGAAAAGATGTTGCAACCCTTATAATAAATAAATAAATAAATAAAACATAAATTTAGAACTAAGTCAGTACTATAGTGATGTAAACACCACAGTACTGTGCAGGCAAATAATAAGCTGAGCAGATGGTGTACAGTTTCTATCTGCAGGCAGAATATTATACTTCCCCGTGATTTCCGTTTTGCTCTGCACTTAGCAGGGGATTTTGGCGCATCGGCGCCGGCTTGCACGCGACAAAAATGGGGGGGGGCTTTCAGACAACCCGACGGATTCGAACAACACGCAAGACACCTATTTACAATCACCGGGAAGAAGAAGGTGAACTCCGGCGGACCTCGGCGCAGAAGTGACAGATGCAGGAATCACGCCGGACTTCATCCTCGTTGGTCCATCCGAATCGGGGATCGTGACTGGATCAGGTAAGTAAATTTGCCCCAGTGTCCTATCTGCAAGCAGCACTTTATAGAGCACGAGGTACAGATAGTGCAGATAGTACATAATGGAGCTTATTTACTAAGGGTCCGAATCCCTCACTTTCGTCGGGTTTCCCGACGTTTTCCGATTTGCTGCAAATTGCCCCGGGATTTTGGCTCACGCAATCGGATTGTGGCGCATCGGCGCCGGCTTGCACGCGACAGAAATCGGGGGGTGTGGCCGTCGGACAACCCAACAGATTCGGAAAAACCGCGGAATTTAAAAAATAATTTGTGTCGCAAGATGAGCACTTGGAGAAGAAGATGAACTCCGGCGGACCTTGGTGCTGCAGCGACACCTGGTGGATATCGGGCGCACGGACCTTGGTGAATCCCGGCAGAACCCGAATCCTTGCCGGAGAACGCGCCGCTGGATTGCGGCTGGACCAAGTAAATGAGCCCCATTGTCCTATCTGCATGCAGCATATGTTATAGAGCAGGAGGAGCTGAGTAGATTGTACATAGTGTCCTATCTATATTGAGCATGGGACAGATCAGGATGAGCTGAACACCCAAAAGGAGAGGTTAATCAAGCAGCATATCATGATGGAGGGAACCTGGTATATTACATATAAATGCTAAATATAGTCTTCCGTGAGGGTCCTAACAGTCAGAATATTATTTATTCTACCAATATGTTGTACAGTTTTAATATAGATCATTACATCATCATAAGATAATACTCTCTACATAAAGCTTCTCTTCCGGTTCTTATCTCATGCCCCCCTGTACACACCTGTCTGTCGCTTTTACTAACAGTTATAATATACAGTAAATTTCAGTAAATTCTCATGGTACATTACCTAGTTCTTTCTCACAGATGAATCCATAATCTGAAGAATGGCAGCTATCCAGATACCATTTCCCAATCTGGAGCCTGGAATCATACGTAGATAATATGGCGCAGAGATGTTCCTGGTCATTCTAAGCGTAAAAGACAATAAAACTATCAACTATTGATTTGTTTTTTTTAACCACTAATTTGGAAAAATAACAGAGAAAGTACATGCTGGAAAAAGAAGAATATTACCATATATACTCGAGTATAAGCCGACCCGAGTATAAGCCGAAATCCCTAATTTTACCACCAAAACTGGGAAAACCTATTTATGTGAGTATAAGCCGAGGGTGTAGTATACAGCCAGCCCCCATGTAGTATACAGCCAGCCATCCCCCTAGCAACACCAGTTTTATTTGTAAAAATGGCTATCCCCTATACACAGTACAGGGAGCCCCATGCATAGAAATCATTGGCACAGAGGATGGACGCCAGGACTCATAACAGAATCCCATGAGGCCCCGGCTGTATAAGGTGATTAAGGGGGTTTGTGGTGCTGATTATGGCACAATCCCTTTAACAATGAGGATATCTGGCATCAGATGTATATTACGTATAAGATTATACACTTACATGGATCTGTTGAGTTGAAATCCAATTATTGTAAGATTGTACGGTGCCGTTTTCCCATAAAGCATAGTCCTTTTGCTCAAGTCCAATCCAAAAACTTCTCTTTTCTCCGAAAAGCTGCATTACTATAAAAGCTAAAGTATAGCAAAAAAAATTAGGAGCAGAGAATGGTCATATGAAAGATTACTAGAATGAAAAGAATTACAACCCCTAAGGCAGTGATGGAGAACCTTTTAGAGACCGAGTGCCCAAACTTCAACCAAAACCCACTTATTTACCTTGATGTGCCATTTTAAACAGTGTTCTTCCACTTCTTTAATTGTATCGGCCACTTGAGGCCACCAATACAGTTGAAAGAAGGTGGGCAAATTCAGACTATCAACGTAGCTTCTCTCCAGGGTCTCTCTTTTTACAGAAAGAATGGTGGGACCAGCAGGAGGATCTCCAAAGATAATGCAGTTCTATCAAAAACTTCTCACTTTTCAAGCAGTTCCAAACAGTCAATGAACTGTCGCCTCAATACAGTGTTTAGCGCAGCATCTCATAAGTTGCCTAGGACTGCAGGAAGATTTAATGGATTTGGTCCTGTTTGGTGAACTCTGTCCTGGGATGATGGCCTGAGTGCCCACAGAAAGGGCTCTGAGTGCCACCTCTGGCACCAGTGCCATAGGTTCGCCATCACTGCACTAAGGCATGTTTGCTAGGGATATGGAATGTAGATTATGTAATAATTGATAATTGAGGGAATATAAAGACAGCCTGAATGTGGTTATTAGGTTGGAATACGGGTCATATCTGAAATGTAATGAAATCCCAAAATTCGAAACAATCTGGGGTACATGGATGCACACCCTAGGTTTGCCCTCATATCCTCTGCTATGTCTTAGGGCTGGGTGGAATAACTTTCCCTTTTAGTGTAATCAGTTCCCTTCGGTGTGGCTCCTGCTTATTGTGGTTGAGGGAGGATGGTCCTCTCTGGGAAGCTGGTCTGGGGTGGGATGGGGGTTGTTTTGTGTTCTTTTTGTTGTATTGTGTATAGTAGATGGCTTTCTCGAATATCCTGCTGTAAGGATTGAATTGTTTGTAATTTGCAAATATTTGGAAAATAAAAATGATCTGATTCAAAAAAGGAATGCAAATAATAACTAAATGTCAGAACAGGATGGGGATGGGATGTAGAAAGCCTGACAACTAAACTCCCCAAACATTCCCTGCCTATTTGACAATCGCCCTAAATATTTTCCCCCAACTGAGTGATGTTCCTTACATTCATTAATGTGAAGGGTAATAAGAAGTGTCAGCAAAGTTAAAGGAAATCTATTATTAAAATCCAGCATGGTAAACCAGGGACACTAACTCATAGATCTAGGCACCATGACCAAAGGTCTTAATGCTCTGGCTTCACAGGCTGTTACACTGTCCCCCCTCCCCCTGCTTCCTCAACAAGAAGTAAACAATGCCAAAATCAGATATGAAATGCCAAGGTGTTTGAGGGAAGTTATTGAGAGACAGGTGTAGAGCCAAACTCTGACTAATTATCTTAAAACACAACATAAGTTTTGCATGTTGAATGTTAGAACAAAGTGTTTTTAGCAGCATTTTTCTGATCAGACTTACCTTGCTCTATTTCATTGCTAATAGTGGCGAGACGACCACCATGTTCTCTGCAGAAATTTGAAGCCATGTACCAGTTCATCGCTGCACCTTGGTTTACAAAGAAGCACTAAAATAATAAAAATAATGATAATTATGAAAGAAGTAACGATTACAAAGAAATCAATTGAAACAAGCGATAAAATGCATGTTAGACAGTGTTAGGTATTGTCCCTGGAGATCTGTGTAATCAACTTTAAAAATATGCTAATGATCTAAAAAGGCTCTGGGGGTGTTACCAGAGCCACTCCATGCTATAGCGTCACAGGCTGTTACACTGTGCAGGAGCATTTCCCTCCTCCTACTTCACATTTCCCCCTCCCTCCATCTGTAGTAATCTCACAGCAGCAGGAAGTTTTAGTGCACAGTGACAGGGGGAAGTGCTCCCGCACAGTGTAACAGCTTCAGCACGGAAGGGCTCAAGTAACACTTTCAGAGCCCTTATTGCTCATTAGTATAATCTTACAAATTGATTTCAGAAAGAAGAAGGCCATGGGTAACAAATATAATAAGATTATCACAGTCACGGTGCCTGGATCTATGAATTAAGTGCCTCTGGTTTATCATGCTTGGTTTTGATGGTAGATTTTCCTTTACAGTCCTCACACTGCTGTGCTTATACAACTTTTTCACTAATCTGCAAACACTCCGAGCCCTGACAAGTTTGCAGCTAAAATTTCATGCCAGGGGGCTACTTTACTAAAGCCAGACCCTAATAATAATGTGCATAAAGTCCATGCCAGACCTTTTTTCCATAGTGGAGCCAGTCCTCGGGACAGATCCCATATTCCTGGTCATTATCCATAGGGACGTAGGGTTCTTCAATCTTGAATAATACATTGGTTTTACAGATGGTTGGATATGGTGACTGGCAATTTACAAAATCCCATAGCCCTGTAAGATATAACATATGGGGATTACTGCTATAATACATTCTACAGTTCTAACTCGTTGCTCGTAACCAACAAAACGGGATTGGTGTTGTCATGTAGTTGGTATATATGACGTCCCCAGAATAACACAGCACATACTACTGAGCATAGTTTAGCAATGTGGCATGTTGTGAGTACTTTTGTGAGTTTTTATTGTGTAATAGTATTGAAGAAACCCCCCTGGTTAATGTGGGATGGGATTGATGTGCAGCGTAATTCATGTTTTGCTGAGTAAGTGCTGCATATAACTGAGCACGACTGTTGTATCCGCACTACTTTGGAGATGTTGGAGCTCATTGTCATTAGGTGGCAGAATCTGACCTGTTAATGGCTTTAATGGAATGGCTCAACAAGAAGAGAAGAGCTCAAGATAGCTACAATGCTGCTCCCAGTTGTCTATTGATTGATCCTGGTGATGACAAAAGTGAGAAGTTGCGATTCTACCCCTCCCCACTCCTACAACAATAATAATCCATTATTTATATAGTGCACACAGATTACGCAGCCCTGCACAATGCATGTCAAATTGGTCCTTGTCCCCCAATAGGGCTCACAATCTAAACAACCTAACAGTATGTTTTGGAGTGTGGGAGGAAACCAGAGGACCTGGAGGAAACCCATGCAAACATGGAGAGAACATACAAACTCTTTGCAGATGTTGACCTGGGTGGGATTCCCAGGACCCCAGCGCTGCAAGGCAGAAGTGCTACCCACTCAGCCACCGTGCCACCCATGTGGCACAGATCCAAGTTTCTTTTTTTTTTCGATCGCCTTACAATTGTCTTACTACAAATCTTACATTCTTACATCTTATAAATCTTACATTAGTTCTAGGAACATCAAGGTGCAGCTCTGCATGTATCATGGCGCCATCTATACCAACCTGAATCAGATTCCATGTAGACGCAATACCCGTCTCTCATTGCTGTACTGCTGGTCATATTACTCTGTGGTTGGGTTTTCCAGTTAGTATATTCAACAGAAGATCCATCTTCCCATCTGTAGCCAAACGTAACAAGAAAGGTTGTATGATTAGCATATCTTCTTAAAGGAACCCCACCATGAGGAATATACTATCAGAAGTAGATCTCATGGCAGATTATTCCTGTCTGTAATAATCCTGAAAACTAACCTGACTTGTTAAAAACTTTATTTTAGTAGTATGTAAATTACCTGCAGAGGCTACTGGGGCGTGTACTAGCCTGGCCGGGCATCGGGAGCTAAGGCAACTCCACGCCCCAGTAGCCTCTGCAGGTAATATACATAATACTATATAAGATACAACATACAAAAATAAGATTTTTAACAAGTTAGATTCCAGGATTATTAAATTACAGATTAGGGCAGAGGAAGGAACGACAAATCTACCATCAGATCTACTTCTGATAGTAGATCCCTCATGGGAGGTTTCCTTTAAGTATACAGATGTGTCCACCTTTACCATAGCTCGATAAGGATAAACATCTTGTGAAATAATGTTGCAAAATTGTGTTATCTTGAAAAGCTGATGACCTTGTGAAAGACATAACTAGATTTACACCTCTCCATACTGTTCTCTCTGCAAAGATTCATGAAAACGTAGATTACCTACTGTTTATGCTCTAATCTATATTGTTGATCTAATGTACATATACTGTATATCTAGGATTTATTGCTTGAGAGCCACTGTGTAGTATAGCAGTGCATAAAAAAATTTGGTTTTTTTTCACATACTTGTATACCTTAGGGATCCATCAGATTCACTCTTCAGTCCAATCCACAGTCTTTGGTTTTCTTTTGACATCTGTAAGGTACATATTATGCATCTTTATGTTGTATATATGAATAATGGAGGTCGACGTTATCTTACCTAGAGGTACAAAGGCATTAGAATAGATACATAGATTGTAAGCTCTTGTAATCAAGGGACTTCATTGCTATTATTTCATATGTTATTTCACATGATTATAATATTACTGTATTATATTACTGTATCACATCGCCAGACCCTGGGTTTCGCCTGGTTGGCTTCCTCCGGGGCATGATCATGATTTTCATCTACTACTCTTGGTCCAGAAAGGTGGTGAGAAGGATCCATTTTATGTTGTTCTTCTGCCTTGACATTGAGTTCAAGGAGTTTGAGCACAATCTTTCTTCTTTGGACTTTACTGCTAAGAATTTTTTTTCCTAGACAGGTTTCTCCTCAACAAAGATTTTCAATGGGATAACTTTTCCTTTTCTTATTGAAATTTGCTGACCTGTCTGCAACTTCTTCAATAAAGTAACTGTAGGTTTTTGCATCATCTCCATTTCTATGAGTGAGTCTGTACCTAAAGCCACTAACATCATGGGCCTCAACTGTACCATCGGATAGTATCTGTCACCTATACAGGGAGTTTCTGAAGGGGAACCTTGTTACCGTGTGGCCTTCCTCTCTTTGCTTCACCCAGGACTAGGACTGTGCTACCATGACATTCACGGCTGGGGCAAAGATCAAATTCTTGATCTCAATTCTCTAAACTTCCATGGGCTTCTTTGAGTTCCAAGAGAATTCCAAGAGAATGAGTATGTTCACCATGGCTCGGTTCCATATGAGGCACTTCCATGAAAATTCAGTCAACAGTGTCCTGACTTCTGAGATTACCAGCAACTAGATAATTACACCCAGTCGTGTAATTAAAGTCCTCTGGGCCCCAGGACAACTGGGCCCCCCTCCCCCTAGCCGTCACCACCAAGAGCTCAAAATACCAGAATGGCTGCCGCCCCCCAGGTAATATAACTTCTGTGGCACAGTGTATGAGCCAGGAGCACACTACTCCTGCAACCATTGTGCCCCTACTTGACGCTATCTTGTGTATAGGGTATGAATATCCATTGTGCCCCAACCCCTCCAAATAAGTTTTTCTGATTTTCGCTAATATTTGTTTTATAGATCTTTCTTTACCTGTTTTACTTTCTTATGTATGAAAGCTTGTTCTGCCTCCGTAAGAATGGACGTTACTGCGCTTCCCGTCATGTCACACATAAACTTGGCCACGTCAAAATTCATATTGATGAGAGAGAAAAAATAATTATGTCCTTGAAAAAAAACCCAGGGAAGCTCTAAAAGAAAAAGAAGAAAAACATTACTTCCAAATATGGTAACTAAACATAATTTTCACCACTAATATCCTGAGTTACAGCAATGAAGGGGGCATGTCTGTGCCTTATAGTCAGTTTACCTGGAGACATGAGGATCACACAATTTCCCCTAATGACAGGTTCAACGGGTTCAAGCCTTTTGCATACTCATTCACAAACTGCTTTTATTATTAACATTAATGGTTCTACTCACTTTTAAAAGTTATATAAAAATTGGACTCACTGATAGCAAAAGAGTACTGAGTCACAGGGCCGTCTGTAGTCTCTGTGTTATCATCAGCATTATCTCCTCTCTGTTCTGGTAGCCCTTCCTACCTCCTCCCTCCTAATCTCTGTCAGCTCATGTCTGCAGGAGGGAGTTAGAGCAGATAATGATGGTGACACAGGGCGTCCTATGCCCCATTGACCTCGATCCTCTTTGCTGGCAGGGAATTAGGTATACTTTGATCAACTTTAAACAGTTTGGGAATAAGTGATGAGCTTTTTTTGCTATTTTTATTTCTGAAACATTTCAGATGTACTGGATATAGTAGGAACAACAGTGTAATAAAAGAAAAAACTACAGCTTTCCAACCGTACGTTTGAGATGCCAATCGGGGGATTTTGGCTTCACCCCTAGAAGAACAAAGATGGGATAATTATTGGATTAGAAAGCAGAAAGTGTCCACATGTACTATTGAATTATGCAAAGTTTGGAAGCATCTCCCTGCACTCCGTGCTGCTAATTATAACTTTCATGACGGACAGCACTGGCAGCAAGGTGAAGAGGAGCGGAGGTGAGTATTAATAGTTTTTTAAAAATGTTTTTTAGGTGGTCGTATCCTTTAACATAGCACCATTGCTGCTTGGCAGTGCATTCCAAAGGGCAGGCTGCTACTAGGCAATGCATTACTGAGGGGAGGCTGCTGCTGGGAAATGCATTAATGAGGAGAGGCTGCTGCTGGGAAATGCATTACTCTGCATCTTACAGAGAGATAGATATACACTGTGCCCCATTACAGAGATATAGATTCCCTTTAAAATAATTATGTGCACTGCTAAAATGAAAGCTGAGCTGTGATTGGTTGCCATGGGAAACTAGAAATAATCTGAATTTCAGACAGCTTAATAAATCTGCCCCATAAAGTATATTCACTTCCAAACACTTGTGTATACACTCACTGTCGGGTAGTCTTCTTTTCCCAGGGCCTAGTAGCTGCAGACCACATGGGGAAAGTAGAGGGCAGGAAGTAGGGATGAGAAATTTCTAGACCTGCTGTCCCTTCCCACTCCCATTTCTTATCTGAGCTGCTGGCTCAGCTGTTTGCTGTGGAAGATACATACTCTTATATACATATTGGGGCTCATGTACTAAGGGTCCTGCCGCCGTACTTTGGTCAGATATCCCAACGATTTCCGATCTGCGACGCATCGTGCCGGGCATTGTGTCGCACGCGATCGGATTTTGGCGCATCGGCGCCGGCTTGCACACGACACAAATCGGGGGGCAGGCCATCGGACAACCCGACAGATTCGGACTACACGCCACATGTAACATTTCAAATTATGCCGCAAGACATGCATTCACATGCACCGGGAAGAAGAAGGTGAACTCCGGCAGACCTCGGCGTGGAAGTGACGGATGCAGGAACATAGGTGCACGAGCTACGTGAATCACGCCGGACTTCATCTTCGTTGGACCGTCTGGATCGGGGATCGCGACAGGACCAGGTAAGTAAATTTGCCCCATTGTGCTGGACAATGTGCAGTATAATATGTATCTAATGGTGCACATTTTCATTCATCCATTCTTCAGTGTGTCAGGTTGGGTGCAGGGCCCCCTGAAACTGCAGGCCCCATAGCCGCTGCTATGGCTGTTACCACTGCAGTTACCCCCTTACAGAGTGGTAGATATATACGGTGTCCTGTCCAAAGAGATAGATATATACAGTGCCCCTTACACTGAGATATAGATATATGCTGTGCCACACTGCCCCTTACAGATATATGTAGATATATACTGTGCCCCTTACAGATATATACACCACTGTATACTGTGACTAAAAATGATTGCAAAATTATGAAAAGCAAACACAACAGAGACCGATGAATGCAATGGAAATAGAGCAATAACATGTACATAAGTATTATAGAGGAACATACTATGCATAATAGGCAACTAGTAACTATTGGATATATAATCATACCAGTCATTTACCTTTTGGAATCTTGCAGATCCATTCTTCTTGTGTGTTGCAATTTAAAGGCACTAACCGCATGTCAGTCCTGTATGCGGCGCAGTTTCCTGATACATTTTCGGGATATAAATTATTCAAAAATGATGACACCACCTGCAATAAATAGTTACTTACTGGAAAACTATAATCAACAATTCATATCTATCTATCTATCTATCTATCTATCTATCTATCTATCTATCTATCTCATATCTATCTATCTATCTCATATCTATCTATCCATCCATCCATCCAGTGGCGTAACTAGAAGCTGATGGGCCCCAGTGCAAAGTTTGTGCCAGGCCCCTGACTATAATGTATGGTTTATAGTAATAGTCTTCTTATATGGGAAAGTGACACCATAAGGGCCCCCTAAACCTCTTGGGCCCGGGTGCGATCACAACCTCTGCACCCCCTCAGGTTACGCCCCTGTATCTATCTATCTATCTACAGTAAGAAAAGATCCAAGCAGCACTATCAAAACAGAAAATGGGAAACAAAAATAAATAGCGGGTGCACGCCTAAGAAGGCCGGGCATCAGGTCCTTCAGTTATAGAGACAAAGGAAAAAAAGGCAGCACACCAGATTGTAGTGAAAAATACCTTAGTGCATTTATTCCATGTGAAAGAGCAACGTTTCGTCTCCAAACAGTGAGCCCTATCTATCTATCTATCTCATATCTATCTATCTATTGTCACGGGTGGTCCCGCGACCCATATCGCGGGTCGCGGGCTCACCCGTGCTTCCCTGCCCCCGCCAGCGCGCCGCCAGCGCTGCTTACCTTCCCCGGCTCCTGGCTCGCTCCCTGCCGCCGCGCGCGCGCGGTCCCGAATGCTAGGGCGCGCGCGCGGTCACTTCTCGAAATTTAAAGGGCCAGTGCGCCATTAATTGGCGCTGGCCATTTTGGCAGAATCTATTTAAGCCTGCCTCTTCCTGCAAGCCCCTGCCGGATCTTCGTGCCTAGCGCCCTAGAGAAAGCTTTTCTGATGCCTTGTGCTCTTCTTGTGAATTCCCGTTGTGACCCTGGTTCCGTTTCTGACATCGCTCCTTTGCCGCCTGCCCTGACCTATTGCTACGTCCCTGACTCCGAACCTGTGCTGCCTGTCTTGACCTCCTGCCTGTCCCCGACTACGAGATTGCCTGCCGTTTCTGTACCTCGACCTTGGCTGCCACTGCGGACAAGTCACGCCTGTGGAACGACCTGGTGGTACCATGCCGCAGCTTGTCTAACCCGCTTTGCGGCGGGCTCTGGTGAAAACCGGGTACCACTTAGACTCCGGTCCCAGGTAGTGGCTTGTGCCATCGTCCGCAGTGGTTCAGAGGATCCACAACCTCACGGACCCTGACAGTAAGATCCGGCCATGGATCCCGCCGAGGTTCCGCTTCCTACCCATCCGACTCTGGCTTCCATCGTGGTCCAGCAATCCCGAGAGATCGCCGCTCAACGCGAACAGCTGGAACAGGTGACCACCATGCTGCTAGCCACCCAGCAACAGCAACAGCTCTCTGAGCCTGGCCCCGTGGCTCCCGCAATCCCGGCTTGTCTTCCTGCCGTTGAACCCAGGCTTCGGCTGTCTATGCCCGGCAAGTATGATGGCGATCCCAAGTTGTGCAGGGGCTTTATAACCCAATGCTCCCTGCACATAGAATTCATGCCGTCTCAATTCGTCACGGAGCGATCCAAGGTGGCCTTCATCCTCAGCCTCCTATCTGGGAAAACCCTGGCCTGGGCTTCTTCACTTTGGGATAGAGACGACCCGGTCACGGCTAATCTCTCAGCTTTTCTGGCAGAGTTCCGGTCAGTCTTTGAAGAACCTGCAAGGGCCTCTTCTGCTGAGACTGCGCTCTTGAATCTATGCCAGGGGAATTCTTCCGTGGGAGAATACGCTGTCCAGTTCCGTACCCTGGCTTCGGAACTTGCCTGGAACGACGCAGCCCTGTCCGCAGCTTTCAAGAAGGGACTTTCTCCTCAAGTTAAGGACGCCCTGGCCGCTTGGGATCTGCCGTCTTCCCTGAGTGGTCTTATCACCTTAGCCACCCGGATTGACGTGCGATTCAGGGAGCGTGCCGAAGAATCATGCCTGGAACAACACCAAGTCCGCCCACGACGTCTCCCTCGCCTGGCTCCTGCTTTCCAAAGACCACTCCAGTCTCCTGCTGTACCATCGGCAGAGGAGCCTATGGAGGTGGACAGGGCCAGACTCTCTCCTCAGGAACGTATCAGAAGACGTCAGGGAAACCTTTGTCTCTATTGTGCCAGTCCTGAGCATTTCTTGGGGTCTTGTCCTATCCGCCCTCAGCATCTGGGAAACGCCAGCACCTAGGGTTCTTGGGAGAAGCGTCCCTAGGTGTAAGCAAAGCTTCTCCACGCTTGATGATACCGGTGCGTCTCAACTTTGGTACCTGCACCCAAATCCAGGTCTCTGCCTTCTTGGACTCTGGCTCCGCGGGGAACTTCGTGGATGCCACCCTGGTCTCGCGGCACCACATTCCCGTGGTTCGTCTAGAAAAGCCATTGGTCATTTCTTCGGTTAGTGGCCAAATCCTTTCCGACCCAGTCCGGTACTGCACCAAGCCTCTGTCCGTGCAAGTCGGAGTTCTACACAAGCCTACCATGGTTGCAGCTCCACGCCCCCGTCCTTGACTGGAGAACCGGGGAGATCCTCCAGTGGGGACCGGACTGCCAGTCTCGCTGTGTAAAAGTGCCTCATCCAGTGCCTGTCCTGGCTTTGTCTGTGGCTCCCAAAGTCCTGGAGGGCCTTCCCGCTTGCTATAAGGACTATTCTGACGTCTTCTCAAAGAAGCAAGCCCAGACGCTGCCACCTCACCGTCCTTACGACTGTCCTGTGGACCTGTTGCCGGGTATGTCCCCTCCGCGGGGTCGTGTGTACCCTCTCTCCATACCAGAAACCGCAGCCATGTTGGAATATATCCAAGAGAACCTGCAGAGAGGATTCATACGTAAGTCCTCTTCCCCAGGTTTTTTCTTCGTGACCAAGAAGGACGGGTCACTCCGTCCATGCATTGACTACCGCGGTCTTAACAAGGTCACAGTTAAGAACCGCTACCCATTGCCGCTGATTACGGAATTGTTTGACCGTCTTCATGGAGCCAAGGTCTTCTCCAAATTGGACCTTCAAGGGGCCTATAATCTTATCCGTATCCGTCAGGGAGACGAGTGGAAGACCGCTTTTAATACCCGTGATGGACACTTTGAGTACCTGGTAATGCCGTTTGGACTCTGTAACGCCCCAGCCGTTTTCCAGGAATTCGTAAATGACATTTTTAGAGACTTGCTTTATGTCTGCGTAGTGGTCTATCTGGACGATATCCTGGTATTCTCTCCGGACCTAGAGACACACCAAGTCCACGTACGGCAAGTTCTCAATCGTTTAAGGGCCAATCGTCTCTACACCAAACTCGAAAAATGTCAATTTCATCAGCGGAGTATTCCATTTCTCGGCTACATCATCTCCGACAGAGGTCTCCAGATGGATCCTGCAAAGCTGTCAGCGGTTCTTCAGTGGCCCCGTCCAGTAGGACTGCGTGCTATACAGCGGTTCCTGGGATTTGAAAATTACTACCGGCAGTTCATCCCACACTTCTCCTCGCTGGTGTCTCCTATTGTGGCGCTCACCAAGAAGGGTGCCAACCCCCGTCTCTGGCCTTCGTCTGCTGAAGAGGCCTTTACAAAATTAAAGTCTATGTTTGCTTCTGCTCCAGTCCTGGTGCGTCCCGACACTGAGAAGCCTTTCCATCTGGAAGTAGATGCCTCCTCAGTGGGGGCCGGTGCAGTGCTGACACAGAAAAGTTCCAAGGGCCGAACCGTCACTTGTGGATTTTTTTCTAAGACGTTCTCCCCTGCTGAGAGGAACTATTCTATAGGGGACCGAGAACTGTTGGCGATTAAGCTTGCCTTAGAAGAGTGGCGCTATCTTTTGGAGGGAGCTCGGTTTCCGGTCAGCATCTATACGGACCATAAGAACCTTCTCTATCTCCAGACTGCTCAGCGACTCAATCCTCGTCAAGCTCGCTGGTCACTCTTCTTTGCCCGGTTCGACTTCCTTATTCATTTCCGCCCGGCCGAGAAGAACATCAAGGCTGACACCCTCTCTCGTGCCTCGGATGTCATTGGGGAGGAACCGGCTCCTCGGCATGTCATTCCTCCTGATCGACTGGTACTGGTCGCACCTGTGGATCTTCGTCAGCTTCCTCCTGGCAAGATATATGTAAAACCTGCTCTACGGAGGAAGATTCTGTCTTGGGGACATTGCTCCCGTGTGGCTGGGCATCCTGGGGTGCAGCGCTCTCTCTCCCTCATTTGCCGATTCTACTGGTGGCCAGAGCTGGCCAAGGATGTTCGGGACTTTGTGGGTTCCTGTGCTTCCTGTGCCCGGAATAAGCCATCACGTTTCAAGCCTGCTGGTCTTCTTCTACCGTTGCCGATACCCAGCTTCCCGTGGACTCACGTGGCGATGGACTTTGTCACAGACTTACCGCCTTCATCAGGCAACACCGTCATCTGGGTGGTAACTGACCGCTTTTCTAAAATGTCGCATTTTGTCCCTCTGCCAGGCCTGCCGTCGGCTCCACACCTTGCCAGCCAGTTCTTCACCCATATCTTCCGCTTGCATGGACTTCCGTTGCACATTGTCTCAGACCGTGGGGTCCAATTTGTCTCCCGCTTCTGGCGATCCCTATGCAATCAGTTACAAGTGAAACTGGACTTCTCTTCTGCGTACCATCCGCAGTCAAATGGACAAGTGGAGAGAGTTAACCAAACTTTGGGCTGTTACCTGCGTCACTTTGTCTCTGCCCGTCAGGACGATTGGTCCGCTCTTCTACCATGGGCAGAGTTCTCATATAACTCCCTGGACTCGGAGTCTGCCGGTGCTTCACCGTTCTTTATTGTGTACGGAAGACATCCACGTCCACCTCTACCCCTCTCCGTGTCTGCTGATGTTCCTGCTGTGGAGGAGTTGGTAGCAGATCTTAAGACTATTTGGGAACAGACTCATCAGTCCCTGCTTCAGGCATCTGCCCGCACCAAGGCTCAGGCTGATAGGAAACGCAGGCCTCCTCCCATCTTCTCTCCAGGGGATAAAGTGTGGCTGTCTTCAAAATATGTTCGCTTGCAGATTCCCAGCTACAAACTTGGTCCTCGCTATCTGGGTCCTTTTGAGGTGCTGAAGCGAATTAACCCCGTGGCCTATAAGCTACGCCTTCCTCCCACCATGCGCATCCCGAACTCCTTCCATGTCTCTCTGCTCAAGCCCGTTGTCCTGAACCGCTTCTCCCGGCAAGTTCCTCCACCCACTCCAGTGACTGACTCCACCGACACCTATGAGGTAAAGGAGATCCTGGACATGAAAACGGTAAGGGGGAGGCGGTTCTTCTTGGTTGACTGGAAGGGGTTTGGGCCTGAGGAGAGATCTTGGGAGCCAGAGGACAATATACTGGACTGTGACCTCCTGCAAGGATTTCTCCAGCCCAGGAGGAGGGGGAGGCCGAAGGGGGGGGGGGTACTGTCACGGGTGGTCCCGCGACGCATATCGCGGGCTCACCCGTGCTTCCCTGCCCCCGCCAGCGCACCGCCAGCGCTGCTTACCTTCCCTGGCTCCCGGCTCGCTCCCTGCCGCCGTGCGCGCACGGTCCCGAATGCTAGGGCGCGCGCCGTCACTTCTCGAAATTTAAAGGGCCAGTGCGCCATTAATTGGCGCTGGCCATTTTGGCAGAATCTATTTAAGCCTGCCTCTTCCTGCAAGCCCCTGCCGCATCTTCGTGCCTAGCGCCCTAGAGAAAGCTTTTCTGATGCCTTGTGCTCTTCTTGTGAATTCCCGTTGTGACCCTGGTTCCGTTTCTGACATCGCTCCTTTGCCGCCTGCCCTGACCTGTTGCTACGTCCCTGACTCCGAACCTGTGCTGCCTGTCCCCGACTACGAGATTGCCTGCCGTTTCTGTACCTCGACCTTGGCTGCCACTGCGGACAAGTCACGCCTGTGGTACGACCTGCTGGTACCACACTGCAGCTAGTCACACCCGCCTTGCGGCGGGCTCTGGTGAAAACCGGGTACCACTTAGACTCCGGTCCCAGGTAGTGGCTTGTGCCATCGTCCGCAGTGGTTCAGAGGATCCACAACCTCACGGACCCTGACATCTATCTATCTATCTATCTCATATCTATCTATCTATCTATCTATCATTATACGGTTAGTATTCAAGTTTATAAATGGTTACATTCACACCCTAGGGACTCTTTTACATTGGCGTTGTTTTTTTTATATCCATGGTTCAGTGATCTCCACGGATGCCTCACAAAGCCATTGGGGCACATTTACTTAGAAAGTCGGAAACTGAAGTGCTATTTCCATGTATAATCCTGGGTTCACTAATACCGTGCGCCAGAAATCATTAATCTGCACTGGTCCCAAAGAGTTCACCATCTTTTTCATGGTGCACCTTTAACATGGGGTGTGCAACATAATTTTAAAGTTAAATCTTGTGCTCGGTTCGAATCAGTCGGACTGTCAGGCGGCATGCCCCCTAATATGTGTTGCATGGAAGCCAGCTGCGCCACAAATGGGTCGCGTGCAACACAATAGTGGCGCAGACACTTCTTAAATACCCGTTCAAGCCGTTTTAGCCATGAAGGACGTGCACAGTCCGACAAAAGTGCGGCGCAATGTAAATGTGCCCCATTGTTTTCAATGGGTGTTTTCACATTGGCTTGTATTTTTTTACTGCTCCATTGTCAGCGGAAAAATTTTCTAAACCTGTCCTATTGTTTTTCATTGATGTGGATCACGGAAGGCTTTGGTTCTGCAAAAAAAAAAAAAAAACTGACGAAAGGTCTGTGTTAAACCTCACGTTTTTGTTTGCAGATGCGGGCAAATAAATTGAAGCAAAATTAAGACAAAATGGAGACAAGGCGCAAAAGACACACAACGCACACGCCAGTGTGAAATCTACCACAGGGATAAAGCCGGTTTTGATAGCCTGTAGGCGTATAGCCGTGGGGCTAAGGACTGCAGGCAATTAGGGGTCAAGGAGAGGTGAATTGATGGCATCCCCTTTAAGGGTTAATTGTTTGGCGGGCTGTGGGCTACGTGACTAAGGGCTGGGCGATTATTAGCCACACCTGGGGGCTGGGTTTAAGTTTTAAAAGAGGGCTGGTGATTCCACTCACCCTCTTCCAGGAAATCTTTCCCTCCCACCCACCCTTTATATGGTTTTAAGCGCTAAATGTCACAGCTGGCGGTTCTCTAGAAGGGGGTGAGGACCTACATTCCCTCTAACGAGGCTGGCATTTCAGGTGCCCCGGTTAAATCACCTCTCCTCAGCTGTTGCATATGCGTTTCAAACGTAATGAAAACGCAGGTCAAAACGCAACGTGTGAACGCGCCCTCAGAGTAGAAGTTTAAAGAGTTAAATTATTTTAATAAAGCTGTGGCCGACTCCCTGATGTCATACCATAAGTTTAAATATAATACTTGTGTCTGAGCTTTTATTAAAGGGGATGAAGGGGTTGGTAAGGTTGGGGTACACAGTTATGCATGCAGTCATACATGCTGGCGTCAACCAGACCTTGTTCTGGGTAATTTGTCATCCGAGCTTTATGTTCTTGTTTTAATGGTGACGAAAGCTCTGAACCTGCCATTGGCCATATTGGAAAAGCTGGACCCACTGGGGGACATTTACTATGGCGTTTCCGCCAGTTTTGTGGCGCTCTCACCACATGTTCTGCTCTCCGACCTATTTATTAGCTGTCGGGGACAGAAAAAATGCCTTTTTCCGTCTGCTCCGACTCTTCTCCGAAAAGGGGCGTGGCTTTGGCGGAGTGGAAACTCAGACACAATTACTATGTGTCGCAGCCCTTTTTGGGCGGTGTAAACTGACGGAAAGTAGACCAAAAGAAAACTGGTCTAGCAGGGACTGTTGGACACATTTCTGGTGCTCGGGACAGATTTTGTCCCAGGGACAGAAAATAGTCTCGGCGCCAGAAATGTCTCTGCACAGCTCCACAATATTAAATGTGTGTCTTCTTACCGAGAGCAGGTCGGTAACAAAGCAAATGCAGACACCGACACTGTAAGTAAATGTCCCCCACTATATTTTCCATGTTTTACCCTGGCCAAAGAGCAAAGCTGCTTTTTTTTGCAATATTTTAACAAAGCTCAGACTTACTGGGGACCCATCGGACCATTCCCAAGAATCTTTAGATGGATTTTGTTTATTGAGTCCAGTCCAGAACTTTCGTGTTTCATTTCTGCAAGAGAAGCAAAACGTGTGATGCATGTGTGATGTATGTGTAATAAGCCATAAAAATAATTTATCGGGGGAAAAGGGTTTCTTAAAGGACACCTGCCACCTGATTACTGGTGGTGGGCCATCCTCATTAGCTGTGTTGTTACCTGTAGCGGATGTGGGCAGTGTTCTTTATTAGTTATAAGGCTTCTGAATAACAGAGAAAATAACTTTGTAATAACATGTAAATGAGTTTGAGGCACTCTGGGTGCGTTCACACGTTGCAGTTAAAACTGCATCGCAATCAGCTTTGAGGTGGTTTTAGGTGCAGTTTTGTCAATTTCACAGATGAAAGACAAGAACTGAACGGGTGAATTTGACTTTGAAGGAGAAACCTGTTCCACAAATGTCATTCACCTGTTGATTTGATGTCTTTCACTTGTTAAAATAAGTAATACCACCTAAAACCAACCCAAAACTAATTGCGATGCAGTTTTAACTGCAATGTGTGAACACACCCTCAGGGTGCGGTCACACGTCGCGTTTAACGCATGCGTTTGCAATAGCTGGAGAGTGATTTGCCTAATTAAACAGCTGCTAAAACCTGTGTTTACAAAACGCAACCGTTAACGCATTGTTAACGCATGTGTTAACATCGCGGTTAACGCATGCGTTAACATCGCGGTTAACGCATGCGGCTGTTAGCGCATTGTTAACACATGCGTTAACATCGCGGTTAACGCATGCGTTTTGTAAACACAAGTGTTAAGAGGTGTTTAATTAGGCAAATCACTCTTCAGCTATTCCAATGCGTTTTTAAACGCATGCGTTAAACGCGACGTGTGACCGCACCCTTAGGCTTACATCACCTGAGCGCCTCATGGCTTCGCTGACAACTAATTATGCACACTCCCCGCCCCATCCACACTACACAGACAGCCGCGACTACAAATCTTGCGCATGCGCGCAAACAACATTCCTTGCACAGCTGCACTTTAACCCCTTAAGGACGCAGGGTTTTTCGGCCGATTTCTCGCTCTCCAACTTCAAAAATCCATAACTTTTTCATTTTTACGTGTACAGACCTGTGTGAGGGCTTATTTTGTGCGTAACAAATTTTACTTTCCCGTGATGTTATTTATTTTAACATGCCGTGTACTGCGAAGCTGAAAAAAAATTCCAAATGTGGAAAAATTGAAAAAAAAACCTCACGTGCGTCACGTTCTTGTGGGCTCAGTTTTTACGACTTTCACTCTTCACTCCAAATAACATGCCTACTTTATTCTTTGGTTCGGTGCGATCGCGGTGATACCAAATTTATATAGGTTTTATTGTGTTTTAATACATTTTCAAAAATTAAACGAATGTGTACAAAAAAGAAAAAAAAAATTTTGCCATCTTCTGACGCTAATAACTTTTTCATATTTTGGCGCACGGAGATGTGTGAGGTGTCATTTTTTGCGAAATGAGGCGACATTTTCATTGCTACCATTTTGAGGTCTGTGCAACATTGTGATAATTTTTTATTTCATTTTTTATGTTATGTAAAAGGTGTAAAAGTCGCATTTCGGACATTTGGGCGCCATTTCCCGCCTCGAAGGTCACCGCCGGCCGTAACAGTTTTTATATTTTGATAGATCGGGCATTTTGGGACGCGGTGATACCTAATATGTTTGTGATTTTTACTGTTTATTATGTTTTATATCCGTTCTAGGGAAAGGGGGGTGATTTGAACTTTTAATATTTTATTATTTTTTTTTATTTTTTAAACTTCTTTTTTTCTTACTATTTTTTAGACCATCTAGGGTACATTAACCCTAGATGGTCAGAACGCTCCTACCATATACTGCAATACTACAGTATTGCAATATATGGCATTTTTGCAGGTCATACATTACAATGAGCCACTGGCTCATTGTAACGAACCTGCATAAGCCATGTAGCCTCGTGTCAAAAGAAGACACGAGGCTACCATGGTAACCGATCGCCGCCCCCCGATGACGTTCGGGGGCGTGGCAATAGAAAAAAAGATGGCGGCGCGCACCGTCTTTTAAACGCCGCCGGCGACTTTGCCGGCGGCGTTGAGAGGGTTAATAGCCGCGATCGGTGCAAGCACCGACCGCGGTTATTAGCGGTGGGGGTTTTGTGCAAAATGCAAAAACCCCCACCTCTGTATGAAAAGGACTCAGCCCGTGAGCCCTCTTCATATATCCCTTATACCTCTGCGCCGTAGAGCTACGGCGCAGAGTGTTAAGGGGTTAAACTGCTGGCAGCGCAAGGAATGGTAATTGTGAGAATTGTAGAGCACCCAAGGCAAGAAGAGAAAGGTGAGTACAGTGTAAATTTTTTTATAGAGTCAAGTATAAGCCGAGTTAGGTTTTTTTCAGGACAATTTTTCTGCTGAAAAACTCAGCTCATACTTGAGTGTATCAGGTTGGCAGAGCCAGGATGCGCTCAGGTGACGTAAGCCTGAGCGCCTCAGGCTCATTTACATATTTTCTCTGTACCCTGTAAGCCTTATATCTAATAAAAACACTGCCCACATCCCCTACAGGTAATAAGCAAGCTAATCAGGACGGTCCACCACCAGTAATTTAATGGTAGATTTCCTTTAAATGTTTTACATCATTTTAAATAGTTTATTATTTTGTATTAGCATCAATTTACCACTAGGGGAG
This sequence comes from Engystomops pustulosus, assembly GCF_040894005.1. Taxonomy (NCBI): domain Eukaryota; kingdom Metazoa; phylum Chordata; class Amphibia; order Anura; family Leptodactylidae; genus Engystomops; species Engystomops pustulosus. The sequence goes on along the minus strand of NC_092418.1, from coordinate 97,896,267 downwards.
TTGCTCATTAGCATCATAGACGGCAAATCATTGTTAGGCCAGTTGTTTGTAGTCTGATTTCGGCACAGCTCACCCTTCCATCACCATAAGGAGCTTTTTGTGAGGTAGCCACACAGATGGGTCATGATGTGGTGAAACACCAGTGCCCAATGCACTAATATGATGGCCTTAAGCCAAATCATGGCCCCATATATCTTGTCATGTGCTCATCATGTGCAAAGGCCCTTACTGTTGTGCTTTACAACTGTTCAACCTTCTATGAGGACATGCCTCTGGCAGGACCTCATAGAACCCCTATCGGGGTCAGTTTTAGGGTTTTGGTAGTCAAAGCCACTCATGGACACCATGCAACAGCTTTACAGCAAGCCAAGTTTCATAAACAGACATGTAAGATTCTGTGGTCACTATTGGCCATAGTATCTGTGGGGTTAAGCACCTGTTCCTTTGCTATAACCATCAAGTACATGTATGTAAGGATTCACTAATTAAGTGTGTTCCACGATGTACATGAAACTGCACCATGGGGTGAACCTGACAGACCTGCTGAAGCTGAAGAAGAGTCTTCTGTCTGACAGCTATTCCTTCCAATCTCTCTCTATATATGAACATGCTTTTGTTTTCAATGGGGGATAAGAGCATCATTGTAGCCAGAGCATAGGTCCTAGCTTGTCCCACAAGAGAACAAAAGGTTGGGTCTGCTTATGTTAAACATACATGATCCCACGGCTTTTTGTTGGTGTTGATCCTCAGCACAAACTTCAACTCATGTTATTCTTTGCAAAACTTGTAAGGTTGGTCTACCGTAAAATGACTTATATGGAAACTTTAAAAAGGTTCTCCAGCCATAGCAAGTTAGGCCCTAGTCACAGGATGGGGCCTACCTTGCTGATCGGTGGGGGTCTCAGTGATGAGCTCCCTGTGGATCTCAAGAACGGGGATCTGTTGTACCTCGAGATGCAGAAATCAGCCGGTCGTGCATGCGCCAGCTGCTCTATTGATCTATTGAGCAAGTGTGGTGCTCAGCTATTTCCGTCAGCGCCATAGAGATAAACGGAGCAGTTGGCGTATGCGCAACTGGCTGCTCTGAACATCTTGAGCGTAACAGGGATACAACAGACCTCAGTGGGGTTCTTAGTGATAAGACTGAGTTAGGCCTTATCCTGTGAATAGGGCCTAACTTGCTATGGCTGGAGAACCCCTTTAAGGTTACATTAGCAATCTCAAAAAGATAAACTTGATGCACGCTATGTTTAGGAATCCATTAGGATACTGTAGGTATTATAGGATACCAAAATATATATTTACCCACTATACATGGTGCTTAAGAGTTCTTCTACAAATTGCTTTTCTTGAAAATTTGATAAACTAACAAGATCAGCTCCAAAATCTTGGCACAAATCTTCTGCCTCACGCCAGGTTCTTTTTCTCATTAGCTTCTCATGGTGGAAAACCTTGTTTGGAAAATAATATGAAAAACTGGCCATTTTGAACTACATAAATGACAGACAGAGGACCGTCCATCAATGAAGTGACACCCTACCTTATAGCAGTGCTGGAGACCTGGCTTTGTTTCCCAAGGTGCCACGCAATCTTGACTCATAATTCCCTTGTGTGGCTTTGTATCGATTTCTATTTCATTTCTTAGAGGCTTTTTACATAGAGATCTTGCCAAAAATATTTCACAATCCTTCACTTCCCAGTGACCCAGGTTGGGTCCAGTACTCAGAACAACACAGCCTCCATTATAACCTAAAAAAATCGTATTATAATTCACGTTCACAAACATTATGGTAATGACAACATGAACTACAGGCAGTGCTGGTGCTACAAATTAGGAATACTTCTTGAAAAATAAACCAGGCACAGTAATGCATATTCTAGGAATGGACAGTGGACACAGACAGAGACAGTGGGATCTGAGATCCCTTCCCAGCTTCCCTGCCTACTTCCTCACTTTTCTAAGTGGTAAGGAAGAACCAGTTGACGTTCCCATTCTGCACCAAAAGTGCAAAACATAAAGACAAAGACAAGACAATACAAATACAGAATATTCACTAGAGTTGGGTCAGAACCAAGAGGAAAAAAAAGCAGTACAAAATCACACTGGAGAAGGATAGTCTGAATACAAGCAAAGGGTCGAAATACCAGAATACAGAGTACTGAAATAACAGGAGAACACCAGCCAACAACTTACTAAGAACAACAGCCATACTCTACAGACAGGAAGACGATGATGCAGATACAGATGTTACAGGCCTTTTAGCTTTTTCCCTTCTTAATCTCTCAGTTGGAAATGGGAGAATAGTTGATATGATGTCTCCCACACACAAAACATGGAGGACACCAAAGACTTTGCTTCCTAACTCTCTGTCACTTAGAAACAGCACCATCTAGAACATTATAGAGTAGTACTGCAAAATAAGCATATGAATGTATCATGTGGGTGTGATAGAAAACTTACTAGACTGCAGCATCATGTCTGTGTGCTCCCAATTGCCTTCCTTGGGAAGTTCCCTCTCTCCTCCTCCCTTCTCCATAGAGTTTTATGTAATTTGATATAATATTGTAGTGATCTTTTACATATGATGTCACATCCTGTATATTGTAAGTATAATGTTTGCTCCCTGATGGAACTCACTTACGTGGCTCCTGGTTACCCCAGTTTGTGTAGCTGACTTTCCACTTCTTTATACCATATAAACGCCATTTGTACTCTCCAGAATTAATAAAGTCATTCAGGCCAATCCAGAAGTAAGGCTCTCCGGGTATTATCTTACTGGATATTAGGCTGTTAATAAAAGCCTGCTCAAACCTTAAGGTAAGTAGAAAACATAGATATAAGTATTTGATGCACTGAGACTCTATATTATATGTACATTATGTCACTGTTACATCAGTATTAAACCTATTGGGGCATTTACTTATCCGGTCCGGAGGAGATCCCGAAAGTGCATTGTCCGACAAAAATGCACTGTGCCGCGATTCAATAAGATCATGCGCCCGATTTGCTGAATGTGTTGCTTCCCCGCTCAGGTCCACCGGGTTCACCATCTTCATATCGATGTATGTAAGCGCTTTGCTTGCGGCACAATTTTTAAGTTAAATCCTGCGGTTTTCCTAATCCGTCGGAGCGTCTGACGACCCGCTCCTGCTTTGTGTTGCATGAAAGCCGGCGCGAGTGCGACTAAATCCAACACAATCACCTACTAAATACCTGTTCCAGTGGCGCGATCCCCAAAAACGTCGGAAAACTCGACAGAAATGTGGCAGCGGGACCCTTCGTAAATAAGCCCCAATATATTTGAGGAGACTTGTGGACACTTGTATCGAAGTAAAACATACCTATTAGTTATAAATGCTAGGGGGTAGGTCGAAACGTTTGCAGCTAGTGAAAAACTTTCATTGTTTGAGTTGGTCCCATAACAATAGTCTCCGTGCCTCACCCAATTCTGCAAAAAAATAATTAAATAAAACAGTTGGTACAGTGTGAACGCCGTGCAAGTTTCACTGAGGATTCTGGGTAAGAAATATGCAAATATATTTTCCAGGGAGAGGAAAATGAAAAACTTTGGAGGGAATTTATCATACACCAGCACTAGTGCGCCAGCATATGATAAAGGCCCCGTTCCTTGGATACATCAAGAGGCCTAGGCCCCTTGATGTATCTGGTGGTCACAAATGTTCGTAGGCATGGTGCAGAAACGCCCGTGCCCACCCACTCTGCCGGCTGACGCAGCCCTCATAGTTTTTCTGTTCTCACCCTAGAAAATTAATTTACACATTCCTTACCAAGCTGGGGGATGGTGCAGCGATTGATTACTTCTGCCTGAGACAACACAGTGATTACGTATTCTCCTTTTTGCTGGGCAGGACAAGGCTGGAGCAGTGCAAAATTAGGGTAAGAAGAGAAGCGCCAGGGCAGCCACAGGAGTGACAGAGCCTCATTATCCTAATTATATAATAGTTATTCCAGCAAAACCACTCAGTTCAGGGATTAAACAAGATGTGTTTCTGCATCAGTGTCACTACAGCATTCTCAAGGTATGTTTGGTTCATAATGCATAAAAGCAAATGGTAGATTTCCTTTAAAACTACTAAAATAGACAAATCGCCAGGCCCAAATGACATACACCACCAGGAACTATATCTAACAGCACTCGCATAAATTGTGTTTCTTACATCTTGTTTATGTCATATTATTTACCTCTTCACAGGATTCATCAGCCGTCATGTTCCTTGACAGACCAGGTTTCTGACAAACTGAGAAGAGTTTTTCTCTACAAGGTCTCACCTTCCAGTTTCCATCCTAAATTAGAACAGAAGAAACATTCATAGATAGATATACATCTCAAGCATGCCAAAAATCACACAAGGGTGTCATAATGATGAATGGGACATCTGTCCTGCGGCACAGTAAACTTTGCTGCTTTTCCTGATATAAACAAGTGTACAAAGTCAAAGGGTTAAGTCTTCTTTCATACAGCCTTCCCTTTGGAATAACTTGCCCTTGATCCAATATGGTGGTTTATAATGACGGCCATGGACATAGCCTAAAACATCCATTACTTGTTGGGGTGTAATCAACGTAAGTGAATGGAGCCAGGCATCTGATTGTAGAGGGGACACCTAATGAGACCCCCGGTGACCACAATTCACCCAGAGGGCTCCATGTGGATTGAGAGCTGGTACATATATTGCAATTTCACTGTGGTTTTAATTCAGAATTTTGGTTCAAAATTGTAAGCCAGTCCCAAAAACATGAAGACGAGACCCTACAGTAAAGTCTGAATTGTTATCAAGTCAGTGACATGGAGTGAAGAGTTCATGGTCCAATCCTCCCCCTTATCCCTATGGCACAGATCACTGAGCCGGTGACTGGAATGTGACCCTTTACTCTACAAATATGGCACAGATGTTCTCATCAGGAAAGGAGACAACCCCAGTACAGCTGGATTAGGAGACCTAAAAAAATATTTTCATTTCAGGGCGTGTAGACTGGGGCTACTTGTTTGGGAGGGTCATGGTACACTTCTCTATAATGAGAGAATAGTGTCTGTACGGGAATGGGGAACGTTCCCTAAGATTTCTCATACGGAGCACAGATGTGTTTCTCAATGTACGCCTTATATGTTGCCATTGGATTTAAGCTTAAAGGGGCTGTATCAAGTATCAGGGTGAAACCTAAACTTTGTGCTGCCTGAGGCGAGCTATAGACCGGCACCCCCTCCACAACATGCAGTAGTAATATATCAGGTGTTTTTTTTTAGTACATGGGTTCTCCATACAGTGTCAAGTATAAAAGTCTGTTTTATAGCAGGTGACTCCATTCCTGATGCTGCCCCCAATCTTGCTGCAGGTGGTGCTGCCTGAGGCAAGAGGCTCAACTCACCTCATGGCTGGCACTCCTGCCTAGGATCCACTGAATAGGAGTTAACAATTTGATCGGTGGCAGTCTGACTGCTGAGACTTCCACAATCAGGAGAATGTATCCCCACCATTTTAAGTAACAGAGGTTCCGTTCTCACCAACTGAATACTGAAATTGTTGAGCACAGTGCAAGGGTATCTCCGTTACTCCTGTTCACTACCGAGTGGTTCTGCAATGTTAGCACCCTGTATTATTGAATGGAGCTTTACTCAGTTAGTTCTTGTGGGCTTTTCCAGCAGTTGGACCCCCACCAACCACATTGTCATCATCTATCCTATGGATACAGTAGGGGGTAATAAAAATTCTTGGTACAACCCCTGTTCCCCTGTTCTTCACCTGCTCTATATCAGATGGGCCACTCATTATAGAGCAGGGAGTTTTTAACCCCTTACCCTTTTTTGTCAGGTCTTCCTATGAAAATGAGGGTCTTTATAAGGGATTTTATTCAGTTTTAATGATCTTCTATTAAATACTTTAAAATACATCTACCGTCAGCTTACGGTAGATGATTATCACTCACCTCCCCGTTCCTTCCTTGCATTCTCAATACTCTATTTCCCATAACTTTGTATGGCCGCGTTTTGGAGAAAACTCATTTTATACCATATACAAAGTACCCTGTGGTGCTCTGCAGAACACCACCAGGCTCCGCCAAAATATAATTTATGCACGCCCTGGGGCAGTGGTAAGGCCCTGAGAGCGTTCTGAGAGCCGATGATGTCACCGACTCTCTTTTCAAATCTTGTGCTGGCAACAAGCCGACAGGTAACCACGCGCATGCGCAAGATTTTCACATTCGCTACGCGGTCTGCTTGCTGTCCAGTGTGATATTTGAAAAGAAAGCTCTAAGAATGCCCCGGAGCGTGCATCGATTATATCTGGGTGGAGCCTGGTGGTACTCTGCAGAGCACCAAAGGATTATTTGCATATGGTATAAAATGATTTTTCTCCAAAATGCGGCCATAAAAAGTTATGAGAAATGGAGCATAGAGAACGTGGGCATGTGATGGAGACGTGAGCAATAATCTGATGGTAAATGTCCTTTAAGCTTATTTAGACTACACTAGAACAGGAAGCAGAAGCGAATGAAAAGAAAGAATGATCTTACTGCTCTTTGTGCAGAAACGCAGAGGTCACTGTCTGCTATGCCAGTGTTGGGTTCATGTCTCTGCCAACTTGTAAAGGTCACGGATGAACCATCTGACCATTGAAACATCACAGGAGCCTTACGCTTAGAGCTCATCCCAATCCAGGCTTCTCTGATGTCTTCTGGAATAATAAGAATCATGTACAACATGTAGCAAGATCTTGGAGTTTATGTTCATAGCTTCCTTGTGGGATATATACAATACAGGCCAAAAGTTTGGACATACTTTCTCATTCAAAGAGTTTTCTGTATTTTCATGACTATAAAAATTGTAGATTCACATTGAAGGCATCAAAACTATGAATTATCACACGTGGAATTATATACTTAACAAAAAAGTGTAAAACAACTGAAAATATGTCTTATATTCTAGGTTCCTTTTGCTGTGATTACTGCTTTGCACACTCTTGGCTTCTCTTGATGAGCTTAAAGAGGTAGTCACCTGAAACGGTTTTCATATCACAGGTGTGCCCTGTCAGGTTTCGTAAGTGGGATTTCTTGCCTTATAAATGGGGTTGGGACCATCAGTTGTGTTGTGCAGAAGTCAGGTGGATACACAGCTGATAGTCCTGTTGAATAGACTGATAGAATTTGTATTATGGCTAGAAAAAAGCAGCTAATGAAAGAAAAACGAGTGACCATCATTACTTTAAGTCAGTCGGAAAAATTGGGAAAACTTTGAAAGTGTCCAGGAAAGAAAGACCAAGAGTCACCTCTGCTGCGGAGGATAAGTTCATCCGAGTCACCAGCCTCAGAAATCACAGGGTAACAGCAGCTCAGATTAGAGACCAGGTCAATGACCAAAGGACATTATGACGCAAGGACCATGGTTACCACAGCACCTTGCATGCTATTCCACCCAGTTGCTATTCCATCCAGTTTCGTTTAGTTTGGACCATCAATTATTATTTAACAGGACAATAACTCCATACACACCTCCAGGCTGTGTAAGGGCTAATAGACCAAGAGTGAGTGTGATGGAGGCTACACCAAATGACATGGCCCCCACAGTCACCAGACCTGAACCCAATAGAGATGGTTTGGGGTGAGCTGGACCGCAGAGTGAAGGCAAAAGGGCCAACAAGTGCTGAGTATCTCTGGGAACTCCTTCAAGACTGTTGTAAGACCATTTCAAGTGACTACCTCATGAAGCTCATAGAGAATGCCAAGATAATAATGAAATCATAGTTTTGATGCCTTCAGTGTGAATCTATATTTTTTTTAGTCATGAAAATACAGAAAACTCTTTGAATAAAAAGTTGTGTCCAAACTTTTAGTCTGTACTGCACATGGGAGGATTTAACAATAAATCAACCTAAGCAATTTCTTGGGGCTCCAGAAGTCAGGGGGCCCCATATTGAAATCTTCACTATTGCTTAATGGAAGAGCAGGAAGCAAGAGACTTCTTGTTCCACCATTCAGAGAGGAGCTATGCATTAGATTACTTTACATGTACAACATATCAGCTTTATCTATGCCAAGCCACGAATATGTGGACATAGAAAATACATTTTTAAAAATTCTTACGTTGATCAAGATGATTAAGTAGAAACTCCACATCTGCCAGTGAGCGCACACTCCATAACTCCCCTCCATCACTACGACAAGCGGCCGATGCTTCGGACCAGCTGAGCTCTTTCTTCTGAAGTTCAGCACAGCGCCGGTTGTACGGAATCCAGTTTGGCTCACACTGGGTTGGATAGAACTTCCAATTCTCTATTATATAAGAAATAAGTGCATTCATTAGAACTAATTACAAACTGAGACACTGTAGAACACATCATCAGGCTACAATATCGAGCACTCACCGTAGAGCAAGTGGTGTCTTCCCGCAAGACACTTTTTGCAAACATAAGGAAGTTTGGAATCACATCTGGAGCTCTGCCATTTGTTCTCTCTTCCTGCATAGAACGTTCCGCAATGTTTCCTCTCGCGGTAAAAAGGAGGGAGATCTGAACCATAAGCATTAGAAGTGTTAGGTGGAGAGAGCTGCAAGAAGCATATTATAGAGCAATAACTTCTGCTGTATAACATGCTGCTCCCAGATAGGACATTGTGACAATCTACTCAGCTCCCCCTGCTCTATAACAGCCTACTTACAGATAGGGCACTATGTACAATCTGTTCAGCTCTTACTACTGTATAACATACTGCCTGCTGACAGGACACATGTACAATCTGCTCTGCGCTTAATGCCCTATAACATGCTGCCTGCAGATACTATCTTATGTACAATATGTTCAGCTTCCTCCTGCTCTATAACATGTTGCCTGCCAACCAGACACTATGTACAATCTGCTCTGCTCTTCCTGCTTTATAACATGCTGTCTGTAGGTAGGACACTATGTACAATCTGCTCTGCTCTTCCTGCTCTGTAACATGCTGTCTGTATGTAGGACAGTATGCACAATCTGCTCAGCTCCTTCTGCTCTATAACATCACTTTCTTTACAGGAAACCATACCTTTCCAGTTGAGAAATCCCAAAGCTGAACCATCTGACCACTGCCATCCGGATAATCTATCTATTTGGTTAAGACCAATCCATAACATGATGTCCGCATTCTCCAACTTCTCTGCAAGTATCATGGAGAACAAACAAGTCACCAGATGATTGGAAAGAGATATTAAAGGTTACAGTATCTCGTATATATTTTCAAGCTCTAACCATTGATTTAACACCTTAAGAAACACATTATATGATAGTGACAGTAAGAATTCTGCTTCTCAGGCCAACACATAGGGCATTATTTACTAAGTGTCCACAGATCGCACTTTCGTCTGATTTTTGAAATTTTCGGAATTTGTACCGCTGTGACAGGTATTTAACTGGGGATTATGTCGCACATGATGGGATTGTGGCACGGCTGCGCTGGATTTTATGGGACAGAAATCGGGGGCTGGGCCATCGGACAATCCGACTGATTTGGACATTCAAATTGTGTCGCATCCAAAGCACTTACATGCACCAGGAAGAAGAAGGTGAACTCTGTCGGACCTGAGCGGGGAAGTGACACATGCAGGATATCGGACGCACGATCTTAGTGAATGGCGGCAGATGTGCACAGACAATGCACTTTCGTGGAATGAGCAGGACTGGTAAGTAAATGTACCCCATAGTGATTGGGTACCTTTTCGGTACACTCATACTGTCAAAGACTGTGTGTGGGCAGGGTAATCAGTACTCTCCCTTTCAATCACTGTGTGTGGGTGGAATAATCAGTACTCTCCCTGTCAATCACTGTGTGGGTGGAGTAATCAGGACTCTCACTGTCAATCACTGTGTGTGGGTGGAGTAATCAGTACTCTCCCTGTCAATCACTGTGTGGGTGAAGTAATCAGGACTCTCCCTGTCAATCACTGTGTGTGGAGTAATCAGGACTCTCCCTGTCAATCACTGTGTGTGGGAGGAGTAATCAGGACTCACTCTCAAGAGTCCTGATAATCGGTTTCAATCTCTAGCATACAATTTTTATGTTCGGTTTAGCTTAAAAAATGTAATTCCTGTAGATTAGTCGGGGATGTCGGGGTCACTGCTCAGTTCTGGCCAATATGTGATGTGATGGCGGGGTCAGAATATGATGGAGTGTGGTAATGGCATCATGGGATCGTTTTGCTATGTAAAATGCTACTATTTAGTTTCGCATTCTGCTATATAGACATTTGTATATCAGTGGAGATTTAGAGATTTAGTTCACTTTTTAAATCTTGCATTTTCTTTATTTGTCAAATAATTGGGAAGAACACAGCGGTGCACAGCCAGACACTTACTGGAAATATACTTCTCCTCTTCCAGATTTGTGATGCTCAGCAAATCTCCCCCTTGAGCCTGACAAGACATTCTGGCTTCATTCCATGAGAGGAAAGATTGTAAATGGAACTGGTAGCAAATACGTGAGACATTGTTCTCCTCCCATAAATGATCACAGCCTAAGAGTGAAATGAATATATGGAGCTTTATTATGACATTATATATATAAGAACCATAACCATAGTGTCATCCAGAGACAAACATTGCATTTATGTCCCTGTACACATTCAGTAACACAATCTCCATTTACCATGCGCAGTATTACCTTTATTACTCGGATGAATGGGCCCCAGGACCCCAGTGTGACTGCTATATCACTATATCTATATCCCTAACTGCTGTTCTGTTCCCCTAGGGCAGTGGTGACGAACCTATGGCACGGGTGCCTGATGTGGCACTCAGGGTCCTCTCTGTGGGCACTCAGGCCATTGCCCCAATTTCACCAAACAGGGCCAAAACTACCAAATCTTCCTGCAGTCCCAAGCAACTTAAAAGATGCTGCTCTCAGTGCTATTTTAAAGTGACACTTCATTGGCTGTTTGGAACTGCAGGAAATGTTAGAAGGTGCTGACAGAACTGCATTATCTTGGAGGTCCTCCTGCTGGACCCACCACTCTTCCTGGAGAGAAGCTTCAATGATGGTCTGAATTTGCCCTCCTTCTTTCAACCGTATTGGTTGCCTCAGGGGGGCCAATACAATTGAATGATGTTGAAGAACAGGTAGCAACAAGTTACTACTTAATGGTAAATAAGTGGATTCTGGTTGTAGTTTGGGCACTTGGTCTGCAAAAGGTTCACCATCACTAGGGGAAGTCATAAGGACCATACAAGGTCTTACTCGGTCCTTATCCAGGACCCCAACACTAAATCTGTAAAAGCCCCCCCCCCCACCTACCATTTATAATACTGCCCTTTTTTAGCTATATCATACCGGTGTTATGGGTAGGCAAAGTGGGCATTTGCCCAGGGCCCCATGAAAGAGGAGAATCTCTTCTTTCAAATGAATATAAAATTGTGCTTCTAGGTGTCAGGGATATTCAGGTTTAACGGAGGGTTTCGGTTGAGATTTTTCAATATAAAAATCACTTCTGGGGCACATTTACTAAGGGTTTGAACAGCTCATTTTAGTCGGGTTTCCCAACTTTTTACCGTTTTTGCCCTGAGTTGCCCCGAATTTTTGGCGCAAGTGATTGGATTGTGGTGCATCGGTGCCGGCTTGCATGCAACGCAAATCGTGGGGCGTGGACATCGGACAACCCGACTGATTTGGACAAACCGCGGAATTTAAAAACCAAATTGCACCACAAGATCAGCACTCACATGCATCGGGAAGAAGATGGTGACGCGGACCTCAGTGGGGGAAACGACTGATGCAGGAAATCGGGCGCACGAGCTATGTGAATTGCGGAAGATCCGAATCCGCATTGGACAACGCACAGCGGGGATCGCGATGGGACGGGTAAGTAAATGTGCTCCAATATCTCCGTGAGATTCTAAGTGTCACAGAGTCAAAGATACAGCCCTCAAAAGTGCCCCCTCTCCAGATTCTTAGCCATCAGGCTACAGGGAAAATTTGCTGCACACAGGAGCTGCTGCGTCTCACAGATAATGGAAATATTGGCGCACATTAACTTACCCGTCCTGACGCGTTCCCCGAAAGGGGATTGTCCTAACGGAATGCCCTGTGCTGCGATTCACTAAGATCGTGCACCAGATTTCCTGCATGTGTCGCTTCCCCGCTCAGGTCCCCCGGAGTTCATCTTCTTCTTCCCGGGGCATGTAAGTGCATTAAAAGTTAAATCCCGCCCTCAGTCCGAATCACTCGGAACGTCCGACGGCCGCCCCCTAATTTCTGACGCATGAAAGCCAGCGCAGCCACGCCACAATCCCTTCTCGTGCGACACAATCCCCAATTAAATACCTGTCACAGTGGCGCAAATCACAAAAACTTCGTAAAAACTGATGAAAGTGAGGCCCCAGACCCTTAGTAAATAAGCCCCATTGACTTTATATGTTAATTAATTTTGATAAGGAACAATATCAATTAATATTCATGTTTTTAACCCTCTGTTATCCAGAACTATCTAAGAACACACTTGCTCTCCTATTGTCTTTATTTTCATGATCGTTTTTTGGGGGGAAAATTGACTGATACCATGAACATTAGATCCTCCTCGCCTAATATGGCTACATTATCTACCATGCTTCTTTTTATTTTACTCATCTTTATAGCACTGACATATTCCACAGCGCTGTATGGAGATCGTCATAAGTCCCATCAGTATCTCTTCTCAATAGGGTCACAAATGATCTATGTTCCAAATTTAGCTTTTAATATGTTTTGGAATGTAGGAGGAAACGCTGCGGGATATCGAGGAGGCCTCATAGAGACACAAGTCTATATTTTTTCCCCGAACAAAGGAAAACCCCTTTAAAATACTTTTGTTTATGTTCATAGGGGATGTAATAGATACAGATGTGTGTGTGGTAAAGCCCCAGCATCACATGGCACTGGAAAAGTTTATGCTCGGATGTTCCTCAGTTATTCTTTTTAGGAATTTAGTAATAGTCTGTCCAATCAGAGTGCTGCTACTTTCAGAGTGTAGCCTAATTTTATGAGGGCAAACCAGGGGTGTAAATAGGATAGACAGGGCCCCATAGCATACTTCTGAATGGAGCCCCCCTTCCCATTTTAAATTTTTCATATTACACTCACATACAGTATATACACACACATTTATATACCTATATACATAAACATACAGTTCCAACACACACATTTATACACTCTTACACACATACACATCACATATACACACATACAGTGCCATATACTGTACAAACGTGCAGCATATATATAGTGGTGCACATCCTCCATTCTTTATTGTCAGGTTGGATTATGGGGCCCCCTGACACTGTGGGCCCCATAGCGGCTGTTACGCCTCTGGGGGTAACAATGACTAGCTATCAATGTATTTATACATTTACAGAAGGAGCAGTATTATATTCATAGGGTTAGTTATTTTTTTTTATTATTGGCTCTAAGTAGTTTATAAATAATCAAGAACTAATACCTACCTAACTCCTTACCTCTGATCCAGCACAGAGGGTCAGGAGAGAATATGGTGTAGCTGGATATGGTCCTGGAGTATTATCAAGATTTCTATGGGATCATAAATCATTTAGGCACTCTATATAGTCACATTACATGGCAGTATTACTACGGCACTATATGGCGGCATTATATGTCCTAAAATTACTTACTACAGAGGAGCTCTTCCTTACTTGCTGTCCCTCTATCCTAAGTCTGTCCTTGTATATAGGCCCATTAGTCCCCGGACCCCGGATATGACTGTATTGGCAATAACAATAAATCATCTTAACTATAATAACTTTGATATTAGTAAAGTAAGAAAATTTACGAATAGTAAAGACTCCTAAAAGTCATGTACTTCAGTATATATCACACTCACGGATCTCACTGGAGAGTTGTGCAGAAGTGTAATGGAGCAGGATCCCACAGACTAATCCAATGATATGAAGCCATAGGGCAGACATAGTGCTGAATATCCAATGTGGCAAAATTTGGGAAAGTAAATGCAACCACACACACTATAATAGATGCAGCTGCCTTCCCACAGACAGTAGGGGGAAGGGGAGGTATGCCAGAGGATGTGGGTTGAGCTATATAGGGACAGGAGGAGCTGCGATATCCTCTATCACACTCCTAATAGCCTTCATTGGACAGATATTGGTTATATCAGTTGGGATAATCAATATTATTGGTTGTCAATAAGATTTCCAGGTCATTCAATGGAGAGTATAGTAGAACAGTAACACATCCCCACATCCCATAACCTAAATTACTTAATTTTACATTCATGTAACCGTGAAAGCTGCAAAACAATAATGAATTAATAATAATGATAATAATAATAATGAATTAATGATAGTAATAGAAACTTGTTATTCTCCAAGTCTCATCATATGTAGCAAGTCCATTAGATTTGGAATGTCTTAGATCTATTGACTTGTCTTTAGAGAACTCTGGCGCCATCTAGTAGCAACATTTGTAATATCTTTAGTCTCTATTGTCCAAGTGGAGGAGAGATTGACACAAGGCAGGTCCTATTTCATTTATAGGATCTGGCTCATGGACAGGCGCTACTGATTTATCAAAACTGATCAAATACCATATTTTGCCAGTACATCCCTCCATGTGATAGAGAGGTTCTGCTGACAATGAATAAGATTGTATCTAGGAATAATAATCACAGGAGTGATCTTAAAGGATTTTCCTATAAACAACATTCATTTGCAACATCCCCCACCGGGGCCTAGCCCTTGAGGTGAGGCCTGGAGTCAGCCGGGGCCCGCGGTACCGGAGTGGCTGGCGGTTGCGGCCTAAGCACGCTATTGTCACGGTGCTTGGTACGGGGGAACCGGAGGGCTGTCCTACAGCCTGGCAGGTCTCCAGCAGGGTGGTGTTGGCAAGAAATGATGAGGGAGAGGCTGCTATAGCGGATCTCCCTGGGGCAACCCCTTAATGTCCCGAGGGTGAGTCTCTGGGTGATGGACAGGGTGCCGGTGATGAAGGCAGCCGTATTAGCAGGGACCAGACGGAGACAGAAGTTGAAGAAAACAACTTACAGTTCTTTATTTGAACCGCAGGAACCGCAGCAAACGTGCCTTTAACAGGTAGATGGGGTGCCGAGATGTGAGTTGGAGGGAGCCTCAGGAGATAGTTCACCAGCCTGGAAGTAGAGGGCAGGCTGGGAGGCAGCTGTGTCCTGGTAGGAAGCTTCAGCTTGTCCTGTAGGGCTTCAGGTATCACCTTCAAAGGTAAGATGATACCTCTTTCCTCACTACACTAACTCTAGTCTAATGCTCCACTCTTCAGAGGCAGGGGCTAGGCTCTTCCTGCTCTGGTATGGGCCAGACTAAGATTACTCACTCACTCACTGATTCTCCTAGGATTCCACACTAGAATAATCATCCAGAATCTCTTCTCTCTCCTGAGAGAGACTGCTCTAGAACATTCCTGACCAGAGGTTTTATTACCTCCCTTTGGTCAGGTGGTGGCTGCTCCTCCAATCACATCTCAGCTTACAGAGCACAGGATGTAACACATATCATTGGATAACAGCATCTTGCATTATACAAAATACTTAACCTCTGCCTTGCCAGGCAGGATTAACCACTGCAGTTTCCCCTGTGTGATGTGGTGACATGTTATGGGGCTTATTCGCAAGCACCCACTCGCCATTGCATCGGCGAGGGTGTTGCATACCCCGGGGGCAATTGAAAGAGCCGCCCTCGGCTCGACTACAGATGGTTTGGGGCACAGAGGGGGCTAAGGGCACTTCTAGGAAGTGCAGGCTATGTGAGGTGTAGGGACAAACCGCCCATGGTCCTGGAGACGGGCACCTGGGTTGGTGTCGGACTGAGACAAAAAAAAAAAACATATAGCTGTATGACAGTTGGTCGCTGACGCCATTAAACCGAACTGTACAGTAGGAAAGGTGTGGTGTCATGTCCTGTAATCCACTCCTTGCACCAAGGCCTGTATATTTGTTGTATCAACGCTTCTTCCCTGGCGGCAATTATATATAAGGTGTCTATCTGCATTGCGTTAGCATATGCGACACGAGTACCTCCTGACTGGCATCCTTACCCATGTATGGTTGGGATCCAGGTGCTAACTGTGTAACACCCCCGGTCCCCGTAGGACCCGCAGTTTACGGACTACCCCCTTGTGCAAACCTCAGTTTGAGGGGTCAGGTAGTGGTCAGTGTTTTACAAAAAGACGGTCCGACACAGCCATACTACAACCTGAAAAGCCTATGAAAGGGTTAAATGCAGACTACTGGCATATATGACAGTGTGCAAACAGGTTAATTCACATTGGCTTAGGAGCCCAATGGGTACACATCTTGAACGTTACAAACGTTACAGAAGTAGATAGGCTACTCAGGGTAGCACGATAATAAATGTCTCTTTTCCTGCAAAGAAAAGGCATAAAAAGTGCAAACATAATGTCCGTACCTAAAAGGAAGGCATTAAGTGCAATATAGTAGTCAATAGCAATAGCAACTTTTCCCTGGAGTATCTGGCAAAAGTCTCTCAGAAGGTCTCTAGTAACAAAGTCCATCTTCTGGGTACATCCCTTGAGGTGGGGAAAAGTGCCATAGAAGAAGCAAAGGGTCTCCTCTATTTGGAGAGGGACAGAGTCCTTTGAAGAAATTCTCTGCGGTGGCAGAGGAAGGGGTGCTATCATAGCACATGACAATAATCAGTTCAAGGAGAGTCTCTTGACTGAGATAAATAGGGATGAGAGTCTCAGGAAAGTCTCTGGCTCCTTAGGGAAAGGACAGAAATATACAATATGTACAGTACCTGAAGTGGGCTACAGCCCTTCAGGGGTTACTCATTATCTTCTTCGGTGGTAAGTACTTCGGTGTCAGAAAAACGTACCTGCCTCCTGCTTCTGCGTGTCACCAGCTGGTACTCCTGCAGGTACGCAGGAGCTTTTCCTTTTGTCTCCCTTTGAGACCTTCGAAGTTCCGGCCTGGAGAAGATAACAACCTCCTCATCGTCCTCCTCTGAGTCAAGCGCTGGAGTCGGAGTCTCAGCTGCCTCTGATGCTTCAGGGGTTGCAGACACTGGAGCCGGATCATCCTCCACAGGCAGCAGTATTGGAGACTGCGGTGGGGATGATGGTCTCTCCGAGGTACCTCTTACTGGAGTGGAAACAAAACAGAATTGAGGCACAGTCACAAGTTCCAAGAAACTGGGGGTAGGTGAACACAAGGAGGTCTGTAAGTTGGGGGTCGAGGTGAGAGGTGTGGACATAGGGGCAAAAGGACGAAGACATCTCTTCAACCGGTTCCTATGTACCCGGAGTGGTGGACGGTCTCCTCTTGAAATCTCGTAGACTTCAGGGGAGAGACTGTCCCTAACTAGGTATGGCTCACGCTCCCAACGCCCATCTAGCTTACTGGTAGGATGGTTGTTGCGCAGCCACACTCGATCTCCTGGGGCAAAAGGCTCAGCACAGGCATTACGATCGAAGTCCCTTTTTTGTTTCTCTCGGGCCTCTTCCAACCGCAGATCCACAACTTCTCTGGCATCCGCCAGACGCCTCTGGTGTTCGTGAACCCAGTCAGTCTGAGGGAGTAAAGACTGGGAATCAGGGGACTCCATGTCCCAGGTCATATCAGCAGGGAGATGGCCGTGTCTCCCGAACATCAGATAATACGGGGTGTATCCTGTGGAGCAATGAGTGGTATTGTTGTACAGGTACACTAATTCGGGCAATAATTTTGGCCAGTCAGCCCTTTTTGCAGGGGTCAGAGTCCTCAGCATATTGATTAGAGTCTGATTCATCTTTTCACACAGCCCGTTGCCTTGGGGATGATAAGCTGTGGTCCTCAGCTTCTTGCAGCCATATAGGGTGCACAGCTCCTGGAAGACTTGGGACTCAAATGCTGTTCCTTGGTCTGTAAGGATCTGGTCCGGACAGCCATAGGGGAGGATGAAGCTCTTCCACAGGGCCGCTGCGGTGGTCCTTGCAGACAGATCTCTGACAGGTACTGCAACCACAAATTTGGTATAGTGGTCGATGATCGTAAGAGCATAACTGTGACCGGATCTGCTGGGCTCCAACTTCACGTGGTCCAATGCCAGGATCTCCAAGGGCCGTTGGCTCACAATGGGGCGTAGAGGGGCCCTTTGATTGTGTCGCTCTCCTCGAGCGATGGCGCAGGCTGGGCATTCTCGACACCAGGCTTCAATGTCGGACTTCATGTTGACCCAGAAGAATCGCCTTCGGAGGGTGGCTTCAGTCTTCTGAGCGCCAAAGTGTCCAGACTGGTCATGGTACATTTCCAGTACTATCTTGGCATCCCTCCTGGGAATCAGAATCTGGTATATCCGATCATAAGTGATAGGGTCCAGAGTTCTTCTCTTTAGCAGACCCTGGTGCATGCTCAGAGTCTTTCTCTGGCGCCACAATTGAGACAGTTCTCCATCAGCTCTTCTGCGCCGGATTCTTTCAGGCACTCGCCCACTAGAGAGATAGTCCATTACTTCTCCTATGGCACGGCTATCAGCCTGAAGACTCATCCAGAGGTCCTTTTCCGCAGGGGGCTCTGACTCTTCTTGAGGAGTAGCTGGCTCTGCCTCTGTCGGTAGGGAGTAAACTCTCTGGGCATCTTGACGCACAAACCGGGCATAGAACGCTGGCATCTCCACATCTTCCCACTGAGCATCCGTGGAGGGTCCCTCCCACTGGTCAGGGAGACGGGACAGAGCGTCGGCGTTGTCATTGGTCTTACCAGCCCGGTACTTGATGGTAAAGCTGAAATTGGCAAGTCTGGAGGCCCACCGTTGTTCCAGTGCTCCAAGACGTGCGGTGTTCAGATGCGCCAACGGATTATTGTCTGTGAAGACAGTGAAAGATGATGCAGCTAGGTAGTCCTTGAACTTTTCGGTCACAGCCCAGACTAACGCCAGAAACTCCAACTTGAAGGAACTATAGTTCTGGTCGTTTTGCTCCGGTTCTCGGAGGGAACGGCTGGCGTAGGCTATGACCCTTTCAGTTCCGTTTTGGAGCTGGGATAATACCGCCCCTAGACCTTGCTTGCTGGCATCAGTGTATAGGGTGAAAGGCAGACTATAGTCTGGATATCCCAACACCGGAGGTTCAGTCAGCCGTTGCTTGAGCATCTGGAAGGCAGCTTCTCGTTCGGCCGTCCACTCAATGGATACTCGGGAACGTTGGCTCTCTTTTGGCAGGCCCCGTAGGAGCTCTTGCAGGGGAGCCGCCAGCTGGGCAAACTTCGGGATGAAACGCCTGTAATAACTGGCAAATCCCAGGAAGCTTTTGATGTCCCGTACGGTTGATGGGGTAGGCCAGTCGTAGACAGCTGCAATCTTCTCTGGATCTGGCTCAATTCCATGAGCGCTCACCACATGTCCCAGGTACTTGACGCTAGGCTGTAGCAGGTGGCACTTGGATGGCTTGACCTTCAACCCATGTTGGGTCAGGATTTGGAAGACTTCAGCCAGATGGTGGAGGTGGTCTTCATAAGTCTTGGAGTAGATGATAATGTCGTCCAAATATAGCAGGACGGTCTCGAAGTTGCGATGACCCAAACATCTCTCCATCAGCCGTTGAAATGTGCCTGGGGCGTTGCATAGCCCAAACGGCATGTTGTTGAACTCGAACAAGCCCATTGGGGTGGTGAAAGCCGTCTTCTCTCTGTCTTCCGGCGCCATGGCCACTTGCCAGTAGCCACTGGTCAGGTCCAGGGTAGAGAAGTAGGCAGCTGACCCTAGGGCTGCGAGGGATTCCTCGATTCGAGGCAGAGGATAGGCGTCCTTGTGGGTGATATTGTTGATCTTCCTATAGTCAACACAGAATCGAAGGGTTCCATCCTTCTTCTTCACAAGGACCAGCGGGGCAGCCCATGGGCTGTGACTCTCCCGGATAACGTTGGCTGTCTTCATCTCTTGTACCAGCTTCTTCACCTCTTGGTAGCGGGCTGGAGGTATGGGCCGGTATCGTTCCTTGATAGGAGGATGAGAGCCAGTAGGGATGGTGTGTTGGATCAGAGTAGTCTGCCCAAAATCCAGTGGGTGTTTGCTGAAGGCCCGGTGGTGCTTCATGACGACATCCAGGACACCTTGTACTTGGTCTGCAGGAGTAAAATCGTCGTCTCCAATATTGAGCTCAAGCCACCAGGATTGCTCGGCAGGCTCATCTTCAGCACCTGGCTTCACTTCCAACTGTTGGGAGGCAGACAGAGAGGTTTCCACCAAGTCTTCAGGGTGGACACTGAAGAGAGTGGCTACGGCTTGGTACTTTCTCAGATCCACTGGGGAGTCTCCCACATTTAGTAATCGAATGGGTACTTGTCCTCGGGATACAGTGACTAGGCTCCGGGCGGCTAGGATGGGCAGGTCTTCATCAGCTGGTAGAGGTTCTACTATCGCCTGGTAGTCTTGACCTTGGACGCCCATGCAGGCTCGACACCATACTAGCGTCTCAGTCCCAGGTTGAAGGCGGACAGGTTGGGGATCCTTGATCCGGGCTCTGCAGATTTCTCCATTAGGGCCAGCAAACTTCTGTTGCGCCGCTAGAACCTGCATAGTCTCCTGAATTACCTTCCGGGAACCGTTGGGCACGGTTGGCAGGGAGTCGTGGAGAGCCTTCAGCACTTCAGGGTAGCAGTTGCGGAGGACATTGGTACCCAGTACCAGGGAGAAGTTACCGTTTTCGGGCACACGGGTCACCACTACGCCCTGTCTGGTTAACTCAGTGTCTCCAATGGTTAGCGTGGGCTCCCAGTAGCCGCGGATGGGTACGGGTTTTCCGTTCGTAGCAATAATGTTCAAGTAAGCCTTGGGAGGCTGGATTAAGGATGCTTTTCCTCGGCATTTCTCGAAGGCAGCACTCCGGAGGGTGGTCACTTGAGAGCCGGTATCAATTAAGGCCGGTAGGGTAACTCCATTGATGGTTACATGAACCATGGGGCGAGTCCCCACGAACCTGGGCATCCAGTTAACATCTCGGGGACTTACAAGTTCTTCCCTTGGAGGTCGTCCCTTAGCTCCAAGGGTTTGTCGTTTAACTGACGACAGTCATTCTCTTCATGCCCATATTTATGGCAGTAGCTGCACCGCTGGCGGGGTTTCTTCTGACTCCAGGTGCTGAACGACTTCGCTTCTTTTGGGCGCTGTTTAGTCGGAGACTCACGAGGAGTAGCTGAGCGTACCGGGTTCTCTGGAGGTTTCCTCCTCATAGCGGAGACAGTCACTTCCAACTGGGTCAACCGATCGAGGATTTTATGCAGGGTGTCCGCCAGATTAGAGACCTGTCCTGCTAAGTCAGCAACTTCCGTAGCCGCAGGAGTAGGTGATGTCGACTGCGTTGGATAGCAAGCTAGAGCAGATTCCTCCATTTCCACGGATTCAGGCTCTTTCTGCGGTCCAGTAGGCGGTCGGTCCCCTAATATGTCAATGGCAATTTCCTTAAACTCAAGGAAGGAGGCCTGGGCATGTTGAGAAGAGATGATCTTTAGTTGACACCTTTGATTTCTATCAACAAGTCCATTAATAAATTGTTCCCTTAAGGTTTGATCAGAGGTTTCAGCGTCTTTGGGCTCAAGGCAGGTGATGGCCTTCCATGTCTCCTGTAGGGAGAGGGCAAAGTCTCGGAGGGACTCTTGGGGCTTCTGTCTTTTCCCGAAGAATTTCTGCTTTCGGAGACAGTACACTTATCAAAGGTGTTGCGTAGCCTATCAAGAATCCGGACCACGTTCTGACACTGTTCTCGGGGCCAAGACTTGACTTCCCGGAGAGCGGGTCCTTTCAACTGCCCGATGAGGATGCCCACTTTCTGTTCCTCTGTGAATGGGAGCAAGGCGAAGGTGGCTAACAACTTGTCCCTGAATTCAGGGAGAGTATGTGATTCTCCCTCGTAGTAGGGTAACCAGGGGGCCCCCAGATAGTAGGGCATAGTCAGAGGCATCATGGTGGGAGTCCCAGGGACACTAGTTGTAGCAGGGCTGAAGGGACTCTCTGGAGGACTTAACATGCTCCGGTACCCTGAGGAGGGACCAGGGGACGGGACTTGCTCCAGTCCTGTATCTTCGTCCTGGGTGGACATGACTGGCCTAGCTGAGGGAAGCCTGTAGGGTTACACAATGTCCGTTGCTATGGGCGATGGCTAGAATGGGACGTGGGCACTTTAAGACACAGTCACTATTCCCTGGGAGGTGAGCCAATAACCTAGCATCGGAAACAATCTCTACCCCCCTTTAACTTCCCCAGCGGTACTCACTCAGGATCAGCCGCGGTGACAGGACAGCTTCGGTGCATGAAGGTCCCTGTTCCCGATGTCCGGCAGGCAGCAGGGGCTCGGTGATGCTCAGCGGTGTTCTCCTCCAGGGGCAGGACACGTGCGCCGGAACTCCGGATGAGGCGCACACTGCTGGCAGGCTTCAGGCGCGGCCTGCGCCGAAATTCAAGATGGCCGATTAACCCTCTTCGTTGCCGGCCGCACTCGCTCCAGCTCCTCCTCCACGGTAGTTCGCGCCACTCGCGCAGGGGGCGGAGCCTAGTGACGCCTCTGGAGTTCCCGCCAGTGAGGATTTGGCGGGCTGGAAATACTTGCTGCGCCACACGCCTCTAAGGTAAATACTTCAGGCGCAGCAGCGCCGGATGTAGCAGAGCTGAAACAGTTCTTGCAGGGATTAACCTCTTGAGTGCTGGAGCGGCGCTCGACAGCACGTGGCAGCAGTATAAAGTTCAATGTAGAAACACACAAATACTTGGGCCTAAACCCGGATGGCATCAGGGTTAGGCAGCACAGTCTTTTTCTTAATAAAGTACAGTCTTTAGTGCCAGGATAAGGCACAGAAGTATATATCCTGTGATTCGTGACGCCACTTGCAACATCCCCCACCGGGGCCTAGCCCTTGAGGTGAGGCCTGGAGTCAGCCGGGGCCCGCGGTACCGGAGTGGCTGGCGGTTGCGGCCTAAGCACGCTATTGTCACGGTGCTTGGTACGGGGGAACCGGAGGGCTGTCCTACAGCCTGGCAGGTCTCCAGCAGGGTGGTGTTGGCAAGAAAAGATGAGGGAGAGGCTGCTATAGCGGATCTCCCTGGGGCAACCCCTTAATGTCCCGAGGGTGAGTCTCTGGGTGATGGACAGGGTGCCGGTGATGAAGGCAGCCGTATTAGCAGGGACCAGACGGAGACAGAAGTTGAAGAAAACAACTTACAGTTCTTTATTTGAACCGCAGGAACCGCAGCAAACGTGCCTTTAACAGGTAGATGGGGTGCCGAGATGTGAGTTGGAGGGAGCCTCAGGAGATAGTTCACCAGCCTGGAAGTAGAGGGCAGGCTGGGAGGCAGCTGTGTCCTGGTAGGAAGCTTCAGCTTGTCCTGTAGGGCTTCAGGTATCACCTTCAAAGGTAAGATGATACCTCTTTCCTCACTACACTAACTCTAGTCTAATGCTCCACTCTTCAGAGGCAGGGGCTAGGCTCTTCCTGCTCTGGTATGGGCCAGACTAAGATTACTCACTCACTCACTGATTCTCCTAGGATTCCACACTAGAATAATCATCCAGAATCTCTTCTCTCTCCTGAGAGAGACTGCTCTAGAACATTCCTGACCAGAGGTTTTATTACCTCCCTTTGGTCAGGTGGTGGCTGCTCCTCCAATCACATCTCAGCTTACAGAGCACAGGATGTAACACATATCATTGGATAACAGCATCTTGCATTATACAAAATACTTAACCTCTGCCTTGCCAGGCAGGATTAACCACTGCAGTTTCCCCTGTGTGATGTGGTGACATGTTATGGGGCTTATTCGCAAGCACCCACTCGCCATTGCATCGGCGAGGGTGTTGCACATTGCTCCAGGGTGTTCTGTAAGTACTGCCTTGTAAGCTTGTCCTATGGTAGTCTATGGACTGCAGGATCAAAACTGAATCATGAACTTCTGCTATATAACATGTTGCTCCCAGATAATACTGTGTGATAATCTGCTTAGCTCCCCCTGCTCTATAACAGGCTGCCTGCAGATAGGACACTATGTACAATCTGCTCAGCACCTCCTGCTCTATACCATGCTGCCTACGTATAGGGATACTATGTACAATCAGCTCAGCTCCTCCTGCTCTATAACATGCTGCCTGCAGATAGGATACTATGTACAATCTGCTCAGCTCCTCCTGCTCTATAACATGCTGCCTTCAGATATGACACTATGTACAAGCGGTTCAGCTCCTTCTTCTCGATTACACACTGCCTGCAGATAGGAAACCATGTACAACCTGCTCAGCTCCCCCTGCTCTATAACATGCTGCTTGCATATATGTACACTATGTACAATCTGCTCAGCTCCTCCTGCTCTATACCATGGCAGATAGGACACTATGTACAATCTGCTCATCTCCTCCTGCTCTATACCATGCTGCCTGCAGATAGGACACTATGTACAATCTGCTCAGCTCCTCCTGCTCTATAACATGTTGCCTGCAGATAGGTACACTATGTACAACCTGCTCATCTCTATCTGCTCTATACCATACCTGCTCTAAGAGCCGGCTCTTTCACGTGAACAGCGTGATTCGGATCCCCTCAGTGAGCTGATGGCTCACTTAACCCCAAACCTAGTCAGCTAACCACACCCACTGTTGTGTGGAATGGGGGACTGGCTGCACTGAGGCTCCCTATAATATATTTAATGGGGAGCTGTTAAGGATCCAAATGAGCCTACACTTCTTAGTGTACAGAGCCTAATAATCCAGTGCACTAAGTGTACTTCTCATCACTAGCTCCCTGCTGCTATGTACAATCTGCTCAGCTCCTCCTGCTCTATAACATTATAACTATAACTATATAATTATAACTATAACAATCTGTCATCACATCACTTAACCAAAGAACAAAGGGAGGTACTCTCACTAGGTTTGAACTTTGTTCCCACCAACAATTTCAACCTTTTCTCCACAGTCTGTGACATTAATAAATTTGTACGTGATCTCACTGTCAAGAGACATTTCCTCATGGAGGATGACATCTTGCCCGGCCTAACCAATGCAGATTCAGTTGATACTAATGCTAATTCTCAATGTAATCTGTCTAACACTAATGCTAATTTCAATCATAACCTGTTCAGTGATTTTGGTTTCCAGGAACAACTTACTTTGCTAAATTTGATATCACTTGACACTGCTTCTTCCGACAATCACCATATTAACTATTCTGGTGATCTCAAACTTAGCAATCGGTTTTTTTACCCATTACAGTCACGCACACCTTCCATGAAAATATTTCAAGAACGGATTATGCGTGACTTGTGGAGTCTCAAACATAATAAAGTTCATCATGTTAAAGGTAACCTAACATCACAACAGTCCCTTGCCTTGACCGAATTGAAAAACAACAATGACTTAATTGTCAAGATGTCGGACAAGGGGGGGACTGTTGTTCTTATGGACAAAACTCTTTATTGTACTCAAATCTTATCCTTACTTGCTGATCAGGATGTTTATAGGGAACTCAGTTGCAATCCTACCAAAATTTTCAATGACAAACTTCTCAACATTATCAATGAAGGTGTTTCCCTTGGTGTTGTCACACATAAGCAAAAAGATTTTCTATATGTGCAGGAACCTGTGATTCCCATCATACATGGGTTACCTAAGACCCATAAGAATGTCTCACCACCTCCAATGAGACCCATCATTTCTGGGATGGGATCCGTCAATGAAAGAATGGGAGAATGGTTAGACACTCTTTTACAACCCTTAGTCAGGAGAGTTCCTGGTTATCTCCAGGATTCCTCCGATGTTCTCAGAAACCTCAACAAGTACATTTGGCGTGAACACAATCATTGGTTAGGATGCGACGTTGTTTCCCTTTACACGTCCATTCCTTATACGGCAGCCATCAAAGC
Organism: Engystomops pustulosus; assembly: GCF_040894005.1. Lineage (NCBI taxonomy): Eukaryota > Metazoa > Chordata > Amphibia > Anura > Leptodactylidae > Engystomops > Engystomops pustulosus. The sequence continues at coordinate 97,870,407 of NC_092418.1, read as the reverse complement.
ATTGGAATTTCATCTTGACACATACAGTAACTATTCTCCTGATCTAAAACAATACATCATACAAGTTACCCATCATCTCATGACCCACAATTATTTTATGTTTTCTAACAAATTTTATTTACAAACACAAGGAGTCCCCATGGGGGCAAAATATTCACCTTCATTAGCTAATTTAGTCATGTCATGGTGGGAGCTACAGTTTGTATATACTGAGGAAAACCCCTTTTTGGCCCATATTGAGTGGTATGGCAGGTACATCGATGACCTCCTCCTAATCTGGAGGGGCGATGTATCTGCCATACCCTCATTTTTAGACTACCTGAATTCCAATCATGTCAATTTGCGTTTCACTCATTACTCTCATTCGAGTGAAGTCACTTTCTTAGACCTGAAATTACAGGGGGTGGTCAACACTCCAATCATTACATCTACGTTTAGAAAACCTACAGCGGGTAATACCATTTTACACCATTCTAGTCACCATCCAAAACACACCAAAAAAGCTATACCTGTAGGTGAAATGGTCAGAAGTAGGAGAAATTGTAGCTCCGACATTGATTTCAACTTAGAAACCACACAAATCTCCAACAGACTAATCAATAGAGGTTATCCTCGATGGACACTTGATAGAGCCAGACGCATTGCCAACAATAAAAACCGAAATTCTTTACTCAATTGTGAACAACACAATAACACTATTACTAAATTTACAAAAACACCGGTACTTTCCCTCCAGCACAGCTTACAATTTCAGGACATAAAAAATATAATCCTAAAACATCTTCCCCTTCTATTTGATGACAATAAAATCGAACACATTCTTAAAGATGGTTGTAAATTTGTTGCACGCAGAGGTTGTACATTAGGCAATATTCTCTCTCCATCAATGATTAATGAACAACACACTCAGAGAACCTGGTTACAGAACCTGGGTTTTTTTCATTGTGGTTCTAAACGCTGCAAATGTTGCACATACATCAAACCTATCAAGTCATTCCACAATACCTCACAGAATAAAACGTACTTTATTAAACACCATTTAACGTGCAATAGCTTTAACGTTGTTTATGTTATTCAATGTACTGAATGCAATATCGTTTATGTTGGTTGTACCACACGCAAATTCAAAACCAGAATCTTGGAGCACCTGAATGATATTTCAGGATCAGACTCACGTAATATTAGTGGAGCGTCAACCCATTTCAAAACCGCTCACCAGAAACGTACCTGTAACTTTACAGCTTTTGCGATAGAAAAAGTCACAGTTCCTAAAAGAGGAGGTGACATTAGGAGACTGTTATTAGATCGTGAAGCTTTTTGGATTATGCAACTGAATTCTATGTCACCTTTTGGCATGAACATTAGAAATGAAATTATGCTTCACTACTAACAATCCCCTTTTCCTCTCCTTATTTTCCATTAAAATAAGTCTGTATTTTGTTTCCTTCCTATTACGCCTGCTCACCTCAGCCAGATGATGATTGATTTTATCACATATGCTTCATATGTTTTTCTTATCAAATATTTCCATGCCTAAATTCCTTAATGTCGCATGTGGGGTACTCATCATCAGCAATTTTCTCCATACATGTTAACATTATGTTTACATTTATGTTTACATGTTAACATTGTGTTTACATTTCAAGTCTACATTTAATTTTACTTTGCCGAATATCCCACATGCGACAGTGACTCTCCGTGGATTCCCATACATGTTTCCTTTTATGTTTACATTTATGTTTATATGTCAACATTATGTTTACATTCATGTTTACATTTAATCTTACTTTGTTACATGTACATACTTATACCAGTTGCTGGTTTTCTCTATTGCATTTCCCCTATTTCACGATAGAGGGCTTAGTGATCACAAAATATGATTTTCCTGGTAAATATCACCATTGTATTTCATATGTGTTTTATACATTTCTTCTATCAAATGCTCTTATGTTTAAACTCCAAAGTGGGGTATTCATTACCAGCAATTTCCTTCATATATGCTGATACTATGCTCATGATTAATCTTACCCTGTTGATCATCCATTATGCGATAGTGACTCTCCGCAGATTTTTACCTCGCAGCGTAGTGTGTTTGATGGTTGCCATGGTGAAGTTGTTCGCCGCTGGTTCTAACCACTAAACCACTCCCCTTGAGGATCTTGATTGGCTGCACAGCCTCATGACGTTGATACATTCACACCAGCTGCTGGTCTGCTTAATTGCATTTTTTCTATTCCACGGAGGAGGGCTTATTGGTCACATGACATGTTTCTTCTTGTTAAATACCATCATTGTGAATTGTTATTTTATCCATGACTAAGGACGCCGTGAGCGTCTGAAACGCGTTGGATTTTTCCTTGCTGTTCCCATGTCTCTTTTAAAATGGTCTAAATAAAGATTTCGTTTTATGCTGCAATCTACCTGGATCTGAGCTGGATCATTCCTTTGGTTTCGTGGCTTCTACTCGTCTGGGGCGAGGACCCGTGCTCTCCAGTATTCAGCGTTCCACTCGTGGTTTGAGCTGGACTTTCCTTTGCTTCTCTATAACATTGTGCCTGCAGATAGGACACCATGTACAATCTGCTCACCTCCTCCTGCTCTATAACATGCTGCCTGCAGATAGGACACCATGTACAATCTGCTCACCTCCTCCTGCTCTATAACATGCTGCCTGCAGATAGGACACCATGTACAATTTGCTCAGCTCCTGCTGCTCTATAACATGCTGCCTGCAGATCGGAGAATATGTACAATCTGCTCAGCTCCCCCTGCTCTATAACAGGCTGCCTGCAGATAGGACACTATGAACAATCTGCTCAGCACCTCCTGCTCTATAACATGCTGCCTACGTATAGGGATACTATGTACAATCAGCTCAGCTCCTCCTGCTCTATAACATGCTGCCTGCAGATAGGATACTATGTACAATCTGCTCAGCTCCTCCTGCTCTATAACATGCTGCCTTCAGATATGACACTATGTACAAGCGGTTCAGCTCCTTCTTCTCGATTACACACTGCCTGCAGATAGGAAACCATGTACAACCTGCTCAGCTCCCCCTGCTCTATAACATGCTGCTTGCATATATGTACACTATGTACAATCTGCTCAGCTCCTCCTGCTCTATACCATGGCAGATAGGACACTATGTACAATCTGCTCATCTCCTCCTGCTCTATACCATGCTGCCTGCAGATAGGACACTATGTACAATCTGCTCAGCTCCTCCTGCTCTATAACATGTTGCCTGCAGATAGGTACACTATGTACAATCTGCTCAGCTCCTCCTGCTCTATAACATGTTGCCTGCAGATAGGTACACTATGTACAACCTGCTCATCTCTATCTGCTCTATACCATGCTGCTTGAAGTGATTATTCACAAACAAACCTGCTCTAAGAGCCGGCTCTTTCACGTGAACAGCGTGATTCGGCTCCCCTCAGTGAGCTGATGGCTCACTTAACCGCAAACCTAGTCAGCTAACCACACCCACTGTTGTGTGGAATGGGGGACTGGCTGCACTGAGGCTCCCTATAATATATTTAATGGGGAGCTGTTAAGGATCCAAATGAGCCTACACTTCTTAGTGTACAGAGCCTAATAATCCAGTGCACTAAGTGTACTTCCCATCACTAGCTCTCTGCTGCTATGTACAATCTGCTCAGCTCCTCCTGCTCTATAACATTGTGCCTGCAGATAGGACACCATGTACAATCTGCTCACCTCCTCCTGCTCTATAACATGCTGCCTGCAGATAGGACACCATGTACAATCTGCTCACCTCCTCCTGCTCTTTAACATGCTGCCTGCAGATAGGACACCATGTACAATCTGCTCACCTCCTCCTGCTCTATAACATGCTGCCTGCAGATAGGACACCATGTACAATTTGCTCAGCTCCTCCTGCTCTATAACATGCTGCCTGCAGATTGGAGAATATGTACAATCTGCTCAGCTCCTCCTGCTATATAACATGCTGCCTGCAGATAGAAACGAATGTATAATCTTTCAGATTCTCCATGTAACATATCTTTCGTTAGCTGTCATGTAAATCTTGGCATAATGTACGTAAATGACTAGAATTATGGATGCAAATAATTTGATCATTTGATACATTTGTTTGATTTATGTGAGGCTTGAATTGCTTGAAAAAGATCCAGAGTATAGACTGCAATGTTGCATCAATCAGAGAAACACAGTTTGAAAAGTAAATAAATTAACCTTTGAGCCTTTTTGCAGATTTGGCTTTGCGCCTTTACATCTGATTGGGCTGGGTTTGCACAGTGCTGCTGATAATTGCAATTAATTTAAAACATAGATTTCAGATCAGACATCATTGTGTGAATTATTTCTGTACTATGACATATCTGTGTGTATTATATCTGTACTGTGACATCACTGTGTGTATTATATCTGTACTGTGACATCACTGTGTGTATTATCCCTGTACTGTGATATCACTGTGTGTATTATCCCTGTACTGTGACATCACTGTGTGTATTATCCCTGTACTGTGACATCACTGTGTGTATTATCCCTGTACTGTGACATCACTGTGTGTATTATCTCTGTACTGTGACATCACTGTGTGTATTATATCTGTACTGTGATATCACTGTGTGTATTATACCTGCACTGTGACATCACTGTGTGTATTATCCCTGCACTGTGACATCACTGTGTGTATTATATCAGTACTGTGATATCACTGTGTGTATTATCTCTGTACTGTGACATCACTGTGTGTATTATCCCTGTACTGTGACATCACTGTGTGTATTATCCATGTACTGTGATATCACTGTGTGTATTATCCCTGTACTGTGACATCACTGTGTGTATTATCCCTGCACTGTGACATCACTGTGTGTATTATCTCTGTACTGTGACATCACTGTGTGTATTATGCCTGTACTGTGACATCACTGTGTGTATTATATCTGTACTGTGACATCACTGTGTGTATTATCCCTGTACTGTGACATCACTGTGTGTATTATCCCTGTACTGTGATATCAATGTGCATCTTATCCCTGTACTGTGACATCACGGTGTGTATTATCCCTGTACTGTGACATCACTGTGTGTATTATCCCTGTACTGTGACATCACTGTGTGTATTATCCCTGTACTGTGGCATCACTGTGTATTATCGCTGTACTGTGACATCACTGTGTGTATTATCCCTGTACTGTGACATCACTGTGTGTATTATGCCTGTACTGTGACATCACTGTGTGTATTATCCCCTGTACTGTGACATCACTGTGTGTACTATCTCTGTACTGTGGCATCACAGTGTGTATTATCCCTGTACTGTGACATCACAGTGTGTATTATCCCTGTACTGTGACATCACTGTGTGTATTATCCCCTGTACTGTGACATCACTGTGTGTACTATCTCTGTACTGTGGCATCACAGTGTGTATTATCCCTGTACTGTGACATCACTGTGTGTATTATCCCTGTACTGTGACATCACTGTGTGTATTATCCCTGTACTGTGACATCACAGTGTGTATTATCCCTGTACTGTGACATCACTGTGTGTATTATCCCTGTACTGTGACATCACTGTGTGTATTATCCCTGTACTGTGACATCACTGTCTTTATTACTTATCTACTCTGACATTGCAGTGTGGATTAAGCCTTCTACAATGTACTCTTGAAAGAGTGTTTGTATTGGGAGTTCTGTTCTGAGTTTTCCTTTGTGGTCTCATAGTTATGTGCCACATGCCCCAAAGCTGTTTAACATTTAGGCCAAGCAGAGAGCTTTAACCAGTGGATTTATTGGCTTTAAGGATTATAATATTCTTTGGTATGTTAACTTAAGCTAAAAAACACAACACAAGCAAAACAAACAAAAAAGTTTCTTAGTGTTTATTTAAAGTAAAGATATCAACAAACAGAATAGACACAATACAAAAATCAGTATCTTGACTATACAAGGTCCAGCCTCCAGTCAAAATGTAAAAAATTACACAAAATTACACAAAATTAAATCGTAACACATCTACAGTAAATGATCCACTGATCACACTAGTAAAACACAGTAGTCGGAGCTGTACAACAGTGAGTCCAGTGAAACGTCGAGCTAAGCTCTGAGGGCTCTCACTAGCATCGATACAATCCAGTCGTAGTTGTCTCTCTGTTCTTTACAGGGACTGATTACTTTGTAGATAAGACTCAGGTTGCTATTACATTGTAAATAACTGTGATGTGCTTTTAGCAGTAGCGCACCTGCAGATTTTAACCTTTGCATTGCAAAGGTTAAAAGTCATGGGTACTACTGATGCAATAAGAGACATAAAGCTGCAGTACAGGTTTCAGTTCCTGTGGATGATTATTGTAGAATCCACTGTAATGCTACTGTAACCTGTGGAAAGACAGCCAGCAGTGAATTTGACTGTGGCTCCTGCCTTAAAGGGGTTGTTCACAATTTTATTGAACATTTCCAAAAACAGAGCCACCCCTGACCATAGTTTGTGCCGGAATTGCAGCTCAGCTGTATAGAACTGAATGAAACTAAATTGCAAAACCCATGACCCATGGTCAGAAATTGAGCTGTTTTTGTCAAAAAGCAGCCGTGTTTATCAAACTCCAGACAACCCCTTTAAGGATTTATTTCAGGCACATTTATTATTTAGATGGGATTTGGAAAAATCATATCAACTATGCTGCTACTGCATAATCAAGGTTCCATGTGTTATAAACATCATGTGGAGATGGCTTAAGGCTTTGAAATTTGTGATATCCCACTGGTCTGAATGAATGGAACCAAAGTTGGTCAGTTAATAGTGACACAGGTGCTCATTTTTCTTGCTTTGGTTCCTGCAGGAGAAATCAAATGAACACTGAACACTGAAACCCAAGCTAATTCTAATTACCCTCACTGTGCAGAGGCTGCCTGCTCCGGCTACAGATGGGGGTTGCTAGCTGGTGGAGATACTTAGAGAGGGTTTATATAAAACTCTCTCTGACTAACCATCTTACTAGCCTTAAAGCAAATTTGTCACCAGGAATGTCATTTTAGCTGGTGACAGGCCCCAATAGCTTATGCTATGCTGACTTTAAAAGGCCTTTGTCAGCATTCTGAATCATTGCAGTACATTATATAACTTTATTTCACATAACCAGGCTATCTGCCAGCAACTTGTGCCAAATCCTGGGGGATTGGGGGTGCGGAGGGTTGGGCAGCTGTAGGATGCATGTGCCTTTGTTTCAGTCTCCTTATGCATTCTTCCTCTCCACCCCATCCCCCTTCCTGCTCAATGCACATGACAGGAAGTGGGGAGGGAGCTGGATGAGAGTGGAGGAGACAAACACACAGGCAAACTCAGGCAGCAGCTGACCCCCCCCCCCCCTCCCAACACTCTCTGGACTCACCACACACTGCCGGTAGGGAGCCAGGTAATGTGAATTAAACTTTTATAAAGTACTGAAATGATTCAGAATGATGACAAAGGCATTTGTAAAAGCAGCATAGAAGAGGCTACTGGAACCCGTCACCAGCTAAAACCGACATTCCTGGTGACAGGTTCGTTTTAAGACAAGCAAAAGAGGAGTTCAATAACACAAAGCTGCATGATCAGACTACACAGTTCTGTTTGTAGTCTGTAACCATGGAGACACACAGGTCGTTACGGGTACTGGCTATGCCAAAGAATAGGAAATGGTCTATTTGCATTATATTTAAGTTGTTTTTTGCGTAAATCAATTTGATAAGTTTGGTTCAGCAGATGGACATCTAATGCCTGAAACAATTGATAATATTATATCTGGTGATTTGGAAACTTGGTATATTAAACAAAGTGCTCTGTCTAGACAAAAAAAAACATAAATATCTTTATTATAAAATGCTAATTCTCTCCCTAAAACCATTGTTTAGTATTACATAAAAATTGACTGCTGTCCTCAGGAAACACCTGAATTAAATGACAGATTGTAGACCGAAATTTGGCAGTATGGTCCAGAAGCCGGAAGTGGAAGGGGTCAATATGACCTGTAATAATTCTGTAAGGCACTATCTATCTTTGTATAAGGTTATCTTTAGCTTCTATACATTATTATGAAGTCTGTTGGAGTGTATCACTCTATAGATTCGATAGAGAAGGTGCAGCACTGTTCTTCCTCTCAAATCTTACAGATCAAACCATCAATGGAAGAATGTTCATAGTCAGAAGGGAATCTGTCAGCAGTTTTGGTCATGCTGAACTGCAGACAGTGTTAGGTGTTATCCCTGGAGATGTGTAACTATACCTTTGTGTGTTGTTAATAGCGGCAACAGCAGAACAGTGACTGTAGCTTCTCCAAGTACCCTGGGGGCGTGTCCTCACACTGCTGTGCTCTTAGCTCTCTGCACAGAATCTCCCTTCAGATCTGATGCACTGCTGTAGCACTCAAATAGAAAACTGCTACTGCTTCTACTCAGAAGGGCGGGGCTATGTAGAAATTTGATGCAGATTGCACAGCAGTGTGAGGACACACCCTCAGTGAGCTATATCTGCAATATTAACCCTTATTTCACACAAAGGTACAGTATGATTACACAGGTCCCCAGGGACAATCCCTTACACTGTCCCTAACTTTGTATGGTCAAAGCTACTGGTAGACACCATCAGTGTGTCCATCCATCCCAAGTGTGTACAGTCAAAAAAAGAAGCAGCTCTATAGGGGGCGCCACATAAAATCGATATACGTCGACAAGCTCTAACACAGTGACTACCAACCAGGGCTCTTTAATTGTTCCAAAACTACAACTTCCAGCATGTCCTTCCATCAGGGACAGCTGCTCCGCCCTATTTTTTCGGGATGTCGGGAATGCCAGTGTAACACTATGGTTTTCAGTAGCAGAAATACAAGTGCATAAGTTGGCGAGGCTGAAGATGTTGTCACAGATTCCTGTTGTTATTCTGTCTGTAGGTGACATTTTTAAATGTAGTAGTAGAACCTCGGAACAGCGGGTTGGTCCCTTCCTAAAAGAGAAAAATAAACACAGGTTACAGGTTTGAGGTCCATCAGCTGTTCCCTACTGGATTCATAATAGGTGGGGGATGAAAGTAATGACACAAATCTGTCTTCATTCTTTTGCAGGCCTGTTTCTTAGGTCCCGGTTGATGAAACTAAACATTTACTGGAAGCTGCCACTATATAGAGAGTATTTGACTAACGCTATATGTAGAGGCAAGTGGTTCTCACTATATACAGTATAGGATGGTTATGGCAGTCTCTATATATAGAGGCAAGTGTAATGTCCCGCTGGACAGGTCATCACTAAATTTGTCTCTAGTTAGTCTCCTGTTGGAGAGGGTTTGGCCAGCTCTGCCATGTCACCTCTCCAACAGGAGACTAACTTGAGCCAAATTTAGTGATGACCTGTCCATTGGGACATTACACTTGCCTCTATATATAGAGATTGCCATAACCATCCTATACTGTATATAGTGAGAGTGAGAGGGTTTGGCCAGCTCTACCAGGCATCTATTCTCCTTAAGACTGAAGATCCCACGATTTTACATCTTTCCAATAATGATCCTTAGCTGCCACCTACTGCCAAAATGTAGTATTGACACCTGCATTACTATTTGCCTTCTATTGAAGGGTTAAGATGTGAGGTTTGTTGTTATGTTGCAACCTTTGTTATTGATGGTGCCCTGGAAATCCCCAAAACAGAGAATTTATAAATTATCTCTCTGTCTGGATTTCTGGGTCTGTCTCTGAGCTCCTGCTTGTAGTGATGGGAAGTCCGACTCTTCTTAGTAAGCACCGCTTACCAAGGAAAAGCCGGCTCTTCTGGCTCCTGTATAATGTAGAAAAGGAAGCCTCAGGTCAGTCAATCACCCAACTCCACACCACTTTTAATCCGATTTTATCAGGTCAAAGGGGGCGTGGTGAGCCGGTCTGGGTTAAGTGAATATGGGCTCACTTAAGGGAGGCGGCCCCTGTCGTTCTCGCGAAAAGCCTTCTATTTGTCCCAGGTCTATCGCAAATGACCCATCACTACCTGTTTGGAGATAGGACTAAGTGAGTGGGGTCATTTACTAAGGGCCCGATTCACATTTTCCTGAAGGTTATGGGGGAAGGTTATGACTGCCTCTGTAAATGTAGGGTTACCACTTTTGCAACTAAAATGTACCAGCCATAATATGGCTCTTTAATGTTCTTTGTTTAATGTTGGACTTTTTTTGGATTGGCCCTGGACTGTTGTATAGCTCCGTGTGGGTGAAGTGTGCTACATAATTCATATAGGATAATATGGAATGGCCTAGGGGGCTGTTAATCTATTAGTCGCACACATAACATTTTTGACCTTTTCTGGGATCGGCTTAAATAAAACAAATAAACAGCTTAACAGTAAAAATACTAGGATTCTAGCCATGTATCAACCCAATATATACAGTATGTGGAGGGGCCCTTGTTGTCACTGTATATAGAGGCAAGTGGTTATCACTATATATGGAGCGGTCATGATCATACAGATTGTGGGTGCAGTAGCAGTCATTGTAAAATTATTGGGGGTTTCTATTACTGGGGGTTTAACTGTTTGCTGGCCATGTCTCTGACACTGTATATCGATCCTTGGTTGTGGCATTGTATCTAAAGTCCAGCATATGATACAGATAATTATAGCCGTATACATACCGCCCAACAGGCTTTAGCCTTTTCTGCTTCAAATTTCTCAACTTCTTTACGATCGTGATATGACACCAACAACTTCCATATACACAGGAGGACAATGCCGATCAGTGCAATAGCGATGGAGACTCCAACAAGGATCATTAGGATGTTGGGTGGGGAGGGGCAATCTAAAAAAAACAAACAGAATTAAAACCATCAGGAAAAAACATAATATAATACATAGGATACATTCCCCTGTATTGGTTGTCACCCAGTTTAAGTAACTGATCTCTATAGTAACATTATACATTATGTAACCTCTTCTTTTTGCTGAATTGCACAGGAAACTCAGCAAAACCTCAGTCCTGGTCTCATTATTTGTGATTTGGTGACTCAGCCATTGATCAGCGCTCCATACCTTCATATGCAGCTGTAAATAGGTCAGATCTGTATGTGTGAATAGGGAAATCCCAGTAATAAGATCTCTGGGGTTTCCAGCTCACCAACCTCTCTGGGGTTTCCAGCTCTGGCTACAAGAATATTACATTGTCTTGTACCGAAGGCAATTAATAGAGCACAACCCCTGAAATCCCCAGGCTCTTTTGTGCTTTGGCCACTGAAATCCAGAATCATTAAAGGAAACCTACCATTTGATTTACTGCATTATGAAGGAAACATACCCTGAGAATGCTGTAGCTACACTGATGCATGATCATAAACTTGGTTAATCCCTGTGCTGAGTGGTTTTGCTGATAAAACAGATATAACATTATGATAACGAAGCTCTGTTGCTTCTATGATTGCTTAGCTTCTCCTAGCACGTGAGTTATTCACTGCAGGAGAGGATGGGGGGACTGGGGTCCTGGGTTTAAATCCCACCCAGGTCAACATCTGCAAAGAGTTTGTATGTTCTCTCCGTGTTTGCATGGGTTTCCTCCGGGTCCTCTGGTTTCCTCCCACACTCCAAAACATACTGTTAGGTTGTTTAGATTGTAAGCCCCATGGAGACAGGGACCGATTTGACATGCTTTGTGCAGCGCTGCGTAATCTTTGTGCGCTATATAAAGAATTATTATTATAATAATAAAGAATATATAAAGAATTATTATTATGTCCCCATAGTCTTACACAGAATTTGTAAAGCAGACCCTGTCCTTTTTTTTCGGGTTATTCCTAAAATGAGCACTAGATGTCGCCAGTCACTAGCTAAGTCACACTTAATACATAAATGGCTATCTGGTAACTTTCCTTGGAGCATATCCAGCACCAGACACAGATTGCGTGCTAATTTCTTACATTCTCATATGCGTCATTAAAAGCCTAGGAAAAAAAATCTAGATGAAATGACATAATGGCATTGAATAAACAGCTGGATGCATGATGGGACTATATTTCATCTAGCAATAGTTTAAAATAGCTCCGCCATTCAACATCGCAATGATGATGACTCCAATGATGAGCCAGGAATCGCGCTTTAATTTTTCAGGTTAATGTCCTGTTAAGAATAGACATATTGATGCATTTCTGATCCATCTTACTTTTCATCAGTAGATTAGATGAAACAACATAGCAGGGGACACCGTTGGGGAAGATATAATAAGCAGCTCTTAAAGGCGAGACTGAGAAAATATCTGTTTGATGGCTGGCGTCATCCTTCAGGGATATCGAAACGGTTGCACAACATTCCATGAGCTCAAAGGGTCTCATTTCGTAGCTGTAGGAATTGATCAATGCGCCATATGACACCTTCGCTTTTAGAGACAGCTGGGGAATGCTGACAAATGAACAGACCGATGATTTCTCATGGGATTTTGTGTCACAAAAAATCCGGGGAAGGACTGAGATTTACAGAAATACTTTTCAAAGTGCTTCTGGAGACAAATGCAGCTTTAGCTAGGTGCCCGATTAACGTCAAATCTATAAAGGGACAGAGGAATTATAGTATCGGATGAGATGGAAGTGTCACCCTATGGCGGTATGATATGGACGTTAGCGGGCGGATTCGTTATGTGATATGTAGTATTCACATCATGGGTGGTCTTACTGATGATGATGACTGGATACATGAACAAAACAGAATTAAAAGAAATCCATATAAATATTTAATAGGTAGTGGTTAGTGTTAATATCTACAATGGACTTGATTAGTCAGGACATAATGGGGCTTATTTACTAAGGGTCCGCAAAACGCACTTTCGTCAGATTTTCGACATTTTTGGGATTTGCGCCCCTGTGTCAGGTATTTAACTGGGGATCTTGTTGCACGTGATCAGATTTTGGCGCAACCACACGACTTTCATGCGAATCGGACCATCGGACCATCGGACAAATTCAGACTGAGCGCTGGATTTAACTTTAAAATTGTGTCGCAAGACAATGCACTTACATGCCCCGGGAAGAAGAAGGTGAACTACGCCGGACCTGAGCGGAAAAGCAACAGATGCAGGATATCGGGCGCACGATCTTAATGAATCGCGCCATAGTGCATTATCGGCGGAAGAATGCACTTCGGGTGAACTCCTCGGACAGGTAAGTAAATGTGCCCCATTGTCCCTATAATGAGTATGATTGTCACATTGTAGCCTAATGTCATGTAATTAGAGATGAGCTAATTATTCCAGATTTGTTTCACTGAAGTTTTACCAAATTTTTCCATTTGATTTAGGTCCGAATCTCTACAGTGCAAACTAATGTTACTTTAATTCTCTTGGAAGTTGGTATACAACCCTTACTAGCCCTCTACAACACAGAATAAAAAAAAAATCTTTCAGTTTTCATTAAAGCGACAATACCGGACACAGTACAGACAGACACTAACAGAAACCACCAAAGGTTCATTGAAATCAAATAACATGTTGACAGAACTGTTAGACTTCTGTTATTAGCGCATATACAAAATTCATCCAAAGCGATTCCAAAAATATTTTGATTAATTCAGCGCCTGAAAATCGCCAGTCGTACTAAACATATGAAACGATGTATTGATTCGTTCATCTATAAATGTGATAATAGAAGTATGGCGAGCTAATGGCTATGAACGGGGTACCACGTAGATAGTAAGCAATAAAGTAACCTCCCAAAAGTGAATAATTGGGATCTAGTCAGAGCTAGGTGAATTTAGCTTGTTGCAGCCCTAAAAGGGGCAGGGTTTGTGCACTAACAGCGGCAGTCTTTGAGGACTTTTCTGTGGGTATTGCTTAAACATAGCCCATTTCAACCAAAAATACATTTTGTGACCAGTCATCTTCGCCAATGGCTTAATGGAGTAATTTTAGGACCGAGATAGAGTTTATGTATATGTGGATCTATGGTCTTATCTGTGGCCTATGTGGTTTGTTAGTCAACTCATTTTTTTCAAAGATCAGCTTTCATTTTGAAATCTGCCCTAAAAATAATAAATCTGAGCTCCGATTGGTAGCTGTAGGCAACAAAACATTCTTAGGCTACCTGCAAATGAACCTGTGCATTGACAGTTTTGATAAATTGGGCCCAGTATCTGTGGGAAATCAATGGAGGGATAGCACAAAGGGCCTCATTTATCTCAGCTGTCTCATGGTAACTCTGCTGAGCATAGCAACTAGAGTTCTGCTATGAAGAGGTTATCTTGTGGAAGTAACTTATCCTCTTTCCAATACCCCTGCAATCAGGAAAATGGGGGACCAAAATTATGGGGCCCACACTTATGTAGAAGATGGGGGTCCACAGAAAGCTAGGGTTGAATGGCGGGTTAGAACTCTCACATAAGTGAATGGAGAGTAGCCACAAATGTGCCGTTAGAAGGGGAAATGCAAATCAGAGCAGAGAGGTAAGGCTACTAATATTAAAAAAAAATCCCAGACAACCCCTTTAATGCTTTTGGGGTGCAGTATTCAATCTATACCATGCCCCTGAAATATAATGTACTATTTTATCATCTCCTCATATCAGTACAGACACCTTATGGGTCCCACTAGGCCCGGATATGTCCGCACACTCTGTAGCCCCTCTAAAATGACTGTATGTTTTGGTATGTAGTAGAGGACGGCCTGTACAGTGCTGTTTTTGTGGTATTCCTCAACTTTCCTGTCAGATCTATACCTGCATACAGGCCCCATAACCAAAATATATTACTTTTAGTGTCTCCTCATTTCGGTAGAGACACACTAGGCCTGAGTAAGTTTGTACACTCTGTAGCCCCTCTAGTTACCCCTGCAGGGGTATAAAATGACTGTATGTTTTGGTATGTAGTAGAGGACGGCCTGTACAGTGCTGTTTTTGTGATATTCCTCAACTTTCCTGTCAGATCTATATCTGCATACAGGCCCCATAACCAAAATATATTACTTTTAGTGTCTCCTCATTTTGATAGAGACACACTAGGCCTGAGTAAGTTTGTACACTCTGTGGCCCCTCTAGTCACCCCTGCAGGGGTATAAAATGATTGTATGTTTTGGCATGTAGTGGAGGACAGTCTGTACAGTGCTGTTTTTGTGATATTCCTCAACTTTCCTGTCAGATCTATATCTGCATACAGGCCCCATAACCAAAATATATTACTTTTAGTGTCTCCTCATTTTAGTAGAGACACACTAGGCCTGAGTAAGTTCGTACCCTCTGTAGCCCCTCTAGTTACCCCTACAGGGGTATAAAATGACTGTATATTTTAGTATATAGTAAAGGATGGCCTGTACACTGCAGCTTTTTTGATATTTCCTGACTTTTCTGTCAGATCAATATCTGCTTACAATTGTCAACAAATACACCTCAAAAAACCCATTTGTGTTCTCCGTGTCAGCAGCAAATGAGACAAGATCTATGCGTTAAATGCTTACATTGTGTTCGCCAGAAATCATTTGTCACATTTTACCCTCCTTACATTAAAAATTCCCTGACAGACAATATTAAATGCCTACCGTTTTGGCGTATGTTATAAATGACTTTCTTTCCTTCCTCATCCGTCGCCATCCTAAATGTAATAGTACATTCATTTTCACCTTGCATGGTGCAGAAAATAGATTTATCCTCGGAGAAATCTGAAGGGAAGAGAAGAGAAAGAGACAGGACAAATAAAATGCATGACATCAAAACAACGGACTTGATGGATTGTCATGTCACGCCGAGCTCGCCAATGGTTGAGACAGAAGTCCACGGACAAAATTGCCAGAGAACGTTCAATATTTTCTTGTCTTTTCCTTGGCTTCGGGGTGGGGGGAGGAATCTCAGCCTCAGCTTAGATTATTCTTGTCTAAGTGTATAGAGCATATGTCAGTCACCATTCACCGTGTAATGTAGTCGACGGTGAGAAAATGGCTTCCCCATTCAAAGAACCTTGACTATGGTTCTTGTGAAGAGCTGGAGGCACATAATGGCCTCATTTCTGTTTAAAGGAAACAGTGTGTTCTCCGTTACTTCTGAGTTACCTGAAGACACTGGAGTACAGACAGAAATAATTCTTATATGGAAGCATTGTGGTACCCCGAGGCGGCCTCTTACTATGCATGGCTTGGCATACATTGTCACAACAGTTGGAATCAGTTAAGTTAGGAAAACAAGGAATGTCAGCTCGGTGTAATTTGACTTGCTTGAAGAAAAAAAAAAAGTTATTTATGGTTAAGTCCTCGCTGTGTAACACACCGGTCCCTTGTTGGTGGCAGCTGGGTGTTGATGGAATCCTGAATGTGAAGAGGGCAGATTCTCACCGACATTATCCCAAAATATCTTGGCATATATAATATCTGTGATGCCACTAAACAAATATATAATAGTGTACAGTATATTTCAGCGTCCCTGGAAAACCCCTTTAAGGTATGTAATTGTCACTGTAATTTAAGGGTACATCTAAAGATAGACATACCCTTAAACTACAGTGTCAATCACATATCTTAAAGAGGTTTTCCAGGAATCCTGTCATATACTGTACACCATTATATATTTGTTTGGTGGCATCACAGATATTACAGGAATCCTGGAAAACTCCATGGGCCCCGGACAGGGTTACCAAAAATGCGTAAAACCCTGCTCCAGCTCCTAATTCCCATTCATGCTGGTGTGGCCTCCTTAGTCCACTTGGGATGAAAAGTGAGGTTTGAAGAGGTCACTGATCAGCCATAGTAGGTCACATTGGTATTGGGAACTGGTAGTACAGGTGACCGGTAGACTGGTGGAAGCCAGAGAATAGTGGTTACACATTGGGGCAGATTTACTTTCCCGGTCCATTCGCGATCCAGTGGCGCGTTCTGTGCGGTGGATTCGGGTCCGGACGGGATTTATTAAGGCAGTTCCTGCTCTGAAGCTCTGAATGCCCTGAAATTCACCGGCCTATTCCTAGTGAAGGCAAGTGCAATTTTCGCGTCATTTTTTTAAAAAAAATGCTGCGTTTTTTCCGAATCCGTCAGGTTTTCGTTCGGCCACGCCCCCCGATTTCCGTCGCGTGCATGCCGGCGCCGATGCGCCAAAATCCCGGGGCAATTCAGGGAAAATCGGCACAAATCGGAAATATTCGGGTAACACGTCGGGAAACCGCGAATCGGGCCCTTAGTAAATGACCCCCATTGTTTTTTTTTTTAGCACCAAGTGGGATTTTTAGGGATTTGTGGAAATGTAAAAAAAAAAAAATTGAGAAAAGATGCTACTTAATTCTTGCTTTTTACATTTTGCAGTTGTTTAATGGACATCTACCACCAGGATCAAGGATTGTAAACCAAGCGCACTGACATACTGGTGTGTGCACCCTCCAGCAGGACCCACTCTTCTTTTAGCTTCTTATACCCTGGTTTTTACAAAAAATTATCTAATGAGGGGCTCCAGGTTCTATATGTGTTAATGAAACCTGGAACCTCTCAGGCTCATTTGCCTAATTTCTAAAGCCTTTTTTTTCTTGGAAGCTTAAAGAAGAGCAGATCCTGCCAGAGGGGGCACGCACCAGTATGTAATTGTACTTGGTTTACAATCCTTCATCCTGGTGGTAGATGTCCTTTAATAATACTGAGATGCCATGATGTGCAAATATAGGCTTACATTCTGGACTCCTGGATCCGTCCTCTTTGCTGACTGTAGCATCCATCAGGTTACATGTCTCTGCACATACCCCAGGTTGCTGCTCTCCCGAAAACAGATGGCATTCAACACAGAACCTGCGTAAAGTAACACACACAGGTCATTCATCTCCGCCTGTCACCAAGCACAATAAAAAGTGAATCTACAAGAGTCAAAAGTTCTACAGTGCACATTCCTGCGACTACTAAAATTCATTGTCCTTAAAAAAAAAAAAACCCTTGATAAATCCCCATGGCTCACTTTGCTCTGCGTCCTTCCATGTGTTTGGAGACAGACCTGCAGGCTACACAAGTCAGACAGTCCTGTATAATAAATCGGGCTTTAGTCATCTACCTGAATCTTATGCATAGTCATTTTTTAGAACTCAGATGTCACGTCTTGACTTGTGACCTTGCCCTTGTCACTGCCTGGAGGCTCTGAATTCATCACAGATGTTATTCAACTTAACACATTCATGAAAAGATCTTGTATATTAGACAGGACTGGGAATACATGAGTCCTTTCACTGACAGGACCTTAAGTCACATAAATAAGGGGGGGGTGATAAACACTACATAGCAGTGCGGAGATTTCTAAGCTTTTCATCTGCATTCCTGTGGTTATACAAAGTGCATTAACTCCAATGTCACCTCCATTACCACTGACCCCATAGATGCCATGGGCACTATTACTATGCAGTGCAAACTCTTAATAGTTGAATGGAAATCTAATCCCATAAATCCTTTTCTCACTATATCAATATATTATTTTATCAAAATCAGCATATAAACTACAGCAAATACTGTATATGGTAAAATGTCAAAATTTATAACATTTTTGTCCTGAATGCAGAGTGCAGACGGGTGAATTATAAAAGATTTCTCAAAAGAATCAATTTTGGTCCAAATCTAATTGATTCAAAGCAACGTTGCTGTAATTGTTCTGGAGATTAGTATATAGCGCCTCCTAGTCCTCTAAAACACAGGTTTTTTAATCTTGTTTTGTTATTTTTCGTCAAATGCTTTAATTAGGGTTATAATTAGGATTGCAGTTACATTTTAATCAAATAAACGAAACAAGGTGGGATCTTATTTTAGAGGACTAGAGGGAGTTATGTTTATACTTAGTAAGATTAATTTATAGAACACTTGGAGCAACATTGGTTCATCTGAAGCAAATCAGAAAAAATTCAGACTCCATTTAGTGCCGGAAAATTAGCAAATTTTATCCAAAATTTATGAATCAACTAATAAAATTGCTCATTTTTAATGCAGAGTAATCCTTAATTTTTATTAATGTGCAAATAAGAACTTTAAAGCCACATAGGTGTGGCCACAAAGGACAATGCACTCTACAAGGGCAGCGAAAATGCAGCGAAAAGTGCACTGGACCTAATTTGTTACACCCACTGTCCACATAAATGCTGATTTACATAATAAATTAATATTTCTCTTCATTATGGCGTTATATAGGCATTATGCTCTTCAATGAGTATCGCTCCAGACAATGCAGCCACTTGATGCAAGTATACATGTCATGTAGGGGTTTTCCAGGAATTCTTCTTCTGTACAAGAACTAATTTGCATAAAATTCTCACAGAGCATTGCCAGCTGGATCTCCACAAGAGGCCTTCCCCAGTGCTGAATCAACATCCAACCAAGAAAACCAGTATCATTCTCTGTACTGGTGAGGGATAATAAAATCTGCAATAACTCCTGGGTTTTGGGGTTATTATCACTAGTCATATTTGATAGATCTTTAAAGCAAATCTGCTATCAAAATCCATCATGATAAACCAAGGAAACTTACTCATAAATCCAAGCACTGAGACTGTGGTAATATTCTTATATTTGTTTTCCTTTTAAAATCAACTTTTAATATTATGTTAATGAACCTAAGGGGCTTCCGGGGGTGTTACCAGAGCCCTTCTGTATTGCAGATTCATAGGCTTTTTATGGTATGTCCCCCTACCACTGTGTGCTGAAACTTCCTCTGCTGCAGGGAGATTAAATCAGGCCAGAGGGAGGGGGAAAGACAGTGTAACAGCCTGTGAAGCTATAACATGGAGGGGCTCTGCTTTTGCCCCCTAAGGACCCTTCTGGCTTATTAACATGATTATAAAAGTTGATTTATTGGATTTCTTTCAATAAGTTTAACATTGTCTTAAAGGGCAGCTTCATTTAGGTGGAGAGTAGATGCTATGTATCAGAATACTTTATAAAATAATGCAAATCTCTGAAACATAAAATTTTTTAAAGATTCCTTTAAATACAATCACATTTTTCCAGGGTCTATTCCACTGGTCATACAGACATTAGTACCTGTGTGAGCTGCAGGGGTCACCACACGTTGGGCATTTTTCGCAGGTATCCCCAGAGACCCCTGGGTTGTTGCAGATGCACCTGCCGCATTCGCATCTCCCTCTCCCGCTACATACGGTTCCAGTTTCGGAGATACACGAGTCGATATTGGTTGTGCAGTTGCAGTATTGTCCGGTCCAGCCACTATGACAGATGCACTCTCCACAATCACAGATACCATGACCTGTAGATATGACAGGGATAGGTCACTATTACTAGTCAGCAATGTCTGCCTCTCTCTACGACTCTTGTAAAACCCCAATTACCAATGATTCCTACTAAGCTATTACTCTAAAGCCTATAGATGTGTCCACACTTACTTGTTCTCGATTAAGTGGCAACTACAATTTCTTAATAAACCAATTCAATAGAATATTATGACATGATATGAAAAAAATGATATAATGATATAAAAAAAAATAAAAAACTTAATGGGCTGCAATTCATAACACAACCACCGGGTGGCCACACATCTGCTGGATCTTGCAAAATCATGGAAAATATGCAAATATTTTGACAGGATGGGAAAAACATTGCTATTTTGTAAGGCAGGAAAGGAAAATCTACCTTTTGATTTGATGCAGTATGAACCAAACATACCTGGAGAATGCTGTAGCTACACTAGTGCAGATACACATCTTGTTTAATCCCTTAGCTGAGTGTTTTTGCTGAAAAAACTATTATAAAATTATGATAATGCGGCTCTGTTGCTCCTGTGCCTGGCTCTAGTGTTTTTCCTCTCACATTAGTTTTGCACTGCACCAGAGAATCATGTAATCACTGTGTTGGACAGGAAGAAGTAATCAATCGCTGCACCATCCCCCAGCTGCTGTGTATGAGTGATCCAGCTCAGGTTGATTAGTCCTGTCTGGACTCTTTCAGAAAATTCTGTGTAATGTGTTTATTGATGGCAGACTAAAGCAATCCAGCTTTCCCAAGGTCCTGAATGTTAGAATTGTTTTTTCAACAAAACCACTTGGATCAGGGATTGAACAAGATATGTTTCTGCATCAGTGTAGCTACAGTATTCTCAAGATAGTCTAGGTTTATAATGCATAAAAATCAAATGGTAGATTTAATTTAATAAGGAAGCCTAATGACATATTGCAGGATAAAAGCCAAACCAGCACATAGTTTGAGTAACTCCAGCACTTGCATTAAAATGGGAGTGACGGTGATACCGGAACGCTGTGCCCTGCAATATTATTGAATAGAGCGACAGGAAGCACACTATGTATGAGTATGGGACCCCCTTTTTCTTTTTGATCGCTGGGGGGTCCATGCTTGTGGTAGTCCCAGCAGTTAAACCCTCAGCGATCACCGGTAAATTGGGACTACCCCTTAAATAAAGAAAACAGGCCCACTTAAAATTTTTTATCCAAAATCATTAAAAAAATTTGGATTGTGTTTCTACAGGTCCTGATTTGCAATATTATACCATAAAAGCAATAATGTGACCAATATGGAAAAGAAGAAATTACATGTTGTCGTAATTATTTTTTGTTTACCTCCACATAGAAGTCCTCCATGCCGCACACATGAAAAGTCATCACATTCACATCGAGGTCCGTAAACCCGCCCGTATACAGAGGGGTTACATACACATTGTCCACAGAAGCACTCCCCCCGCCCGGAACATGTATCCAGTTCCTGACAGGAGCTGTTGTTGAGTGATGCTTCGTTACATTCACACCGCGCTCCTAAAAATCCCGGTTTGCACACGCAGACACCACACTCCAAGGAGCCGCCTCCCAGGCTGCACTCAGCGCTGTCCTCTTCTGCCTCTGCCGTACATGAACAGGAACACTCTGACCTAATTTCAATCTCCAAGCTGTCTTGAAGACCCACGGGCTTTATTATCACATTCCTTGCTTCTTTATCACAAGAGTTGGAGCTTATGGTCACATTGAAAGAAACCTAAATGTATAAAAAAATTATAGAGGAATATGGTACACTTGATCAATACACATTCTCTATTTATATGGTTGAACAACAATGGATATGAAAATTATGAATAAGTATCCACCACTAGGGGGAGCTCATAGAGATTTATACAGACAGTATTAAAGAAGAGCCACAGAAGAAACACAACTTTCCCTTCCTACATCCCTCATCTCCTCTGACTTTATATTACTCTTGCACTTCTTTTATTAACACTCCCACTTTACATAAGACTCTTGTGTTTTCCATTCCTGCTGCTTTCTCTTCCTTTATGTTTTGCTCTCAGTCTCATGATGTCTCAGCACAACATCACATGATAACATTATGCCCTCAGCAGCCCCTCATGTTGTGGCCCTTCACAGTGCATTCCCCCCATCTCCCCCTCATATTGTGCCCCGCATTAAATTGTGGCCCCACCTCTTCCTTTATTGTGGTCCCTCATATTGTGCTCACCCCACAATGTAGCCCCTGTCATCGTGCCTCCCCATCTTCCCCAATTATTGTGTGCCCCGCAGATTGGCCCCCTTCTTCCTCATAGTGGCCCCCTAATATTGTGGCCCTCCTTATATTGTGGCCCCCAACTACCCTTGATATTGTGGCCCATCACTTCCTCCATTCTTTGTTGCTCTGTAATAAAAAAAAGTAATAAACATCAGTTACTCGACTCTCCTCATTCCCCGCAGCAGTCCTCCCCACTTCTCTGCTGCTTCCATGTACAGCTCGGAAGCTGACAGGTGGGTTGAAGTCATATCATCGCGCCTGCCAACCTCTGCTGCACAGAGATGATGCAGAGAGCCGACTGCGCTCTGCATCATCATTGCATTAAACTCTATCTGCATCTTCCAGATGACAATAGGGACATACCTTCCACCACCCAGAGGGCGGGTGTAGACAAAGTGGCTCTAGATATAAAGCAAAATAAAAAAATGGCAGCACTCAGGTTCGGGCAATCCAGACATATCTTGCTGAAATGCTGGCCAAATGGCTGCTCCGGCAAATTGACGCCCCTATCCACTAGCCATGGCTGTGATTGACCAGGGGTCGTTCCCTCGAACCCGAACCTGACCAATGGGTTCGCTCATCTCTAGTGACCATTACAATGTTTGGAATCCTGTGGATCTAGACCCTTTCTCCAGTGAAGCTTGGAGTGCTGTGACTTTTTTTGCTTAGGTACGTAGATAAATAACCGTAAAGAAGCAGGCAGCACTTCAAAAATGAATGTGATCCATGGCAAAGATTTATTTCAAGAGTGGCAATGTTTTGGTCAAATGGGTTGACACAGTGCTGCCTTGGATTTCTAATCTCTAGATAGATAGAAAGAACAGTTGGAGGTGAATATGAGGTGGGTAGATAATAGATGGACACATATAATTTAGGAGTATAGATAAATACCGTATATACTCGAGTAAAAGCCGACCCGAGTATAAGCCGAGACCCCTAATTTTACCACCAAAAACGGGGAAAACCTATTGACTCGAGTATAAGCCGAGGGTGGAAAATGCATTGGTCACAGACCCCCCCAGTATATAGCCAACCAGCCCCCTATAGTATACAGCCAGCCCAGCTTGCCCCAGCAGTATACAGCTTGCCCCCAGTAGTATACAGCCTACCCCCAGTAGTATACAGCCTGCCCCCAGTAGTATACAGCCTGCCCCCAGTAGTATACAGCTTGCCCCCAGTACTATACAGCCTGCCCCCAGTAGTATACAGCTTGCCCCCATCAGTATACAGCCTGCCCCCATCAGTATACAGCCTGCCCCCATCAGTATACAGCCTGCCCCCAGTATTATACAGTCTGCCCCCAGTAGTATACAGCCTGCCCCCAGTAGAATACAGCTTGCCCCCAGTAGAATACAATCTGCCCCATGTAGTATACAGCTTGCTCCTAGTAGAATACAGCCTGCCCCATGTAGTATATAGCTTGCTCCTAGTAGAATACAGCCTGCCCCATGTAGTATATAGCTTGCTCCTAGTAGAATACAGCCTGCCCCATGTAGTATACAGCTTGCCCCCAGTAGTATACAGCTTGCCCCCAGTAGTATACAGCCCAGCCCAGCATTAAAAAAAAAATAAACTTATATACTCACCCTCCGGTGGCCCCGATGTGCAGCACTGCTCCCCCCATGTCCGCGCGGTTCGTCTTCAGGCTTCGACGGCCGTCTTCTTTCTTCTGCTGGGCGCCGCCATTGATCATCCCGGCAGGCGCCTAGTAGGCGCTGCTGATGTCATACTAGGCGTCGCCCTGGGGAAAAACATGGCGGCGCCCAGCAGAAGAAAGAAGACATTGCGGAAGCCTGAAGACGAACAGCGCGGACATCGGGGGAGCAGCGCTGCACATCGGGGCCACCGGAGGGTGAGTATATAAGTTTATTATTTTTTAAGTATTTTTTATTTTTATATTGACTCGTGTATAAGCCGAGGGGACGTTTTTCAGCACATTTTACACGAGTATACACTCACCGGCCACTTTATTAGGTACACCTGTCCAACTGCTCGTTAACACTTAATTTCTAATCAGCCAATCACATGGCGGCAACTCAGTGCATTTAGGCATGTAGACATGGTCAAGACAATCTCCTGCAGTTCAAACCGAGCATCAGTATGGGGAAGAAAGGTGATTTGAGTGCCTTTGAACGTGGCATGGTTGTTGGTGCCAGTAGGGCTGGTCTGAGTATTTCAGAAACTGCTGATCTACTGGGAATTTCACGCACAACCATCCCTAGAGTTTACAGAGAATGGTCCGAAAAAGAAAAAACATCCAGTGGGCAGTTCTGTGGGTGGAAATGCCTTGTTGATGCCAGAGGTCAGAGGAGAATGGGCAGACTGGTTCGAGCTGATAGAAAGGCAACAGTGACTCAAATCGCCACCCGTTACAACCAAGGTAGGCAGAAGAGCATCTCTGAACGCACAGTACGTCGAACTTTGAGGCAGATGGGCTACAGCAGCAGAAGACCACACCGGGTGCCACGCCTTTCAGCTAAAAACAGGAAACTGAGGCTACAATTTGCACAATTGGACAGTAGAAGATTGGAAAAACGTTGCCTGGTCTGATGAGTCTCGATTTCTGCTGTGACATTCGGATGGTAGGGTCAGAATTTGGCGTCAACAACATGAAAGCATGTACCCATTCTGCCTTGTATCAACGGTTCAGGCTGGTGGTGGTGGTGTCATGGTGTGGGGAATATTTTCTTGGCACTCTTTGGGCCCCTTGGTACCAATTGAGCATCGTTGCAATGCCACAGCCTACCTGAGTATTGTTGCTGACCATGTCCATCCCTTTATGACCACAATGTACCCAACATCTGATGGTTACTTTCAGCAGGATAATGCGCCATGTCATAAAGCTGGAATCATCTCAGACTGGCTTCTTGAACATGACAATAAGTTCACTGTACTCAAATGGCCTCCACAGTCACCAGATCTCAATCCAATAGAGCATCTTTGGGATGTGGTGGAACGGGAGATTCGCATCATGGATGTGCAGCCGACAAATCTGCGGCAACTGTGTGATGCCATCATGTCAATATGGACCAAAATCTCTGAGGAATGCTTCCAGCACCTTGTTGTATCTATGCCACGAAGAATTGAGGCAGTTCTGAAGGCAAAAGGACGTCCAACCTGTTACTAGCATGGTGTACCTAATAAAGTGGCCGGTGAGTGTATATGGTAGATATAAAACATATGAATAGGATGATACATACAATTATCATTAAATTGCTAAATACAGTAGGTAGATATGACATGAATAAAGTGAAAGAGATGATAGATAGATATGAGATAGATAGATAGATAGATAGATCAAGAAAGTCTGAGCAGCACGTCGGCTACCAAGGATTAGGCCTTAAATGCTCCTTCTCGTCTGAGCATTCACATTCAGTTTCATTAATCTGCCATATATAAACATTTCTTCAATTAGATGTTATTAAAATGTTCCTGTGTGGAGATAATTTCTCATAAATGTAGTCATATGGTCCCTTAGAAACAAGACTGTGTCCTTGGATACAACCACCTCTGCTGGAGAGATTGCACAAGGCAACAAAAAGTTTCTAAATATTAATTGTCCTAGGAGTTACTGCAGGTCCCACACCCGTCCTGTGGTAATGAACTCTGAATCCATGTGGTCAGGTAGGACACAATAGTGCATATCTAGCCACCGCTGCCAAAATGTAAGGTGGTCGTCTCCGAGGAAGCCATCTCGTTTCTAAGGGTCACCATGGCTACATTTATGAAAAATTATCTTCACACATGAACATTTTTTTTAATAACATCCAATTGAAAAAATGTTTACATATGGCAAATGAATTTGATTAAAACGTGAATGCCCAGATGGGGACACCCCTTTAAGCAAAAAACTACAAAAATTAAGCAGCAGAGCTTGGCGTTGATAAAGTTATGGTCATCTTTATTTCATGTTTTACAGTAGCGACGTTTTGTTTCGGCTTAAAAAAAGACTCGCTACTGTAAAACATGGAATAAAGATGACCACAACTTTCTCAACACCAACAACATAGATAGATAGATAGATAGATAGATAGATAGATAGATAGATAGAAATAGATAGACCATGTCTTTGCATTTAACTTGATTTTGTCCTTACCCTGTCTCCAACTTTGATCTTCTGGCACTTTTTACTATTTGGGGTGACTGTTTCATTGTTACAATTTGCGGTAAAGAAAAGGTTAAGTCCGTCAGTGTCCCCTGACACCTCGAGCTCAATTTCCGACCTCAGTTCCTAGGCAAAGAGAGAAGTGATTCAGCAATATTACAGAGAAACATTAACATTTAGTTACTATCTGCCAAAAGGTCAGCAATTTCTTACGGCCCCATGTGAATGTGTCTGTGAGTCACTGAGGCCTTAATCACCGCTAGCATGGCATTACTTACACCAAGAGTAAGCACTTTCTACATTGTCTGCGTCATGTTGTTTACAACGTGTAATTGAAACCCATGGAAAAATAATGGGGATTAACCTACAGCAAAAAGTCCTCCTATGGGAATACAATAGCAAATAATGCAAAGTCATCCATTTTCAGACGCAAGTTTAAAAATGTTTGTCCCGTAGTAATGGTAAATTTACAGACTACACCTAGGCACATGAGGGAACTACCTCTATCATATCCATCTGTCTGTGTATCTACAGAACATATATACTGTATCTATATATAGAATATCATGTATTTTAATAATAATAATCCTTTATTTATATAAACACAGATCATGCATCGCTGCACAGAACTTGCCAGAACTTGGGGCTCATAATTGAATCAACCTATCAGTATGTTTTGGAGTGTGGGAGGAAACCGGAGAACCCCGGAGGAAACCCACGCAAACACCGAGAGAACATACAAACTCTTTGCAGATTTTGACCCTGGGACTTGAACCCAGGATCCCAGTGCTGCAAGGCTGTAGTGATAACCACTGATCCACTGTGCTGCCCTACATTTTTTTTCTTTTTGCATCTTTTTCCAGCAGTTCTCCGTGTAGCAGTCTCCTGGTTTGAACCTAATTTGTCTTTATATTTCTCCTGCTTCCAGAGGTTTGGGCCTTATTTAACTTTGATTTGGACCTATATAGGTGCAAATAATTGCGCAATAGAACTCCAGCCCAAGAAAAGGCAATGGTATAATTTGTGCATCAAAATTGCACCTTTTTTTTTTTAGAGGAGCAAAAAATAGACTCACAACAGGCGCAAAGATAAAACTCAGAGAAGAGGGAAACAAGATAAATGACCCCCATTGTTTCTATTTACAGTATCTATCTATCATTATTATGAACCTACCAAAATGTCTATCTTTATAACATATCTATTTATTGTATCGATCTACGTTATCTTTATTTCTATGTATCTATCTATCCATCTTTCTATCTTTCTACAGTGTCTATTTATCTATCCACCTATCTCTTTGAAGGATGTGATCCTGTCTATCTATTAATGTAATCATGTAAATCATTTCAATAATGGATAATAGATGAACTATTTAGCTTGTATAGTAATATAAGTTAGGCTTTCTCGGACAAATAGTCATTGGATCAGGAAGTAATGAGATTATCTGTTTAATATTCTGCAGCACTTCAGTGAAAGTACTTATTACATTCCCATCAATCCCTATTCCCGGTGACTCAGATGCCAACACCCAGTCATTCCTTACTATCAGACAATGTTGGCAATGCAGATTAACAGAGATATAATAATACAATAATGACCCAGAGGACATCTCATACATGTACAATGCCTGTCTGTCTCCTGCATAGTTATAATGGATATTATAAGGTAGAGTCCATACTACTGCTGCTACTCTGTCAATGAATTAAAGGAAAAGGTGGAGAATGTGTAACACTCAGAGGTGCACCAGCCATGAGGTGAGTTGAGCCTCTTGCCTCAGGCAGCACCATCTGCAGCAAGATGGGGGGCAGCATCACAGGAGCAGTCACCTGCTACAAAGCAGAACTTGACACTTCAAAATAGTGTTATTTCGCACCAGATGTCAGCATGGGTGTATGGAGAACACAGGTGGTATGAAAACAACCTGATATATTACTACTGGATGGGGTGGAGGGCGCACTATTCCATAGCTTGCCTCAGGCAGCAGGCATCCCTGCTTTCACTAAACTTAAAAGTTTGTAATTGGACTGAATTTGGGGAAGTACAACATCTCCATGTAGTATATAAGACCCTTGTACTGTCAAGGATACACATGTACAGACGTAACCTCCTATCTGAAGTTTCTCCTCATATCTACACTCAGATGTCTAAGCAAGCATGTGTAAGCACGCCAAACTGACCCGACTCTAACCCATGACCCAGCAAGGTCTTCTGACACCCCATTTATCTTCTACGAGTCATAATCTGGTGACATGTCTACACATACAGTACTGCAAACACTACATGGCTTGGTGGTTCTTCATCTCCAACAAGAGCAAGATGCTAAATATATGGGTCTATATCAGGTTAATGTTCTCTTTTGCAAGAAGGTGTCATACCCACCTCCAAACCCAATGATTGACATGTGCTGAGTACACCTGGCAGGTGTGCACATCACCTCGGCCTCCAATTATAGGTATAACACAACACCTATCCTCTGAGATGCCCACTTATGGTTTCATCACCTCATTTCCTATCTGTAAAGTCTCGCCCCATCATGTCAAACCTTGTCACATTCCAACGATCCGATAGATATCTGAAAAAAATCTTATTATAAGCAGGAAAGAAAAGAATGTCAAGCGAGGCAATTGTTTGGTACTGCCCGAGAACATACACTGAACTACATGGAAAGTGTGCATGTTTTCTTATGGAAACATCTGTAATGAAGGAATTTCTAGTCAAGCTCCGGCATGTTGACCTGGTAGATGGCTCAGAATGTAATGCCCCAAGACATAGAAACCGGCAGAGTTTATTGTTATCTCCTGCAGATCCAGAGTAGAACAAAACCCTGGTCTCTGAGTAATTGTATCCCATAGCAATGGGGCGGCCATCAAGTAACATAATATATATATATCTCCAAAAATAGAAGATACATCCACCAGTGACCTTCCCAGTCATACAAGAAGCTTCTCAATCCAGGAAACCTGAAGACATGTTCAGTTATTGTTCAGACCAAATATCAGAGTAGAGTGAGGATGCGATTTTTTTGGCTATCGAAAAATCATATGGGTTGTAGCAGTCATGGTAAGGGCAAAGGGTGAGGCAGGGTTCATCCAGAGTAAGGCAAAGAACCCAATGGGGCATATGTACAAAGCTCCGAGATCCATTTTTATGTCAAACTTCGCACGTTCTTTCTAGTGCAAATAATAACAATAATAATTCCTTTATTTATATAGTGCCTACAGATTACGCAGCGCTGCACAGAGTTTACAATATTGGTCTCTGTCCTCAATGGGACTCACAATCTAATCATCCTACCAGTATGTTTTGGAGTGTGGGAGGAAACCAAAGGAAACCCACGCAAAGACGGAGAGAACATACAAACTCTTTGTAGATATTGCCCCTGGGACTTGAACCCAGGTCCCCAGCGCTGCAAGGCTGTAATGCTAACCACTAAGCCACCGTGCGGCCCTAACCGCTTGCACAGGTATTTAGGAAGTGTCCACACCACATATTTGTGGTGTGGGTGCACTAGTTTCTGCATGGAAGGGGCCGTTCTGGTGCTCAGTCGGACCGTGTGCCAGATTTGACATGCAAAGTCCAACAGAATTGTGTTGCACACCCCATGTTAAAGGTGATAGGTAATCTGTGAAAATAGGGAATTAGGGAAAAAAAGGGTATAAGAAATGTCCTGTCTAGAATTTTTGTGCTTTTATGTGAAATCTCACCCCTTCATCTACAAGAATTCACCTTCAAAGTCATGTGAAAATGAGCTGAGAAAAGTCAAATTTTGCTTGAGATTAGTCACTTTTATGTTTTGATGTTATTAGTTATATAGTAAACAGCTACAAAAATATAAAATTTTTTGTTATCACGCAAGTGTAAAAGTGTCTGCCTCTGTAATGTTACTAGATCTACCATACGGAGAGTAGGGTAACTTGAAGTTACTGAAGCAAATATGGAGAAGGACCTAGAACTATTGTGTATAATTTATAATATTATATGGAAAAGACACCTAATGGTTCCTGTACGGCTCAGGCGCTGAGTGCTTACTCTTACATTTCACGCCTGGATCTTGGGTCTACACTGCTGGTTCTGTAATAAATGATGTTTTCTTTGTATCTAATACACTTGCATCATGTAGCACATCACACCTATATACCCTTTCATCTAAATACATGGAAATGTCTTCATTACCTGATGGCACAAAGAACAACAATTCTTATCTTATCAGAGATAACAAATATAGAATAGTAATGACTACACATGAGACATTCCCCAGGGAGCCTGATAACATCGCTAACCACAGCACAGAGAGTCCTAGTACAACCCTGGAGAAGAGTCACATTAACTGCACAAAGTGCAACTACAAAGTGCAGGTACAAACACAACTAACCAAAATAATTCTAATTATGGACAAATATTATGTGGGCAGATTTTGTGTAGATATATTACATCTAGGGATGAACAGACCAACGTAAGATCAGATACGGCCAAAAAAACCCTTTAAAACTCCTCTTTGAGTCCAGTACCGAACCCGGATCAAGACCAGGTCCATGTCCCCAGTAACAGCCATGAACGGTCTTGGCCCCAATTGTGGGAGTTGAAGTGGTATTCCCATTTCAGCAAATACATCTTATTCTTTGGATGATGAAAAGTTATACAATTTTTCAATATACTTTTTTTTAATCAATTCCTCAAGGTTTTCTAGATCTCTGCTTGCTGTCCTTCTATAAGAAGTTTCTACGTTTGCTTCAAATGGACAGAAATCTGACCATGGTCACACAGGTGCACGGCTTGTTATATCACACAGCTCTGATTACTCTCTATGTGATATGTGTATAACGAACCGTGCCCCTCTGTGACCATGGTCAGATTACTGTCATCCACAAGTAGAAAACATAGAAGCTTCTTATAGAATGGCAGCAAGCAGAGATCTAGAAAACTGTAAAAAAAAACTGATACAGTAAGTAAACTGGAAAATTGTATAGCTTTACATCTTACAATCAATGGCATTAATTTGCTGAAATTGGAAATACCCCTTTAACTGTTTAAATGGCGCCAGAGCAGTCAGTGGTGAGCGCTGATCTTCCCCAAAATGACTGCATGCGGCAGAAATTTTGCCGGTGGGATTTATTGTTAATGTCGACGGGGGGAAGGTTTAGCCAGACCCGGACATGATGATCTATTGAGAAGTCATATTTTTTGTCTCCCTTTCAGGATAGGTTTACAATCTCCCGTTTTCCGTTTGTGTACAGGACATTATTACCAGGCTTCTAATCTAGCAGATGGGTCATTGCCTCGTAGTCCACATCATAAACAGTGCGGAGTAGTCTACTCCCTACTGCATTGGTTGTGCAGGTATGAAGATAGATAGAGTGCACCTCAAAGTAAACCCTCCTGCCACATAACTAGGGCTTCCTGGCGCCAGCACAACACCGCCTCCCCTTTTGCACTAGGCAGCCATCGGTAGTTACCTACCAATGGTAGGATCCATTGTCTTGATCACCATCGGTGGCTCTCCCCATGGAGCACCCAATGTATCCATAATCCATTCATCACACAGATGACCATTTTTTATCTTCTTGAACATCATAAAACTAAAAGACTATGACTATAAGATTTATTAAAGGGGTTTTACATATTCATGGGGGTCGAGGAAAAAAAGAGCACATACTTACCGCAGTCAGGGTCCCGATTACTGAGTTGCTCCAGTACTTGTAGTTTTGGGCTTTGTACCCAATCAGAAGTTTCACGGTGTCATGGGACCCGCTCCATCCACTGACTGGCCTCCTCAGACATGGGACGTTACTTCCGCCTTACACGTAGACTTTACCTCCTCTGGTCCAATGAGATTGGGTAGTGAATGAAGCAGGTGCTGTGACCTTCCGCTCGGGTACTGGATGTACTGGAACCATTTGGGAATCGGGAGCCATAAAGGGTAGGTATGTGTTCTTATTTTTTGCATTCATGGAAAACACAATTTCATACAAATGAGATATTGGGGCACATTTACTTATCCATTGCCGCGATTCACAAAGATTGTGCGCCCGATATCCTGCATGTGTCGCTTCCTCGCTCAGGTCCGCCGGAGTTCACCTTCTTCTTCCCAGTGCATGTAAGTGCATTGTGTTGCGACACAATTTAAAATTTAAATCCCACACTTAGTCCGAATCAGTCGGATCATCCAACAGCCCGCCCCCGATTTCTGTTGCATGAAAGCAGCGCAGCTGCGCCACAATTTGATCAGATGCGACACAATCCCAGCGCAAACCCCTGTTAAATACCCATCAAAGCTGCACAAATCCAGAAAACAGCGAACAGTCCAACGAAAGTGCGATCAGCGACCCTAAGAAAATAGGTCCCCATTGGAGCGTTCCGGTAGTACATTATTTTTTCCTATCCAGTATTTTGTGAACTTGGACATCTTGTTACCTACAGATTGTTATACACACACGCCACTTAAAAAAAAGAAAAATTGCTCTCAATTGATAATGTCAGAGTTGTTTTTTGGTGTCAGCCAAGGGGAACGTGCTGGGATCAGGCCGTGACTCACACTCACAACATGTGTTATCATTGCTCACTACACAAATATTTTGGCCTCCTGTACTTTTCCTTCTCAGGTGAATCCAACTTTATGATTGTCGAACTGTAAGTAAAAGGTAAAATCTTAGTTTATTACAGTATTTTACTGTTGGAGCCTGTAATTGTGGAGAGGACCTGTGACCGCTCCGGAGATGTTTTTGTTAGTAAATAGAACCCTGTGAAATAACAATTCTCAGAATTGTTCCGTTTCTGAGGGACATTTAAAAATAAATCGACACTTCCCAATCAGTCCTTGGTAACATACGGTAGTAACCAGAGCCAGTACCAGCACTAGGCATACCCGGGCAAGTGCCGTGGCCCAGAGCTGCTGGGGCGGGGGGCGACATAAGGCTGTACAAAATGAATCCATGAGGGTGAGGGGGGCTTTATATAAAATAATCATAAGTTAGATGTTTATAAAATTGAGATTATTTTAGGGAACAGGAGACTGTTTTAGTTACTGAATTTATAATGCTGCCACGTGAGTTCACTGCAAAGGGGCCCACTGAGGCTCTGTCACCCAGGGGCCTTCTGAAACCTGGAGCCGACCCTGGTAGTAACGTTGGTAAAAACTATCTAATAGGAATAAGAGACATGCAGAGTTAGAGGAAAGGACGTTCCAGAATTTATATTGTATGCGCAATACAAGTATTTTCTAAAACAGACAAGTCAGCAGAGGTGACAGGTCCTCTTTATTTGTTTACTCATCTCTGAGCTGTGCAGGGAACCCGTAGTCCAGGACAGTGACCGGGTCATAATGATGTCCTTCTACTTTCTGAGAGATTCAGTATTATAGAGGACTTTGAACACATAAAGGAGTCATGGGGGCGGAGAGGAGTCACATATACTGCCCCATGCTGGCCTGACTGATGTACAATAGGACAAGCACATCCTAATAAGCTACATGCAACAGCTGCCTCCTAGACATGTGATGATGTACCTGGCCATCAAACAAGCCAAGTGGGGACATCCCAGTATGACTCTTCTCCAGCCCGTGACCCTTTACAGGTCATCTGAATACCGTGTTCAAAGATCTATTTCTGCATAATGCTGAATCATGCAGAATATGGCAGGACATCATTGTGATGTGACTCTGTCCTGCATATCAGGATGATATTAGGTGTGGGTTTAAATCCTCATGACAGGTTCCCTTTAAAGAGGGCCTGTCAGCAGCTCTTATACATGACTCAACCAGGTAACGTATGAAATATCAATTCCTTATTTTATGTTAAAAGGAACCAGTTTACCAATATAAAAAGTATAAATAGTTACCTTATATACTCGAGTATAAGCCGACCCGAGTATAAGCCGAGGCCCCTAATTTTACCACAAAATACTGGGAAAACCTATTGACTTGAGTATAAGCCGAGGGTGGGAAATGCATTGGTCACAGTCTCCCCAGTATATAGCCAGCCAGCCCCTGCCCCAGTGTATATAGCCAGCCAGCCCCTGCCCCAGTGTATATAGCCTGCCAGCCCCTGCCCCAGTGTATATAGCCTGCCAGCCCCTGCCCCAGTGTATATAGCCAGCCAGCCCCTGCCCCAGTGTATATAGCCTGCCAGCCCCTGCCCCAGTGTATATAGCCTGCCGCCACTGCCGGACAGATCGCACAGAAGATATACAGGGGTCGCCGGAAAGGTGAGTTTAGATATATTTATTTTTTTTGACTCGAGTATAAGCCGAGTTTGGCTTTTTCAGCACATTTTTTGTGCTGAAAAACTAGGCTTATACTCGAGTATATAAGGTATGCACATCACTCCATGAAGTTCAGGGGGTACAACTAGGATACCACTCATAGTAAAGAACATTTGTCACTTTAGTTAGTTACCATCCATTCATAGTGATAATTTGACTAGACAATCCAAAAAACAGTAACGTTTTGGTTTGTCTCTATGCGGACCGAAACATTCAAATTCTCACAACAAATAAATAATATCCTTATGAACATCAGGGGCGTAACTTGAAGGTGTGGTTGCAAAAGGGCCAAAGAAATCTAGGGGGCCCATATGGTTTGCTTTTCCTATAATAGAAGACTAGAACTATATAACCATACATTATAATTGGGGACCTGACACACATTTTGCACTGCACAGCTTCAATTTACGCTACTGATGAGCATCTAACTAAAGGGCCAAATTTTTTACACTACAAAGTCCCAAGTCATATGCAAAAGAGTCACTTTTTGTCTGAGATGAGTCACTCATCCGAGATGAGGCTGGGATGGGAAAATCGTTTCCGGTACCCCAACATTGCAGACTACAGCAGCTTTGGTATCATATTAAAGCTCAGAATCTCATCTTCCAAATTGCACCAGGGTGGTGGCTCTGTGAGCTACAGAACGGAGCCTGATGAAGGATGTTTCATCAAAGGGGACCTAGAAAACCCCTTTAAAAAGGTGAAAAGTCGTATTGGCATTCAGTGAGGAGTTAAATTGTAGTGGACGCAAAATAAAATTTATTTCCTGTTTTCAAAAGCATCCGCAAAGTTATGGACAGGTTCCTAGTGCCGAGTGCATTACAACAAACCCCAGTGCTTCAGCAAATGACTAAGACATGAAGAATTTATTTCTTAATATTGTAGGTTTTTACCAGTGGTTCTATGGCAGGAACCTGGGGGCTCTACAACTTAAGTAATTTAATGAACTCTTCTAAAACCAACTCCTACATCTCCGACACTTACTATGGGAGAAAGGACTCAGCCGCCTAATGTCCCCTTCTCCTTCTTCTTGTGCAGAAGTGACTTTCCTTTGCATTGCTAAATTAAATTTCCCCTCTCCCTGGCTTCATACTGACTTAACAGCATTATAATAGTCTTAGTCATGGCCGCCTTTATTTTGTAAGTCTGGCCCATTAAGCAGCTGCGGCAGATAAAATAGTGTGTCATATTATACAGCCATTAATGTCAAATGTGATTACATAGCCAAGATAGGAAGGAGAGAGGGCTGGTGGCTAATGTAAGCCCGGACCGCGCAAGGCTTGAGTTCATTACTAGCGCTGCGTGATACAACGTATCTATATTGGTTTTGCCACTGTAGCACTTAAACAGAAAAGCGATTTGTATCATCTGGATCCACATGAAACCAAATAGTCCAGTAATGGAGTTTTTAACCCAGTTTTCACCAAAGTGATGAGCATAGCAATGCGTAGGATAACAGAGCGCTCGTCCGACCGTAAGCGGAAGAAGCAACATTTGTCTTGTGTTATCCTATTATATCGCCTTATGTATCCTTTGAGATAACATTTTAGCTTATGTTATAGCGGCGGAAACACTTATGGTGCGAGTAAGAATCTGTATCCCATTATGTGAGGATGTTCACAGACTATAATGTAGAAAATTCTCAGTTATCTGTAATTAAAGGGGTTTGTCTGCTTGTCGGAATAGTCCCTTGATAATGTGAAGGTTGTAAAGTGTCCCTCATATGGGAAAACCCAGTTAAAAGCTAGAATCTGTGTTCAATTGGGATACCCATGGCCCACCTATAAATCCGTTATTGGTGCCTAACACAGCTACATGCAAATATTACCCAAAACTCATTCACACATTTAATTCAGTAGAAGATCCCTACCCTCAGACTGTTATGGTCCCAGGAGCCCATCAGTAACCTACAGACTGGTTCTTTTAAAAGGAACCCATCATCAGGATTTTTCATTTTGACCTAATGACATGTTGCCATTGGCTTTTCATAGTAATAACCAATCTTCTTTTAGTATTAACATTGTTAGTTCCATTCAGATTTAAAATAATGTACCTGTATACCTGGTTTATCTTGTATACCTGGCTCAATGTCAGCGATGAGGTGGAGTCATGAAGGTGTCTATTACAATCCTGTGTCATCACAGCTCTGGTAGATAGCTCTCCTTCCTTCTTCCCTCGTGCAGGCGTGAGCCGACCTCGTGCTGCAAGCAAATCTAAGTCAGCTCATGTCTGCAGGAGGGAGCAGGAGGAAGGGAGGAGGGAGAGCTGTGAATGCTGTGAGAAGATAATGATGATGAAGCCCACATGACTCTATTGTCTTTGCTGGCAGAGAGCCAGGTATACTTTTGTGTACTAATAAAACGGAATGGAACCAAGAATGTTAATTATAAAAAAAGATGTGTAATTAGTATTAAAGGGAAACCTCCGCAGCCCTTTCTCTGACTCCCCCCATGTCCCTATAAAGTATAGTGAGCACATTGCCAAACGTGTTTTTATAATTAAACTGACTTTTTCTGTTAAAATGAAAAGATAGATGAAAGTTTACCTTTCCTGTGTCCCATGAGTGTGGCCCCCTTAATAATCTGCTCTTTTGTGCGCCTATATCAAATAAAAGGGATATGTATGTTTTTTAAATTGGAAATGGAAGCATGATGGTGCAGTTTCCCAAGGTGGGGGGGTGGGGGACCGCTCCTCGCTGACCACTCCCATGAGACAATGGACACTTCTCTGCAGAGAAAAAGGTAAACCTGTATCTAACTTATTGCACACTATTCTCCAGAAAAAGGGCTCCTGGTGACAGGTTCCCTTTAAAAATGGGAACCTGTCATTAGGTCAAAATGGGAAATCCTTATGACAGATTCCCTTTAACTTACTTCTTCTTACCTATGTGAATCAGAAATACATGCACATGCAGCATAAGACTTCTGCCATGCACTGTTCATGCAAGGGTTGGGAAGCCACCTAACTCAGGGGTCCACCGGTGGATTCATTCAAAATTTGCTTAATAGAAACTTTGCAAAAAATTTTTTATGATTTAATTCAATACAAATCTATTTGGTCCGAACCGATACGGCTTTAGTTGCCCTTTAAACTGCCATATAACTTCCTCAGGTCATCTAAAACTTTTTTTTACAAATTATTTCATTTTCAGGTTCCACTTATAATAACAGAAGTCTAGTTGTTGTGGCGGAATCGGACAAACACGGAAACCATCAAAAGTCCATCAGAATCAATAGACATTTTAACAGATTTTTAACTTCCAATTTAATTGTATGTAGAAGACTGGTTTGAGACGAATTGGAAAAAATTGCATTGGATTCGGTGCCTGAAAATTGCCAAAAAATTCTACAAATGACAAGTGCAAATAGTCGGAGGTGTTGGAAATGACGGCATCATAATTCAGATCAGTGATCGGCAAGCCATCTCTGGTGGACTGGCAGGGATCACAGTGTGGCAAGTGATTTACCAGATAATTTATATTTTATTTGAAATGATAAATGATATTTTAATGAAAAGGTTTGTTAATTAATTTTATGTTGTTTCCCGCTATTACTACATTAAAAAAAAAAAAACAGCAATATAGTAATTTAATTGTTCGAGCTCTTACCCACAACACACCCTGAAGCTATGTGCCATTCTGCAGCAGCCATGAGAAAACAATATCACATCAGGACAAGATAATAATACAAAGAATCTGAAACCTTACTTTGTATGCAGATAAAATTAGCTGTAATACATTCCCAGAATCTTTGTTCAGTAGTCCCACGGTGGCTCCGGGTATAAGTTTCGCATATTTCTGTAATAAACAAGGAAAACATAATAATTCTACAGTGAAACACAGACTGTATAGTTTTTGTAATATTGAGTTGCTGGGCAGCAGAATCTGGGGAAATTTTATGATGAGATTCCAATGCCGATCCGGTATTCTGATGATTTTGACATATAGTGGGCAAGTCTGACCTTAAACCCTTAACGACCTGGCCCTTTTTTATTTTTTCATTTCCATTTTTCACTTTCCACCTTCAAAAATCTATAACTTTATTCTTACACGTAAAGAGCTCTGTGACGGCTTGTTTTCTGCATAACAAATTGCACTTCATAGTGATGGTATTGAATATTCCATGTCATGTACTGGGAAGCAGGAAAAAAAATTCCAAATGCAGTGAAAATGGTGAAAAAAAACGCATTTTCTTGTGGGCTTGGATTTTACGGCTTTCACTGTGCGCCCCAAATTACATGTCTACTTAATTCTTTGGGTCGCTGCGATCACGGGGATACCAAATTTGTATAGGTTCTATAATGTTTTCATACATTTACAAAAATTAAAACCTCCTGTACAAAAACTTTTTTTTGGATTTTGCCATATTCTGGCGCTAATAGCCTTTTCATACTTTGGTCTACGGAGCTGTAGATGGTGTCATTTTATGTGAATTTTGATGACGGGTTCAATGCTACTATTTTTAGGACTGTACGACCTTTTGATCACTTTTTATTTAATTTTTTAAATATTTTTCAAAATGGAAAAAAAGTGCCATTTTCGACTTTAGGCGCTATTTTCCGTTACGGGTGAAACGCAGTAAAAAACAGTTATTATATTTTGATAGATGTTTTTATGATTTTTACTGTTTTACTTTTTGAAGCCACCGGCGGCGATCGATGGGATAACACCCGTGATTGGTGTTAGTGGTATGTCTTTGCTGCAGTATGCAGCAAAGACTTACCGGCTATGGAAAGGGCTCAGCCCGTGAGCCCTCTTCATGTACCCGCCGCCTGCCGTACTATTATGCCGCGCGTCGGTAAGGGGTTAAAAAGTATTCTCATTTCAGCAAAAATTAGTCGATTTTTGAAGGAAGGGTAGAGGCTACAGATAAGAAATATAAGGAGATGACCACAGACACTGTGCCTGGATCTATGAATGTCCCTGGTTTATCATTCTGGATTTTCAAGGTAGATTTCCTTTAAAGGGGTGGTCCCATTTCAGCAAATAAATGTTATTGTTTGTTTAATGAAAAGTTATCCAATTTTCCAATATACTTTCTGTATTGATTCCTCATGGTTTTCTAGATCTCTGCTTGCCGTCATTCTATAGGAAGCTTCTATGTTTAATTCCAGTAGACAGAAATATGACCCTGGTCATGTGATGGTCACACAGGTGCACGGCTCATTAGTATCATAGAGACTAATCTGAGCTGTAGGTTATAATGTCCCATGTACCTGTGTGACCATGCAATGTCTACCACAAGTTTGGTCACATGAAATCACAGCAGCCTCCATGGACTTCTACTCCTCCCCATCCTCCATGGAAGCTGCTGCGATTTCATGTGATCAGATACATACATGAGGCAGATGTTGTAAATGTTACAGGGTAAAGGACCTTAGATGACATCACCCCGGTCACATGACATAAAGTGCTCAATGATGTAACAGAACTATCTCCAATTTTCTAACATTGCAGCCATGGAGAGGAACCATTTAGGGATAAGGTTGATGCTTTTTAATCATAGTTTTTAATGAAGTCTTTATTTTGGGTGGGTTCATGTAAATGGCAGGTTTTCTTTAGGAAGGAAGTATGAAAGGCCTGTATTATATCTGATAAGGTTCTGCATTGGAGTGAAGTCTAGTTCGCTTTGTGGTCACATAATTGGGCTTTCTGCATAGTCCTGAGTTAGAGGAAGAAGTGTCATCGCTGTGAAAGAAGAATTTCTGAGGAAAGAAATATCTTATGTCGGTCTCTTTAGTAATACCTGAGGATTTGTCTCTGCCAACATTCCTTGAATTCTATCCCAACTACACTGTTACTATTTGACTTGGAGCTCTGCCCGAAGTTATTTCCAAGTTACTCTGAGAATACAAATATTTCTTAATATATAATAGCGTGTCATCCGCCAGGCTATGAGGGTAGGGATCGCCGGAGATAAAATACATCAAGTTTGTATTTTAATTTATTTTTTTTTTGTTAAGCTCCTTTCAATCTGGCAAAGAAACAATGTTGACTCCATGAAGCAGATGCTTCAAAAATCAGTGATGGGAAATTCTAAATTCTCTGATATTGAAACGGTATAGTACAATATGGTACTTATAGTATGTCTTATTTGTTTCAACTGATATGAGTCTGATATTTTTGGACTATTTTTTTTTACTTTGTAAAAAAATTTTTAATTTTTTTTGAGCTTATGTATCGTATGGTTCCCCCCCAAAAAATGTAATCACACAGAAATTCAGACTAGTTTTTTACCCGTCTTTATGCTATCTGTGATTTTTGTGGATAGCATGGCTGACCCATTGTTTTCTATGTGGCTATTCACATGTCGTTTCTTTTCCCAGACGTTTGGAAGAAATGGCGGCATGTACTAATTTATTCTCACCTGTAGACCATGAACATCCATAGAAGTCAATGGACTGCAGAAATAAAACCATTTCTCTTCTCAGGTGATGCTGGTTATTTAGGTATTTTGAAATCTAATATTAGGCAACCATACATTTTTATTGTGGACATGAACAAAATGGATGTGGATTTAAAGGGAACCTGTCACCAGAGACCCATTTTTGGCTTGCACCAGTCCCCACAGAGCATAGTGCATACACTGCCAAACAGTTTTTGTATTAAAAATTGCTTTTACAGAAAAAAAGGTTTGTTATATTTTGTCTTACAATGCCATGTGCTCTGTGACTAGGCACTTGTCCCCTGGGAGTGGCTAAAGAGGACCGGTTCCCCCACCCACCCTTGGGAAACCTCTCCTCCATGTGTCTTTTTCAAATTAAAAAAACCTTCCGTCTGAACTCTGCCCCCTTTTTTTTCCCCCCTGCAGATGTCATCCATAGATGTTCCAACCACCGTGGGCGGGGAACCACTCCTCTATAGCCACGCCCAGAGGACGAGTGCCTAGCAACAGCTCACATGGCATTGTAAGGAAAATATAACATATCTTTTTTTCTGTAAAAATACAAAATACTATTTGGTTGTGTATGTACTATGCTCTGAGGGGACTAGTGGGAAGCCAAAAATGGGTCTCCTTGTGACAGGTTCCCTGTAATATGGACACAACACAGACACAATATTGAAACATTTTTTTGCAGACACCCAATGGACATTGCAGACAATCGGAAAAAACCTATTATAAAATATATATTTTTTATTACTGAGTTTTGTAAATTTTTTTGTATATTGTATGTTTCCCAAAATGTCATAAAAAACATCTGGGCAAAAAGATCACCACTCTACCTGTGGTGACATAAGTCCACTAAGACACAGCAATGTTATGACTCACTGCCAGGGCCGGCGTCAGCACAGGGCATACCGGGGCAAGTGCCAGGGCCCAGAGGTGCTTGGGGCCCACATAAGGCTGTGCATAAAAAAATCATGGGGAGAGGGGAGCTTTATATAAAATAACCATGAGGGGGCTGTTTGGGATGATAAACTAGGGAATATTTTAGGGAACAGGAGACTGTTTTAGTTTCTGAATTTTTAATGCTGCCACGTGAGTTCACTGCAAAGGGGCCCACTGAGGCTCTGTCGCCCAGGGGCCTTCTGAAACCTGGAGCCGACCCTGGTCACTGCCCTTATTCCCTACATAGCAGCTCTACATTAGAAGGGATGTCCAGGTATTATTGAGGCTTTGGGTCAAAGAATAATTTGTTCCATGTCCTATATGTATCTGAAAGTGGCAAATACATTGGCAGCTCCTGTTTCCTTATATACAAGCTGTGGCCTTTGTTATAGCTTCAAGACCTTCGCTTTGTTTAGAAATGGCCAAAAGAAATCAGTACTGGGACTAAGTAAAGGCTATCCAATGAGCAAACACTTATTATCTAGCTTGTTGACTGGCCACTAGCTTAAATACTTGGACAACCCCTTTAAAATCAAACATGATAAACAAGGGACACTTACTCATAGATATAGGGACCGTGGCTGTGGTAATCTTCTTATATTTGTTATCCATGGTCTCCTTCCTTCTAAACTAAATGTTTACAATTATGCTAATAAGTCTCTTGGGGGTGTTACTAGAGCCCATCCGTGCTGTAGCTTCAGAGGCTGTTACACTGTCTACTCCCCCTGGTCTTCTAACTCAGCACTTTTCCCTCTGCCTGCTGTAGTCACACAGAATGGGAGGGGGAACTGCCCATGTACAGTGTAACAGCCTGTGAGGCTGCAGCCCCTCCCCATGTCCCATGTCCCATGCCTCTTCTCTGCAAGTCATATAAACACGGTTATGGTCTTTTACCCAGTAAGATTTGCAATGTCTACCAAAAGTTTTGTCACATGAAATCACAGCGTGCCTCCATGGACTTCCACTCCTCCCCATCCTCCATGGAGGCACGATGTGATTTCATGTGATCAGATACATACATGAGGCAGATGTTGTAAATGTTACAGGGTAATCGACGGGGTAAGAAGAGGCTTGGGTAACACCTCCCCTAGCACTTCTGTCTCATTAGCATAATTGTAAAAGTTGATTTTAGAAGGAAGGAGGCCATGGATAACAAATATAAAACAATTACCACAGTCCCGGTGCCTGGATCTCTGAGTAAGTGCCCCTGGTTTATCATGATGGATTTTGATGGTAGATTTTCTTTAACTCTTTGTTCTGAAACAATGGCACATTTGGAACAATGAAACAAAACCAGAAACTGTGTCACAAAAGTAACTTAAGAAAGAAGAAGGATTTTTTTTTCACCTAAGATTTCATACAATGGCAAATGAAACAGCGACAGATGTAAAAAACAAAACCAGCTAGAATTCTGTATTGTGAATTGCCAAGTATGTGACATATCAAACGTGAACCATATTTCTCTGATTATTGTTTCACATTCTTTAAAAGAAATTGAACATGACAACGAGTGTTCACATCACAGCTGCTCCGCGCAGCCACTTCCATATGTCATTCAATGGGAGAGGTTTTTTTAGACTGCAGAGGAAAGAGGAAGTTTTTATTTGTTTCTATAATGTATTAGAAAGTCAAATATGTTTTTTTTTCTTTAATTGGATGAATGCCTGAAGAAATAATGTCTCTCCTCGCTGTGTATTATTTGGGACACTGCGTCTCCTTGTTTTGACTAGACAAAGCAGAAACCTATGGAGTAGGTAAGCGAATGTAGTGTGTGGGCGAATTTATTATTACTGAGTCACTGAACAAACACTTCATCAGGCTCTCACTAAGTTCAGAGTGTGCCACTCATTAACCCGGGGCATAAGGTCGCACCTCTGTGTACCTGAAACAGCATTAATGATTTTGATTAGAGATGAACGAACATGCTCGTCCGAGCTTGATGCTCGTTCGAGCATTAGCGTACTCGAAACTGCTCGTTGCTCGGACGAATACTTCGCCCGCTCGAGAAAATGGCAGCTCCCGCCGTTTTGCTTTTTGGCGGCCAGAAACAGAGCCAATCACAAGCCAGGAGACTCTGCACTCCACCCAGCATGACGTGGTACCCTTACACGTCGATAGCAGTGGTTGGCTGGCCAGATCAGGTGACCCTGGGATAGACTAGCCGCTGCCCGCGCTGCTCGGATCATTCTGTGTCTGGATGCCGCTAGGGAGAGAGCTGCTGCTGGTCAGGGAAAGCGTTAGGGTGTTCTATTAGCTTACTGTTAGGCAGGAGTGATTCTCCAAGAACCCAACAGCCCTTCTTAGGGCTACAATAACGTTCTACTTTTTTTTTTTTTTATTTGCATCTAGTACCATTTTGTGAGGAATTAGCAGGGGGACTTGCTACCGTTGTGTTTAGCTCTTAGTGGCACACATATCCACCTCAAACACCAAAGTGGGAAAATTTAGTAGGGGTTGGATTTCAATTAGGCACAGTCTGCCATTTGTCCTTTTTTATTTTACGTTTATTTTGTTTAATAACTCAGCGTCATCTCATCTGGCATAGTAGTGTGCTTTCATACTTGGCTAGAAAATAGCCAT
The DNA here is from genome assembly GCF_040894005.1 of Engystomops pustulosus. NCBI lineage: Eukaryota > Metazoa > Chordata > Amphibia > Anura > Leptodactylidae > Engystomops > Engystomops pustulosus. Next base: position 97,825,701 of record NC_092418.1, on the reverse strand, counting down.
AGGAGAATCCAAACGGCTTACTTACGCCTACAGTAGCGTTATATATTTGATTTCTGGTTGATCTGCTGGTGGCTGTACTTGCTGCAGTGCATCTACTAGCCAATTGTGAGCAATTTGTAGTGAGACTTGCGACCGCTGTGTTTTGCGCTTAGTGACGCACATATCCATTGCAAAGACCGAAGTGGGAAAATTTAGTAGGGGTTGGATTTCAATTAGGCACAGTCTGCCATTTGTCCTTTTTTATTTTACGTTTATTTTGTTTAATAACTCAGCGTCATCTCATCTGGCATAGTAGTGTGCTTTCATACTTGGCTAGAAAATAGCCATAGGAGAATCCAAACGGCTTACTTACGCCTACAGTAGCGTTATATATTTGATTTCTGGTTGATCTGCTGGTGGCTGTACTTGCTGCAGTGCATCTACTAGCCAATTGTGAGCAATTTGTAGTGAGACTTGCGACCGCTGTGTTTTGCGCTTAGTGACGCACATATCCATTGCAAAGACCGAAGTGGGAAAATTTAGTAGGGGTTGGATTTCAATTAGGCACAGTCTGCCATTTGTCCTTTTTTATTTTACGTTTATTTTGTTTAATAACTCAGTGTCATCTCATCTGGCATAGTAGTGTGCTTTCATACTTGGCTAGAAAATAGCCATAGCAATAGGATAGCATCGTTTGGTTTTAAAAACTCAAAAACACAAAAAAAAAAAAAAAACACAAAAAAAAGTTAAAAAAAAATTAAAGCTATAACTCTCATTTTAAAAATGTTTAACCCGAGGGCTAGGGGTAGAGGACGAGGGCGGGGACGTGGGCGTCCAACTACTGCAGGGGTCAGAGGCCGTGGTCCTGGCCGGGGTGAGACACCACCTGCTTATGAGGGAGCAGGGGAACGCCGCAGAGCTACACTCCCTAGGTTCATGTCTGAAGTTACTGGGACTCGTGGTAGAGCACTGTTGAGGCCAGAACAGTGCGAACAGGTGATGTCGTGGATTGCTGACAATGCTTCGAGCAATTTGTCCACCAGTCAGTCTTCCACGCAGTCCACCCATGTCACCGAAATCGCCACTCCTCCAGCTCCTGCACCTCAGCCTCCTCCCCCCCAGTCTGCCCCCTCCCAGGAAAATTTGGCATTTGAACCGGCATACTCTGAGGAACTGTTTTCTGGACCCTTCCCACAGTCACAAACCACTTGTCCGGTTGCTGCTGAGCAATTTTCCGATGCCCAGGTTTTCCACCAGTCACAGTCTGTGGGTGATGATGACCTTCTTGATGTAGTGGAAGTGTGTAAAGAGGTGTCCGACGATGAGGAGACACGGTTGTCAGACAGTGGGGAAGTTGTTGTCAGGGCAGGAAGTCCGAGGGGGGAGCAGACTGAGGGATCGGAGGATGATGAGGTGACAGACCCAAGCTGGGTTGAGAGGCCGGGTGAACACAGTGCTTCTGAGACGGAGGAGAGTCCTCGACCAGAACAGGTTGGAAGAGGCAGTGGTGGGGCCAGACGGAGAGGCAGGGCCAGAGCTGGTGCATCAGCGCCAAATGTGTCAACTAGTGAAGCTCCCGTGGCGAGGGCTCTTGCGGCGAGGGCTAGATCTTCAGAAGTCTGGAGGTTCTTTAAGGAAACACCGGATGACCGACGGACTGTGGTGTGCAACATTTGCCAAACCAGGCTCAGCAGGGGTTCCACCACTACTAGCTTAACTACCACCAGTATGCGCAGGCATATGAATGCTAAACACCCCACTCAGTGGCAACAAGCCCGTTCACCTCCGGCCGTGCACACCACTGCTCCTTCCCCTGTGTCAGCTGATAGTCAGCCCCCTGCCCAGGACCCTGCCACAAAAACCCCATCGTCGCCTCCACGATCCTCCACAGCATCCACCAGCGTTCAGCTCTCCATACCCCAGACGCTGGAGCGGAAACGCAAATATGGTGCAACCCACCCGCACGCCCAAGCCCTTAATGTGCACATCTCCAGATTGCTTAGCCTGGAGATGCTGCCCTATAGGCTAGTAGAGACCGAGGCCTTTCGCAACCTCATGGCGGCGGCCGCCCCTCGGTATTCGGTCCCCAGCCGCCACTACTTTTCCCGATGTGCCGTTCCAGCCCTGCACCAGCACGTGTCAGACAACATCATCCGTGCCCTGACCAACGCCGTTTCTGACAAGGTCCACCTGACCACGGACACGTGGACAAGTGCTGCCGGGCAGGGCCACTATATATCGCTGACGGCACATTGGGTTAACTTGGTGGAGGCTGGGAGCGAGTCTGACCCTGCGGCTGGTCATATACTGCCGACGCCGAGGATTGCGGGGCCTACCTCGGTCCAGGTGTTTCAGGCCTACTATGCCTCCTCCTCCTCCCACCCCTCCTCCACCTCCTCCTCCGAACTACCATCCGTGGGCACGGCGCCATCAGTCGGTAGCTCTAGGCACAGCAGCAGTGCCGTCGCTAAGCGACAGCAGGCGGTGCTCAAACTGCTGAGCCTAGGCGATAAAAGGCACACCGCCCAAGAGCTATTACAGGGCATCACGGCGCAGACTGATCTGTGGCTGGCACCGCTGAACCTGAAGCCAGGCATGGTTGTGTGTGACAACGGCCGTAACCTGGTGGCGGCTCTGCAACTCGGCAGACTGACACATGTGCCATGCCTGGCCCATGTGTTAAATCTGATAGTTCAGCGTTTCCTCAAGACAAACCCCAATCTGTCTGATTTGCTCACGAAGGTGCGCCGCATCTGTGCGCATTTCAGGAAGTCCAGCACAGATGCTGCCACTCTCAGGGCAGCGCAGCGCCGCCTCCAACTGCCCGCTCACCGACTGTTGTGCGACGTGCCCACGAGGTGGAATTCAACACTGACCATGTTATCCAGAGTTTACCAGCAGCGCCGAGCGATTGTAGACTGCCAGATGTCAACTTCCACCAGAACTGGTAGTCAGGTCAGTCAGCTTCCTCAAGTCTACAATGAGGAGTGGACGTGGATGTCTGATATCTGTCAGGTGCTGAGTAACTTTGAGGAGTCAACACAGATGGTCAGTGGCGATGCCGCCATCATCAGCCTCACCATCCCGCTGCTTGGCCTGTTGAAAAACTCTCTGATCAGCATGAAGTCGGAAGCTTTGCGCTCGTCACAAGAGACGGGGGAAGAAGATTCCCTTGTTGATAGCCAAAGCACCCTCAGGTCTGTTTCTCAGCGCATATCGGAGGAGGTGGAGGTGGAGGAGGATGAGGAGGAAGAGGAGGAGAATGTTGGCGAGACACAAGAGGGGACCATTGTTGAGTCCTTCACTGTTCAGCGTGTATGGGCAGAAGAAGAGGAGTTGGAGGAGGAGGAAATGGACAGTCAGGCCAGTGAGGGGAGTGAATTCTTACGCGTTGGTACTCTGGCGCATATGGCAGATTTCATGCTAGGCTGCCTATCCCGTGACCCTCGCGTTCAAAGAATTTATTCCAGCACCGATTACTGGGTGTTCACTCTCCTGGACCCACGGTACAAGCAAAATCTTTCCACTCTCATCCCTGCAGAGGAAAGGAGTGTGAGAATGCATGAATACCAGCAGGCCCTGGTGCACAAGCTGAAACAGTATTTCCCTTCTGACAGCGCTAGCGGCAGAGTGCGTAGTTCAGCGGGACAAGTAGCGAGGGAGAGTAGGCGAGCAGGCAGCTTGTCCAGCACTGGCAAGGGTACGCTTTACAAGGCTTTTGCCAGCTTTATGTCACCCCAGCAAGACATTGTTACCTGTCCCCAGTCTCGGCAGAGTAGGGCTGATCTTTACAGAAAGATGGTGAGGGAGTACGTAGCTGACCATACCATCGTCCTAAATGATCACACAGCTCCCTACAACTACTGGGTTTCAAAGCTGGACATGTGGCATGAACTGGCGCTGTACGCCTTGGAGGTTCTTGCCTGCCCTGCCGCTAGCGTCTTGTCCGAGCGGGTTTTCAGTGCAGCTGGTGGCATCATCACCGATAAGCGTACACGCCTGTCGACTGACAGCGCTGACAGGCTGACGCTTATTAAGATGAATAAAGCCTGGATTTCTCATAATTTCCAATCTCCACCAGGTGAAGGAAGCTCAACCTGAATAATTGATCCACTCCTCCTCCTCCTCATTTTCCTCCTTCTCCTCCTCTTTGTACAGTAAAGCAGAGGAAACTGGCTATTTTTTGACAGGGCCCACTGGCTCTAGCTATAGTACTTTATGCATTTAATTTTTCTGGAGGGCCACCTACCCGGTCCTCTGTTTTAAACAATTTTTGGGAGTGCCACATACAGGCACTCAATCTATTCAATTTTTCTGGAGGGCCACCTACCCGATCCTCTGTTTTAAACAATTTTTTGGAGTGCCACATACAGGCACTCAATCTATTCAATTTTTCTGGAGGGCCACCTACCTGCTCCTCTGGTTTGAAAATTTTTTTGGACTGTCACATACAGGCACTCAATCTATTCCATTTTACTGGAGGGCCACCTACCTGCTCCTCTGGTTTGAAAAATGTTTGGGACTGCCACATACAGGCACTATCCAAATTAAATTGTCTCCATAGCAGCCTCCACACGTTGTCTCCATTGCTACCTCCAAAAGTCGTCCATATAGCTGCCTCCATAGATCGTCCCTTTATCAAACGAGGTGTGTCAGGCAGAAATTTGGGTTGTTTTCATGGATTCCACATCAAAGTTGTTAACTTTGTCGCCACCCTGCTGTGTTATCCACAAAATATACTGGCAAACTTTTATCATTTACCAATATTATTTCAGCGCTTCTTGCGCATCTGTTTACATTCCCCTCACCCGGCATATCCTAAACTTATAAGAACGCTACTACACTTAACTTGGTGCAGGCTGGGACCGAGTCTGACCCTGGGGCTGGTCATATACTGCCGACGCAGAGAATTGCGGGGCCTACCTCGGTCCAGGTCTCAAAGGCCTACTATACCTCCTCCCAACCCTCCTCCTCCTCCGAATTACCATCCGTGGGCATGCCGCCATCAGTCGGTAGCTCTAGGCACAGCAGCAGTGCCGTCGCTAAGCGACAGCAGGCGGTGCTCAAACTGCTGAGCCTAGGCGATAAAAAGCACACCGCCCAAGAGCTATTACAGGGCATTCCACATCAAACTTGTTAACTTTGTCGCCACCCTGCTGTGTAATCCACAAAATATACTTGCAAACTTTTATCATTTACCGATATTATTTCAGCGCTTCTTGCGCATCTGTTTACATTCCCCTCACCCGGCATATCCTAAACTTATAAGAACGCTACTACACTTGATCTTATACAAAAGGTTCTTAGAAGTGCTGTTTGGGGAATAGCCTAGAGACAGGGGCTTGGATTGGCGAAAGCTCGCCTGGCAGCGGAGCGCCAGCTCCATGCCAAGATCCAACTAACATAGTTTTAACTGCAGCACCTTTAATCTACTACTAGTTCACTGCCTCCATACATGGTCCCCTTATCAAACGAGCTGTGTCAGGCAGAATTTTGGGTTGTTTTCATGGCTTCCATGTTAACTTTGTCGCCACCCTGCTGTGTAATCCACAAAATATACTGGCAAACTTTTATCATGTAGCGATATTATTTGAGCGCTTCTTGCTCACCTCCTTTGGTTCCTCTCTGCCACCCATTGGTTTGAAGCCTGAGTCCATTTAGGGTATGTCGCCATGCCACTCTCTAGCCTGCTGCCGCTGCCTCTGCATGCCGTCCCCTATAGTGTCAGGGTCAATTATTGCATGTTTTAGATGCTATCTAGCTTCATTCTGTCACTCTGTCATGGCCATGCTGTTGCCCATAATTTTGGCATAATGGTGCGATTATGCAGCCTCAGAGGCATCCATGCATGCTGCCCCTGCTGTTTCCTGTCCATTTCCGTGGTGTTTACATCCTTTTCTGAGGTTCCCAGGTGTTTGGCCAAGCTTCCCTGTGCAGAGCCTTGGTCCCCTTGAAAAATGCTCGAGTCTCCCATTGACTTCAATGGGGCTCGTTATTCAAGACGAGCACTCGAGCATCGGGAAAAGTTCGTCTCGAATAACGAGTACCCGAGCATTTTAGTGCTCGCTCATCTCTAATTTTGATCAATCTGAATATATATGTTTGATTATTGTGTTGCTTTGACCCATTTTAATCAAATCAGAAAAGTTTATGTAAGCCATACAAATGTTTTCATAATTTTTCTGTAAATTGTCTCATTGTGAAGTAATTATCTTGACCTGTATTTTGTATTGTCAATGACTGTGTGTGTATGGGCGCAGTAATCAGGACTCTCACTGTCAATGACTGTGTGTGGGTGGAGTTATCAACACTTTCACTGTCAATCACTGTGTGTGTATGGGTGGGGTAATCAGGACTCTCACTGTCAATCACTGTGTGTGGGCAGAGTCATCAGAACTCTCACTGTCAATCATTGTGTATGGGCGGGGTAATTAGGGCTCTCACTGTCAATCAATATGTGTGGGTGAGGTAATTAGGACTCTTACTGTCAAACACTGTATGTGGGCAGAATAATCAGGACTCTCACTGTCAAACACTATATGTGGGCAGAGTAATCAGGACTCTTATTCTCAATCATTCTGTATGTATGATATCAATCCATCACCCTTCCCCAGGTGCTAAGGTACTTCTGCAGACTGTCAGATCTGTGTCCCTGTGGCTTCTTTTCTATCCTGCATTCAGCTGACAGGCTGTTAAATGGCTATAACTGTCAATCAATATGTGTGGGTGTGGTAATTAGGACTCTTACTGTCAATCACTGAATGTAGGCAGAGTAATCAGGACTCTCACTGTGAAACACTGTTTGTGGGCGGAATAATCAGGACTCTTACTGTCAATCACTGTGTGTGGGCAGAGTAATCAGGACTCTCACTGTCAATCTTTGTGTCTCTGATCAATCTAAAGTGCTTGATTAATGTGGGTCTGACCATGAAGGCCTCTTAAGCCATCTTAACATTTATTATGTTCCTCAAATTAATGGCAACTCCTTAGATCAAGGACTTTCTAACCATTTAATGACCACGAGTCACATTTTTTAGTTAGTTTTTTTCTTTCATGACATGCAAGTCTTCATAGTTTTATCACATGTTTTTGTTTAGAGAATTTGCAAATTACTAAAATAACAAAAAATATGCTTTCTCAAGATTTTTTCCCATTACACTTCTTTAATGAGTAGTGAAATTGAAAAAAACCTTTACCAAAATATGTTAAAAATATTTATGATGTCAATCCTTCCCCAGGTGAACATGGACTTCTGTAGACTGTCAGCTCTGTCTCCCTGTGGCTTCTTCTCTATTCTGCATTCAGCTGACAGGCTATTGGGGTACTGAACTGTGGCAGATAGAAATAAGTTCTAGTGTCATATTAAAGAGGAGAATCTCCCTGTAATATTGCACCAGAAATGTGTTTCTAGGTGCCACAGAACTGGAAATTTACAAAATCTGGGTGTTTGAGGTGGGTCGCTGTCATGATATCTATGCATATGCCATCTGCAGGGGTATGTACCATTAGGACATATGTAGCCATATTAGGCTGTCTATGCATTTGTGAATGGAGTTTAAGAACCATTCTTCTGTATATATATATATATATATATATATATATATATTATTGGAGGTCCCAAAGGTTGAGCCCGATAACCAGACACCCATCACTTATCCTGTGCAATTTATAATCCTGGCCCAATCCTGTGAATGTACATGAGACTCCTGCTTGTTTGTACTTTTGCTTTTCTTTGTTCTACACGGCCCAGACCAGCTCCAGTGATTACAGAGACACAGGAAATATTGCTCATTATATTCTCATTTCAGTTTAGACCCAGCTTGTCCCAGGGAAAAAAAACACCATTAATCAAAGGCTAATGCAATTCTCCATATTAAATCAGTGTGTAGGCTGGAAGCACCAGAGCAGCTCACGAAACACAACTGTATTCATCCCCACAGAATACATAATGTACAGCTTACAAAATCTAGGTTACCAACCATTAGTATCAAGGCTCATTCTGAAACTGTGCAAAAAGCTGCTAGAAAAAAAATTATATTTTGCATAAAAACAAACAAAGGAACATAAACAGGACCTGTTCTGGTGCTATATCATATATACCACCATATACAGACCTCTATGTATATGAGACTTCGCATATGCACTGTTGTAAAGGAGTCTATAGACGGTTCTACAAGGCACCATACAGAATTAGAATTACTTACTTAAAATTTTAACATATTCCATCCCTGAGTTCCTTCTTTGATTGCAATATATAGAGACACTCATTGACCTTCTTTGGTCAAAATCTATCCTAACTGTTTGATTTTGTTACCTCTGTGCAGTATATTATTAATCCCATGATGTCCCTGAAGAACAAATAGAGACCGGACCATCTCTGCCTGCTGGGAGGACAGTGTGGTTATACATTTCTCTAGAGCAACCTACAGATCATAAGTATTTAGTCATCTTTTGCACTATAACTTTGTGACAGGAGTGTTTCTAAATCATCAGTAGCAACCGTGGCAGGAGTTTGTGGGGACCAGACAGTTGAATTATCCAGGAAGCCTAGTGTCTGATATGATGAATCCCTACAGGGGGTCTCTAGATGAAAGAAAGGATTCCTGTAATTTTCTGAAAAAATACACACAACTAAATAGGATTGAAATGGTAATATTATATATTATGGAGATATAGGATACAATGACAAAATTACTGAAATGCAGAAATATATATATATATATATATATATATATATCTCATAGAATGGGAGCATGGCAATAGAAATTGTATCATTTTGGCAGAGAGGAAATTGATTTTTTATTTGCGGATTTCACCATCTTTGTTGAGGGATTTGTATAGAACTTTACAAAGGTTCAAACAGCCCTATTGAAACTATCCCGAATTGGGACCACTTGAATATTTTAGGCCCCCAGGTGCTGGCAATGTGCTAATCTCAAAGTATCTGGCTTCAGTGTAGAATACTCAATATTTAATTTAGCAAGTTTTAATGTTCACAGATGTAATGCACTTACCTGGTAAAGTGGGACTTGTTTTTGAGTTACAGCAAAAATTACCAAAATATTATTTTCCACCAACTTCTCTATCAGCTGTCCAAGGGTGGGATATTCCTAGGATAAACAAACAGCATGATGAATCAAGAACAATTTTATGAATGATCATATGGCCATACATTTTCACTGACACTGTAATGTGGATGAATTCCTAAATTCCAGCCCCCCAAAATATAATAATAATTCCTTTATTTATATAGAGCCAACGGATACCGCAGCGTTGCACAGTGCTTGCCAAGATCCTATCTACTTGCCTCACGTACCCTAAATAGTACAGGACAACTACTCTCCACACAAAAGTGCAAACACATAACATGACAAGCAAAACAAACAGGGAAGAATAGTCAACAAGCTAAGTCACAACAGAGATCACAGAAGTATAAGAGTAGTCTAAACAGTAGCCAAGATAAAAACACCAGAAAACAGTGTCTCACAATTAAGGTATGGAGCAGGTCAAGATAACCGGGCTATAACTGGCAGTGAACTGAAAGTGAACAAAATACTTATAGGAGACCAGAACCTCTGCCCTAGGAACAATTGGGATTGGGATTGTTCTAGGATAATTTTTTCATGATGGAAAAATAGAACAGGAAGATCTTTTGGACAAATGTTGCTTGTCATTAAAGTTTACACTCCAAAAATTTCTCACAGTTGAAATTGTCCATTTGTAACAATTATAGTTCAACGTCTACAAATGGCTGCAGGATTAATTTTGTGTAACATTTAAATAACACACAAAACCTATAAATACTAATGGACCATTTACATATACATAAACATGCGCAATGCAATGCAAGGAGGACACAAATATTGAAAAGATGCTCAAAAGTCAGACAACACCAATAGAAAAAGGAGATGAGCATAAATTGTAATAAAAATGCAAACATTTATTGAAGTCATTTTTTAAAAAAATCATCTTTATCATATTTATTACGCCACATGTCCCTGTAAGATGATTTATGTGGGCATGACAACTAGAGAGTTGTCGGATCTTCACCCCCATTCTTTCATTTTTTCACTTTTTTAGTGTCTTTTTGACACCTGATATATTCTTATTGTCCAATTAATCACTTTTTTGCACTCCACAGCTTTTTGTATATTTTCTCACTTTTGACACACATTTTTATATATATATATATATATATATATATATATATATATTTTTTTTTTTTTTGTGCAGTGTTCACTCCAATCGACATTTTTGCCGTTCATTCACAGTTGTAACAACAATACATACACTTTCTTGGTTCTAATATAACTTTTTCTCACTCGCATAAAATTGCCTATATATACGGCATCCTCATTCATTCTAATTCCACTCATACACATTTCTTTTATTCACATACCCCATTCACCACTTCACCCATTTATTTATTCATTTATTATTTTTATTTTTATTTTTATTGTTGCTGTCTAGCAACATTCATGTCTTGCTGGCGACTTACAACATCGTTCCTAAGCACACACTTATTCATGTTAATGCTTGTTTAACTCATCTTGCACTGGCACACTATTTTGCTTTGCCCTACAGTTGCCCTTAACAAATATGGTGCCTTGATGTGTTGGAGGAGTGTGTGCATGCCCGATGACCTCTGGGTGTTTGCACTTCCTGGTGGGTCGGTCACCGCATCATCCAGATCACGTGATGTGCTCTGGGTGTTGCTGCTGTTCCGCCCCCTGGTTCGTGTCTCCGCCCATGCCGCCGAGCATGCTCCACTGAGATTCAGCTCCACACGTCGCTCTCATTCAGGTGTGTAATTAGTTTGTCTCTTCTGATTGGCCGGCCAACAGCATTTAAACCTTCCAGCCTCCTCCCAGCACCACCCCTTGACAAAGTCCTGCCGCACGAAACACGTGTCGGGGAGGTGCTGGGCAGCATCCTCTCCTCAGCGCCCTCATACTCCAAACCCACCAGGTCAGGTACAGGTCATTATTTCCCTCTGTGCGCTCCTTGTTTATGCATTGTGATATTTTTCTACATTACCTGCTTCTGTGATGTAATTAGCACCTTTTGGCTATGCACTAAGCACTTTAAATTTGTCTACTTCCTTGTCAGCCATTGTGTGCTCGCTGCCCAGCACCTAAAACTACACTACCCTTTTGTTATGTTCTATTTTTAAAAAAATTACTTCAATAAATTTTTGCATTTTTATTACAATTTATGCTCATCTCCTTTTTCTATTGGTGTTGTCTATTATTTAAATAAGTAAAGCTTCAATCACTTTGCAAATCTTCTAATTACTTAGCCAGACCCCAAGGTGATACAACTGTACTATACCTGGACAGTCGACATGTAGTATTCATTATTGCTGTCTAGGTGGCATTGACAATCGTTAGGAATCACAATACCGGCCAGTTTGCTATCCATGCCATAATGAGAATCTGCATCCGTAACAAATACCAGCAAATGCATCGATCCGTTTCTCCATCCAATTCGATCCTTCAGAAAAAGGAAACATTTTGATATATTACTGTACCACATAAAAGTTGCTCAAAAAACAATTTTGTGCAAATTTTAGATCTGTTACCTCCAGTACTATTATAATATAATTAGACACCAGGACAATTGGATAAATGGTGGTCCGTTACACAGATGTAACAGCAGATTCACGAACTGTGAGCCTTGATTCTGAAACCCCAAACAAGCCCTACCTACTTACTCAGTCCACCCTAATTGGTGATTGGCCATAGGTTTATCCCTATGCCAAAGGGCAAAACACGGACACACAGACAAAACAAAACAAACAGATAAGAGGAGATGACCGAGCCAGGTCACAACAGTAGTCAGGAAATCAGAAATCATGAATACAGATCACCAGGCAGTTATAGAGCTGACAAGAAACTTCTTAACCAGCAGTGAATAAAGGAAAGGGCGGAACATGCATGTGATCTCAGAACCCGGTCACAAAAGTGACTGGGCCAGAACTCAGAGATCCAAATAATATAGGGAGTAGATAATTTGTATGCAAAGCTTCCTGTATATACATAAGCCATAATGTCAAGGTTTTGTTTCATTTTGGAGGTGAAGACCCTATGGAAAATATAATCATGCTTGTAGGATATCATCATATAATGAAGTCAAATCAAATTTGTAGAAATTTTTTATTAAGTAGAGCCCGGTCCCAGTGATTGGGAGCACAGTAAGCTGCAACATGCGGTGTATTCTTCATAACATTTAACTGCATCTGAAGTTGTTATTGGCTTATTTGTATCTATTTAAAGGTGTCACATTTATGGCTACCCTCTAAAGGGGTCGGCCACTTTTCAATAAATTTGTTCCATCTGTACCGTTGCCTCCTTTTACAGTTTCAGCCTTTCCCAGTTCTCACCATGCTGCCCTCTGCATATAAACACAATTTCCTGTCTCTCACTACTCCAGCCCCTCCTCATGGTGTCACCCACTGTGTCTCTCTTTTCAATGTCCATCCTCACAGAGAGTGTGTGTGTGCGTTTGGGGGAGGTGAAGCAGGATGAGTAATAACTCTCCTACTACAGCTCCTCCTTTTTATCCAACATGTAAACAAAGAATCAAGGAGAGTCTGCACACAGCACAAAAGTAAGTAGCAGGAGTGCTCAATTACTTAATGAACATGCAGGGATTATTTTAAAGGCAGTAAAGGCACACAGGCATCTTTTCTGAAAGACCAGCCAACCCGTTTAAGGCTACATGCCTAAAGGCTGCTCCTGGGACCAGTGTTTGCAGCACCTGTGTCATCATTGTGTGAGGTTTGCTACACACAAAAATGTTAGTAGAAAAGACTCCTGCCTCCCGGCTGAGGCAGTCAGCTCACACATGGGGTTATGGAAATTGCGGCAGTGTGCATGAGTCTATAGAAAAACATGGGGCCATGTGCTTTCCATTGAAACAACTGCCAGCACAGGGTCAAAAACTACATTCATGGGCATCAACCCTTACATGCATATTACAATATCTTCAGGTTTCACAGGTTCTCACCTGTAAATCGTTTTCCCCATTGTGCACTCTGGTTTAGCAAATATTTAATATAATAAAAAATGACTTACTTTGCAAACTGCTGCCTGCATAATGGCATCAAACCCTCCTTCGGGCGTATCAATATTTGCTGATATTCTTTGCTTTTGCACAATATCATTAAAATTTGCTGCATTATGAGTCAGTGATAAAACGTGTTTATACCCAAAGGTAGGTAAGCAGTCCACGGACTCTCTACTGTAAAATGGAGACACTCGTATTAGTCATATCCAATGATCATGAACTCTAAAAATGAGAATACTAAAAAAAATCCATAAAAATAAAACAAGAATCCTACTGTTTTCCTAACAAATCAGTTTAGTTAAGACTTCTATTTCCCATCAAACAACTATTCTGGGTCATCATTTCTTATCTTTTTCCTTGTCTAATTCTTCCTAGAAATTTATGAGTAGTTAAGAAAGTGGGTGTTCCTGTATAGTTTACTCATAATTTTTTAGGTGGGATAATAGAAGAAACAGCAAAACAAGAGAAAAGATAACTCAAAATTGGTATATTGTGAGTTCAATTAGTTACCTTAAAGGAAATCTACCACCAGGATGAAGGATTGTAAACCAAGCAGACTTACATGCTGGTAGTAAGGATCTGGTCTTCTTTTAAATTCTCATGCACTTGTTTTTACCAAAAAAAGGCTTTATAAATTATGCAAATGAACCTGAGGGGCTCAAGGTTTCAAAACTGTTAATTAAGCCCAGAGACCCTTAGGTTCATTTGCATAATTTTTAAAGCCACCTTTTGTAACAAAAAAACCTAAGGGAATAAGAAGCTAAAAAAAGGGGCACACACTAACATGTAAGTGTACTTGGTTTACAATCCTTGATCCAGACATGTAACAAGTTTGGTTTAATAACACAATAAAAATTAATGTAATCCTGAATTTCACAATACAGAGACTCGTTTCCTACAAAGTGATGCAATTTAACCAGAGTAAAAAAGTCAAAACAGTACAGAAAAGTATAAAAAAAATTTGATTTAGTATTTTATACCATAAAGTTACTTACTCTTACTGGCATTTTTTTTTATAATGTATTATTATAACTGTGTAAAAATCTATTACGCTGGATTGATGTTTTTTTTTTTTACTGTAATATGATATAGTAAGTACAATAAGCACTAAATAATAAAATTGTATAAATTATAATAAAAATGATAAAATTATAATTAAAAATGATCATAAAATTGTATAATTATAAATAATAATAATATATAATAAAATAATATTCCTTTTATGATAACTAAACTGTAAGGTCAATTGTATCAGTAATTTATAGTCCATATGGAAAATATATTTGTGCTCTTTTTTTGTCTATTTAGAGGAATAGTAATGATGTCTTTTTGGCGCTGGGCCTTGCGTTCATTTTGTCATCATTCGATAAGTCACAGATGAGTAACACATTATACGCTCCTCTGATTAATCACAGTCAGCAATTATAGGAACATCATGACTAAAGCTGAGTAAGCTTCTTACTGGCAAGGGTTGTCAATATCCTCAGGAACAGTTTTTATGTAGGGAGAAACTGGCTTTTCTACGAATGTCCCAAATCCCAGGCGGAAGTTACTTGTCAGATTGGACATCTCCTTAGAAAGTGTAGATCCTAGTTGTTGTATGGTTCTCAAGTCATCACTCATGGAGGCAGAGAGGTCCATTAAGTAATATAAGTCAACTGGGTAATCTTCACTTTGACGGACATCGACTTGAAATGTAACCGCATTTCCTGGAGGAATTAATGGAGAGCTCAATCATATAGTAACTGTATCGGTTTTAGGTTTCCATAATAATAGTCAACTTCAATAAAAATGTGTTTAATCTGGAATAAATGAGACCAGAGGTTATGGAATATTTGTTCTCAAGTCCCACATCTGGATTATTTGATGTTCTGGAATGTTGGATGAATGCAAATTGTTACATTATTTGTGATTATTATGACATCTTTGGAGCTGGAAGATAAAATTACTCTGGACATATTAGAGATATTGTACATCTGTTCTGCCAAACTTTTGCTCCTGGATATCGCTTACCTGGCCTGAGTTTTAGGACAAGCTTCTGTGGAGTGATCTGGGTCCCATGCTCATGGCTTTTCTGTACTCCTTCTGTTAGGGGAATGTTTCTGAGGGTTTCTAGCTTAGATATTGGAAATTCAATGTGGTTTGCTGTACATCCTTTAGAAAGAAGCCTTTCCGGAGTGTCACACCGAATCGGGACCTCGTGAGGATATGAAAAATTCTGTGGAAGTACCTATAAACCAATATAAAGAGTTAAGATAAAAACTGAGACTAAGTCCAGGTGCCACCGGAGATCAATGGTTTGGGGTATGTTCACGTCGATGTTTTATCAAGCGGAAGAAACTTCCAACATATTTTGGCACTTTTTGGTATATTTTTTGAGCACTTTGCTGTTTACTTTTTTAATCATTAAAAGGTGCACATACACTCTTAGTAGGAGCACAGAGACTGCAGAATTAACCCATTCACAGTCATGTTATACATTATCGTGATAAAAAATTGGAACAGCTACATTAGAGTCCATAATCTTAGCTTTCAAATGGCACCAGAAGCAAAACTTTAGTTGCCAGTTTTAAGGTACTCCTTAGAACAGGATGAAACATTTTACTTCCTACCTCTGTGTCATTGTAGGAGGAAGCTCCTAGTAAGGGGAAGAATATGCTAAACCATCTAACCGTCATATATTCCCTGTATAGTCTTCGTGTGCCAACACGGTATAACACATAAAATTGTCTCCATTTTATTACCCATCTCAGAAAATGTCAGGATCACAGACTTAGGTTCAGGAAGGGAACCTGCTGGACCACATAGGACTGTCCTCTGACAGCTCTCCGCCCTCCAAAACCTAAGCTATTTGTGGTGAATTAGCACAGTAGAGACTGATGTTACGGAGATTTGTGGTACAGTTCAAGACAGTGACACCAAAGTTCAGTCCAAAACTGGTCTCACCTGCATTAATTCCAACAGCAGGACCAAAATAATAGCCCTTACATTTAGGCATAAAGCATTAACAAAATCAGGGATATCATCATCCCAGGCGTGGAAGTCAGGGCTGTAGCACACCTTGTCACCTTCCTTTCATTCTCTCTCTGCTGCTCTGCTCAGCAGCTATATACAGCCTGATTAGGCTGCTACCATCACCTGTGTCCAAAGTGCTGGACGGCACAAAACCTGACAAAGCATAACAGAGAAGTGGAATGGACCGCCCCACTACCAGCCTCAGAATCCATTCCGTATAAATCCTGCGCAGGAGAGTTTTAAACAACCGCTCCAACAAATAGCTTGTTTGAGTCGTACTTCCCGGATTTACAGTGTTTGTAGCTGGACAAACACATCCGCATTAAGGCCTCGCATAATAAGAAAACCCAGGGGAAGCATTTGGCCCATCCACAGTTAACCCCTTCAGTGTCTCACATATTTTAGATGTCACCACTTTGACAAAACACCTAGCAGAGACTAGGCCCAAATACAATATTACACTCACTATTTAGGCAATCAATTGTGTCTCATCTGAGTACATGAAACGTCGATAGAACACAAGAAAGCTCTTATTAAATTGAGGTTTTAGTATCAAAAAGTACAGAGCTTACAAAGGGATCATAATACAAAAGGATAATGTAAAATCAAAAGACATGTACGAACAATGCAACAAATAAACAGTTTGTTAAAATAAAATGGATAAAAACAGAACTTAATACATTATGTGACAGGTAAGTAAATGTGCCCCTATAAATCTGGTGCCTAGGGGAGCAGAAATACAAAATCAATCTATCCGCTGGGGATCCCCAAAGAATGACAATTTTTATATGGACCTCCCCTCCCCCCCAGCCCTCCTGCCTGTGATGACATGGGAAGGCTTGGTGTATGTTAATTTTCTATTACGACCAACACCTTTATCCCTCAAAATCTTTAAAAGAGGATATCTTGCCATGAGGGCATCCTTGGAGCTCGGTCTTACTTCCATCTTTTCCCTCATAAAGTCCCACATACATAGTAAATATGATAACAGTAGGAATAATTTGGGAATTATTTAAAGAGGACCTCTAACCCCCGAAAAATACCTCCACCAAATATGTTCCCCCTAATCTTCTCCCCAGCCCCTTTATATTTATTACATTTTTATTAAAATTTGTGTGTGCAAACTTTGTTTTAATCGATCCAACCTCTTACCGAATAAGAGGTCGGATCCTCGTACAGGTCCCCTGGCAGTCGGCCATATTCATGAGGGGGCCGGCCGACACGCCCCTCCACGCCCCTCCACGCCCCTGTCAGTTGGGGACCTGTAAGACTAGCCAGCAGCAGTGCATATATTGTGCAATCGCTGCCGGCTCTCTGCGATGCGGCGCACCCACAGCGGCTGCGCGGCGCTTATTCACACTGCTGCCACATATTTCTTTGTGTACAGTTAGATGAGGGTTTCTAGATGTGACCTCAGCTCTACAGGACACCACCTTTTGCTGATCTCTGTTGGTCGGTTTGATAATCGTATCTGGTTCCTGTGGATCCTGGTTTATGGCACAAGCATCCTGGTCTGGTTTAGTGAAAAGCAGAGGAATTTCAAGGAAGGGGCAGCCTCTTTTACTCATAATTTTGATGTTTCCTTATCTTTATCGCCACAACCATGCCAGGAGTTGTAGATCATAACTTGGAGAACGGGTTCTCGTTTTTTTTTTCTTAAAAAGTAAGAAGGTGAAAAGTTACACAATAAATCATAACCTTGGTCAACGCCAAGACTTGGAGATGTATCAGCATCAAAACTGCTACATTATTTTGTCTCTACATTTTCAATGATTTTGTGAAGTTATGTGCAGCAGTAGAGTTGGCAACAAATATGAAAGTTATTCCGAGCTCCTGGAGAAAAAAAGAAAACAATATATCTGCTTCATACCCAAAATTCCAAGTAAAAAAAAAAAAAACCTCTCCTCAGTGATCATAGGCTTTTATGTTCATATTCTATATAGCCATAGGGAATCCCAAGCCTTGATAACTCATTTCCCAGCAGAACAAGGAGATGGTAAGATCTTACATTGATGAGGTCTGGACATCTCGGGGGCACTCCTTGACTTCCGCCCAGACGATAATATTGATTCATTTTCCATTTATCTCTAAAGCAATCTCAAAGTCTAATTCAGTTGTATTAGATGGATGTTTTTTTCCGAGGCAGGAAGTAAATCTCGCATTGAGTGCCCTTAAATGGCGAAATGAATTCATCCTACTGTTTTGTCTGACTGAAGATATTCACCGTAATATCGGCCAGAAAATGCTGTAACAAGAGCTTCCTGCCGGAGAACTTGCAGTCAGCGGGAGTATTGTGTGAATATTGGACAGTGCCACTAGATAAATGTACAGAATATTGGTATTATAATATGAGAAACCCATGAAGAGCATCCCGAAGGTCCAGCAGGAAACAATTTGGCTTGGAGATAACTTTAGAGCCAATCACTTCTACTGGAGTCTATTAAATAAAAGAAGATTCACAAATATCTGATTAGATGTGAACTTGTTCTTTGTAGGTGAAGGGTAAGTCCTCAAATCCCTACTGGATAAAAGTGGAGGATGAACTTCACCTTATGCAGCATAAATGACTACATACAAATGACCTAAGGAGTCACAGAGGTTGAGAAGAGCAACACCGGCCTGACCCCCCATGGGCGGAGTACATCATTATAAGCTACCTTCATCGGCTGCCACACAGACTTGTGATGATGGGTAGAGCAGACACATGACCAAAAAGATAGATATTAGCAGGGGCGTGCAGGGGGGGTGCAGAGGTTGCGATCGCACCTGGGTCTAAGAGATTTAGGGGGCCCTTATGTTGTCACTTTCCCATATGAGAAGATTATTACTATAAACCAAACATTATAGTCGGGGGCCTGGCACAGACTTTGTACTGGGGCTCATCAGCTTCTAGTTACGCCACTGGATATTAAGCAAAAACTCTCTGGTTGTTCTTACAACCTAAATTCATCGTCAGGAGAGAAGATGCCTTCAAAGAAGTCTCTATTCTTCTTACCACAATTAGGAACAATGTACCAATTCTTAATACGTTTACTAGTTCCCGGCTTCTCATGTGAATAGCTATAAGCAAGAATAATCCAAACGTGTGTACCAAACTCCGGAATTAAAAAGTTTTATTATACTCACATAAAATGTAATAAAAACAGCTTATCGAAATATCATATTGCCACAGGGTATAACGCTGTAGCGGTGCCCAAAATCCTGGGTCGGGTGGCTGGGTGGCATTACTCCCTATTCCAACATGCTTTTTAGTCCAGCAGTTTTATTACTTTTTATAGGAGTATAATAAAAAACGTTTTTTTGACACCGATTCCAGAGCATGTCCACACTATGCCAACTTACTTTTAGCTATTTGAATGAACTTCTGGGAAGTAGAATACCGTGTGGTAATGAGGATGGATTTAGAATCTTAGAATGAGAGTATTGTATTGTATACTAATCTGTTAACCCCTTGAGGACAAAAAGGTTAACAGATGTTTTTGCATTTCCATTTTTCACTCCCCACTTGTGAAATTCCATAACTTTTCATTTTTCCACACAGAGCTGTATGTGGGCCTTTTTCTGTGTAACAAATTGTACTTCCTAGTGAGGGTATTTAATATTCCATACCGTGTACTGGGAAGCGGGAAAAAAACTTCAAATGCGGTGAAATTGACAAAAAAACACTTTTGCACCATTTTCTTTTGGTCACTATTTTTACAGATTTCACTGTATGCTCCGATGACACCTCTCCCTTGTTCTCTGGATCAGTATGATCATGGAGATACCAAATATATTTAGGTTTTATTAGGTTTTAGTAGTTTTAAAACATTTTTAATCTTTTGTACAAAACCAAATCTTCATTTTGTCATATTCTGAGGTCAATAATTCTATGTTGGTTTAAGGTGGCTTTTTTGTGGGATGAGATCATGTTTTTATTGCTACCATTTTGGAGACTGCACAAAGATTTGATCACTTTTTATTAAAATTTTTGTGTTTTGTAAAATGAAAAAAAAAGTGGCGATTTGGACATTTTGGCGCTATTTTCTGTTACGGGGTTCACTGCCAGGAACCATTTTTATAACAATTTTTATATTTGATAGATCAGGCATTTTGGAACACAACAACACAAAACATTTTTAGGATTTTATTTGTTTATTTAGTTTTATATCAGTTCTAAGGAAGGGGAGGGAGATTTGAGATTTTACATTTTTATTCATTTTTTATTTTTTTATTTTACTGTCATTTAGAATCCTATGGTGTCTGAAGGTCCCTGCCTGAGATTTTACAGATAGTCTAATATATCTATTAGCCCTATATCTCAGGATAGGAAGATGCCAGAAATGAGTTATAGGTATCATTGGAATTGTTGTCAAAAGCTTTCTACAGCTGTGCTAAAACTATTTCTTGTCAAGTAATAATAATAATAATTCTTTATTTATATAGCGCACACAGATTACGCAGCACTCCACAAAGCATGACAAATCGGTCCCTGTCCCCATGGGGCTCACAATCTAATCAACCTACCAGTATGTTTTTGTAGTGTGGGAGGAAAACGGAGGACCCGGAGGAAACCCACCCAAACATGGAGAGAGCATACAAGTAACTTTATAGTTACTTTTTAACACCCGCAGTCAGTGACAGCACTGATGACTGGTGCTAACAGTGGGTGTTTGCTGCATTTTGCAGCTGGTTGAAAGCGGGGATGGGAGGTGGTCCAGGACAACGAGAATGTTGCAGGAGGTAAGGATAAGTTTTCTGCAACTTTTGACCCTGGGGTTTTTAACCCTGTATATACATACACAAACGACAAAAGCAAAACAACCACCACAACATAAACAATTGCCATAGTCTCCCCTATAGCACACTACACAATTATATATAAGGAAAATATATTTTGGTGTCTGTGACATTTCGGTCGCCTTATAGACACGTAAGGTCAATTAGTTAGTGTTTTTCACTCCCTGAAAGCTTGGGTTCCAAAAGGGACAAGGAGTAAGAAAGAGTTGTCCACACCTCCGTTATGATACATTCCCACAGCCCTGAATGGCCGACAGCTCCCTTTCACTGGCCTCAATGAAACAGAGCCCTATCAATCACAGTAGTTTCTGCCACCTGCTCTTGTTAGATGTAAGCCCGGTCTCTATCAGGATTATGTCAGGCCAGAAGCCAGCCCAGGTAGCGTATATATAACTGAGAACGGATGTGGGGATACATGTTTCGAGATAAAAGAACAACACAGGTTGAATGTATATATTTAAATACCATCAGGGTCCACAAGACAAAAAAACACACAGGGGAACACATGTACAGTTGACAGAGAGTGTTAAATTACAAGCAGAGTACAATATAAGTAATCCAATTAAAAGTCAATTACCTTGTGCTGCATCAATGGTGATAAGATGGCCAGAACTTTTTGATTCTTCCTTACTTTTTGATGTGATCTTGTGTTGTAATAATCCCCCAGGACTAAAACTATAGCCAAGGAGTTGATTTGCTTTTATGGTTGGTGTAGACACACCTCTTCCACCCCTAGGTGGGTTTCGGAACACATCCTACTTGGACCAGATCCAGGGCCAGGGGTGAATTTTAACTTCTCAATGGGAGGTCATAGGACTACTGTTCCAGTGTCATCACACCCATATAGATCTCCTGTGTCTTTTGAGACCAAACATGACCCACCTACTATGCTCCAATCCATGACCCCAGAATTGACTTCCTCACTATCACAACCCCAAAAACTCATTTGATATCTGGCTGGGATGACCTATAATTCCATAACTGGTACATGAAGTCATTGTGCATATAACCTTGGTACTTCTCTGTGCAGATACATCTGCTCAAAGAGTGAATTGACTCGCACCTTCCATGGACGTAATTTGGCTTGCATTTAGGATAAGGTTGGGGGATATTCGAAAAGATACATGAAAAGACCTGACATGTGTCCTCCCATGCTGTCTACTTTTATATATTCATCAGAGGCCCCCTTTAGTGGATACTAGGGGACAGCACTCTTTTGTTTCCCCTTGTGCCCACCCGCTACCTCTCGAGGCTTGAATGACCCCCAACTTCCCACCATATCAATCTCCTGGCTCCTGTGCTATTACACCTATAGGGAGTCATGACATGTTGATGGTTGGGGTATGGTCCCAGGGGTCCATGTGATGGACTGGCAATGGACTCCTCCTGGGCTGGTTGCTGAGCTACTACTGGAAGGCCGGTGGGGCCTTCCGGTAGTCGCCGGATGGCTGGGCTGGTTGGTCTGTTAGAAGCTGATGGCAAACCTCCACAACACCAATGGATTCCCCTGCCCTGACCATACAGGGTACCATCAGTCGTTCCCTGGGTTACACCTCTAATGAAACCTGCTGGAGTCCTGAAATGTGCCACCCACATGTGCCATTGCTGTATACTTCTATATATCCCTCACAATGTCAATTTGCAAATAAAAGAAAATAAGCCCTAAAATATATTTTTAGATTTTATAAAATTTACCTCAAATAAAAAAAATAAAAAATTGCGGATGATCAAATAAAAAATATTATGCAAACATTTTTTTGGGGGAAGCCAAGTCAGCAAAATCGATAAAATGTTGCCCTTTTTTCCGGCTTAGTCATGAAAGAAGTTAAGAGACCTGTGTTTACTTGTTGTGAATATATAACATGTTAAAACACATTACAATGAGATATAGAGGCTACAGACTGTGGGTCACTCTGCTTCATCTAGATTCTGCAAAAATAGAAGCACCTAGGACAGCTGACAGAAAGAAAGAGGTCGAGCCCGAAGCGTCTGGTGGTAACAGAATCTAAAAGTACAATTCTTGTCATGCTACAGCGGCTTACAGATTTACCTTCTGAGAACACCATGCGCAGTGTGGTCCTAACTTCAGGCATTCTTCACAAGTCATTGTACTTTTCAGCGAACAAGCGCCTAAGAGAGAGGAGAGGGACTAATAAACGTGAGATGAAGAAACCACAGCAATAGTAGTTGAAAGCCAACTGAGAACATTTCCGAAGATGCGGGATGAATTTTATACTTTGAATTAACACTGAAGAGGCCAGGACCAGATCCTTGGCAAGCAGGGGGCTCGGGAGGAGGAGGTGGGAGGGGTGAGCGCTCTTCACCCCTCCATCCTCCATTGGCAGACGAGCGGCTGCTTGTCGGATGCCCGACTCTGCGACAGCACAGTGACACACCGGGAGCTATAGAAGTCTATGGGGGCCGTGATCTGGACGCAGATCATGCAACCAGCTCACCAATAACGGCCACCTGAATGAGCCCTTAGGAAAACAGACACATTGTGATATGCCTAGTGCATGGCTAAGGGGCGTTACATGACCAAATCACAGGCAACAGCCATGACCACCACCACAGCAAATCATAGGCCACCACCGTGACGACATCCACAGCCAATCATAAGCCACAGCCGTGACCACCACCACAGCAAATCACATGCCACAGCCGTGACGACTTCCACAGCAAATCACCGGCCACAGCCGTGACGACTTCCGCAGCAAATCACAGAGCCCAGCCGTGACCACCACCACAGCAAATCACAGGCCACAGCCGTGACGACTTCCACAGCAAATCACAGGCCACAGCCATGACCACCACCACAGCAAATCATAGGCCACCGCCGTGACGACTTCCACAGCCAAACATAAGCCACAGCCGTGACCACCACCACAGCAAATTACAGGCCACAGCAGTGACCACCACCACAGCAAATCACAGGCCACAGCCGTGACGACTTCCGCAGCAAATCACAGAGCCCAGCCGTGACCACCACCACAGCAAATCACAGGCCGCAGCCATGACCACCACGCAAATGACCAGTCCCTGATTGGCTTATTTGTATCAAATTTCATGGAGGGAGAACAGTATATGGCAAAGTATTCCTGGTTTCCCTGACCACATAGTATCATAGTAGATAACCCCAGAAAGGTGGGGACTGAGAGCTGAGGAGTGAGGAGCACAGACAAGTCTAGTGTTGTTATTTGACATGCAGCATATTGGAGGGAATGAAGAAATTACTTTTCATACCCGACCTGAGGGGACTGGTAATTTAGTAGGGAAAAAACAGGCGATGGGTTCTCATTAAGTGATAAACGACCTTGTCATCACAATCAACCAATAAGAAACTTATTATACTTTATTATACCCTGGATAGATGAAAGGCCGCCGCTTTTTTATGTACAATATTTTTCATATCTTTATTACAGAGTTATTCATTAGCCATGATTTCTATACTCCACACTCACTGCTCATGGATTACTAATGTTTCTCCAGTCCCTTAGTCCCTGCCACACACA
Organism: Engystomops pustulosus; assembly: GCF_040894005.1. Classification (NCBI taxonomy): domain Eukaryota; kingdom Metazoa; phylum Chordata; class Amphibia; order Anura; family Leptodactylidae; genus Engystomops; species Engystomops pustulosus. The sequence continues at coordinate 97,801,348 of NC_092418.1, read as the reverse complement.
TTTATTGATGTGTTGAGAATTTATCTGCTCTACATGAAAACAAATTGTAGTTCCGGGTTGGTCTGCAACTTCCTAATCTCTGCCTATTATTTATTTTCTACTTATCAAAGATGGAACTTCCTGTTCAGTGCAAATATTCTCCCTACAAAATACAATACAAAGGCTGTAACACAGGGCGATGTAAGTGGGGTTGGCCTCTACTGTATCTCCGCTTGTCTAGGATTTCATACAGAAACAAGTAAAGAAACAATGTTTTATGACAGATTCCGAACAAATAGCTCCATACATACTGCACCCAATATACATTGTACTACTACACCATATAGTGGCCTCTAGGTGCATGATTCATTACCTGCATCATGTGCTACTCCCGCACTGAAAAACAACAAGTTTGTGTTTTCCTGCTCCTATCAGACGTGCAGACATGCATGAGTCCCCGAGAGACTATTACACTGAGCAATGGTACTGTGCTATGCTACATTATAGAAACACCAGTCATTATATAGACACCACAATGGCCATCATGTGATCAAATATTATTAGGGCACTGTACGACACTATTATTCATCAACTGTGTAAAACTTTTCTACAATCACTGCGTTGTACTATTTATTTCAATCATTGTATGGCACTATTACCAGTATATGTTTGTTATACACTTTATGGTGTTATTATTCAGCTAGTGTTTGGCATTTTTATAAGGTCACTATTATTTGGGGACAGTGTGGTTTTTTGATGAGATCACTATTATTTGGAGATCGTATGGGACTATTTTAACATCACTTTTAATTGGGGACTGTATGGCGCTATTATAGGATCACTATTATTTGGGGACTGTATGGCACTAGTATAACATCACTATTATTTGGGGACTGTATGGCACTAGTATAACATCACTATTATTTGGGGACTCTATGGCACTAGTATAACATCACTATTATTTGGGGACTGTATGGCACTAGTATAACATCACTATTATTTGGGGACTGTATGGCACTATTATAACATCACTATTATTTGGGGACTGTATGGCACTAGTATAACATCACTATTATTTGGGGACTGTATGGCACTAGTATAACATCACTATTATTTGGGGACTGTGTGACACTATTATAACATCACTATTATTTGGAGACTGTATGGCTCTATCATGGGAACATATTATTTGGGATTGTGTGGCCCTATTATAACATCACTAGTATTTGGGGACTCTATGACACTATTATAACATCACTTATTTGGGGACTCGATGGCACTATTATTACATCACTAGTATTTGGGGACTCTCTGACACTATTATAACATCACTAGTATTTGAGGACTCTATGGCACTATTATAACATCACTAGTATTTGGCACTCTATGGCACTATTATAACATCACTAGAATTTGGGGACTCTATGGCACTATTATAACATCACTAGTATTTGGGACTCCATGGCACTATTATAACATCACTAGTATTTGGGACTATATGGCAGTATTATAACATCACTAATATTTGAGGACTGTATGGTTATGGTAAATTACCTTATATACAGAAAATATAGTTGCCATTAAAAACATAAACAGTACATGGGTATTTTGGACCCTGTAGGGCACTGTAGTTTGCTATGATTTAAAAACGTATTATGCTGTTACTTACTCAGTGTATGTCTCTATTACATTCCTTGCCTGGCGCTATTATTTAACAATCGTATGACACTATTATTTAAATACTGTATGGCACCTTTATTTAACTACTCTAGTATTATATAACATGCATATTTAGCAGCACAAGGTTAGCACTGTATTCCACACTTTTGTGTACTTTGTATACACTTTTATTACTTGGATATCATGTAAGTACTGTATTTCGGAGCTGTTCAGTGCTGTTGCTTTTTTCCTTCATGCTGATGACTGTATTTGATATGTTTCAATTCTGTGAATATACACAGCATAACAATGTACTGCCGTATTACATGCAGGTTATATTGTCTTGAGTAGGTAAAAAAGTCTCTTAGTTTGCTAAGTTTTTAAAGAGTAGTTTTCCAACACACCCCATTATGTTATTTATTATTGCCTTGCGCAAAAACATTATAGCATGAATATCTATTTTAGCAAATTCCCCCTGCATTCTAGAATGTCAGGTCCTTCACATTCTCTAGTTACATTCCTAGAAGTGGGACCGCAAAGGGACAGTCCCATACAAACTTCTTATTAGTAATGGTGATTATGATGTCAAGAATAGAGATAGTCTGGGAGCAGATGTAGCAGAGCTGAATGAGTTGATCCATTCAAGAGAACTTCATTCCTATGTAAGAACACAGGAAACATATGCTGAACTTTGTAGCACATGACCCGCTCAGCTCTGCTGCATCGGTACCTGACACTATAACACTACAGCACATCACTCTAATCATTATCCCCCCCCCCCCCCCAGGTCTTACCTTGTACATGAGTTTTTCCATGCAGAAAGAAAGCTAAGAGCCAAATCAATTCAATCCCCATTCGTTTTTTTTTAACTTCAGGCTGGGAAAATATATGGAGAGATAAGAAAGAGATATAAGATGTCAATGGTCTTTAGAATATTCTTGTAGTATCTATTGGATTCTATTACTTACATTCCTTGTATCAGGAAATAAACGTCCCTTAAGCAGACAGGTTGGCGGAGCTAAGAATGTGGGTTTACAGGGAATGAAACTTTCTAAACAGGTACAAACACCTTTCAACCTGGACGTAACCACTTCCTCGTTTTCCTTATAAGGATCCAGGTACGCTACCTAAAGAAGGTGGGGACACTCGGCCAGGTAAAAGGACACTTCTCACGGTCCTAAAGACTACATGTGTTTCCTCAACCTGCCTCTTGGCACAGTCTTAAGACTCCGGCTCACATTTCAATCAGCACAGTCAAAACTTTTGTTCTTACACCACTTTCATCCGCACAATCCCGGTAGGAATGCAGAATTTTTTTTTTTTGGTGCTTTTCACTTGACGAGGATTTCAAGAGACGAAGGGTTAAACATTAAGCTCGCCTTGCAGACTGAACCCTAACCCAAGATGTTGAAGGATATTATTTTTTTTTCCCCCCCTTACCAAGCCCTGAGCAGCGATGCACATGAATCTATTATGATTGCTTCCGTGCCTGCCAGATTTAATAAGCCCAAACATGTGATGCAGATCAATTTAATTCTCTGCAAGATGGCTCTATGGCGCAGGAGCCGGGCGAGAATATGTGTATAAACAGATACGCCAAAGAAGATTAGGGGGATATTTACTGTTTTCCTTTATCCAGCGGATGTGCCAGGTATAGATGGCGCTCTAATTTGGAGATGGCGTCATGCCCGTTGTTAATACGATCTCTGTACGCTGCCCAAATACACAGGGATCCGCTTGATACCAAGCACATGAGATACTGCGAGTTACTGAGAGTCTACGCCTCACCCTGCCCGGGCACAGCCACATTTCATCCAGACCAATGAGTTGTATAATAACAGAGACCTTGGTTCATGTTTACACGGCGCATAATAATGAAACAACCACAAGTCTGATACATATACAGTGTATCTCAATGAAGCTGCATGTAAATGATACAGTGTGTAAGGCTTAGCTGATAAAGAAGTTACCATTATCATTCCGTCAGCCTTCATCAGGGCTGTGAACATGATACTGCTGTCAATGGACCAGAAAATTAGGGCCAAAACTTACCTGTGAGCTGCCACCCACCACCCACTCACTTCTTACCTGTTGCTATATATGTGGTAATGCTTAAAGAGACACTGTCACCACTTTTTACTCCATTAAACTACTAGCCTCCTCAAAACCCTTTTCGGTGGTAAAAACTTATCTGGTGGCAATTAAATGCCAGAGGCACATGGAGCCCATACCCCCACCCCCTGATGTCATCAGTAGAGGAGCACCAATCCTTCTCAATGACAGCCTGGTGTCCATGTGACATTGTCACATGTGAGATTGACCAATACAGATCTGCAGTATTTTTTCCATACATACAGCTGTATTGCAATATGTGGTATGAGCGATCAGATCCCCTAGGGTTCAGGTACACTAGGGGGCCTAAAAAACATTAAAAAAAAAGACTTAAATAAAATAGAAATAAAAAAGAAATAAAAATAAACAAAGAAAATCATAAACATGTTAGGTATAAATGTCAGCAGTGTATGGGTGCACCTATCTTGGCAATGATTGCTGCCCCAGTGACATCATCATGGATTGAGGGGTGTGAAGATCCATCTCCACGACAGCCCGGAGTCTATGTGAGACTGTCAATTTGATAGATCTGTAACAGCCTGTCTATAGCAGACCTATACATATCTGCAGTGTTTTTACCATATACTGCAATACAGCTGTATTGCAATATATGGTATGAGCAATCAGATCCCCTAGAGTTGCGATAACCTAGGAGGCCTAAAAACACTAAAAAAAAGGAACATAAAAATAAATAAATAAGAGTGAAAATCATTAAATTTCCATAGATCAAAAATAAAAATAAACACATAAAATCATACACATGTTAGGCATAAATGTCAGCAGTGCATGGGCACCCCTATCTTAGCTAATGACTGTTTCCCCCATGGTGTCATCGAGGGGTGATGGGTGCAGCGAACCGTCTCCATGTCAGCCCAGAGTCTAATTGAAACATTTAGACTCATCTGTCTATGGCAGACAGAGAAAGATCTGCAGTATTTTTACCATATACTACACTACAGCTGCATTGCAGTATGTAGAATGAGCGATCCGATTCCCTAGGGGGCCAAATAAACAGTAAAAAGAAAACAAAAAATAAATAAATAATAGTTAAAATCACTCCCTTTCCCCAGACCAAAAATACAGATAAACAAAGAAAATCCTATTCTGCATTTCCGCGTCCATCAGTCTAGCAAAATATAAAAGCAATATTCCCGGCGGTTAACACCTAAATGGTAAAAACACCCTAGTCCCAAAAATGGTAGCAATGAAAACATCAGTTCATCCTGCAAGAAATGACACCTTACACAGGAACATACATCAAAGTATTAAAGAGTTTTTAGTGGCAGAATATGGAAAAACTAAGATTTTTATTCTGTACAAAAAGTTTACATTTTTAAAAATCTATTAAAACAGGCTTAGGTACCAGGAGAGCAGTGGCTCCAGGGCCCAGGAACTTTTTGGGACCGAATGAGGAGCTTTCAGCTCTGTCTGTGTCCCTAGGACACTGAGTTGTATGCAGGGACTAGTGCTGCTCTGCTCTGCTCTCTATGGTAATACATGTGTGTTCCGGCTCCCAACACAAATGTATTGTTTTCCTTTCAGGACCTGTGAAATGAAATTTTTTATAGGTAATGTTCATGACAGGATGATGGGAGGGAGCTGGATGAATGTGGAGGAGAGACTAACATAGGCACACACAGGCTGCAGCTGCCCCTCACCCCTGGGACTCTTCATGCACTCCTGGCAGGGAGCCAGGTAATGTTAAATAAAGTTTTATAAAGTACAGAAATGATTCAGAAGAGCATTAAAATCAGCATAGAAACCTGTCACCAGCGGAAAAGGACAAGTGACAGGTGTGCTCCAGTAGGGGGCCAGAATCTCTTGATAAATTTGGTGTGCCTTGCTGATCTCACAATATAAACCTTTTCTGTTATCTTATGCTCCTTACACCAAATTCTTTTATTTTTACCGAACCCTGGTTCAATCCATAAAAATAAAGTGGGGTCATGTCCCATCTCTTCTCATAACTATAGTATTTCTGGTCTATTATTTACCCTTTCCGTCAATCTTCCAGTCTAGAGGGACTACAGTGTATTTTATCCTGTGATTGGATACTATTTGTCAATCCTCACAATGTTATTCTCCATTTTGATCTCTTTTTACTTTAAAGACAGCTTGGAGAAAGGAACTCGCTGTAACTTTGATTAACCCATTGAAACAAGTATGTTCTCACTTGAGATGACCATTCACTTTTTTGTCAGCTGATAAACAGTAAATGATCTGAGATGAAACAGACTGTCACGTTGTGAGGCCTTTTAGGCTGATGGTAATGATATAAAGATGAAAGGCTAATGGTTTTCTGTAGCATGTGGGATGAGATACAGTTACCTTTCTCTGTTTCTCACAAGAAAGACATCGCTAGAAAGTCAGCGCTCATGCAAGGGAACACAAGACACAGATTGTTTTATTAAAAGTCCCTAAAGAATTATGTGCACAATTTTACAATGTATCGGTTTAAATACAGGGTGTAACAAAAAGGTGGGGTCGGTTGAATACCTCGCGAAATATACATTGGATCAAAAAGCTAAAGATATATGTGTGAAATATTTTACAAAAATGTATTCAATGGTACCAAAATCGGACCACTTATTCCACCCTCTGGGGGTGGGGCTGGGGGCAACTATGAAAATCTTAAATGGCAACCCAATGTTCATTGACAAATGTAATCGCCGAAAATCAAACAAGTTGTTCAAAAATGGGGATATCTCGAGAAATACACATCGGATTGAAAAAAAAAAATTTGAAAACTTAAAAATCTATCCAATGATAGCAAAGTTGAACCTGAGTTCCCCCCTATTCCTAGTGGGGAAAGAAACTACATTGAGTGCAACCCAATAACAACAACGTGGACATACAAGTAATTTTATGTTCTTTTTGGGGGCTGGTGTATGTGAGTCCCCACCTCTCACACATTGGGGGCTTGTGTAATGTTAGTCTCCGCCTCTCACACATCTGGGTCTGGTGTAATGTGAGTCTCCGCCTCTCACACATCGGGGGCTGGTGTAATGTCAGTCCCCACCTCTCACACATCAGGGGCTGGTGTTATATGAGTCTCCGCCCCTCACACATCAGGGGGTGGTGTAATGTCAGTCCCCACCTCTCACACATCGGGGGCTGGTGTAATGTCAGTCCCCACCTCTCACACATCGGGGGCTGGTGTAATGTGAGTCTTCGCCTCTCACACATCGGGGCTAGTGTAATGTGAGTCCCCACCTCTCACACATTGGGGGCTGGTGTAATGTCAGTCCCCATCTCTCACACATCAGGGGCTGCTGTAATGTCAGTCCCCACCTCTCACACATCGGGGGCTGGTGTTATGTGAGTCTCCGCCCCTCACACATCAGGGGGTGGTGTAATGTGAGTCTTCGCCTCTCACACATCGGGGGCTAGTGTAATGTGAGTCCCCACCTCTCACACATCAGGGGCTGGTGTAATGTCAGTCCCCATCTCTCACACATCGGGGGCTGTTGTAATGTGAGTCCCCACCTCTCACACATCGGGGGCTGGTGTAATGTCAGTCCCCACCTCTCACACATCGGGGGCTGGTGTAATGTGAGTCCTCACCTCTCACACATCGGGGGCTGGTGTAATGTCAGTCCCCACCTCTCACACATCGGGGGCTGGTGTAATGTGAGTCCCCGCCTCTCACACATCGGGGGCTGGTGTACTGTGAGTCCCGCCTCTCACACATTGGGTGCTGGTGTAATGTCAGTCCCCATCTCTCACACATCAGGGGCTGGTGTAATGTGAGTCCCTGCCTCTCACACATCGGGGGCTGGTGTAATGTCAGTCCCCACCTCTCACACATCGGGGGCTGGTGTAATGTCAGTCCCCACCTCTCACACATCGGGGGCTGGTGTAATGTCAGTCCCCACCTCTCACACATCGGGGGCTGGTGTAATGTGAGTACCTGCCTCTCACACATCGGGGGCTGGTGTAATGTCAGTCATCACGTCTCACACATCAGGGGCTGGTGTAATGTCAGTCGCCACCTCTCACACATCAGGGGCTGGTGTTATGTGAGTCTCCGCCCCTCACACATCAGGGGGTGGTGTAATGTGAGTCTTCGCCTCTCACACATTGGGGGCTAGTGTAATGTGAGTCCCCACCTCTCACACATCGGGGGCTGGTGTAATGTCAGTCCCCATCTCTCACACATCGGGGGCTGGTGTAATGTCAGTCCCCACCTCTCACACATCGGGGGCTGGTGTAATGTCAGTCCCCGCCTCTCACACATCGGGGGCTGGTGTAATGTGAGTCTCCGCCTCTCACACATTGGGTGCGGGTGTAATGTCAGTCTCCACCTCTCACACATTGGGTGCGGGTGTAATGTCAGTCCCCACCTCTCACACATTGGGCGCTGGTGTAATGTCAGTCCCCACCTCTCACACATCGGGGGCTGGTGTAATGTCAGTCCCCGCCTCTCACACATCGGGGGCTGGTGTAATGTGAGTCTCCGCCTCTCACACATTGGGTGCGGGTGTAATGTCAGTCCCCACCTCTCACACATTGGGCGCTGGTATAATGTGAGTCCCCACCTCTCACACATCGGGGGCTGGTGTAATGTGAGTCTCAGCCTCTCACACATCGGGGGCTGGTGTTATGTGAGTCTCTGCTTCTCACACATCGGGGGCTGGTGTAATGTCAGTCCCCACCTCTCACACATCGGGGGCTGGTGTAATGTGAGTCCCCACCTCTCACACATCGGGGGCTGGTGTAATGTCAGTCCCCGCCTCTCACACATCGGGGGCTGGTGTAATGTGAGTCTCCGCCTCTCACACATTGGGTGCTGGTGTAATGTCAGTCCCCACCTCTCACACATCGGGGACTGGTGTAATGTGAGTACCCGCCTCTCACACATCGGGGGTGTTATAATGTGGGTCTCCGCCTCTCACACATCGGGGGCTGGTGTAATGTCAGTCCCCACCTGTCACACATTGGGGCTGGTGTTATGTGAGTCTCTGCTTTCACACATTGGGCGCTGGTATAATGTGAGTCTCAGCCTCTCACACATCGGGTGCTGGTGTTATGTGAGTCTCTGCTTCTCACACATCGGGGGCTGGTGTAATGTGAGTCCCCGCCTCTCACACATTGGGCGCTGGTGTAATGTGAGTACCCGCCTCTCACACATCGGGGGCTAGTGTAATGTGAGTCTCCACCTCTCACACATCGGGGGCTGGTGTAATGTCAGTCCCCACCTCTCACACATCGGGGGCTGGTGTAATGTCAGTCCCCACCTCTCATACATCGGGGGGCTAGTGTAATGTGAGTACCCGCCTCTCACACATCGGGGGTGGTATAATGTGGGTCTCTGCCTCTCACACATCGGGGGCTGGTGTAATGTCAGTCCCCACCTGTCACACATCGGGGGCTGGTGTTATGTGAGTCTCTGCTTCTCACACATCGGGGGCTGGTGTAATGTGAGTCCCCGCCTCTCACACATTGGGCGCTGGTATAATGTGAGTCTCAGCCTCTCACACATCGGGGGCTGTTGTAATGTGAGACTCTGCTTCTCACACATCGGGGGCTGGTGTAATGTGAGTTCCCGTCTCTCACACATCGGGGCTGGTGTAATGTGAGTCCCCACCTCTCACACATCGGGGGCTGGTGTAATGTGAGTCCCCACCTCTCACACATCGGGGGCTGGTGTAATGTCAGTCCCCGCCTCTCACACATCAGGGGCTGGTGTAATGTGAGTCTCCGCCTCTCACACATTGGGTGCTGGTGTAATGTCAGTCCCCACCTCTCACACATCGGGGACTGGTGTAATGTGAGTACCCGCCTCTCACACATCGGGGGTGTTATAATGTGGGTCTCTGCCTCTCACACATCGGGGGCTGGTGTAATGTCAGTCCCCACCTGTCACACATCGGGGCTGGTGTTATGTGAGTCTCTGCTTTCACACATTGGGCGCTGGTATAATGTGGGTCTCAGACTCTCACACATCGGGGGCTGGTGTAATGTGAGTCTCAGCCTCTCACACATCGGGGGCTGGTGTTATGTGAGTCTCTGCTTCTCACACATCGGGGGCTGGTGTAATGTGAGTACCCGCCTCTCACACATCGGGGGCTAGTGTAATGTGAGTCTCCACCTCTCACACATCGGGGGCTGGTGTAATGTCAGTCCCCACCTCTCACACATCAGGGGCTGGTGTAATGTCAGTCCCCACCTGTCACACATCGGGGGCTGGTGTAATGTCAGTCCCCACCTGTCACACATCGGGGGCTGGTGTTATGTGAGTCTCTGCTTCTCACACATCGGGGGCTGGTGTAATGTGAGTCCCCGCCTCTCACACATTGGGCGCTGGTATAATGTGAGTCTCAGCCTCTCACACATCGGGGGCTGGTGTTATGTGAGTCTCTGCTTTCACACATTGGGCGCTGGTATAATGTGAGTCTCAGCCTCTCACACATCGGGTGCTGGTGTTATGTGAGTCTCTGCTTCTCACACATCGGGGGCTGGTGTAATGTGAGTCCCCGCCTCTCACACATTGGGCGCTGGTGTAATGTGAGTACCCGCCTCTCACACATCGGGGGCTAGTGTAATGTGAGTCTCCACCTCTCACACATCGGGGGCTGGTGTAATGTCAGTCCCCACCTCTCACACATCGGGGGCTGGTGTAATGTCAGTCCCCACCTCTCATACATCGGGGGGCTGGTGTAATGTGAGTACCCGCTTCTCACACATCGGGGGTGGTATAATGTGGGTCTCTGCCTCTCACACATCGGGGGCTGGTGTAATGTCAGTCCCCACCTGTCACACATCGGGGGCTGGTGTTATGTGAGTCTCTGCTTCTCACACATCGGGGGCTGGTGTAATGTGAGTCCCCGCCTCTCACACATTGGGCGCTGGTATAATGTGAGTCTCAGCCTCTCACACATCGGGGGCTGTTGTAATGTGAGACTCTGCTTCTCACACATCGGGGGCTGGTGTAATGTGAGTTCCCGTCTCTCACACATCGGGGCTGGTGTAATGTGAGTCCCCACCTCTCACACATCGGGGGCTGGTGTAATGTGAGTCCCCACCTCTCACACATCGGGGGCTGGTGTAATGTCAGTCCCCGCCTCTCACACATCGGGGGCTGGTGTAATGTGAGTCTCCGCCTCTCACACATTGGGTGCTGGTGTAATGTCAGTCCCCACCTCTCACACATCGGGGACTGGTGTAATGTGAGTACCCGCCTCTCACACATCGGGGGTGTTATAATGTGGGTCTCTGCCTCTCACACATCGGGGGCTGGTGTAATGTCAGTCCCCACCTGTCACACATTGGGGCTGGTGTTATGTGAGTCTCTGCTTTCACACATTGGGCGCTGGTATAATGTGGGTCTCAGACTCTCACACATCGGGGGCTGGTGTAATGTGAGTCTCAGCCTCTCACACATCGGGGGCTGGTGTTATGTGAGTCTCTGCTTCTCACACATCGGGGGCTGGTGTAATGTGAGTACCCGCCTCTCACACATCGGGGGCTAGTGTAATGTGAGTCTCCACCTCTCACACATCGGGGGCTGGTGTAATGTCAGTCCCCACCTCTCACACATCAGGGGCTGGTGTAATGTCAGTCCCCACCTGTCACACATCGGGGGCTGGTGTAATGTCAGTCCCCACCTGTCACACATCGGGGGCTGGTGTTATGTGAGTCTCTGCTTCTCACACATCAGGGGCTGGTGTAATGTGAGTCCCCGCCTCTCACACATTGGGCGCTGGTATAATGTGAGTCTCAGCCTCTCACACATCGGGGGCTGGTGTAATGTGAGTTCCCGTCTCTCACACATCGGGGCTGGTGTAATGTGAGTCCCCGCCTCTCACACATCGGGGGCTGGTGTAATGTGAGTCCCTGCTTCTCACACATCGGGGCCTGGTGTATTGTGAGTCTCTGCTTCTCACACATCGGGGGCTGGTGTAATGTCAGTCCCCACCTCTCACACATTGGGCGCTGGTATAATGTGAGTCTCAGCCTCTCACACATCGGAGGTGGCGTAATGATCTCTCAGATCATAAACTCTGAAGATGGAGATTTTTTTGGTTTCCTACAAATTTTTCAAATATCGAATGCTCTACATTATTTGCACAAATTTGGTATCATTGGACAGCTTTTCAGAAAATATTGTATATGTCTATTTTCAGACTTTGGATCTGATGTGTATTTAACAAAATATCCTCTTTTTCGACATTTTAGCACACATTTAGATTTCACAAACATTGCTAAATTTGCATTATAAAACCCTTTTTATTAAAATTGTTAATTCTCTGTGCAACCTATCGAGCTATGGACAGAATTAATCTCCTCCCCCTCTGGCAGCCAACAACATAGTCCTACTTTACCTCAGTTATACTGCTAAGTACATGGGAGATTAAATACATAGGGTACACAGCTCTCCTGCAAAGTACTGGATTGCTGATGAGTTTAATAGATGAATTTATAAATTAATTAATTAAAATTATACAATACATTAGAATAAATGTAATTAATTAATAAACATAGGTTTTTCACATCCACAGAATATGAGAATATGATAGGGTTAGATACATGGTGTGTGCACATCACATACTGCATCTGACTGGTGGCTGCATGTCGTATGAGGCGATATACAACGCAGATAAGGTGAGAACATGGCGGTGTTTATAGACGAGAGGAGACACTGATAGATGAGATGGTCTTGTTCATTTTACATAATACGCTGCGTCACGGTTCAGGTAAAAAGCTTGAATGAGACTTCAATGGAAATAAAAATATTTAATTTCCCTCCTCAGTAGTGTGAGAACAGAAGAGGGAGCAGATCTGATCAGATCTAGATAATGGGGAGAGTAGAAAGGTAATATGATCACACACCTGGGACCCAATGCAAAACCTGTATCAATGTCCCAAATTTGCCTGTGACTGCAACCCCTGCGCCCCCTATAGTGATCCCACTGTGAAAAATCCTTACAAGCATCCTATTTTATTCCACATTTCCCCAAAAGCAGGTAACAAGCTGGACATTGGTAGCTTGTTCTGGGGTATTTCCATAGGCGGGACTAACAACTCAAAAAAAGAAGCTGGAAAGGTAGTTATGGAGGTTATACTGTTCTCTTCCGCTGCCACCAGTGGGCGCTAACAACATGCAAATTTATGGCTATGCTATTGTACTTAACACAATTTTTTCTTATCTGTATTCAAGGGGCTCCCCCTAGTGGTGGCTGCAGAAAGAAAGAAGTTAGTATTGAATTTTGTTCAGTGCTCCAAATGGGCTTCTTTAACCGTGATATTATAGTTTATTCTTTTAACTCAAAGAAATCTATGGGATTTACATGACATATGGATATAACCATACAAACTATTTAACCATTCATTAATTCACTGTTCACTTGCCTGATTTTCTCCTTAATCCACTGTGCCACCTAACCAGATGGGTTTTGGTTACTTCCAGGGATGTAGTCTGATCCCTTGTACAGGGAATGGGACTTCGCAGTGTTGGAGCCTCCGCTAGCCCCTGGCCAATTTACATTTGTATATTTGATCAGTACATGGATGTTTTTTACCTTCTTACATAAATATGTGTAGATTGATCTGTTCCTTACTACTTATATGAAATGAATGATTGAAGATTGCAGTATACCGCCTGTTATTGTGCTTTATATACTATAGGGAACACCCAAATGAGTTCTCTGCTCCAACTCATAAAAACGGCATAATATTGAGTAATCCCTATGAGAACAAAGCAATGATTACACACTAGAACATAATATGATGCGGGATGAAAGCCACTATTTGCATCCATGAGCTGTTCATTTGGCTGAGCTGTTATGTGGAAGTAATAATGAATAGTCTCTATACCAGGGAACATAGGGGAACCATTACACATACATATTACTTTTACTTATTATATTTTCTATTAGGACCAGTGGTGTCCATCAGCATCCACAACACAAGTCTTACCAAGGGCCAAAGTAAAATGTGGCTATCCCGAGATACATGTAGTACTGATAGTTCAACCATTTGGATCCCTATCCATTGACTGAACATTGGTCTGAAGGTTTCCTTGGACCCAGGCAGATCCACAGAAGTCAATGAAGTGTAAGACGGTGCTTCATTCACAGGAGGACTTTAAGTCAAGTGATCTGTAGCCTATCCACTATCCTGTGAATAGGGAATAAGATACTTTAGGAGGAAACCCGTTTACGGAAGCCAAATTTGGATACTGTACATTTCTTGTATACAGTGAAGTACTATTATGCAAGCTGTACGTGGTAGTAATATTGTGGCCCGATATGATAAAATAGTAATATATTACGTTCATCCATTTCAGTACAGACCCAATAATTCAATGCTTATCCAAACCCATGAGATAGAAGCCAAACTCATCTCATTGTAGATTACAGGAAATTTACCATTAAAATCCATCATGATAAACCAGGGACATTACTCATAGACCCAGGCACCGTGACTGTGGTAATCTTCTTATATGTGTTATGCGTGGCTTCCTTCTAAAATCATCTTTTAAAATAATGCTGTCAGAAAGGCTCTGGGTTGTGTTACCTGAGCTACTCTGTGTTGCGGATTGTCTCACCCCCACACCCCCTGCTCTCTCAACACTTCCCCCCTCTCTCTTCTTTTGTAAAAACTTTTGCAGCTCAATTTTACCCACTAACTTAGTTATGTCCCATGTATTTTTCCTCCTTCTGTTGATAGCAATTATTCAGAATTTTTTTTAAATACAGCAATAAGGGTTGCTTAACTCAATAAGTTGTTTTACTCATTTCTTACTATGTGATCAGTTACAAATATTATTTTGTTGGATTGCCCCTCAGAAGGAAATAAGTTTCCATTATGTTGATTTCTCTTCATGGTTCATTTCATCTGTAGTTTGTGTGGAGATGTAAAAATGCAGAGATTAAGTCGGAATATAACTAACTGGATAACTTGCAACTGCAAGAACGTGAATGTTATTACATTACCTTCCTTGCAGAATTACATGTACCCCCTGTTCTCAGGATAGGGCATAAATGTCTCATCACAGGGGATCTACTGATCAGTACAACGAGGGACAGAGTAAGTCCTCATACTGTGAGCCTCTCCAGAAGTCTCTTTGCATCTTCCATGGGATTTCAATACAGGGTAGTTAAAGGGGGACTGTATTTATGATTAGCAGTTATTTCTGAGAACATTGCTGCTGCGATTCACTGTTCCTCTTCTACAGACTACTATTTAATAAGACTCATCAATTAACTTGGGGTCATCTTGCTAAGATTACAGGAAACAGCTCCTTCATATCTGCTCTGTCCTGTCTTCAGTCTACCCTCATGTTCCCACACACAGTCCCCCTGCAGCTGCTCAGTTTTAATTATCTAGTATAATCCTTCTCTCTGGGTTTTGACAAGGCTATAGTCAGGTCAATGAGGAGAAGAAAGTGCAAAACAGCGGGTTGCAGGTGTACCCGTGTGCCTCCCTGTGCCCCCTGGAGCAAGTCTGTGGCCTCACTCACCTTCCCTGGCTCCAGCGGCAGTCCCTGCGCGTTGGCTCTGTAAGATTTAAAGGGTCAGTGCGCCAAAAATTGGTGCTGGACAGCCGCCTGCCCCTTTCTGGGTCCCATGCCAGATCTTTGTGCTTCTTAGCCATTGTGAAAGCTTTGTTCCTTGCCGTGTGCGCTTAGACTGATTTCCCGTTGTGATCTCGGTCCGCTCCTGACTACACTTTTCTGCTGCCAGCCCTGACCTTCTGCTCCGCTACTGACTACAATCCAGTGCTGCCTGTCCTGACCTCCTGCCTGTCCCGGACCACGATTCTTCCTCACGACTTTGTACTACGCCTTGCCTGTCACCGTGGACAAATTTGCGTCTGTGGAGCGACCTGGTGGTACCACCTGCAGCAAGTCCAGCAAGTCTGGTGAAAACCAGGTGCCACTTAGACTCCGCTCCCGGGTGTCGGCTTATGACATCGTCCGCGGTGGTGTCTGACACAGATTAGGAGTGAATATGATAAGAGACAAAATAAGTAGAGAAAGAAGCACTTTGCTCTGATAAGATGTATTACACAGTTTCTTGTACAGGCGGTCCCCTACTTAAGAACACTCGACTTACATACAACCCCTAGTTACAAACGGACCTCTGGATGTTGGTAATTTCTTGTACTTTAGTCCTAGGCTACAATAATCAGCTGTAACAGGTATCACAGGTGTCTGTAATGAAGCTTTAGTGTTAATATTGATTCTTATGACAACCCAACATTTTTCAAATCCAGTTGTCACAGAGACCAAAAAAGTTCTGGCTGGGATTACAATGATAAAATATACAGTTCCGACTTACATACAAATTCAACTTAAGAACAAACCTACAGACCCTATCTTGTATGTAACCCAGGGACTGCCTGTACTTGATTTCTGCAAAGTTTGGAAAGTTAGTGAATATTTAGGTATTTTAAAAGATCTAAAATTCCTGCTCTTCATGGGCACTGACTGTGAGCTTGTACCTGGATTCAGGCTCTGCCAACATCAGTCATAATCGCTGTTCTGAATCTAGGACATTTTATTTTACATTTTCATAAAGGTTGTCGGAAGTTAGAGGTCGACGTTTGGGGCAGCCGACTGCCGCAGCTGTCGGAATTCTGCACAGCGAAATATGTTTATCAAGCAGAAATATCCAATATTGTCTGCATTATAAATGATGTTTACACAGATGTTGAGTAAAAAGCCCCAAACAGCACCTAACAGATGTATGTATTATAGTCCGTACCATCCCACAGTATCATGGCAGGTTCTCATCATTTATTTTGTCCAAATTTAATCTTAAAGGGAACCTGTCATCAGATTTTAAGCCATGGAACTACCGGTCCCTCAGGTAGGTTATGAAGTGTTCTTTCTAGAATTCCTTAGTTTATGGAAAATATTGCCCATTTACCTATAAAAACAATCTTCTCCATAATCAGGTGAAAATTAGTCATTTATTGCCTGAGATAAGTCAAGTTTAGAGACTATAGGCAATTTCCTATACACTGAGTAGACCAGACTTTCACAAGCCGCACTTTGCTACCCCCTGGTACCTGATTCCACCTGGCTAGAGAAATTGCTGGTATTTAAGGAACTGCTTAAAAAAGGGATTGAACAATAAAAATGTTTATCCTAAAAAAGAGTAACTTTAGATGCCTCTATCTTTAGGTCCATCGCACCTAGAAATTGCTTTTAGAGTCTTCTTAAAGATAAGAATCTGATCTTTCATATTGGGGACAATCATACGCACGTCCTCCAACATATGATAAATCATCCCTATGACTTTAATTGGCTGATCTTCAGTTCTGTAGAGAGCAGATGCTGATCTTTTCTAGGTACTATGGAACCATATGGCAGTGTCATATACAAAGGTATAGCATATATACACACATACAGTATATACACACACCACACAGCATATATACACACATATATATCATTCACATATTATGCTGTGTAATGTGCAGCACATCCTCTACATTTTAGTGTGTCAGTTCAGATGACAGGGCCTCCTGATACGTAGGGCCCCATAGCAGCTGCTATGTCTGCTACCGCTGTAGTTACGCCCCTGCTGTCATGGCCTTTATATCATGGCAATCATTTATCACTTTGGTCAATAGAAGAGCTACAAAAGGAGGACAAAATTGGATGATTAGGGTCCCCTGAAGGTCAGAGGGGCTGGGATACTGTATCTGCAACATCCCCCACCAGGGCTTAGCCCTTTCTTGGGGCCTGGAGGGCCCAGAATACCGGAGTGGCTGGCGATTGCGGTCTTGGGCACAATGTGATCATGGTGCTTGGTATGGGGATCAGAGGGCTGTCCTACAGCCTGGCAGGTCTCCAGCAGGTAGCGTGTGCAAGAAATATGGAGAATGAGGCTGATGTACTGGTTCTCCCTGCAGCAACCCCTGAGGTGTATGTAAGATAGGTCCCTTGGTAATGGATGGGGAGCCCGTTGTGGTAGACAGCCGTATCCAGGGATCAGATGGAGGCATGATGTGGTCATGGTGCTTGGTATGGGGATCAGAGGGCTGACCTACAGCCTGGAAGCTCTCCAGCAGGTGGTGTGTGCAAGAAATACGGAGGATGAGGCTGATGTACTAGTTCTCCCTGCGGCAACCCCTGAGTGTCTGTAAGATATGTCCCTGGGTAATGGATGGGGAGCCGGTGGTGGTAGACAGCCATATCCAGGGATCAGACGGAGGCACCGTTGTGCAAATCAACTCATAGTTCTTTATTGAACTTCAAACAGCAGGCAATGACCAAACACGATTAACATCAGATTCTGGTACTGTAGTGGTCATGGAGAGTGGTCCGCAAGAATGGTGCGCCACCCTGATACTAGATGGAGGCTGAGGCTCCTGACTTAGTACCTAGGATCAGTATCTGTGGCAGCACTGAAGGTGTCCTGCACACACAGTCTCTCTCTTCACTCTGACTGACCAGGACCAAAAAGACAGAACGATCATGTGCTCCCCCTGCACAGGGGCTTTATACTCCCCCTGGTCAGATGGGAGCACCTCTCCAATCACACTCATGCTAACAATACAGCCATATAACTGGATAATTACTTACACCAATTTAACTGTTGTCTTTCCAGGCAGAATCTACAGCTGCAATTTACACTAAGTTTTCCTAGCATTATCTTCTGGGTGAGTTGCACAGGCTCACCAAATAGATCCTGACAGGGAGAGGGCGCTATTCGCAACTACCTATCTGCCTATGCATTGGCAGGGGTGTTGCATATCTTTAGAATAACATTGGAAAAGTTATTATTTTGCTTAGGACACAAAGGTTCTATCATATAGATTGGGGGTTTATATATCTGTATTATGGAGTAATGAACACACATATAAGGTTTTCCTTTGCTTGTAAATTTGATGGATCGATGGGCCTCCCCTAGGTACGAGACGCCGCAGTCTCTTCATTATTGCTTTCAGGGACAGAGCGCAGAGGGTATACACACATTTCATTCATATTAGAAGTCTCTTGGCTGGATACGTGCATTCGGATGACTGTGCCGCGCAGACGAACATTACCATTGTGCCGTAAGGCATCAGTGACTAAACCCAACACATTTAACTCTGCGTGTCAGGTTCACTTTGACAAATGCTGGAGCAGTAAGGAGAAAAAATGGACATGTGTCAGCTGCTCTCCAGAGTTCACAGATGTCACATATTAGAGTTTGAAGGAGACAGGATAGTTTTTTTGTAATTGCAAACTTCGAGACACAATGGAAGAAATGGCAAAAATTGTAATAAAGGCTATTTACACCATTAAAGTTCATGCTACTAGACTCAGACTGGCCTATAGATCAATAGTGGGCTCCCAGCCCCTACAGCTAACAAGATTTTAACCATTTGTGTATTTTTATAATAAGATGGGTAGATTAGACCCCAGTTAGCTTTTATACTGCAGTTGTACTGGGTGACTATGATAATGTATAGTATCCCTTATCCCTGGACAACTCTACATCCAGTCACCAATATTCTTGCTGCTGCCTGGGCCTCAGTGCAAGGCAAGTGTCTAAGGCAAGAGCCTGTCAGGAGGTTACTGATAGGTACTCAATGACCAAAACAGTACAAGACAGGAGCCAGTCAGCAGGTTACTTATAGGATTTGAGGACCAAAAAGTGCAGAACAAATGCCAGTCAGCAGGTATTCCAGGACCAAAATGGTGCAAGACAAGAGCCGGTCAGCAGGTTACTGACAGGGATTCCCAGACCAAAACAATGCAGGGCAAGAGCCAGTCAGCAGGTATCTGACAGGGATTCAAGGACTAATGCAATGCAAGACAAGAACCAGTCAGCAGGTTACTGACAGGATTTCTAGGACTTAAAAACAGTGCAAGACAAGAGCCAGTCATTAGGTTAGTGATAGCATTTTCAGGACTAAAACAGTACAATACCAGGTTACTGACAGGGATTCCAGGACCAAGACAGTACAAAACAAGAGCGATTCAGCAACTATCTCCTGTCTTGCACTGTTTTAGTCCTGGAAATCCTGTTAGTTTACTGACAGGATTTCCAGGGCTAAAACATTGCAGGACAAGAGCCAGTCAGCAGGTTACTGACAGGAATTCCAGGACCAAAACAGCACAAGACAAGAACTGAAGACATGTGCAGATAGCACCCTAACAGGTGCGTGTTCAGCTCACCCCACAGTGTGATGGTCCACAGTCCTCTGGTATCAGCCTTGGTGCAGGAAAAAGGAAAGACCACCGCCGGTCCCAAATCAGCAAAAGGTACAAGGAATCTCGGCACTCACATGAAGCCACCAGGTTTGGTTTAAATAAATTTCTTCCTCTTTATTCACATCTCCGGAACAACATGCAGTTACAGTTTAAAAGATCGACGCGTTTCGACGCTTGTGCGTCTTAGTCATGATCAGTAACTGATCATGACTAAGACGCACAAGCGTCGAAACGCGTCAATCTTTTAAGCTGTAACTGCATTTTGTTCCGGAGATGTGAATGAAGAGGAAGAAATTTATTTAAACCAAACCTGGTGGCTTTATGTGAGTGCCGAGATTCCTTGTACCTTTTGAAGACAAGAACTGGTCCTCAAGTTACTGACAGGGATTCCAGCACCAGAACGGTGCAAAACAAGATCCAGAAACCAGGTTCCTGACGGGGATTCCAGGACCAAAATGGTACAAAACAAGAGCCAGTCAGCAGGTTACTGACAGGGATTCCAGAACCAAAACGGTGCTAGACAAGGGCTAGGAAGCAGTTACTACTAAAATAAATCTGTGTCAACTAAGTATTCCAAATCCACCAATGGGCGGTGGCTGGTAACATTGGCATGTATTGGGCCCCAACAGTTCATAATCTGAGTATAATAAATCTAAGAAGTTACAGGGGCGGCCACTTTTCCTCACATTTTGTAAGTGCTGGGGGACAGGATATTAGGTAATTTCCAATGTACACATAAATAAGACCCAAACACATACTATAGAGCAGTGATGGCGAACCTATGGCACGGGTGCCAGAGGTGGCACTCGGAGCCCTTTCTGTCGGCACTCAGGCCATCACCAGAGATGACTCCAGGTATCTTCCTGCAGTCCCAGACAGCCCAGGACTTGCTGTGCACAGAGCTATTATAAAGTGACAGCGCTACCTGGGACTACTGGAGGAGTGGGAAGGTGCGGACAGATCTGGATTATCATTGTAGCTCCTGCTCCGGCCCTGACAATTCTTCCCGTTTATGGGACCCTGGAAGGAAGCTACAATGATCATCCAACTAACCTATTTTCTGCTTAATTAGAGTCCTCAGGGTGCTGGTATGAATGAAAGTGACAGAGCAGGGAGTATAAATAACAAATAAAATTTCTGTGTTGGCACTTGGCGATAAATAAGTGGGTCTTGGTTGTAGTTTGGGCACTCGGTCTCTAAAAGGTTCGCCATCACTGCTATAGAGGTAGCAGACACGTCACATCACACTCGCATCTGGTGTCTGTGGCATCTGCATGGTGTTTCATTGTAGCCAGGAAAGTGTGCATCAGAGTAACTGTGTGTGCGCTTAAAGTTGGGCGCCAACGCTTGAAGTTGGGGTAATTATATTCCAGCTGTACTGAACCATGTGACTGGCGCTGGGCACGGAGAATCTGGATACATGGCAATATAAGATAATTAGGGGCACTTAACCACTGATCCAGGAGGACCTGGTGCTGATTTAGTATCTTAAATAACCCTGACAGGTTCCCTTTAAGGCTCTACACCCACAACCCCAGATCCATGTCTCTTTATAGTTCACATTGTAAAATTACAACTTCAAGTCACGGTGGATTGGGTTTATTTCTGGCAGAGCCATATGATGTCTTTCGGATGCTTTCCATCTAGCGGCTCAGCTCTGGACTCGCTGATGACTTAATTACCGACCTGACACTTATTTTATGCTCAAAAAGTTAAAAGCATCGATCTGGGGCAATGCTTCGGGTTTTGCTGCCTCATTTAGTACGAGCTCTATATCGTAGCCATGTCTTCTCCATATAGAGACGCGCAGCCATCATTGCCTTGACCTTACTTTTTTCATTGCTGAACTGCTAAAGAGACAATCAATGGATCTGACCACAGCATTAGGAGTGGAGAATGTGAGAAATGGTTGCTGCAATCCATCAGTCTTCTAAAACACTTCAGGGAAATGGCGTCCCAGCTCATGAATAAGTATGCGGCTAAAGAGCAGTCTACCTGTCTGAGTCTCATCTATAACCCACCCCCCTCTTTCATTACGCTCCCATATCTCTCTGTCAGAGTCAATGACTATGGAGGTCTAGTCGCTTTTAGTGTTTTGTCTGCCTGATTTGTTGCCTTTGTGGGGATATAGAAGATGCAAAAATAGCTGAAGGATTTAGAAAGGTTTGTTGTGTCCTGGAAACTGCCTGCAATTTTTTTTTTTCATCCAGAAAAACGAAATTTAAAGGGAAGCTCCAAAACTTTAAATAGTCACTAACTTTTCAACAAACTTTGTAAGATAAGAAACTTTTATGAGCTGCAAAATAGACTTATATTCTGAAGTCTCCAATACATCCTAGTGTAAGATGGAGTGTAGCTCTTAGAGGCATCAGATTACATAAAAGTCTATAGAGTGAGTGAGGTGAGAAAATAGGAAGTTTCTATTTTACCCCAAGTGCTTTATTCACATCACTGTTATATGCTATGTGCTCCTACTGAGTGTTATAAATCAGATTTTTCGCCAATTTCTGTGTGCAGTGCATGGGAGACATCATAGCAGATAGTCTCCTGACACAACTGAAGGCTGGAAATAGGGAGTGCTCAAAGAGCCAAAATAAGCCTTCAATAATAACTATTCAAAATTGAATTGAGCTGGTGCTGATAATAATCATCTGCTGCATCTATACTTCTCCCAACCCTTTTCTGCTCATTCTCCTGTAGTGAGCAGTGTATCTGAAAGTCTACTAAGGTCTGCCTTCTTCAGACAGATAAGGAGGCTAAAGATTGACTCTTTTCACGCTTAGAGCATAAGATAAGAAGGAATATTATCATGTTTTGCAGCCTGGCTATTCCAAAATATTTTTAGTGGGTATATAGAGGAAGGGGGTGGGCACTATAGAGATGTCACCATAGTGGGTACAAAGTTTTGCACATTATACAGAGTCTTTTTTATGTTATAAGCCAAGATTTCACACTCCCAGACAGTGACTGGCATGTAGTTGATAAGGGTCAGCCCGCACATAAGTTTGCACCCATTATTTGCCTGGGCCCCTTATAGCCATATCATAGCACAATAAATTGTACATCAATACCATGGACATGCCTATTCATCCTCAGCCCATTAACATATTCCTCCCGTCTATTTCCCTGCGCCTCCATTATCATAAAGATCACTAAGAATTTTCGTTCTGTAACAGAGTCTTCTCAGACATCAGAGTCGTGCAGAGACAGGAGTGACAGGTCCCCAGAGATAAGCGGGGGCTTCAGCTAATGCATTGTGCTTCTACTGGGTGAAGAATTATGTGATCCGCCGGAATGTCTAGCATATGCATTAGCTAAATAAGATCGAAAATCGCTGTTTTATAAGCAGCTTAGTGTTACGGGTAGTATTAGGGATAGTGTTTTTAGATGTTTATGTTAATATGAAACACATATTAGCGGCATATGAGCCCTTACAGCTTTAGGACGCCGAATCATGTGTCGTTTTTAGGGTCAAAAACTCAAAATGCTTATGTACAAGTACGGATATTATTACATTGTATGAGCTTTGTTGGTTCATTTTATATATCATTTACTAGAAATAAGACCCATCTGCTCACTTAATTCTAGTAAATACCTGTATTCCCTATGAAATAACAATATATACCCCAAAACTCTCCCCCCCATCTGTTATTCCGTCTTAGAATGTATAAATACAATCATATCTTGATGTTATCACCTCCTGTCATTGGGGTGTAAATCTTGATTACATTCTGGGAAACAGAAGTCCTTACATACATAGAAGATATTTCTGGTCTTCTTTATAGATCCAGTGGATACTGTATAGGTTTCTAAGACCCCCACAGTGGTCTGTTGTGTCCATATCAATGGTGCCACAGCTCACAAATACTAGTTAACTTCCATGTACTTCTGTGGGGCTACTAGAGATAGTCAGGTCCAGACTTGGCGGTACCGATCTGTCTATATGGAGCATATAGTAACCCTGTTCTTGTGACCTAACAGTACCACTCGATTCATGGTGTGTACATGAGACCACAAATGATCAGCCACTTGCCCCCTATTTTGTAGATAGATCATGGGTCTACAGTGGAACAACCCCTTTATAGGAACTGTACCATCAAAATCCATCATGCTAAACTAGGGACACCTACTCATGGATCCTGGCACTCACTGTGACTGTAGTAATCTTTTAAAATGTGTTACCCATTGCCTCCTTCGTTCTAAAATCAACTTTTAAAATGATGCTAATATTCCTGAAGGGCTCTGTGGGGTGTTACCAGAGTACCTCAATTCTTCAGATTCACAGGCTGTTACACTGTGTCTCTCCCTTCCCCTCTCTTTGCCTGCTATAATCTCACACAGGAGAGTGGAAATGTTTCTGCACAGTGTAACAACCTCTGAATCTGCAGTGCAGGTTAGGTTTGGGTTGGGATATGCTTATATAACAGTTGCCCTTTAAATCTGATGTAAGGAGGTGGATAACGTTCAGGTAAGACACTCCTTGTAATGATCCATTCACCTTTAACATGAGATTTCA
The DNA here is from genome assembly GCF_040894005.1 of Engystomops pustulosus. Lineage (NCBI taxonomy): Eukaryota > Metazoa > Chordata > Amphibia > Anura > Leptodactylidae > Engystomops > Engystomops pustulosus. Next base: position 97,776,926 of record NC_092418.1, on the reverse strand, counting down.
AGGCGTGAGTCACCGTCTACGTTACAGGGGAACTAAGTGGGTGGATGCTGGTAGATTCATGAGTTCCTCTAATCCGCGCCTCGGTCTCGTCTTTATTTGAGCAGCGTATCTTGGCACTGATATTGTCCTTTTTTATGATTTCCTCCAGATCTAGACCAGACGTCATGGTTCATGTTTGAGACACATTGTTGCACTTTGATACAATTGATCTGTAAATACAGTGAGATAGAATTGTGTGTATGAATTACTATACAGGTGTCAGGCTTGTGTCATAAAGTCTATGGGGGTTCCTGACATCATTCAGTTGTGTTATTTACTTGTGACAGCATCAGATTTGGGAACATGGGAACTGCATCACTAGAGACCAGAAGAGCAGTTTCTGGGTAAAGCTGATAATTTTACATCATTTTAAACAAATTTGGAAGATTTGGAATACTGATTCCTTTCCTTAACCTTTCAAATTATGCTAATGAGCCAGAATGGCAGCTTTACAGACTGTTACACTGTGCAAGACCACTTCCCTCTTCCCATTGTGTGAGATTACATCAGGCAAAGGGAGGGGGCAGTGCTGAACGAGCAGGGGGGAGGGTGTGACAGTGTAACAGCCTGTAAAGCTGCAGCAACACCCCTGGATCATTTGCATGATTTCAAAAGTTGATTTTAGAAGGAAGTAACAAGCATAAGAAGATTATCACAGTCACGGTGCCCGGATCTATGAGTAAGGTCCCTGGTTTATCAGGATGGATTTTAATGGTAGATTTCCCTTAATGCATAGATCATAATTCAACAAGTTTTTCAGAAATCAGTAGTCCGGTGTGTGCATATGAGAAATCACTCTCTGACCACTCTGTGACTTAAACTCTCCATTTTCCAGTCCCTCTCCATCCTCCCTGCAGCCTTGGCTGTGAAGTTCAAGGTAGATCTTTCATGTAATATGACATCTCAATGAAGTTCAGTCTTTTACTAGCAAGAGAGAATTCAGAAGAAATTTCAGAGTAATCAGCAGAGTAAGAGAGAAGGAGTGAGGGCGATAAGAGAGTAAAGTGGAGTTTATGGTATTTACTGTAAAGCTTGTTACATACAGGCAGTCCCCGGGCTACATACAGGATAGGTTTTTTAGGTTTGTCCTTAAGTTGAATTTGTACGTAAGTTGGAACACATATATTTTATAATTGTAGCTTCAGATTCATTATTCATTCATTACAGACACTTTACAGCTGATCATTGCAGCCTGGGACTAAAGTGAAGCAGAGAGGGCAGAGCGGTCGTCTCTAACTAGGGGTCGCCTGTAACTTGAGGTCATCTATATTTGATCGCTAACAAATTTTTAGGGTTCAGAAACAAAGTCAAAGGGAGGTATTTTTCAGGGCTTCTTTGCCATGCCTGCACTTGTGATTATTTCCTCCTTGCCGCCACCCCCACGGCAGGTGGTGTGGAGGGACATGATGTGAGGGGCAGTCGGCCAGGGGTGTTCGTGGCAAGCGGGTAGTGGGCCGGACGGGGTGTTCCATTTATTTCTACCCCAGGTGGAGCCTGGTTTAGAAATAAATGCTGTGCAGGCCCCCACCAAATATGGGCAGCACAGTGACTCAGTGGTTAGCACTTCAGCCTTGCAGCGTTGAGGTCCTGGGTTCGTGTCTCATCCAGGTCAACATCTGCAAAAAGTTTGTATGTTCTCTCCATGTTTGCGTGGGTTTCCTCCGGGTCCTCCGGTTTCCTCCCACACTCCAAAAACATACTGGTAGGTTGATTAGATTGTGAGCCCCATTGTGGACAGAGACCGATTTGGCAAACTCTGTGCAGCGCTGCAGAATCTGTGTGCTCTATATAAATAAAGGAATTATTATTATTATTACTAAAATTAAGCCACCGCCCACTGGGAAATAAAGAGTCCGGAGCCGGATGCACGAGCGTATGATAAATAACCCCCAAAAGTTTATTTCGTTTTTCGTGACATTTCCTTATCGGTTTTCTGAGAATAAATAGCTGCCGGGGCGTCGCTACTTTTGCCTCCTGATTCCACTTTGAGCATTTGCTGAGCTCGGTTAATTCAACCAAAATACGTTTGTGGGGATCCTATGGCTGCAGCTGTTCACTTTGTGTTATTTTAGATAATTCTGCGTGTGATTTCTGCGGGTTCATGAGGTTACGTGCTGCTGGAGGGATGGGGGCGACGGCTTCCATGTTATTAAATACTTGTCTCACAGTTTATTCTGTTAAATGTTCTAAATGATTATTATCTATGGTCTCTTTATATGTAGGACTGGTCATTGATATCAATAATGTACAAGCTGCAAATTTAAAGTGAAACTCGGGGGGAAAATTTTCTAATGACTAATCAAAAGTTATCGGGGGAGATTTATCATAAGTCTCTCAGAGCACAACTGTTATTGTTGCCCATGACAACCAATCAGAGCTCAGCTTTCATTTTCCAGCAGCTGTTTATAAAATTAAAGCTAAGCCCTGACTGGCTTTCATGGGCAACTAGAACAGTTTTACCTCAGAAACTGGATGATAAATCTCCCCCATCATGTTACATGTAACAAACCATGGGGGAGATTTATCATCACGTTTCTGAGGTAAAACTGTTCTAGTTGCCCATGGAAACCAATCAGAGCTCAGCTTTCATTTTGTGTTTAGAAAATTAAAACTGAGCTCCTATTGGTTTCCATGGGCAACTAGAACAGTTTTACCTCAGAAACGTGATGATAATTCTCCCCCATGGTTTGTTACATGTAACATGATGGGGGAGATTTATCATCCAGTTTCTGAGGCAAAATTGTTCTAGTTGTTCATGGAAACCAATCAGAGCTCAGCTTTAATTTTATAAACAGCTGTAGGAAAATGAAAGCTGAACTCTGATTGGTTGCCATGCGCAACTAGAACAGATCTAGTTTATCCAGTTTATGATAAATCTCCCCCATTGTATTTATTTGTCTTTCAATAACCAAATATTTCCCTAACACCATGGGAAAGAGCAATTACACCGCTAATATGACATCACTTCCTGCTCTGCAATGATTGGCTGAAGCTGAATCTTCACAATTCCCCGCTATTCCTGCCTCTGCATCTATTTGGCACAAAAAAAATGTTGTTAACTTTAATATTTATACTTTTTATTCATATTTGACCCAGAAAATAGATGAATAGATTGAAGTATCTTTTATATGGAGACAAAATATCTCAGTATTATGTCCAAATAATATTAATGTGATTAAAAATCTGAGGTTATCAGATGATTATGGTAGAGGAACCTAAATATCCCTAATTACCAAACCAATGCAATTAAGTTGATGGATAAGCAATAAATCCATAGCCGCATGAAGTATTCCGGAGCACGGAGAACTTATGGATGTACCGAGTGGCAGAGAAGCATCTAAGATCGAGATACCAAATGAAATTGCCTTAACCAGTGAACTAGCCCTTTACAATCAGTTCACTTGGAAAGTTTATTTGGGGGTATAGATGACACTTGATGACCCCTGGGTGTGACACCACCCTACATGTATGTATCTCATGCTGATTATCCATCCAGGAGCCATTCTCATACAGTAGCCATATGGCAGTCAGTCGTGTCTGAACACCCACCAGTTGTCTGCCTCCCGCTCCCGTGTTCTGAATTCCTATTAACATTCTCATCCTCTTAAGTCTTCATTAATAAGTGTGGGCGAGCATAGCAAACATCCCTGACAGCAACCCCAACACATTTATGTTGTGACAACTCTTTCTTTTTTGCAAAACAACAATTTTTTATTGCATGGAAATTGAGTTGATGTATTTTTACATTATAAGTAATGTTTTCAGCACGGTGGCTGAGTGAGTAGCACTTTTGCCTTGCAGCGCTGGAGTCCTGGGTTCAAGTCCAACCCAGGTCAACATCTGCAAAGAGTTTGTATTTTGTCTCCAGGGACCAATTTAGCAAGATCCGTGCAGCGCTGTGTAATCTGTAGGCGCTATATAAATAAAGAATTATTATTATTTGCTTCCTTTTTTTACATTTTCTATTCAATATATATTGGCCCAGATGCAGTTTGCCTTACAAATATGCAGGGTGAATACTGGCGCAGGACGTCAATTATCTGGCGTTGCTCATATAGCAGTGATGGCGAACCTTTTACAGACCGAGTGCCCAAGCGACAACTAAAATCCACTTATTTACCATGAAGTGCCAGCATGGCATTTTATGCAGTAACGTATTGCTACCTGTTTTTACACATCTTTCAATTGTATCGGCCACCTGAGGCCACCAATACAGTTGAAATTCAGACTATCATTGTAGCTTCTCTCCAGGGTCTCTGTACAGGAAGAATGGTGGGTCCAGCAGGATGACCTCCAAAGATAATGCAGTTCTGTCCAAACCTTTTCACTTTTCCTGCAGTTCCAAATGGCCAATGAAGCGTCGCTTTAAAATAGTGCTGAGAGCAGGATCTCTTAATTTGCCTGGGACTGCAGGAAGATTTGGTGGATTTGTTCCTGTCTGGTGAACTCTGTCCTGGGGTGACAACCTGAGTGCCCACAGAAATGGCTCTGAGTGCCACCTCTGGCACCCGTGCCATAGGTTCGCCACCACTGTCACATAGTATGACCATCTTTAACATACAGGGGCACATTTACTTACCTGTCCGCAGAATTCATTGAAAGTGTATTGTTCAACGATAATGCACATCTGCCACGATTCACTAATATCGTGCGCCCAATATCCTGCATGTGTCGCTTCCCTGCTCAGGTCCGCCGGAGTTCACCTTCTTCTTCCTGGTGCATGTAAGTGCATTGTCTTGCGACACAATTTGAAAGTTAAATCCCGAGCTCGTTCCGAATCCGTCGGAGTGTCCAACAGCTCGCCCCCGGTTTCTGTCGCATGAAAGCCGGCGCAGCTGCGTCACAATCCCAGCGCAGACACCTGTTAAATACCTGTCATAGCCATGCAAAACCCAAAAGTCACTGTATTACATGTGTTGCAAACTCAGAGTAAGCAGTAACAGCCCCTTTAGGTGTCATTTCTTCTCTTCGTCGGACACGGTGCAACTGGCGCAGACATTTCTTAAATACATGTGCAAGATCTTTTTCAGTACAAATTACGACTGAAAACTAATAAAAATAACTAAATAATAGATATGGGCCAATATTTATCCATGTCCTGTACTGTGACATCACTGTGTGTATTATCCCTGTACTGTGACATCACTGTGTATATTATCCCTGTACTGTGACATCACTGTGTGTATTATCCCTGTACTGTGACATCACTGTGTGTAGTATCTCTGTACTGTGACATCACAGTGTGTATTATCCCTGTACTGTGACATCACTGTGTGTATTATTCCTGTGCTGTGACATCACTGTGTGTATTATTCCTGTGCTGTGACATCACTGTGTGTATTATCCCTGTACTGTGACATCACTGTGTGTATTATCCCTGTAATGTGACATCACTGTGTATATTATCCCTGTAATGTGACATCACTGTGTGTATTATTCCTGTGCTGTGACATCACTGTGTGTATTATGTTCGCACTGTTACATCACTGTGTGTATTATATCTGTGCTGTGACATCACTGTGTGTAGTATCTCTGTACTGTGACATCACTATGTGTATTATTCCTGTACTGTGACATCACTGTGTGTATTATATCTGTGCTGTGACATCACTGTGTGTAGTATCTCTGTACTGTGACATCACTGTGTGTAGTATCTCTGTACTGTGACATCACTGTGTGTATTATTCCTGTGCTGTGACATCACTGTGTGTATTATTCCTGTGCTGTGACATCACTGTGTGTATTACACCGACACTTTATGTAAATGTCCCTTATTGTCTACTCTATTCCTAACTCCAAGAACAGTTGATGTGTCCGAGTCACTGCGGCTTTTTCTATGGGTCTAGAAGCAGCTGAGGTGTGCGAAATGTGTGTCAGGACACATGACTGTGTGCATTATCCCTGAACTGAAGATGTTACAACCATTCTCAGGCTTAGTGCAGACATCTTAAAGGGGGTTTCCAGGTTACAAATAGTAATGGATCATAAGGACAGGTTATCAACTTCACATTGGTTTATGTCCAACACCTAGCGCAACAGAAGATTTGTTGTTCTAAGCCGCTGATAAACAGAGAATGGAACAGGAAGCAGACAGCACCATTCTCAGCATAGTGGTCAGACCAGGTTACTGCAGATCAGCTTCTATTCAAATTAAGAAACCCTCAATATTCTTAGGCCTGAACCCCTTCAGTGTCACCTACCTCCATACAAGTAGTATCTCATGTCTCCGCTCTGAATGTTTGTATTCTTTGATCTCTCTTTATGGTTCTTTACATAGATAAATAAAATATACTAAACACATTGGGGGTCATTTACTAAGGGCCCGATTCGCGTTTTCCCGACGTGTTTCCCGAATATTTCCGATTTGCGCCGATTTCCCCTTAATTGCCCCGGGATTTTGGCGCTCACAATCGGATTGTGGCGCATCTGCGCTGGCATGCACGCGACGGAAATCGGGGGCCGTGGCCGAACTAAAACCCGACGGATTCGGAAAAACCGCCGCATTTAAAAAAAAAATCTGTCGCGGAGCTTGCACTTACCTTCAATCAGCCCGGCTCGGTGAACTCAAGCGCGTTCCGATGCTTTTCAGTGCAGCAGCGCCACCTGGTGGACGTCGGAGGAACTACCTTAATAAATCCCGGCCGGACCCGAATCCAGCGCAGAGAACGCGCCGGTGGATCGCGAATGGACCAGGTAAGTAAATCTGCCCCATTGTTACCTAATAGCTACAACAAGTAATACAAGGCATTGTGCAGAGATGAGCAGAGCACAGATAGATGCATATCATACACTGGCCTCAGTACAGGGATGGCACAGGCACTGCAGCACATCGCATCCAGAAACCAGTCTGGTGACATTCCCGGTCATGCCTCCTCTTGCTCCTGCATCTGATAAGCCGTAGACAGCCGTATGACGGAGTAGTCTATCATCCTGCCAGCTCAGAGACAGACAAGTCACCAGTAACACTACAGCTTTGATGTATCAGGCTTCCCCTCACACAGTTGATAAACACTATATTGCGGTATAATTTGTAGCGTAGGTGCTAAGAAAGATGTTCAGCGACAGGTGCGAGAACAATGAACGCCAGGATTTATCCATGGATGACTTAACCGTTGCTGGGCCGCAGCAGCTGCTGAGAGCGTGACCTCTATTATCTCTAGTTTATGTATTTTTACATAGATTTACGTCTTCTTCTAGGTTATTTTCCTCTCTATATCCATTGACATCATTGATCTATATTTTAGCATCTATGGAGGGGAATATATTATGTGTCCCACCGAATACATCAAGAGGTGTAAGCAGCGCGCAGCAGTCTGACCTGGCGTGGTTTTGCGTAAAAACCTGCATGCAAAAGGTTTTAAAACTTTAAATCTCTCTATCTCTCAATCAATCAATCTATATATCATTTATCTAAAGCATCTGTTTATCTATCTATTTACATAAGAAGCTTATCTGAATCTTCTATGTATGAAAAAGGGTTTTTTTTTGTAACTGAAACGTCAGATTTTCACATGGAATAAAGTATTGCTAATTTCACATTATGAATATTGAACGTCTTCTTCTTGTCAGGATTATATTAAGGATTCACAGAAAAGGATTCTGTGTCTTAGCACCCACCACTATTTTATTTTTGGTCCAAAATTCAAAAAGAGGTGAACTTTGAAATTATGCCAACGTTTTGATGCCAGACGTCGCCACAAGTTCACCTCTTTTTGAATTTTGGACCATTGGAGTGCCACACGCTTTTTACAACTTCTGCTTATTTGGGTCCCCGCCAGGACCTGTGGGGGCGCTGCACCCCTCCTTTTGAGGAGTAGTCAAGCTATGCGTACTTGGACTTTACTGATATCCATCTGTCTGTCAGCTACATACAGCCGCCTCGCCTCCAGGAACACAGCTACGTACAGCCACTTTATCCCCAGTAACACAGCTACATACAGCTGCCTCATCCCCAGTAACACAGCTACATACAGCCGCCTCCTCCCCAGTAACACATCTACATACAGCCGCCTCGCCCCCAGTAACACTGCTATATACAGCCGCCTCGCCTCCAATAATACATCTACATACAGCCGCCTCCTTCCCAGTAACACAGCTACATACAGCCCCCTCAATCCCCCAGTAACACAGCTACATACAGCCGCCTCGCCCCCAATAACACAGCTACATACAGCCGCCTCCTCCCTAGTAACACAGCTACATACAGCCCCCTCAATCCCCCAGTAACACAGCTACATACAGCCGCACATCATCCCCCAGTAACACAGCTACATACAGCCGTCTCTTCCCCAGTAACACAGCTACATACAGCCGTATCATCCCCAGTAACACAGCTACATACAGCCATATCATCCCCAGTAACACAGCTACATACAGCCACCTCACCCCAGTAACACAGCTACATACAGCCGTCTCTTCCCCAGTAACACAGCTACATACAGCCACCTCAACCCAGTAACACAGCTACATACAGCCGTCTTTTCCCCAGTAACACAGCTACATACAGCCGTATCATCCCCAGTAACACAGCTACATACAGCCATATCATCCCCAGTAACACAGCTACATACAGCCGTATCATCCCCAGTAAAACAGCTACATACAGCCGCCTCCTCCCCAGTAACACATCTACATACAGCCCCCTCAATCCCCCAGTAACACAGCTACATACAGCCGCCTCGCCCCCAGTAACACTGCTATATACAGCCGCCTCGCCTCCAATAATACATCTACATACAGCCGCCTCCTTCCCAGTAACACAGCTACATACAGCCCCCTCGCCCCCAGTAACACAGCTACATACAGCCGCCTCGCCCCCAGTAACACAGCTACATACAGCCGCCTCGCCCCCAGTAACACAGCTACATACAGCCGCCTCCTCCCCAGTAACACAGCTACATACAGCCACCTCGCCCCCAGTAACACAGCTATATACAGCCGTCTAATCCCCAGTAACACAGCTACATACAGCCACCTCGCCCCCAGTAACACAGCTACATACAGCCGTCTAATCCCCAGTAACACATCTACATACAGCCGCCTCGCCCCCAGTAACACAGCTACATGTGGGAGGCTGACTTTCCCTGCCTGTCTGGGAGCGATGCTCTGCAGCAGCGCCGCTGGACATCGCTCCCAGTCAGTGTCAGATATGCTCAGCTGGTGGGGGCCCCCTGGGGGGGCAAGATGGTGGGGGCCCCAGGGCTCGGTCCCGGGGAGCCCCGCCTATGATCCGGCCCTGAGTCCAACAATGGCCCTCACCCAGCTTTTCAGGCTTTTGCTCCCGCTGTGTAGTCCAGGACCTGCAGTTGGTCTTTTCTTTAGAACAACAGCACCCAGCAACTCTCGCCTCTGTCCATTTGCTCCTTAACAATCTGAACACCCACACCTGCAGCTAAAGGGCCAGGTATATAACAGGTCATGGAGTATGGAGAGGAGCAATCAAGGCAGGAACCCTGCAACATCTAAACCCTGGATATAAAGTCCAGTTACAAAATCATGGCCCCTATAACATGGAGACCAGGAGCCTTGAAGGGACATACTGCCCATCTATCACTCTACCAAGTGATGGTTTAATATATATATATATATATATTGTGAGACACTGAAGGGGTTAACTGTGGATGGGCGGTATGTTTCCCCTAGGTTTTGCTATTATGCAAGGCCTTAGTGCTGCGGTTGGGTGTCCAGCACCTTGGACACAGGTGATGGGAGCAGCCCAATCAGTCTCTTTTTTAAACTGCTCAGCAGAGCTGGAAGTGTTGTCTCTCTCTGGAAGGAGGCTGGAGAGCACACAGCCCTGACCTCTGTGCCTGGAGCAGCCAAGTGATTTTGTTAGTGGTGAGTTAGTGAACACCTGTATAGTTAGCACCCTGACGGGTAGGATTTTGTTTGTTTAATGCCTGAATGTAAAGGCTGTTTTATTTTGCTGCTACAATAAACGCAGGCGAGACCTGTTTTGGACTGTACTTTGGTGTCACTGTCTTGAACTGCATCACAGCACCCCGCTACCACGGTCTCTACTGGGCCAAATCTCCCACATATGGTGCTTCGGATTGCGGGCAGTTCAAAAAGACACACACCTGAAAGGCTCGCTACATCCTGCAACATTGCATGGCCTGGGTGAAAGCAGCAGGCAAATTGCAGGATAAAGCCAAGATGGAGGACTTTATTAAAGCCATGCTCCAGCAGCAGGAGGAGAGATCCCGCCAGCAGCAGGAGGAGGCCAGAGCTTATCGGCAGCAGCAGCAGGAAGAGTCCCAGGCTAATCGACAGCTGCAGCAAGCCATGCTCCAGCAGCAGGAGGAGAGGTCCCGCCAGCAGCAAGCCATGCTCCAGCAGCAGGAGGAGAGGTCCCGCCAGCAGCAAGCCATGCTACAGCAACAGCAGGCAGAGTCCCGAGCCATGTTCCAGCTGATGATGGAGAAGTTTTCTGGCGTTATGGCAGCACCGCAAGCGACGACTACTGAGGGGTCCCATACTGGTTTGCAAGGGTACCCGGTTGTCCAGCGCTCCGCACGGGCTGCAGTGCAGAAGGCTTTACAAAAGATGACGGCGACCGACGACGTGGAGGCTTATCTCACTGTGTTCGAGCGAGTAGCTGAGCGAGAGGAGTTACCAGCTGAGCAGTGGGCAGATGTCCTGGCACCGTTCCTGACCGGCGAATCGCAGAAGGCCTACTACGACCTGAGTGAAACGGAGGCCCGTGAGTACCCCCAGCTAAAGGCGGAGATTCTGGCTCGTCTTGGGGTCACCGTTCAAGTTCGTTCCAGCCGGGTCCACCAGTGGGCATACTCTGAAAAACTACCCCCGCGCTCCCAAATGCATGACCTGATCCATCTTGTCCGGAAGTGGCTACAACCCGATGACTGCACCCCAGCACAGATGGTCGAGAGAGTGGTTCTTGACAAGTTCACCCGTTCTCTGCCCTCTCGGCTCCAGCGGTGGGTTGGACAGGCCGGTCCCACAAATGCTGAGGAACTCGTGTCCCTGGTAGAGAGATATCGGGCTACGGAGGATCTTCTACTTATCCCTCCCACACGAAGCAGTGCCAGTGACAAGGCCATTAAACCATCTGGTAGGACTGCTACTGCAGAAAAAGGGAAACAGGTCAGGTTGGGAGGGGGTACACTGGGGGGCTTGGATACACAGAAACCCAGTGAGGCTCGTGACCGAGGTCATAGCCGTATCCAGTGCTGGCGATGCCATGAAATGGGCCATATTGCTGCCAACTGTCCCCTGTCAGTGGAGCCAATGGACTGCAACCAGACCCGGCGAATGTCACTGTTTGCCCGGCCGGTTCTGGCTGCCGAGTCAGTCACGGATGCAGAACCCCAAGTGTGTATGGTCACAATCGGTGGTCACACGGTGGAAGCCTTGCTAGACTCAGGGAGTCTGGTTACCCTGGTGCGGGGAACTTTGGTTGATCCTGGACTGTACAGTGGGCGTAAAGTGGGAGTGTTGTGTATACATGGGGACACTCGCGAATATCCCACTGCTGTCATCAACCTACATACACCTTGTGGTACTATTACCCATGAAGTGGGGGTGGTGGGGACCCTGTTTCATGAGGCTATTATCGGCAGAGACTTACCGGTGTTTTGGGACCTCTGGAGACGAAGACCCACCTCAGGTGCTGTTGCAGATAATGGACGTCAGGTATGTCCGGCCTTGGCCCCTGAACCCTTTGAGGCCGATGTACCCACACCAGCAGTAGGGGTGACCCCATGTGATGAATTCTCTCCCCTAGAGGTCCTAGCTGGTGAGGTCAAGGGCCACGAGGAGGTGGCCGACATGCCGGACCTTGAGTTTTCCCGTGAGAATTTTGGGGCTGCACAGCTACAGGACCCTACCTTGTTTAAAGCACGGGAGAATGTTAAGGTGATAAATGGGGTACTCCAAATACCAGGGGCTGACAAAATATACCCCCGAATGGTGATTGTTGGGGAGCTGTTATACAGGGTTGACCAGATACGGGGTGAGGAGGTTGAGCAACTTGTAGTACCCCAATCTCACCGTAGGCTGGTGCTAGAGTTGGCACACAAACATGTGCTGGGAGGGCACTTAGGTGCTGAGAAGACCCGGGAGAGGATCCTGCTGAGATTTTTCTGGCCCGGGGTGTGGGAGGAGGTAAACCGGTATTGTAGCTCCTGCCCTGAGTGTCAACTTACTGCCCCGGTGTCCCACTTCAGGAGTCCTTTGGTCCCGCTACCAATCATAGAGGTGCCATTTGAGCGGATTGCAATGGATCTGGTTGGCCCGATAGTCAAATCCTCAAGGGGGCACCAATACATCCTGGTTATCCTGGACTACGCTACGCGGTATCCCGAGGCGATTCCATTAAGGAACACCTCCTCCAAAAATATTGCTAGGGAGCTGTTCCAGGTATTCTCACGCACAGGCCTCCCCAAGGAAATCTTGACTGACCAGGGTACCCCATTCATGTCTAGGGTAATGAAGGAGATGTGTAAGTTACTGCAGGTTAAACAGTTCCGCACCTCTGTGTATCATCCTCAGACAGATGGCCTAGTCGAGAGGTTTAACAAGACCTTGAAGGGGATGCTAAAGAGGGTGGTCAGCAAGGATGGGAAGGACTGGGATTGTTTGTTGCCCTATTTGATGTTTGCCATACGTGAAGTTCCCCAGTCCTCCACGGGTTTCTCACCCTTTGAGCTGTTATATGGCCGTTCCCCACGTGGGCTTTTGGATATAGCCAAGGAGACCTGGGAACAGGAGAGGACCCCCCACCGTAGTGTGATAGAACACGTCTCCCTTATGCAGGACCGCATAGCGGCGGTAATGCCCCTTGTAAAGGAGCACATGACAACGGCACAAGAGGCCCAGTCTAGGGTCTACAATAGGTCAGCCAGACTCAGGACCTTTAACCCAGGCGACAGAGTGCTAGTTCTGGTGCCCACCGTTGAGAGCAAGTTCTTGGCAAAATGGCAAGGACCATATGAGGTCATGGAGAAAGTGGGGGAGGTTAACTACAAGGTATCTCAGCCGGGGAGGAGGAAACCCGAACAGATATTCCACGTGAACCTCCTAAAGCCATGGAGGGAAAGAGAGTCCCTGATAGCCGTGGGAGTAGAAAAAGCGTCTGTCCCCAAGAAGGTGACACCGAAGGTAGGTGTACCCGATGCCAAGGTGCCTGAAGTACAGATCCCGGAGTCCCTCTCCAGGGCCCAGATTCAGGAAGCGAAGGAGTTTGTGCTCCGAAATGTGGATGTGTTCTCTAAGTTACCGGGACGTACTTCAGTCATCAAGCATGACATCGTAACCGAACCCCACATCCGGGTACACCAAAAACCCTACCGGGTCCCGGAAGCGCGCCGGAAAGCCATATCCGAAGAAGTCAGGCAGATGTTAGACCTGGGGGTTATCGAGGAGTCTAAAAGTGACTGGTCGAGTCCTATTGTGTTGATTCCCAAACCTGATGGTTCCCTACGGTTCTGCAATGACTTTAGGAAGTTGAACGAGGTGTCCAAATTTGATTCTTATCCCATGCCCAGGGTTGACGAGTTGATAGAACGACTTGGACAGGCTAGGTTCTTCTCCACCCTTGACCTGACGAAAGGGTATTGGCAGGTACCCCTTACTGACAGGGCCAAAGAGAAGACCGCTTTTGTTACCCCTGATGGGCTTTTTCAGTACGTGGTACTCCCCTTTGGGCTACATGGGGCTCCCGCCACATTCCAGAGGTTGATGGATCTCGTGCTAAAACCTCACCGGAGATATGCCTCGGCCTATCTGGATGACATCATAGTTTATAGTAACGATTGGGAGAGTCACCTGGCCAAGGTGCAAGCAGTGGTAGACTCCCTGAGGGCAGCAGGGTTGACAGCGAACCCCCAAAAATGTGCTCTGGGTCTGGAAGAGGCCCGTTACCTGGGGTACCGTATTGGGCGAGGTGTCATCAAACCCCAAGTAAATAAAGTGGAGGCGATCCAGCAGTGGCCACGACCTATGAGCAAGAAGCAAGTGAGGGCTTTCCTAGGCATAGTGGGCTATTATCGACGATTTATCCCCGATTTTGCTACCATAGCGGCACCCCTGACTGACCTGACCAAGGGTAGCAGGGCGGTGATGGTAAAGTGGAGTGAAGAGGCTGAGGGGGCGTTTCAGCGACTTAAGATGGTTTTGTGCAAGGGACCGGTACTGATCACCCCTGACTTCACCAAGACATTTATTGTGCAGACTGACGCTTCTGACGTGGGCTTAGGGGCTGTCCTGTCCCAAGTAGTTGAGGGTGAGGAACATCCCGTGACATTCCTGAGCCGCAAGCTCACACCTCCGGAGAAGAACTACAGTATAGTTGAGAGGGAGTGCTTGGCGATCAAATGGGCTCTGGAATCCCTGAGGTATTACTTGATAGGGCGACAGTTTACACTAGTGACCGATCACTCTCCCCTCACCTGGATGAGTCAGGCCAAAGAGAGGAACGCCAGGGTCACAAGGTGGTTCCTAATGCTGCAGAATTTCAAATTCACGGTAGAACATCGAGCGGGAAAGCTGCATGGGAATGCCGATGCCCTATCCCGTACCCACTGTCTGATGGCCAAAAGTGTTCGCCCCCACAGGGTCAAACAGAGGGGGAGGGTATGTGAGACACTGAAGGGGTTAACTGTGGATGGGCGGTATGTTTCCCCTAGGTTTTGCTATTATGCAAGGCCTTAGTGCTGCGGTTGGGTGTCCAGCACCTTGGACACAGGTGATGGGAGCAGCCCAATCAGTCTCTTTTTTAAACTGCTCAGCAGAGCTGGAAGTGTTGTCTCTCTCTGGAAGGAGGCTGGAGAGCACACAGCCCTGACCTCTGTGCCTGGAGCAGCCAAGTGATTTTGTTAGTGGTGAGTTAGTGAACACCTGTATAGTTAGCACCCTGACGGGTAGGATTTTGTTTGTTTAATGCCTGAATGTAAAGGCTGTTTTATTTTGCTGCTACAATAAACGCAGGCGAGACCTGTTTTGGACTGTACTTTGGTGTCACTGTCTTGAACTGCATCACAGCACCCCGCTACCACGGTCTCTACTGGGCCAAATCTCCCACAATATATATATATATATATATATATATATATATATATATATATATATATATATATATACATATACATTATCTATCTAGATATAAACATCTATCTATCTATCTATCTATCTATCATCTATTTGCTTTCTTCCTCATATTGTTTAGTATATCTACTTTTTTCTTATTCATTGCATATCATCCAAATGGATGTAAGTCTACTTGGAATAGACCTGGCATGTTGGTACCAGGAGGAATCAGCGCCATTTGGCCCAGTATAATCCAATGTGATGACGTATTCTGTGGGATTTTCCATAAATAAGCAGTAAGTGCCTCTTAGAGGAATACAATGACAGCCATACGTGTGTGTGACACATGGATGTGTCAGACCTGAATGAAACACTCGCTGCCAAATATAATCCAGAAAATACCTGGCAGGGAAAGTGAAAATGTTTTCAAGGATTAATCTTTGTGTTCCAGGAGAAGTTTTCTCAAAAGCACCTGACCACATCAAATATTAATCTGTGGGGCTGCAAACTTTCCCACATGAGTGAGGATGAGTCAGTGAATGGAGCAGCGCATGGGTCCGGGGAGACTCCTGCCATCACCCCGACACGCTCCAAGATAATGAGGCCCAGACCACGAGAAACATAAACTCCCATGACTGAAGTCTTACTACTGAAAGATTATATCATTCATTAAGGAGAACTTGTGTATCATGTTCAAGAGTAGAAGGGTTATAAAAAGGTCTTATCCCGGAATAAACACTTATCTACTTGTATGGGATCATTGTCTGAATTAGGGGTGTCCCACCATTCCGAACAAGACACCCTATCTATAAAATGAATACAGGAACTGATTTGTTGTGATTGATCAAACCCCAAATGCTTAGATTGCACATAGTGACCTATCTGCAGGCAGCATGTTATAGAGCAGGAGGAGCAAAGGAGATTTTGTATAGTGTCCTATCTCTGAGTAGTATGATATAGAGCTGAGCAGACTGTACATAGTGTCCTATCTGCAGGCAGCATGTTATAGAGTAGGAGGAGCTGGGCAGATTGTACATAGCTTCCTATCTGCAGGCAGCATGTTATAAAGTAGGGGGAGCTGAGCAGATTGTACATAGTGTCCTATCTGCAGGCAGCATGTTATAGAGCAGGAGGAGCTGAGCAGATTGTACATAGTGTCCTATCTGCAGGCAGCATGTTATAGAGCAGGAGGAGATGAGCAGATTGTACATAGTGTCCTATCTGCAGGCAGCATGTTATAGAGCAGGAGGAGCTGAGCAGATTGTACATAGTGTCCTATCTGCAGGCAGCATGTTATAGAGCAGGAGGAGATGAGCAGATTGTACATAGTGTCCTATCTGCAGGCAGCATGTTATAGAGCAGGAGGAGCTGAGCAGATTGTACATAGTGTCCTATCTGCAGGCAGCATGTTATAGAGCAGGAGGAGATGAGCAGATTGTACATAGTGTCCTATCTGCAGGCAGCATGTTATAGAGCAGGAGGAGCTGAGCATATTGTACATAGTGTCCTATCTGCAGGCAGCATGTTATAGAGCAGGAGGAGATGAGCAGATTGTACATAGTGTCCTATCTGCAGGCAGCATGTTAAAGAGCAGGAGGAGATGAGCAGATTATACATAGTGTCCTATCTGCAGACAGCATGTTATAGAGCAGGAGGAGCTGAGCAGATTGTACATAGTGTCCTATCTGCAGGCAGCATGTTATAGAGCAGGAGGAGATGAGCAGATTGTACATAGTGTCCTATCTGCAGGCAGCATGTTATAGAGCAGGAGGAGCAAAGGAGATTTTGTATAGTGTCCTATCTCTGAGTAGTATGTTATAGAGCTGAGCAGACTGTACATAGTGTCCTATCTGCAGGCAGCATGTTATAGAGCAGGAGGAGCTGAGCAGATTGTACATAGTGTCCTATCTGCAGGCAGCATGTTATAGAGTAGGAGGAGCTGAGCTGATTGTACATACTGTCCTATCTGCAGACAGCACGTTATAAAGTAGGGGGAGCTGAGCTGATTGTACATACTGTCCTATCTGCAGACAGCATGTTATAGAGCAGGAGGAGCCGAGCAGATTGTACATGGTGTCCTATCTGCAGGCAGCATGTTATAGAGCAGGAGGGGCTAAGCAGATTGTACATAGTGTCCTATCTGCAGGCAGCATGTTATAGAGCAGGAGGAGCTAAGCAGATTGTACATAGTGTCCTATCTGCAGGCAGCATGTTATAGAGCAGGAGGAGATGGTACATATTTTCAGACATTACAGCAGGTCAATAAAATCCTGATTTAAATTTCCCCCAATTATATAATTTACCATTTTGAGGGGAGTAGCAGCAGCAATAATGAAACGAGAGAGTAATAAATGTAAATTTTTTAATTGTATTTACTCTTCTTCCCATGGATATATCCCATGGCCTCTGTGTAAATATTAATGTAGCTGTCAGGTTAAGGACACTGCAGATTTTATGTTTTGCGGTTTGAGATAGAAAAGTGAGTGGAGGAGTAGGAGTTACCATGAGTCAACAAGAAGAAAGCGGAACATGGGATGACTGGGTAGACACGGCTTCTCCTGAGCTCATGGGAAGAGGGGGCACTCACTAAAACCACTTGTTTTTGATGAGTAACTGAACACCTGTTGTGGCTGCAGAGGTGATGAGAGAAGGACCCATTATGCACCCACTGGCGCAGATTTCCATCAGTCCCGACATGCTCCATAGACTCCTCCATTATAAGAACCTTTTTTGAAGTTATAGCCAAAAGCCTAAATCCCTCAGATACATGGAAGAAATGGAAAAACATTCTCATTATAGATGAGAATCTATATGTCGATTCGTAGATTCCGTACTAAACCGGCGATTTTTTGGGGCGACCGAATGGAATCCGCGTAATTTCTGATTTTCAGGGGAGAGGCAAAAGCAAAAAAGAAATCAAAATGTAATAAATGTCAATTTTAACCCCTAAGCTCCCTGATATTATGGTATTATGGCCCCTTTGTAAATATCAATGTAGCTGTCAAGCACAGTGCGGAATTGATGTTTATGCAAGAATAAGTGAAGTCTACAAATCTGTTAAAATTTTGGTTTCCGTTATTATCGTTTTAGTTGGAATTGAAAATTGACAAAATGTACAAAAGAGGAGCTTTCTGTAAAAACCTGTGTTTGAGATGACTAGAGGGGGTTAAATATCAATTTCCAGGTCAATTAAAAGCAATGTCGGTTCAGACAGACCAAATAGGTTAGGACCCGAATAAAATGTGGCGACATATCAGTGCATGTATCTTGAATGATTTGCTCATCTCACTTACAATTATTTATCAGAAATAACTAAACTAATTATTATCTAATTATAGACACAAACAGTATGATTAAACCAATAATACACACAAAATTGTAATGTTCATGTTATGTATGTTGAGTAATGCCAAAAAGTAAATTTAAAGGACATCCACCACCAGGATGAAGGAATGTAAACAAAGTACACCGACATACTTGTGTGTGCCCCCTCTGGCAGGATCCAATCTTCTTTTAGATTCTTACGCATTTGTTTAAAAAAAAAGGCTTTACAATTATGCAAATGAGCCCGAGGGGCTTGGGGCTCCATAGGTGTTAATGGAGCCTGGAGCCCCTGAGGCTCATTTGCATAATTTTTAAAGCCTTTTTTTCTTAAAAACAACGGTATAGGAAGCTTAAAGAAGAGCAGATCATGCCAGAGGGGGCACACATCAGTATATCAGTGTACTTGGTTGACAATTTTCATCCTGGTGGTAGATGTCCATCTTCCATCATGATCAGAGAAACTTACTCTAGATCCAGTAATCTTCTTATATTTGCTATCTATGGCCTCTTTCCTTCTAAAATGAACTTTTATGATTATGCTAATTAACCAGAAGGGCTCTGGGGGGAGTTATTACAGCTTCACAGACTGTTACACTGTGTGAGATTACAGCATGCACAATTAGGAGGGAAGTGCTGAGGGGAGGTGGAGACAGTGTAACAACCTCTGAAGCTACAGCATGGAGGGACTCTGGTAATGCCCCTCCATTAGCATACTTTTAAAAGTTGATTTTAGAAGGGAGGAAGACATGGATAACACATATGAGAATATTATCATAGTCACAGTGCCTTGGGTCTATGAGTAAGTGTCCCTAATTTATCATGTTTGATTTTTTCTGGTAGATTTTCTATATATCAATGTGTCAAAGACTTCTCCAAGATCTAACAGGTAAAGGATATTTTAATGAAGGTAATAATGTCGGCACATAAATCTTGGTTACTGACAAATCTGTTCTTCTCAAGCAAAACCAGTAAGAGAGTCTGGAGCTTTTCAGAAGATCCCAAGGACATGTCATGAAACTGGGATAAAAGGATAAAAAAGCATCGCTAAAGACCTTGTGTACACCAACCCATGGTTATACAATGTGCCTACAAATGAAGCAAATTCAGGACTGTGACTCTTCTCAGGTGTGGTCACCCTAAAGATCACAACAACAAGCCTTAAGCCCCTTCCACACTGGCGTTTTTCACGCGCGAGTTCTGCGCGTGCATTTGACGCGCAGAACTTGCATTGCACTCTGTCCCATGGTATTCAATGGGTCTTTCTTCATTAGCGTTGGTTTTAACGCGCGTGCTTGCGTTCGTTTTCACGCGCGTCAAAATCGCAGCATGCTCTATTTTTGCGTGTCACGCGCGTTTTTCACGCCCCATTCAAGTCTATGGAGACGCATCAAGAACGCATTGCACTCGCAATCATTGCAAGTGCAATGCGAGTGCAATGCGTTTTAAACGTAAGGGTTGCTAGGTGACCAGAATAACATTATTTTCCCTGCTCGCGATCGAGCATTTAATTAAAAAAACACAATGAAGAACAGTGAAGAATAGAATAAAAACAGTGAACACAGTGAACACAGTGAACACAGGATCATTTAAGAGAAAAACACAGTGCAGAACACAGTGCAGAATAGATTACAGATGTTCGGCACATCTGCTTACTTGTCGGGAGATGCGCACGGAACGGTGCGAACAAAATAGCATGTGAAGAACAATATATATGTGTGAAGAACACATTGCAGATGTATTTAAACATCTGCAATGTGTTCTTCACACACATATATATTGTTCTTCACATGCTATTTTGTTCGCGCCGTTACGCGCGTATCTCCCGACAAGTAAGCAGATGTGCCGAACATCTGTAATCTATTCTGCACTGTGTTCTGCACTGTGTTTTTCTCTTAAATGATCCTGTGGTCACTGTGTTCACTGTGTTCAATGTTTTTATTCTATTCTTCACTGTTCTTCACATCTGCTAAATTGTCGGGAGATAATATACGCGCGGAACAGTGAAGAATAGATCGCAGATGTTTGCAAATTATCAGAAGACATTATTTTTCAATTAAATAACACATTTTAATCCCAAACCATGGTCCCTTTGAAAAATGCTCGAGTCTCCCATTGAATCGCGCGTGAAAAATGCGCCGAAAACGCAAAAAAACGCTAACAACACGCGCGTGAAAAAAGCAAAAACACTAATTACTCCAAGGAAAAATGGAACAAAAACGCAGCCAAAAACGTCAGTTTTTCACGCATTGCACCCTGACGTGAAACGCAACGCTAGTGTGGAAGAGGCCTTAAAGTGATGAAAGAAAACGCGATGGTAACAGCAAAAGACCTTTTCATGACAAACTACAACATCTTATGTCCATGTGTGGAGGAAGGAGAACATTGCATGAACTCAGGATGAGGAAATTCTTTATGAATCAACAAGACAATAAGCCAATGCACGCAAGGAAACCAACCATAAATGAAATCGATACATGTGATGGAATGGCCATGTCAGAGTAGTAGCCTAAATTTTGGGCTGTTCATGTAGCCTGTCTGTCTCATTTTTGTTCTCCAACCAATTTTTGTTCTCACCAAGTTCCCACCAATTTTGTTTTATGACCCTGTACCATAACTAATCAAAATTAGTTTTGTGTCAGGTGGCATCATATTCGATCCTGAACATCAGAGTAGCTGTATGGAAAAACACTGTAAAATCTGGGGCCATATAGATACCCCTATACTACCCATCTACCACATATGAGCGGATCACATGCAGGTATAAGCATTTTAGAAAAGGATGAAGTGCTAAACCAGCTCCAACTATGTGTCCCAAAAGTCAGACTCCAGCAGTTACGATAAAATAGTGAAATGCCATCACCTAAAATGATCCTACGATGGAAGGTCAACAAGTACACAGCGAGGAAATTGTGCCGACACTGAACAATACATCATGGGTCATCCAGTGTATTGTGCACTCAGGTGCTTACACCAGTTTTACTATTAATGCTACGTCCACTCTGACCTGTAGTAACTGGGAGAACTAGCAGCAATTGCTTCGCTCACCTAAAAAAAAAAACCATCTAGAGATCCCGTGGTACATTGACAGTATCAATCTCATGGCAGGTGGTGACAACATTGGGGCTCATTTACTAAGGGTCCGAACGCCACACTTTCGTCGGGTTTCCCGCATATTTCCGTTTTGCGGCTTTCATGCGACAGAAATCGGGGGCGTGACCGTTGGACAACCCGACGGATTCGGAAAAACTGCAGAATTTAAAAAGCGATTTGTGTCGTAAGATCAGCACTTACATGCACCGAGGAGAAGAAGGTGAACTCCGGCGGACCTCGGCGCAGCAGCGACACCTGCTGGATATCGGACGCGTTACCTTAGTGAATCCCGGCAGACCCGAATTCTCGTCGGACAACGCGCCGCGGGATCGCGATTGGACTGGGCAAGTAAATGTGCCCCATTGTCTTCTACAATGAGTCAACATAAGTCATTACTCATCATCCACAGAGCCACTTACAATCCATCACTTTCTCCGTTCTCCTGTCTTGTTTTGTATTTTCATAGTCTCCTTCACCCTGTTTCATTCTCTCCCTCCTCTGGTAAGTAGTTTAATCTAGTAGCAGTGGTGGAACAAGAGAATAGAGTTTGGGGCCACCAAGAGACATAAGCAAACAAGGTACTTGCTGGGTGATGGGTTTATTTCAATGTCAGCACCAAAACTAAATTCTCTCCATTTCAGTTATTAGGACATGTTACAGGCGGTCCCCTACTTAAGGACACCTGACTTACAGACGACTCTGAGTTAAAGACGGACCCCTCTGAGACCTCTGGTGAAGTCTCTGGATGCTATTTCTATAGTCCCAGACTGCAATAATCAGCTGTAAGGTGTCTGTAATGAAGTTTTATTGATAATCCTTGGTCCAATTACAGCAAAAAATTTAGAAACTCCAATTGTCACTGGGGCAATTTTTTTTGTGTGGAACCACAATTCTAAAATACACAGTTTCGACTTACATACAAATTCAACTTAAGAACAAACCTATGGAACCTATCTTGTATTTATACCCGGGGACTGCCGGTACTGGGAAGTACGTGGAACCCTTTGGGAGGACTTTCTATTCAGAAACCATATTAGAAAGCCCTCTGATTTTTAGGGATATTTTTGATGGGCGGATGGGTTTAAAAGGTGGGATTTATTTTAAAATGTGGTGTTGGTCCTAATCACATTCAATTCTGATATATTTTCTACTTCGGGTAGCTTCTACACAAGTTGAGGGTTCCTTCTTAGTGTTGGTGACCTGATGAAGGGGCCGGCTGGTTGTGTTCTTCATCTAAGCCTATCCCTTTCTGTGTCTCTGTATTAGCTATGATGGAGAAGGGAGCTTAGTTGAGCAAGATACACCATCCTAAATTATCAAATTACCAATAAGAGGAGGCGGTGGATACTCTTTGCCTAGTTCGAAACATGGTAGCAAGTGCACAAGTCTCCAAGGGAGAACATGGTTGGACTGGCCCATCAGAGAACCAGAGGATCAGGTGGGCTCAGGCTTATATGCAATAATGGACCCCAGAGATCCAACAGAAAGCAACCCAATTAAGAGGTTACTAGGTTCTTTTTATAGGAAGTAATGAATAACTTTATTTGTTGTGCCCAAGCAACTCAAGTCCGATACTGGTGAAGGGGAATAAACCACCGCTAGACATTTTTGAGATAAAAGGAGCCTTGTTTCAGCTGACTTCCACCATCTGAGGAGAACTGAACGACCTCCATACACAAACCCAAGTCCAAGCTAAGGTTTTGACTTAAAGAGAACCTGTGACCAGGTTTTACCCAAATAAAATACCAGCCCCTTCAGGTACGGTAGTTTCGGTAATGGTCATGGTACTGTAATGTCTCTTCTAGAATTTCCTCTTTCATGTAAAATCTCCCCTGTTTACCTATAAAAAAAAATCACCCCCAAAGTCAAGGAAAAAATTACTCTTCTTACCCTAGGGCAGCACGGTGGCTGAGTGAGTAGCACTTCTGCCTTGCAGCACTGGAGTCCTGGGTTCGAATCCCACCCAGGTCAACATCTGCAAAGAGTTTGTATGTTCTCTCCATGTTTGCGTGGGTTTCCTCCGGGTCCTCTGGTTTCCTCCCACACTCCAAAACATACTGTTAGGTTGTTTAGATTGTGAGCCCCCTGTGGACAGGGACCAATTTGACATGCTTGTGCAGCGCTGCGTAATCTGTGTGTGCTATATAAATAAAGAATTATTATTGCATTCATGTGAGATGAGTCAAGTTTAGTGATCACAGAGGTAGTGTTACTTCTTAGTCCCTTATCTTTGGTTCTTTCGTACCTCTTGTGTTCTATAGTAACTAAAAACATGCTGTATCACATTAAAGATATGAATCTAATCTTACAGATCACACCAGGCTTTGTGAGCTACCTAACTGGATGCAGCTAAAGACATAGTTGGAAATGCAAGTACCAGATAAAGATCCAGTTCTGCCTTTTTTAACTGTCTGTTTGTTTAATTCTGTAGCTAACAGAACCACAAACCTGAGAACCATGTGAGCTAAAAGATGAGACTCTTATCTTTAATATGACACCATCAGCATGCTTCTGGGTGCTATAGAGCAGAAGATAGGGGCATCTAAAAATAACCCTTTCCCTGCAACCACTAAACTTGACTCATCTCATTTATGGGGTAAAAAGAGTCATATTTGCCTGAATTTGGGAGAGATTTACTGTAGGTAAATTTGTGAGATTTCACATAAAAGAAGAAATTTTAGAAAGGACATTTCATCCTCTACCTGAGCAGACTAGTAATTTAGTGGGATAAAAGCTGGCGTTCTCTTTAAGGTTATATGTAGAGGGGTGTGAGGGGGGGAGGCCAGATATGGAGTAATCACTACAGCAAACGGTTGCTGTTTTCATCATATGCCGGCATTCGTAGTCTTAGGTTTGAGACATTTCGATACTATCGGGGCCATTTATCGTATGTCCCCCTTCTCTGAGCTCTTTTGTGAGTCTATTTTTTGCACATAATTTTTCTTTGTCAAATAAAGTTTTATTGTGCCTTATTAGAAGCAAATTTTTAAATATTTTTTTGGCACAAATCATACTATTGCCTTTCCTAAGCATGGTCTGGACTGGCGTGTTATTGCACAATTATCTGTGCCTGCAAAGGCGCAAATCAATGTTAAATAGGGCGCAAACATCTGGGATCAGGTGCACAAAAAATTGCGCAAATACCCCAATGTACTCAAAAAGTCACTAAAAGGGCATCAGACTAAGATAAATGACCCCCTATATATAGTATATAATATATACATATATACTATATGCTATAGACATTTTTCATGCATTAAAAGTGAAACATAGACTCATTTTTACTCTGGCATTAATCCTTACACTCTGTTCGACTTACGTTTACAGTCTTGTAAGGGTTAATATTGTCATCCCAACCCTGTGCCTACATGGAGGATTACATAAAGGGATGACACTCCTACATCTAGTCACACCCATAGTAACTAGGAAAGCACAGTCACAACCCTCCTACTTAAATTGCAACGGGAGAAGAAGTCAGACAGAAAATAACTATAATAGTACAGTAAAAAAATGATTCTGTATGAATTCATATATTAAAAAAGAAATAGAAAAAGTAAAAAATGGAAAAGTTACATAGTTCATATGGTTGAAAAAAGACCCATGTCCATCAAGTTCAACCAAAGAAGGATTGGAGTTATAAAATAATAATATTTACATTCATCATTAAAAAAAAATACAAATAATATTGTATTTTGGTACCAACACCAAAACAAATAATAATAATGTAACATTTATATAAAATAGAAAAAAAACAAGATTTCTGAAAATATTAGTATAAAAAAAATTCTACAAATATCAAATAATAAAAATAATAGCAATAATAAAATATTATTCTCATCATATATCAAATAATAATAAAAATAATAATATTAATTAAAAAAATTATTATTATTAACATCATATAACAAATGTATAAATCTGCTAAAAAAAATGTATCTGCCAAAATCCTATCCAGATGGTATCAATGATGCAGCGTCAGCAATATTAAAAACGGAGTGATCCACCTTACCTTCAAGTTGTCGGATATCAGAAAAGAGGCAGATTTTTCGGAGTCTCCATCCTGAGCTTTTCCTTGGCGTAATCTCTTATCCAACCTTGATGCAAACAGATTAATCGCGCTCAGCTACTAAGAGTTGAGATAAAACCAGATTAATTTTAATTCACTTCTGAGCGATTTGGTGATAAAACACATCATTTACAAGCCTGCGGGGATCAAGTACAAGTGAATCAGTAAATGCATGCTCAGTACCAGGCCAAGTGCACTGTTAAAATTAGACTAGAGTAGAAACCACCGACTGACAAATGGCAAAGTTATGTCAACCTAGTGAACTAGACTCCTCCCGTGAGCCCCCTTATCTCCCTCCCCCAGGGTCAGACAGGAGAAGATCTGGAAATGTAAGACCAGGAACATGGAGAAAGCTTATTTATAACATAGATTATGAGAGCTAATTTAATTTCTGGTCCCCATATATTTAGCCATCAGTGGGGGGCCAAACACCCAAACCCCACATTGATCAGTTATATCTGCTACTCAGTTGCCTTTGCTATTCAATGAATGGGACTTCTGCTTCTGGCAGCATCAACTGTATGGGATCCGGTGCCCCAATGGGGATGGAATAACTCTTCATGTGGGGTCCAAGTATCAGACCACTAACAATCAGTATGAAAAAGACATGGGAGACTCTCACTGTCAATCACTGTGTGTGGGAGAAGTAATCAGGACTCTCACTGTCAATCACTGTGTGTGGGAGGAGTAATCAGGACTCTCACTGTCAATCACTGTGTGTGGGAGAAGTAATCAGGGCTCTCGTTGTCAATCACTGTGTGTGGGAGAAGTAATCAGGACTCTCACTGTCAATCACTGTGTGTGGGCGGGGTAATCAGGATTCTCCCTGTCAATCACTGTGTGTGGGTAGAGTAATCAGGACTCTCCCTATCAATCACTGTGTGTGGGAGAAGTAATCAGGACTCTCACTGTCAATCACTGTGTGTGGGCGGGGTAATCAGGATTCTCCCTGTCAATCACTGTGTGTGGGGGGGGTAATCAGGACTCTCACTGTCAATCACTGTGTGTGGGCGGGGTAATCAGGACTCACAATGTCAATCACTGTGTGTGGGTGGAGTAATCAGGACTCTCACTGTCAATCACTGTGTGTGGGCAGAGTAATCAGGACTCACTGTCAATCACTGTGTGTGGGAGGGGTAATCAGGACTCTCACTTTCAATCAATGTATGTGGGCGGGGTAATCAGGACTCTCACTGTCAATCAATGTATGTGGGCGGGGTAATCAGGACTCTCACTGTCAATCAATGTATGTGGGCTGGGTAATGACTCTCCCTGTCAATCACTGTGTGTGGGTGGAGTAATCAGGACTCTCCCTGTCAATCACTGTGTGTGGGTGGAGTAATCAGGACTCTCCCTGTCAATCACTGTGTGTGGGAGGAGTAATCAGGACTCTCACTTTCAATCACTGTGTGAGCAGGGTAATTACAATGCATTTTACATGGAAAACTTTCTCCAAACCATTTCAACCCATATATCACAGAACTCAGCTTCTCACACACAATCACATCCTGCTCTCCATCAGGGCGGCAGAAATAACTAGACAGGTTTCTTTTGCAGTAGCCCCTTCACCTGAGAATATCATTCTTCTCCATACAAACCTTTAAGTCCACCTGTCTGCTACAAGAGGCGCATTCCTAACCGCTGCTTATCGGGCTGGAGATGAAGCAATCCGCGGGTCCTGCTTCCTCCTGGTGTGATGTAAGAGCTCTGCTCTCTGCTCACAATCAATCACACGTCTTCACTTCTATTCTTTTCTCCTTGATGTTTCACTGAAAAATTGCTGCAGAGAGCATTTTCAAAAACAAGATTTATATGTGCGCTCGTACTAACCAAGGGTAACCTTTTACAGAACACAGAGAGACCCCCCCCCCCCCCCCCAGGGAAAATAAATTGTTACCACCCCATTGGCTAGTATGAAATATGTCAAATATATTATATTGCTGTGGCCATAGGGGGCTTTAAAGGGGGTTGGCCACTTTACCTCATGTATTTAGTGATGTGTATGTTAGTAAGGGGGCAGGATATTAGGTCATTTAACTATATATATATATATATATATATATATATATATATATATATATATATATATATATATATATATATGTGTGTTAAAAGTTCTGCTCCGCTTTCTTGATATGTAAAGTGAAGCCTCTTGTCTTTTACCTCATCAGTCGGACATTCCTGTCCAAAAAATGGCCGAACATGGAGGGTCATGTGATTTATAACTGTCCATGAGTAATCACCCTGCCAGGACCTTTGGATAGGATTCATGAATTTAAGGTCCTGGCAGGGGGAATACTCACGGGCCATTGGACAGTCACATCTATTCAACATGTATGGGAGTAAATAACCCATAACATCTTGTATTCTGCTGGACCTTTGGGGTTGTTCCTTTTGGGACCTACCTGAAGACACTCGATTCCCATAATATATCAGTCTAGAAGCTAATGAAATTCCAGTGACTGAGCGATTGTGTGATGACACATGCTGTGAGGTAATATGTATTTATCAGGTGTACCTGTTGGTTCAGGGAAATCCCCGTGACTTCCTCCTCGGATGTAAAATCTCCAATGAGCCGACTCACATAATGGGATTTGCATTAGTTTAGAGAGGAACACACAAGATCTTTATTATTTGTTGCCAGATAGGAACACACATTAATCTCAGTAAAATCCAGAAATTGTGAGGTAAAATTCACTGGAAATCACCAGTTCCTTTATCTCCCGTACTGCAGGTTACATCACAAGTTCTAGACAGGTGGTCATTGTCCATGAATGTATAAATCCATATAAGAACTTGCGTTAGGTGGGGTCTGGAGGTAGGTACTATTATAACTGTAGTCATAGGACTGATGCTCTAGACAAGAAAGATGCCCACATCAGGGGGGAACAGAGAAGATACAATAGATGCTTTCTGCAGTAGTGGATGAAAATAAAGGCGGTTTCGGCAGTAGCCCGGGGGCCAAAAGCTTCAAGGGGGCCCATGGCCACCCAATCCACCAGGAAATGTTATACTCAGAAGGGCCTTCACCCATGAAATTCTCTCTTCCTGCTCTCAATCCACATGCACACAATGGCCCACATTTCTCAAAAACTGTGAAAACAGTGCAGAGGGCACCAGATTCAGGAATTGTGTCACCCACTGCACTGCTCTAAGAAAGTGCACCAACTTTTTTTGTGCACCTTTAACTTAGAGGAGCAGATTTATCTTAGTCTGATTTTGGTTGTATTTCAGTGACTTTTTGAGCGCATTGGGCTATTTGCTCAATTTTTTCGCCAGAGTTTGCCTTGTAGCAGTGATTCTGGTTTGGGCCTAGTTTGTCTTTGTATTTCACCCCCGCCCCTCTACATAGGAAGTAATGGCGCACGGCGCCGTATTACTGTAAAAGATAGGACATGTCCTATCTTTTTCCGGGTACGGAGCGGTACGGTGCCGCAGGTTAATAGCGTAAAGTAGCAACCTTGCATTTTACAGTTTTCTCCACACAAAGTGCCTAAAGTACTTTCAGTCAATGTATGTCTTCTCGAGTGCCACCTACATGTGCCTCCCAGTGCTGGTGAGGTGCCATACAACTTTCTGTAACTCTTAGGTCTTATATATTGGGGCAGATTTACTTACACGGTCCAGTCGCGATCCAATGGAGAGTTCTCCGACGCTGATTCGGGTTCTGCCTAGATTCACTAAGGTCGTGCGTCCGATGAAGTCCGCCAGAATTCACCTCCTCCGTCCCAGTGTATGTGAGTGCTATTTTTGCGGCAAAATTTATTTTTTAAATTCTGCGGCTTTTCTGAATCTGTCGGGTTTTCCGACGGCCACGCCCCCCGATTTCTGTCGTGTGAAAGCCGGCGATGATGCGCCACAATCCGATCGCGTGCGCCAAAATCCCTGGGCAATTCGGAACAAATTGGAAACATTTGGGAAACCCGGGAGAAAAACGTGATTCCGTCCCTTAGTAAATGTGCTGCATTGTCTCATCAACACATCTGCCTCCAACGACTTGGATTTAGTGTCCCCTCAACCAGCAGAACAGGATCAGGTCACTATAACCATTGAACACCAGACGCTCAGCTGATGCTAAATTGACATAATACGCCTCATAGGTACCCGCTTATTGTTTTTGGTTTGTAGTTAGCCAAAAAAGACTTGTTTAAGGTCCCTCTACCTCACTGAAGGAAAATCTTTTCTTGAAACTGAATTGACATATCCAGAAGTCAGGAATACTTCTATCCGTGCCACCATATTGTCCACTCCTTTGTCCTACATACAGTGGGGGGTGGGGGGGGGGAGTATTTAGTCAGCCACCACTTAAACCTGTAACTAACGTCATAGGTAGAACCTCAACTATGAGAGACAATATGGGAAAACAACTCCAGCAAAACACATTTGGGGAGATTTACCATAAGTGTCTGAGGTAAAACTGTTCTAGTTGCCCATGGAAACCAATCAGAGCTGATCTTTCATTTTATAAACAGCTGTGGGAAAATAAAAGCAGAACTCTGATTGGTTTTCATGGGCAATTAGAACAGTTTTACCTCAGACACTTCTGATTTTATTTGCAAATTATGGACATTGTGGAAAATAAGTACAGGAGAACTTGCACAATTGGTGGCTGACTAAATACCCCCCCCCCCTGTACATACTTTCCTACAGAGGGTGTGTGGTTTTCATATCTGGTTACTTTCTAATGTCCCTGTGTCATGATTAATAGTCTTTTATATAGTGTGACCCCTGTAGCTGCTACGCACAAAACTAGATGAGCGGAGAAGGTTTCAGATGTTCGTGGACACTTCAAATGAAAACGAGAACAGCTGAACAAAAGTGACAGAAATAGCCGCCATATCTGGCGAAATCCTCCAGTGTCATCCCATGTATAGGGCCGCTATAGGTCAGACATCAAAGGACCATGTAGTACTATAGCACAATAGGATTAGCTGCGGGGACAAAGTGACTGGGAGGAACATCTGATAGGATGAGAAAACGAAACGAACAAAAGAACTTTTTAAAACTTTATCGAAACGTAAGGAATAAGACAATACAACTACCGGTACTAACGTCCCACAGAGGAAGGGGAAAGTGAAAAGTCCTATAGCTTTCATTCCAATGATCTCTGTATAGATTTCTATTAGAACTTAAACAGGTGGAGAAGCTTCTCCCTCTCTCTCTAAATGGAGAGGAGAAACGTCCATATGTGTCATTTATGGCTCATATTACAAGGTTGTAAAACCAGATCTCTATTTTATGGAGATTTCTATCTGCTTTTTGTGAAAAGGTATATAATACAGCGCCGGGAAAGCAGAGAAATGTAGAATTTAATAGACATTCCCTCTAAGTCATTAGGTTACCACCAGGATATCAGAGCCGGCTGGCATTGGATCTGGTTATGTAGCAGATGATCTGGATTACTATTATATATGATTTCTAGAGCACCATTAATTCCATAGTGCTGTACAATCAGTAAGGGGATCACATACATAATAATAATTCTTTATTTGACATGCTTTGTGCAGCGCTGCATTATCCGTGTGCGCTATATAAAGAATTATTATTTATATAGCACACAGATTACGCATATATAAAGGCAAGTACAAATATACAAACTACAGAGATCTGGAAACAAGTGGAAGGAGAACCCTCCGGTGAGGGCTTACAGTCCAGTCTGTGATCCCATACAGAAGGGCTTTCAGGTTACGGTTGAAGGTTCGGAAGGAGGGGGACAGTGACGTAATTTGGTAGAGAGTTCCAGATTATGGGGGAAGCACTGGAGAAATCCTGGAGACGATGGTAAGAAGAGCGGATGGTAACAGTGGCGAAGAAGGTCCTGTGAGGAACAGAGATTATGGGGTGACATGGTGGTTTAGTGGTTAGCATTACAGCCTTGCAGTGCTGGGGACCTGGGTTCAAGTCCCAGGATCAACATCTACAAAGTGATTGCATGTTCTCTTCATGTTTGCGTGGCTTTCCTTCAGGTTCTCCGGTTTCCTCCCACACTCCAAAACATACTGGTAGGTTGATTAGATTGTGAGCCCCAGGCAGACAGGGACCAATTTGGCAAGTTCTGTGCAGCAATTGTTATAATTGCGTGTGGGATGGTATTGGCCGATTAGTTTGGAGGTATCAGGATAGTTTAGACTGTAAGCTACAAATGGAAAGAGTCTCATATTCAGTCTTGTTATCTTCTAGGCTACAGTCACATTACCAGGATGTCCATTTTTTTCGGATGCATCATTTGATCCATAAATAGAAGTAAAATAATCCCTCTCTATCTGCTAATAATGGAGATTTTTTTTGATCATTATTATGATGATCTCATATCTATTATCTATCTAGCTCTATACACCAGTCATTGTACATGCCCTTATTTTGCACCTGTCATATAGCATCAATATCTAATCTATCTACCTCTATACAGCATCAATCTCATTTGTCCTTATTCTGCATTGTTGTGGCATCACCTGCATCATATAGTAACACTATATTTCTCATATCTATCTCTAATCTTTCCCATGTATATCTCTATCTAATCTCTTATGTATTTCTCTCTCATCTCTATACAGCATTGATTTTATTTGCCCTTATCCTGCATTGATATCACCTCTGTCATGTCTTAGCACCATATAGAGAAATGTTCTAGCATTTTATTCCTTTTTATTGCAGGATTTCTTATGGAATATTCAGTTGTAATTATTGCTTTGTTTACAACTTTTACATTTCTCTTTACTGACACTTACTGCACAACATAAAAAATTTAAAATTATTATAGTCCTGAAAGTAACCGAGACGTTCAGTGACCCCCGGATCAGCTGGTGTTCTCACCCAGGAGCACCTGTCATCTCCGCCTCAACTAATACAAAGCAGAAAGTCTCTTGCAGCCCCCAGTGTCCAAAAAGTGTCATTACTTTTAGACCTTCCGCCCCGATCTGCCTCACTTTGAGTACAACCCTGACACTTCATCCTTGATGTTACACCTGAACTACACATAAGCAAATTAATTAATCAAATCATTTTATAGATTAGTGGCAATTTCCAGCTCGATTCAAATCTGAATATTTTCTAATTCCCTTTGGATGAATTTACATATACAATAAAAGTCTGAGATCTGTTAAAACGCCCATTGATTTCATTGTAATTTTCAATGGTTTACGTCATTGTCCGTTATTAGAATTATAGTAAAAACATTAGGTCCGGCCACATACATTAAAATGTTCTGAAAATGTGGCAAAATTTCAGCAAATTGAATCTTGAATGATTAGGGCATGTCAAATTACCACGTATATTGTACTCAAGTAAAATAAAATTGGGCTACATTCACACAATGTATGCACGTCGTACCGTAGCACGGCGGGCATACATCAGCGGCGGGGAGAGGAGGAGGGGGAGGGGGAGAGCGCCGCTCACCCTCACCCCTCTCCATAGAGTAACATAGGGCCAGGCGCCGTATTCCTACCCTGCTATGGAACGGAGCCGTGAGGCCATTGGGGTGTATGGGGGGGGGGCGTAAATACCTCGCCCATATGTTCAGATTTTAGTAATTTAATTTATCACTTTTTGTACCATAACGTTGCCATGTAATACCCTTTACATACACCCATCGACCAGAAGCTACCTGAAAATTTTTGACTGTTTCTCTATTGTTCTGTTTGTATTGTGTAAGTTCAGAATTAGTATTAGAAGAGTCTTATTATAACAGACTCAAGATTACTCTTTTCCACCGTCAACAAGGCGCCAACACTTTAGGAAGGATCATAAGTGACGATCCTCCCCAAAATGGCAGCAGGCATGGGAGAGCCGATGTGCGCCGCCCCAGTAAACACTGATTGTAGGCGTCACCGGTGAGGGGGTGTTCGGGATCAGTACTGAACAGGACCTGAACATGGTTTTAAAATTCTGTTCTGGCCGACACCAAATTTTAACGGGTCCGCTCATTACTACTCAAGAATGGCAGAGTATTATATGAAATGTTTTGTGATCGATTTAGTAAAACTTTTGGATGTAGAGAGGATCACATATTATGATTTTGTGTCAACCTCAATCTGCTTTCTCTAAGCATTTGCATTACAATATAATTGTGTGTTATAACTTACCTTGCACCCTGACAGAATCCTCTGTGTAGTCCCAGGGGTTGGCTTTGTTTTGGATGACTTTCAAATAACAACATATGACTTGTCTGTGCTGCAGACTACTCAGCTCTCAGCCCCCACCTTTGTGCTCTGCTAACAACCCCCAGAGCCTTTCAGGCTCATTAGCACAATGTTAAAAGTTGAAGGAAGGAGGCCATGGATAACAAATAAGAAGATTTCCACAGTGCCTGGAACTATGAGTACCATCAAAATCCATCATGATAAACTTGGGAGACATAGATTTCCTTTAAGTACCACACAGTTTTTATCAAAATTAAATTAGAAGTACCATATTTTTCGGGGCACAAAAAAATCCTTTGATTTGCTCTTTATAGTCCAGTGCACTTTATATATGAACCTTACTTACAGACAACAGCTGCCTTGAGCTGTGCACAGGTCTGCCACCTGCTGGTCATTCATCCCTATAATCCTTATAGTTCAAAAAATACGGTAATGCAATTGTTTTTTCTTCATAAAAGAGGATCGGCACTTACATATTTTATACATATCAAATGAGCTATTTGTTTACATTTTTTTAGATTAGACATGAGTAGTAGTTTTTTGCACACAAGGCTTTTTGCTGTAAGGTCACTCTCATTTCCCGAGGCCATGACCATTTTTTTAGGCATGTTGGAAAAGTTCCTCATAAATGTTCCTAAACCCTTAATAAATGTGGTGAAAGGAAGTTCGATAAATTTCCCCCTATGAGTCTACAAGTATATTCCGTTTACCAGTGTACTAATGTAAAAGATGCTGTGGGAAATATTAAGATTTCTGTAAATAAACCACACACACACACTTTTTTTCCTTTTGGATCTTTTTTATTCAAAAGTTTTCAAAAGAAACAAAAAACAGAAAAAAAAGCTAACAATCTAATCAAATTTACAGTTCAAAAAATTTTATTTTGGCGTTTAACAATAACTACAGAGTTGTCTTGAACCGGACAAATAAGTTACCACTGGCAAGTTTGTGGCACTAGTAAAACAAAAATAAAAAATTAACTCTCTTGATCATATAGATATCTCTATGAAAATCTTTTTTTTTTTTTTTTCAATCTGTACAAAAAGGTCTTTCTTCATAAATTAATTTTTTATAATTTAATGGCTGTCTACTATGTGATGTTTAACTGATTACTTTTAGTTTTTTATGTACAGAGGTTATGTTTGTGTTCCAAATCTTACCCAGACACAAAGTATGGCACCTTGTTCAGACACCTGCAGCACTATTTTAGTCTCCTCGTTGGGCCTCATTTGAACGAGCGTGTGCATTTTTATAGACCGCAAGCCACGGGTCAAGTATCGTTGCTCGTGGCACGTTTGACATCGCTGGGTAAGCTCCACCCACTCCACCGATGTCTGCAGGAAGTCTCTGCGGGTCGTGCAAAGACGGGTAGGAATGTGACCTGCCCTATCGTTTGCGGTGTGGTCAGTCAACATGTTCCCGATGTATGCACCGCGTTATGTACATGCCCAAAAGAAGACTACAGGGCCGTGACTTAGCCGCCATTTTTTCGGCCAGCTAACGGCCTTTGCACGCGGTCATTTGCATGAGGCCTCATAAAATTAAAGCTGAGCTCTGATTGGTTTCCATGGGTAACTAGAACAGTTGTACCTCAATCAGAGCTCTGATTGGTTGCCACTAAAACAGTTCTACTCTCAAACACTTCTAATAAGTCTTCCCCCTTAAAACCAAATTTAGAAGAAGATTTAATAAAAAAAGAAAAAAAAAGTTGCTGCACGTCTGAACGTTCATTCTTTACCGTTTAAGGGGTCGGGTTTTGTATGTATAAACTTTTCCCCCCAAAAAGCAGCAAAGGTGTTTTTTTTTTTTAAATTTTTTAAAGCAATTTTAAAACCAGGGAGCTTTGAACCAATTATACCACAACTTTATTATTTTTTTAATTTATTCCTCTGCAAAAAAAATAAAATTAAGAAAAAAAAAAAATAACGCAATACACTTCATGTGAATATGTATTTTTTTTTACTAAAATCTAAAACTTAGAGCAGCAATTACTTTTGAAACTATGAAATGTCTCCACTGGCTATAGTCAAATACATGCAGTTTTAATACTAAAATATTTTTAAAAGTAGTTAAAAAATCATAAAAATTAAAAAAAAAAAAACCAAAAAAAAAAAAACTGTCCTTAAAACTGCTTAGCCCTAGCTCCAGCTAGGAGGATTTGGTCAGTGGAAACAGGCAGTGCCAGCAACCTGTCCCATTAAAAAAAGGAAATAAAGTTTTGAGGTAGATAACTGATCACACTGCTGACCAGGCAAGTACACAGTTTTGGAAGACAACATAATTTTTTTTTTCCTTTACATATGATATTAGAATAAAACCATAAAAGCCGTTATATAAGCAGTGACTGATCTAATGTGTCCCTATATAATGGTATATGTCTGTGCATATATACACACACACATAAATATATATATATCTCAAATGCAGTAT
Source organism: Engystomops pustulosus (assembly GCF_040894005.1). NCBI lineage: Eukaryota > Metazoa > Chordata > Amphibia > Anura > Leptodactylidae > Engystomops > Engystomops pustulosus. The sequence continues at coordinate 97,740,791 of NC_092418.1, read as the reverse complement.
TTGGCCAAATCAGAAATTTCATAGTTTCAAAAAAAAAAAAACAACAAAAAAAAAAAAAAACAGGTTTTTTTTTTTTAAATTTATTTTTACAATTAATACTTGTAGTGATGACGTGAAGTGTGGCACTGCATGGATCCAAGTCTTCCTTCATGCTTCTTTAAAAAAAAAATTATATCGTGTCCATACATCGACTAAAACTATTTAAAAAAGAAATAAAAATGCAAATGTACAAAAAAAGGCACATTCTCCTAACAGCAAACTGGTCCGGCAAAAAAATAAAAGAGTACAGAAAAAAAAAATGTCGCGCTGAGAATAATCTGGAACGATTGGTTACTGGCTCTTTGTTCTTTGGTAATGTTACCTTTAAAAAGTGCCCAGTCTTTTTTTTTATTATTATATTATTATTTTTTTTTTGTTTTTTTTCACCTAATAGAGAGCTAGTACCCAATGCATTGACAATTCCACTTATATCTCAGCTTTTATTTTTTTTATTTTTATTTTTTTTTTTTAAAGTCCTTTAGCTTTTTGCCTCGATGCTGTAACAGCACTTTATTGTTTGCTTGGTTTGAGCACAATCAACTATCTAAAGCACTATCATTAATTTTTTGTATAAACAAAAAAAAAAAAAAAAGAGTGAGAAGGAAAAACAAAAACAATTTTTTTTTTTTTTTTAAAAACACATTCACTGACAAACCCCCTATTCCCATTTCCTATATTCTACCGACACTAAAACATCAAGTTATCTCGGAGTTGGGGGGGAGCAAAAAAGTTTTTACATTGCATCTTACAGCAGATTTCCTAAAAATCGCTTTAGACTACCAGAGAAACTTATTGGCATAAGGCCTTACAAACAAATTGATCCTATTAAAAACATCCCAGTCAGAAAATGTGTTTCACACAAAACATTATCCCTCCTCCCCGCCCGCCCGCAGCTTTTCCACTACCATACATGTTTACGTGAAAAAAAAAAAAACATAATCAAAAACATCTACACATTAAAAAGCCAAATTTTCAGCAATTTTATTGACTACCTTTAAAAGCCCTATGCTGCTGTTTTACAAGGCAGAACTGACCAGTTTACTTGGCCGAAAAGCAAATCTACACTTTTTTTTTTAGATTTTTCTTTAAAGTTTTTTTTGACATTTTTTTTATTACGAGGAGGAAAAAAAAAAAAGCTACAGCATTAAAAGTTTTAAGGCAAATTGGAATTCATTGAGAAAAAGATAAGACACTTCACGCTATGAGAAAAAATTACAAGGAGTCGGAACGGACAGCAACTGCAACACTGCACTACAGCAACACTCACACTGCAAGCACAGAGGCGCCGGAAAAGACGCCATTTTTTTTATTTTTATTTTTATTTTTTTAATTGTAACCAATTAAAAAAAAAAATTTGGAGAAACCAGGAATATTTCGTTTCTGCAATGACCTGCTTTTCCCTGGTCTCTTGCCAGTAAAATAGTTAAACTTCCGAAACAAAAAATAAAAATCACAAAAACAGAAGGAAAAAAAAATAAACACATTCTTAAAAGTTAAAAACCAAAGAATCGCATCAAAAAATTTTAAAAAAGGGAAATAAAATAAAAAAATAACACAAAAAAATCTCCGACATGCACATGTATTCAAAGAAATGGCCACCTGTGCATATCCAGATATAAACTCAATAGTCTGTTTCTTTTTGTGTTACTTGATAAAAAATCTCATAATAAAATAAACCTGTTCAGGGGAACAGCCACTAGATGAATTGAAGGTTTTTTTTTTTTTCTGCACCTCATAGAACTTATAGCAAAAATAGTTCGAGTTGATTTCATTATAAATAACAATTTTTTTTCCCCAAGAACCTGTGCAAAACTGTCAATTCATAAAGCTTGATTGTTCAGAAAAATCCGTGATTGTTTCAGCATCTGAACCTCATTTCCCCCAATCAAGGTCGTCATCTATCTGGAAGAGAAAAAGAAAAGAGAAAAAAAATTAGAAAAATGTTTAATATCCAGTTTTTTTTTACTAAAACGACGGGTCATGTAGGTTGTCCAACCAAAAGGTTTTATTGGCCAATTAAATAATAAATAAAAATCTCAAAAAGAAGTAATAATTACTGTAGTAATTCCCTGGGGCTACTTTTACAGTGCTTTTTGGGGACCTACTAGTCTCTACTTCAAGCTCTCTGTTTGTTTTTGTTTTTGTTTTTTTAATTCTGAACATATTTACTAGACCAATTCCCTGGCTGTACAGTTCCAATATTTTTCCGGTCTCTGCACATACCTACTTCCATTTCCGTGGCTCCCTGCTAGTCCCTCCCCGTGGCTCCCTGCTAGTCCCTCCCCGTGGCTCCCTGCTAGTCCCTCCCCGTGGCTCCCTGCTAGTCCCTCCCCGTGGCTCCCTGCTAGTCCCTCCCCGTGGCTCCCTGCTAGTCCCTCCCCGTGGCTCCCTGATTGTGACTGAACGCTCAATCACTTGCAACAGCATTCACCCACCTCAGTCGATGGCCATTTTCTGCATGTCGAGAGGGACCAAAGACATTTTGGGACAGCAGGGAATTTGTGAGGCAAGTTTCACTCTTTTTTTTTTTTCTTTCATTACCTCACTCACACTACAGTCCACAGCTTATGTACTAAGGCTAGTTCTTGGTTATATAAAATAACAAAAAAAAATGTTGCTAACGAAATTATTATACTTTTTTAAAGCATGCACTTGGCCTCCATAAAATAGACAATAGGTGCCTGCGAAACACAGAAATGTGCCCTAAAAATCATACTGGCAACCACTCTCCAGCCCTTCTACCCCCAAAAAATAACAACAAAACCCTTTTAATGCAGAGGGATTCCATCACTAGATGGCACTGTATTGCTAACAATTTTTTTGCAAAAAAAACAAAAAAAAAACAGGCATACACCCAAAAATGCTCTACAAATGAAAATCCTCAGAAATGAACTTTTAAAGAGAACCCCACACAGAACATTAGCACCCCCTGTCGACGTCACTGGCATCTACAGTATCTCTCTAAATGCATTAGTTTTTTAAATCAATAAAATGTTTTTTTTTAACTTCACAATGAAACATTGAAATAGGGGAAAAAATATTGACTTCTATTCAATACTATTTTATCTTCTCTGTGACGATAACATCTGTCTTGCAAATGAAATTAAGAAGTCATCTTTTTATGTGCATCCACAAAAATGTCTTAACGGGATTAAAAATTTAAATGAAATTATTGCTGCTGATGTTTTTATTCTAAAATTCTTTAAAATGGTTAAATGAAAAATAAAATTGTCACCATCTACATAAATATTTTCAAATTTTCAATCATTTGTTGGAGTGAGATCATATAATAAATTGGCATTTTCATTTGTCTGTAGCTCATTCTTACAGTGTCGCGAAGTAAACAATTTCGGCAGAAGGCTTCGTGACACCTCTATTGTAATTAAAGGAAACCTACCAGAAGGAATCTACTATGAGAAGTAGAGCTGATGGTAGATTTCTCCTCCTTCCTCTGCCCTGATCTGCAATTTAATAATCCTGGAATCTAACTAGTTACAAACTTTATTTTAGTAATATGTAAATGAACTGCAGAGGCTACTAGGGCGTGGAGTAGCCTTAGCTCCCAGTGCCCGGCATGGCTAGTACACACCCCAGTAGTCTCTGCAGTTCATTTACATATTACTAAAATAGAGGCTACTAGGGCGTGGAGTAGCCTTAGCTCCCAGTGCCCGGCATGGCTAGTACACGCCCCAGTAGCCTCTGCAGTTCATTTACATATTATTAAAATAATGTTTTTTAACAAGTTAGATTCCAGGATTATTAAATTGATTCTCTATACAGACTAAAAAGCAGGATTTTCCTTTAAGACAGTAAATGTCATGTATCCAGCACAGTGTATGATGCAGCGGTGTTGGCGAGCAGCTGGATATCCTGATGTCACTTACTGGAAATGCTTTCTGCTGCTGCAAACTCCCAGGCCTGATAAATGGATTACTACACGTCTGAGAACAGACAGACTATCGCGGCTCACATTATCCAGAGTAATACAGCTATTTACAGAGCGGCCGTGTTGGGTGACTGTGTACAGATGGTTGCCATTGTGACAGAGGCGGCGAGAGGAGGGGCGGCAGCTATCAAGTACAAGGCATCCCGACAATGCTGCTCACATAAGCCGTGTCTGAACTCACCTGACCTCTCGTCCCTAGATGAATATATTGCTGACAGTTACAACCATGCAGAAGCAACCGCCTTAAAGTGGCACTCACTACATTAAAGGGGTGTCTAATTTCTTTTTAATACTAATCATTAGCAGAAAGAAATCGTAGAATTTTGCCCTCTCCAGAACCGGCTGCTCCGGCTTTTTACGAGCCCATCTGACATCAGCAGTGACATCATACGGTAGCCCGGTCATCTCAACAGTCAATATCAGGCCTCACCTAGCTCCACCATCACGTAATTTTAGTGAATATTTTTGGATTATGTGATAAAGGCGTCCACACCCCTACTAGTAATGGTGTCTGTTAGTCTTTTCTAGAACAAAATAATGGACACCTGGTAATCTAAATTCAACAATTTGCCAAATTCAACAACGGACACCATGAATGTTTATGTGAGCTGGGCCCGAGACTGGTGGGGAGAAGTTAACCTCTGTGATCCTTCAAATCTCAAGAATGAAAGTCCATTTTGATGCCTGCCACCATAGACCTATGGTCCCTGCCAAGTTAATGGGGTTGTGTTGTAAACCTTAAGCTGTACAAGTTGTCTGATCGTCGGGGGTTCAACAACCGGAAAGCCTAAAATTGGGAGAACGGAGTATATTTAAGAAAACCTACTTCTACAGAAGTAGATCCGATGGTAGATTCCTCCTGCCTGCCTCTGCCCTAATCTGTAATTTAATAATACCGGAAGCTAATATGTAAATTAGCTGCAGAGGCTACTGGGGCGTGTACTGGCCTGGCAGAGCACTGGGAGCTAAGGCTAGTACACGCCCCAGTAGCCTCTGGAGTTAATTTGCATATAACTGAAATAACGTTTTTAACAAGTTATGTTATGTTCTGGGATTATTAAATTATGGATAAGGGCAGAGGTGGACAGGAGGAGTCTACCATCAGATCTACTTTTGATAGTAGATTCCTTATGGTAGGTTTCTTTTAAGCCAATTTTGATAAGGGAGCGGTGGTTGACCAGGTTTGCTTCCTGTCCCTTCACCACTGCAATGAAGTAGAGCACAGCACCTACCCAATACATCTAAATGGAGTTAGGATGGGTCCATTTAGATGGGGGCACAAGGGTTCTATTTTGATAGTGGGGGCCCCAGCAATGGAACCTCCACCAATCAGACATTGATGATCGAAATATGTTGCTGTCACTATTCAGCCTTGCCATGTTCCAAATCTCTTCCTACAATGGGAAACTACTTGACAATAAAGTGTTATTTCCAAAACACTAACATTAGAGCGAGATCTGTAACCAGCACTTGGCCCCTAGGGGATTTCAATCTCCCTGTTATCAATCAGCAGGATACAGACGTCCATTAACTGTATATAGGACACAGGCTATAAGATGATGTCATATGGTTTATAGCTATACTGATAGAGAACAGAACATTTGTGGGGATTAGGAGGTTCCTCCTGGTGCCATTTCTAGAGATATGTGGTGTTTAAAGAGAAGCCGTCATGCAAATTAACCCACCAAAAATAAAGACTTCATTAAAAAAACCATGTTATAAAAGCATTGCCCGTACCCCTGAATGGTTCCTTTCCATGGCTGCAATGTTACAAAAAGTTTGTAACTCAGCTGATGTGAGTCCATGACACTAATTGAGTCACGCATATTAAAATTTACTTATATTGCCCCGCCTCCTTGTTCCCCATTGACATGTCTAAGTGCTATGATAATCTGCTCTATGGAGGTTTAAGAGAGAGCTCTGTATGGGCATTTAAAGTCATGTGTCCAGTATGACATCATCTAAGGTCCTCTTACATACACAAGAGAGATGTATCTGATCACATAAAATCACAGCAGCCTTCATGATGGATAGAGAGGACTAGAAGTCCATGGAGGCTGCTGTGATTCCATCAGATATATACATGGTGTACAGTTTGCAAATGTTAGGTGGCTAAAGGACCTGTAATGTTACTGGTCACATGACATGCTGAGAAGAGGCATGGGATATGGGCAGGAGTAGATAGGTGTGGCTGGTGGAGAAGGACAAGCCTTCTTTGATGCCAGGAAATACAAGTTAAAAGAAGGGTGTCTGTTAGTTAGGCTCTGTAGGAACCTGTCATTAGCTGTACATGTGTAAATGTGGTGACAGGTTCCCTTTAAAGGAGTTTTCACAAATCTATTCATAGACTGAAGAGAGTGGAAGCACAATCATCCACTCCATCAATTTGTAAGAAACAGGACCACCTCTCTAGCAGTCCGTTATTGTAATCAGTAGGGCCCCCCACAGACTGTCATACACTATACAGCAGATAGGGAATATTAATGAAAATTGGGACTACCCTTTTAAAAGGGGGAGGGTTCATGTTATGGAATATCATTTCCAACACAGGGAAGAAATACCATAACCTCCCTGCCATTTGGTCTCATCCACATATCAGGTATACTATAACTTATACTGTTGTACAGGGCACGTTATATAAGAAAAAAAAAAACCATTAGAACAACAGTTCCCATAATGGATGACACAACATCTTCCCTAACCTTAGAGTTACTTGTTTTGTTGATAGGTGTACTGAGAATGATCACTAGAGGTTTCTACCGTCACCGGCTGCTGACCACTGGGCTCCTGCAAAAAGTTTTAAAAAAAAAAGTTATTTTTTTGGTTGGGAAAAGTGAATAATGTAAAACAATCCACATGTGTTAGGGGGTTCAAATAATTAGTGGGACATAGGTACTAAGTTTATCCGCTTTCAGTTAATACAGCAATAACAGTACAAGCGGTCCCCTACTTAAGGACACCCGACTTACAGTAACCCATAGTTACAGACGGACCGCTCTGCCCACTGTGACCTCTGGTGAAGATCTCTGGATGTTACTATAGTCCCAGACTCCAATGATCAGCTATAAGGTGTCTGTAATGAAGCTTTATTCATAATACTTGCTCCAAATACAGCAAAAAAATTTGAAACCCCAATTGTCACTGGGGCACAAAATAAAAAATTGTCTGGAGCTACAACTATAAAAAAAAATACAGTTCTGACTTGCATACAAATTCTACTTAAGAACAAACCTATGGATCCTATCTTGTACGTAACCCGGGGACGGCCTGTACTGCTACAGCTCAAATTACCATACTGACCTCGACAGATACTGCAGCTGTCTGGACGTGTGTGTATTGTGGGATGTACGCTCCTTGCATAGCTGTTGTTGCGGGCATATACTGTAAAATAAAAATAGAGAGAGAAAAAATTACTTTTTGGTGCATAATTTGGCAAAAATAAATAGCGTCATAAATACCTAAAAACATCAGAATTCTCATTAATACCAGTGACCCTTAAAGGGGTTTCACAGTTCTATAGGATTATTAATTCCTCCTTCAACCTGTAGGTGTCACTGCATGCAAAAACATCCATGAATATATTATCCTACGTATACCGCGCATGAGATAACTATACAAGTGGCGACACCTACAGGCTGGAATGAGTAGCTGTAATTTATTGCCAGATTTTTATTATTTGATTTATACGCCAGATATTATAAAAGAGAAATAAAAATAAAATAAAGCAAAAATGATGAAATTTTGTATTTCTATTATTATTAAGAACGAACAGGTTTTTTTCTCTTGCCGATGCCGTGATGATATTCACATGAAGATGGGGGAGGGGGTATCGCAATGATAAGCTTTGGATGGCACTTAGAGAGCGAGTCTAATTTTGGAAGTTACGAGGAATTTAGTTAGACTCCTATTATCCGATTCCCTCTCTCAACGTGCATTAAAAAAAAGTCATAAAACCGGCAGGCACGGTACAACGTCTGCTCTGATCATTTCCGAGCTGACTTATTTTGGAAACTGAGCTCATGGATCCTTTTGCCACATAAATCCCTCTTCTCCCAAACTTAAAATATGCAGCAGATCCAGCATGGGCTCAGAAACAGGCCGTCTGTGTCGAGTGAATTAGTGCGTAGATAGAGCTGGAAGCCAGACACATGGAATTGAGCTTTTTAGAAGTGGCCACCGGGGGCACTGTCCTATAGATAAACACATACTGTAAGTACCGAGGACTCGGAGGATACTTACTGTTCCACTGCTGCTTAGTGACAGATGACTCATCTGTTGGGTCAGAGGACTGATCATGGATGCCGGCTGTAGTGACATGGTATGGTCCATGGAGGGTGTTAACACGGCCCCCTGCACAAGAAAATTACAAGGAATCACACCACGCAAAATAAGAAATTACAGAGTGAAAAAGCAACTGTTGTGGCTAGATAAAATAGATCCAGTAGTGGATTATAACATAGGCAGTATGGGAGGCAGCCTGGGGTCCAAGCCTTCTAGGGGACCCATGGCCACCCAAACCACCCACCAACCTTCACACCCATGAAATCCTTGCAAATCTGTTCACGCCATTTCAGGACCTTAGAAGGCAGTAAATAAAAAATGGCGAGCCCTCTTCCGACTCATTAGCATAATGTTTTAAGTCGATAACAAATATAAGAAGATTACAATAGTCACAGTGAATGGATCTATGAGTAAGGGTCCCTGGTTTCCAATGGTAGATTTCCTATCATATTATTTTGACCGTGTCCAGCAACCACTAGGGGGAGCTAAATGCATGCTTTTATACAGCTAGGTTAAGGCTATGATGGTGTTTGGAGAACCAACAAGAGCAGGTTAAGCCTCAGCTCATTGGCTTAAAAGGATCCAAAAAACTTGGTCCATGGCACTTTACAAGAATGGAGTCACATCACTACACAAGTGGTTTCCCATTGAAGGGTGAAGACTGCTATAAAAGTGCATGAAAGCTGAAGACCCAAAAAAATCAACAAATACAGTGGATACTGAAAGTATTTAGAACCCTTAAAATTACAAGAAAAATCACATGGCCATAAGTATTCAGCCCCCTTGCTGTGACACTCATATTTAAATTCACATGCTGTGCATTTCCTTCAGATCCTCCTTGAGATGCTTTCATTGGAGTCCAGCTGTGTTTAAATAAACTGATTGGACTTTTCTAGGAAAGGCATACACCGGTCTATATAAGATCTCACAGCTCACAAAGCACATGAGAATCATGAGGTCTAAGGAACTGCTCAAGGGGCTCAGAGCCAGAATTGTAGCAAGGCACAGATCTGGCCAAGGTTACAAAAGAATTTCTGCAGCACTCAAGGTCCCCAAGAGCACAGTGGCCTCCATAATCCTTAAAAGGGATCTGAATACTTGTTACCATGTGATGTTTCAGTTTTTCTTGTTTAATGAATTAGCAAAAATATCTCAAATTTCTGTTTTATTCTGTCAAGATGAGGTGCAGAGTGTACATTAAAGAGCAATATTAATAATCTTATCAATTGGCTGCAATGAAACAAGGGTGAAAAAATTTAAAGGGGTCCGAATACTTTCCGTACCCACTGCATATCGGTAAAAGTTTCTAGAATTTAGAAAGAGTTTTCAAAATCTTCCTAGTAAAGTTTTCCACCAGGCGCTCGTCCACCCCCCACCCCCCAATCTATCTCATCAATACATCTGCTGCATGCGAGTGACTTGTCAGTGTTTGCGTCTCATTAGTCGCGAGGAGCCGGTCGATAGATTTCAGAATACTCTTCTGACGACATCACGGTCTTCGGATACAGATATGACAGAATAACGGAGACCAGTTCTGGGAATTGCTGTAATGTTTGTTTCCTATCGCTTTAAGAGAATTTCTTGCATCACTCGTTACAAGCTTAGGCTAATTAGCCGCAGGGTGCAAACCAAAACTTGTCATTCAAATCAGTAACTCCACCAAAGAAGAAACACAAAATAGAAAAGAAAAATTGATATTAGAATTATAGAATGGGGCCCGAGATACTTGTGTGTTGTGTTCTTCAAGACTTCCTCTCGAGAAGGAAATCAACAAACTCTTGGTTTTGCGGTTAGTGATGCAAGGTGAAGCTGGCGTCTAGAATGAAAGGAAGCGACTAATTTTTTTTGGGGGGGAGAAGGGGGGCAGGGGGGAATTTTTTTCATGCAAAGGAATATCCAGATGCAGAAGTTGTGATTTTGTAAAATGCAAGTGTTAGCTCGTCACACACAACCATTGTGTCTTTATACACGATTGTAGGAACTAGTTAAAGGGGAATTCTGATGAAAAAAGTTTGCAGGAAGATACGAGTAGCTAAAGATTTGGTCTCGTATTGGAAGTTCCACTATAAGTGAACGCCTTCTGTCTGAAGTAGGGGGGGGGGGGGGGGTGAAGGGGGCTCTGATGTTATCATCTGCCAGGTCAAATAGTTACATAATTTATATGGTTGAAAAATAGACACTTGTCCACCAAGCTCAACCAAGGAAGGGAAGGGATTGGATGAGGAAGGGATTTAGGGGAAACAATTCAATATAACATAACCATCAATGTTATTTAGATGTAAAAAGGCATCTAGACCCTTCTTGAAGCTCTCTGCTGTCCCTGCTGTGACCAGCGCCTGAGCTCGGCTATTCTAAAGATTGACAGTTCTCACAGTAAAAAAAGGCTTATCTCCTCTGGTGATTAAACCTGGTTTTCTCCAGATGCAGACAGTGCTCCCCTTATCTTTTGATTTGATTTAACCTCAAACAACTTTCCACCAAAGTTTGGACCATTGATATATTTATATAAATTAATCATGTCCCCTCATAGTTGTCTCTTATTACATGGGCCCCGGGCAGTATGAAAATAGAGGGGCCCCGACCCATCTACTTTTTGAAAAATGGTTTAACACTTACTGTCTATGTCTGGTCTCAGAACTAAACTGATAAAATCATTGGTAAAAGCAGAGGAAGTGGGTCCGGCTCGGAGGACCTTTTAATGGTTCTGATATGGCAGCTGTAAACAAATGTGTCAGGTATCGACACACACGAGAAGTAATGGGCTGCAGAGGTATTGTTACTTCTATCTACAGAGCAGAATTAAACTTGGTGTTTGGTTGGGGCGACCATATGCTTTGCAAAAGCAAAAACCGCGGGTATCATAATCCGCAAATGATGCAAAGACATTGCCGCACCCAAGATAAGTGCTTGACGGGGCAAAAGTGCAGCTCTCCGCTTAGCCACCCGGTGACCTATAGGTGCATAGAGAGGTGATATTGGTCTTTCTATGATTTCTATATGCCATGATAGAGAATTACCCCGATGACGACCCCCCCCTAAACGGGGTATATATTTTTTTACTTTTGAACTGAAACTTTCTACCCCCTCCTCACCCGCATTGTTCAGGGAAAGGAGTCGCCCTTTAATAGTCTGCCAGAGAATCCATCTTAGATCGTTTAGCTCTAGTGAGCGAATAGAACAGATGTGAGGAATGACTGGTCCTGAGGCTAAATGAATAAATATGGAGATGATGTTTACTCAGAGAGGTGTGGAACCTGCGCTCCACAAAGGGGACGCATGTATAAATAACAGATCCCGGGCAGATTAAACAATCGCCTAATTTACGGTGTGCTCCGCAGCCAGCGGACGGCTTTGTCAGATGTTGAGTATTGTGAAGGGCGAGGCAGTGCCATTGTTTTCCTTCCTACGTCAGGTGCATTCTGGGAATTCTTCTTCACCTGCGTCTGCCCTTAATGAGAACCTGTCACAAGGGATCCCGCTGCCAGTTCATCACCTCATTACATAGTATCTAATATCCAGGACTAAGCTCTGCGCCCGATGTAAGGGAGCCTACGCTCGAATCATCTGTCCTCCTCGCTGTATTGCCATCACACTGCATAAAGCTAAAGTAATGCTATATAGTAGATGCTGCATGCCAAGTAGGGATACAATTCTTTGAATGCAGCTCTGGATGTGACTAGAGTATAATCTATGATTTAGAGGAATCATTCATATCCAAGCATTAAATCTCTGATCCCTAATTAAATGATATTATTAGAACTCATTGAGACACATACATTGTTACAGCTATTATGTTACATGGGATCATTACTTTATTGTCACTTTAAAAAAAATTCTAAAAAAAAACTTACAGCATGCTGCATGATATATGGCTGAGGCTGCATCCAGGAGGGACTTGGCACCTAGAAAAAGCAACAAGACATACGGTTACATTCAGTCCACGGCTTTGACGGCTTCTTCTCTCGTCATCCTAACAATGAAGCAGGAACGTGTCGGAGTTGGACATCCCCTTTAAGCGGATTCCAGTTATAGGAGGTATAAACACAGATTAAATGGACTAAATGTGTAACAAATTCATCATCCAGCACCAATCCAAGTGATAAATCTGGTGCAATTTTAAGACCGTCTAGTCTAAATTTAGGCAGGGATAGTAAATCCAGTGTCTCTAAACAGTGTTAAAATATAAAATGTCGTATGTGGGTGATCCGGCTATTTGGGGGAATCTCCAATATGGAATTGCATTATTATGTATTATGTTTATTTAATAAACTTACAAAAACAAAAAAAGTCAAATTTCTATAAAAATATATAAAAATTCATGGGCAATAATAGTAGCAAATATTTAATGTTGAAGCGCTGGAGTCCTGGTGTTAATGTACGCCGCACTATACATTGTTTCTGCTCCGCCATCTGTTTTGGAGATCATATAGCGCAGGAGGAACAGAAGGAATGGAGTCTGCTCGGTGTCTAGACACGGTAAACAGAACATTTTGTGATTCTGAAGCAGGGATGGGAAAAACATACAGAAAAAAGAATGAACGCAAAGAGCGGAGGGTTTCCAACATGTGGATCCATGTCATAATAACAGACAAAAAGTGATGTTACTAGGACGGCAGACAAAAACAACACCAGAAAAAAAGTTAAAGTTGTTGGTAGTGCATAAGGAAAGGTCATCTGCCCTGGAGTTTTATGTAGTGTGAACTGCACCTTAGGTCTCTTAAGAGGCTTAGAACGACTTCTTTAGCATTATTAAGGCCCCATTCACATGACCGTATGGGGACCGCATCCCATCCCCCATCTTTAAACCCCTCCATTCCCGAACAGTCTGTGTTGCCATTGGGCTCTCTACTGTTCTGTGGGTGGTCACAGTCTGGAGCACAGAGCTCTAAGGGTTAAGGGTTTTGCACTTATCCCAAAAACTCCCATTTCCAGCACAGTGATACAACTGGCTTCTTTGAAGACACCACTAGGGGGAGCTCAGTGCTTTAAATTGAATACAGGTGAAACTGAACTCAATGGAAACTGCACAAATCTCATGCATGCATTAAGTGGGGCAGCCCAGCAGATGCAAAGGCTACATACTGCTAGTAACACCATGACCAATATAAAACTACAAGCAACCACCAGTTTTTCATACTTTTGGTTATGAATCTATTACTAAATTCTAGGTGTCGATGTCCCAGGGTAAATAGCAGGTAGCCTAAATACTACAAAAACTTTAGCCAAAAGAATAGTTCCACCAGTTTAGGACACAGACAAACTCCCAGTCTCATGAGAAGGATTCTGGCTGAAGCCCTAAATATACATATAACTGGTCGTCTGTGGCCAATCCCTGAATCCACATTTTAATTTAATTTGTATATCCCCAAAATATTCTGGAAGTTTTTCATCTACATCATAAATTGCCATTGTCCATAACCAGATACTTCAGTCATGCTACGACCACGTGAATTCCCGGCCAAACCAAGCGACTGCGAGCAAAACCCGATGTACTCGGCTCTGCCAAGCGGAGAGAATAACGAGTTTCCCGTTTTATGAGCTGCCTGGTTATTGAAGCCCAGAATTTGCTTGGAGGCATTACTTCTATATATTTTTCTTTCTTTCTAAATTTCACTATTTTATATGCACAATATTTCAAGCTTTCATTTATAAAGAAAAAAAAAAAAAAAGTTCTGAAAGCGCAACAACTGGCAGGACGAAATGTCTTCGTACCAGATACAAACGTTTCTCGTTTTGGCTCGAGAAGGAATTTTTGGAGGCCCCTCTCTGCTTTCACAGTGTTACTATTTTTTTGTGTAAGAATATTTTCTCCAGTATTTTGTGAGATTGAATTTAGAGATCCGCAAATCACATCTATTGTCTGCTGAAGCTTCTTGGAATTCTGAAGAAAATGCAGTTTTCTGGAAGACGTGCTCTGCATATCTTTGTAGAGTTTAGAAGATTGTGTCATCAGATCGACACTTCACATCAAATCGCTGGATTGGCTGCACATAATGTAACCTATAATGGATTGTCTGGAATTCCTAAACGGGGCTTTCCAGGAATCCAGACTGATAGTCTGTGATTAGGATAGGTCATTATTGTGTGATCCCTAGGGGGGGGGGGGGGGAGGCTTGGATGCACATATGGATATGTCTCGTTCTGTGTGATGGGTTCCACCTCCCCAGTTGTTTCTTCAGGTTATAGGTTCTGGCTGAAATATTCATTCCCTCAAATATTTAGGTAAAATGCTCCAACTTTTTTTGTTGTTGAAATCTTCCATTCGAAGACGCTTGAAGGCGTCAGCCGAAGGATCAAAAACATAGCTCCATTTTTCAAAATATGCTCCTTTCCTGGTCATGGGTAGTCTGTGGTATTGCAACTAAGCTCCATTCATTTCTTTACAGCTGAGCCGCAATACCAGAAGACACCATGGTCAGGTGTGGCGCTGTTTTTTTTTTTTTTTTTTTTTTTTTTTTTTTTTTAAAGAGAGCAGCCATGTCTTTCAAAATCCAGATAATCATTTTAATGTGAGGTATATGTATGCGTTTGTGCCTTGACTAGCTACAATGCAGCAGCAGAGATTTCTGTGCAGATTTCTCCCTTTACAGACCATGATGGAGGTGGGACTTGGGCGGTGTGAAAACTGTGGGTCATTACAAAGCTATTTAATGTCATTTACTTCCTTCATATGGTTATAGAGTCAAGCTACTTGAGAAGGAGGAGGATCACTTCTGTCAACTTTTTGTTGTGCATTTTAAGGACCCTTGGAGGTCCTTTAAAGGTCCCTTGTACCAGGAGGGAGCCTTGTATACATAAGTGTTGAGAGCTTGAAGATTTCATAGCTTGAGGTCTTTCTCTTTATTATCTCTACATGGTAGTATCAAGTATTGTGTTCAGATCAGGTGTTCAGGGGCCCTGGGCGGCCGCCAAAACCTCCTATATTATAATCCACTAATGTGTCTCTCTACTCCCTTATCCAGACAGTCACAAATGCTGGGAAGTGGACATTTCAGCCATCAGGGTTGGTCTACACTCGCTACAGCCTAGATAATTCACCCACCATATCATACAAAAACCCTTTTGTGTATTCTTTCATTCTTTTATATTAAATTCAGCAGGAAAGCCAGCTACGTGAAGGAGTTACACAGGTTGTGTGGTGGCAAAATTGTTTAGGAAGAATATGATGAAAGTTGCTTGCAATTTGGCGTATAACCTTAAATCTAAGATCTGGCTTCAGAGAAACTGTGGAAACAGGCGATTATGTAGGACCGATATTTAGCAAAAATAGTGAAATTGTGACTGGAGTATCAGCAGCAAAATAAACTTAGTAATACAAGGCAGCAAAATGCATGAATATGTCAGAAATGAATAGGAATAAAATCCTCTTATTGTGGACAAGTTTATAGGATTACTATGAAGGTTACCGTATTTTCCGAACTATAAGGCGCACATAAAAGCCTAGGATTTCCTTAGAAATCCAAAGTGCGCCTTATAGTCCGGTGCGCCCTATGTATGGCGCAGGGCAGCGGACCCTACTTACATAGGTCCCCGCTACCGGAGACAACAGATCTCCAGCGGGAACTGCAGACCACGTGGCACGAACAACTTCTGCCGCGTCGGTCTGCAGTTCCCGCAGGAGATCTGCTGTCTCCGGTAGCGGGGACCCATGTAAGTATGGTCCGCTGCCATCCTCCCCCCTGAAAGGACCCCCTTCCCCACTCACCTCTCCGGTCGCTCCGTCTCCGCTCTGCCACGCCCCCGGAACTCCGCCACGCCCCCGGCCACCCTGCGCCTTATAGTCCGATGCGCCTTATATATGGAATAATTCCATATATGCGCCTGATATTTCGGTGCGCCTAATGGCCCGGAAAATACGGTATTATTAAATTATTATTAAAAATAATAATGAAAAATTGTCGATACGCAGGAAGAGGCTGTCAGCCAAAACACTGAGGGTCAGAGATTGGTCAAAAAATACCTCTGGAAATAGGAAACAGGGACATGGAATAGATCAAAGTGAAGGACTACAATGCACAAGACACGAATCTTTAATTATACCAATTTAAGTGATAATGGACTCAATCCTGCAGCCCCATCAGACTTAATGAGAGTGATCTTTGTTTTCCCAGCAGAAATTAGCAATCACATTGAAGCGCATGGAGTCTCTCAGCTCACCTGGTACGTAGAGACGGGAGATGCGATATAGGGGGTGATGGACGTTTGGGTAATCATCCTGTTTGTGGCAATGCTGTAAGGCGGAGGATAGAACCTGTAATTAAAAAAAATATAAAAATATTTCAAATAAAAGTAATGCGTCACTCCTTAAGAAATTAAAATGTACAAAAGAAGGATGATCAAAGTGCTTTAAATATTATAAAGGAGCCCTCTAGGTGAGGCCTAGTGTTGCATCCAGTTCAAGTTCCTAGGGGGCGGTGTCTGAGACAGGGATTTTCTTATTGGTGATCTTTGAAAATCTATATAATGTACCGCCCCCGCGGAGCCTGCTCAGAGATATAATATAGCGTATGTAGTTGTGTTAAGAGTCTTGAAAAGGATTGAAAACATTTTTGTGGCCACATAACAATAAATAAAAGTAGAGATAATTATTATCGTTTCCTGCATATTCAAATCAGCCTACAAGTGCAGTGAAGGTGGAACCAACTTTCCTACGAAAAATCTTCAACCACCACTAAAGGCTTTTTAAACACAATTGTAATCAAAGAAATAAATTCTAATAAAAATAAAATTTTAAATACCCTTTAAGCATAGATTAATATTTCTGATATGGGATAAGGGGGAGGGGCTTTATATAAAAGGGGCTTGGTGATATAAAGCAGATGCGGGACCGTATTTATTTCCGACTTTGTCTAGTGAATACGAATACACTGTGAATGTAGTACTTTACTATATGGACAAAACAAACATGAAATAAAAAGTTGAGAGTTGGGAAAATCACCTTCTGACATACCCATTTTGAATAGCAGCAGTGGGATCATAGGTCAGCGTCATTCCAGCCTGTGAAGAAGAAACAGGTTCATTTGACCATCTTGCAACAAACACAGGAATAAATGATGTAAAAAAAGACGTCTGTTTAACAATAGATGTTCTCAAATATATGTAGCCAGCGGTTTATTGTACGATCACGATCAAAGGAGAGCTGATCTCTACAGCTGATCCACCGGTATAAGGCTACATTCACATGAACGTAGGGGGGCGTATATATGGCGTATATACGTCCCCAATACACCGCAATGGCCTCATGACGCCTTGCGGGAGAGATACGGATATGCGGCACCGTACCGTTCCGTAGCCTGTAGAAAGATAGGACATGTCCTATCTTTCTACGGAACATGTCACCGGCCTCTATGTTACTCTATGGAGAGGGACGGGGCCAAGCAGCACCACCTCCTCTCCCTGGTGTTCATATATGCCCGCCGTACTACACCATGTGCCACCACAGATCATTTGTTTCAAGCACAGAGTGCCGTTCTCTATGTAGTGGTCAGATTAGGTTACTACAAGATCTTGATTTTAATAAGAGCTAAGCTGCAGTGACTTGGTTCAGCCACTACAACAAGAACAGCAGTGTTTGTGCTTCCATCTCGGAGAAGAGCTGATCTTTTCCGGATATGGATCTGGATATGCTGGGTGTTGCACCCCAACCAATATTCAATCATTTCGACCCTTTAAAATAGAGATGCATCAACATTGCTGAAGAACAGAGATGATTTTCTATCCAGAATTTGTGATAATGTAACATTAAATAGATGTATTGCACTTCATTCTACAAGCGTGAACCTGTCGAGAGGACTCTGAGCAGGACAGACCATCGAGTTCTGGTTTGGAGACTTGTACCGCCATTGATGTGAAAAGGTCAAGGATGAGCATGAAAGCGAAGCACAAGTAAATCCCCAGCGCTAGCAGCTGCACAGAGAAGGGCACCAGCCTGTCACACACCCAAGCCATGCTCGCTCCAAGCCAAGTCGTCTTGTGTGAGTCATGGTTTTAAGCTACTCATTCATGCTCCCACCCTTAAATTTTATGGAAAGACTTACAAGTCTCACCTCGCCCTCTCTCGGCCAGGCTCTTCCGTTCTGGACGTATTTGTTCTGGGTCTGTCTTTTCTTCTGTCCTCCATCAGCAAACTTGCACAGCAGGGCTTCTGTAGGAGCTGCAAAACAGGAGCGGGAGTGTAAAAGATAACCCATCGATGATATATCTTCATCTGTACTGCTCAGCA
Organism: Engystomops pustulosus; assembly: GCF_040894005.1. Classification (NCBI taxonomy): domain Eukaryota; kingdom Metazoa; phylum Chordata; class Amphibia; order Anura; family Leptodactylidae; genus Engystomops; species Engystomops pustulosus. Next base: position 97,722,303 of record NC_092418.1, on the reverse strand, counting down.
TAGCAAGACATAGCCCTTCCCCCACATGTGACTATCCACAGGTTACTTTGATAGAAGTCATTTGGTAGCTTTAGAGAATTGTCACCCCCCTCGTTATATTTTCCCCATATGGCACACGGTAGACATGATTAAAGGTCAAAACGCATTGGTCTTCTGTCCACCATGCTAGTTAAGGATTTTACTACTACTAATATAGGATTGAGGATTTTAACGTACAAGCCATTCCACGAGCGCTGGATCATTTTCCTAGCTTCTCAGAAAAATGAGAAGAATAAACTAGACTTGCAGCTAGGTGTCCCCCTGACTGGTCACAGGGCGCGTCCACTCATCTCTACTTAAAGATCCTGTACTAGTTTTAGACATAGGCGTAACTTTTTGCCATGTTATTACTCACAGACAACTGCAAAAGGAATAGGTGTGAATACAAGGAAATATATCATATGCACAACATGCCATGATAGGAGATTTTTGTTTTTGTTTATTTAAATAATCCATAATTAAAAAGAGTTATGCCATTTTCAAATATAAGCAAGATTTTTTAAATTTTTCCTTTTCGATTTTTAATGGTCTACACGGGAGTTATTCTTTGAATTCAAGTTCCGCCTCTAAGAAGCGCTATAGGATCTGTCCCTCTTCCTTTTACCATATACTAATGACCTTTTATTGCTGGTTTCACAATTCTTTAGTTCTTTAGATTTTTTTTTTTACATCTGCTTTTTATAAACCATCAACAAGATGCTGTTTACGGATCTCAGATTTTGGTACTTTGTGCGAATGGCTCATTAAAGGGGTTATCCGGGTTTAAAAAAAATTTTATGGCCGGGCTGGGGTGGGCTAGTTAAACATAATAAACATGTACTTACCTCCTTCGATCCGTGCCCCTGTTTGTTTACAGGGGCACGGTAGCCGCGCACAGGGAGCTTCCGGTCCGCGATGTGGCCGGCTCCTCCCATCCGTCCCTATCTCTCAGCGTTGTAAGCGCTGGGAGATGTGCGCATGGGAGCTTCCGGCCGGCCGGAAGCTCCCTGTGCGCCCTTGTACTGAAACCGGCGCACGGAGAAGACGGGCCGCGGCGTGGGACATTGGCAGCACCGGAGGAGGTAAGTACATGTTTATTGTGTTTAAATAGCCCTCCCCAGCCCGGCTAGAAGAAATTTTTTAAACCCGGATAACCCCTTTAAGACCATAGTGCCCACTCTAGCCTAGGCTAGCTCAATAACAACGTATGTGTATATTCATATCCAGATCTGATGGATTAACGTCTTTGATGACAAAATTCTATCGAGTGAGTGTGAGTGGGTTCTACAATAAATTAAAACCCTCAGAGATCCTGATCAGACTCTTACCCGGTCTCCATTTCCTGAGTATTTACAACTACAGGAACCTACAAGAGACGCTGCTACCAGGGGTTGGCCGAGGAGGCATTTCCTGTTAGTCGGAAATATAGACTGATAAGTATCCGATAAGAACCCAATCTGGGTCTGAGCCAATCACTTGGTGGAAAAACCTTTCGGGTTTCAAAACCCTATGAGATTTAAATATGAATATAAATCTCTAACAGGTTGTTAGTGAGCTCGCCTAGGCACTTCTTAAAGAGCCATTCACACAAACAAGTCTTAATGAGTGATTTTTTTTTTTTTTTTTGAAGGAGATGTCATAGCAATGTGTGGTTTGGGTTCCCAAGGACTGTGTGCCTCGAGGCTCCCATGGTAAGGATACAACTATGACAGTAGGATTCAGCCGGCCCGCCCGTCACCATACTTAATGATGTTTACAGTCAGTTAGCAGAAGCTTCCCTTGACATCAGACTCAAAATTGTTACATAGTCAATTAACACATCAGTCAATTCCCAGAGTCTGTAATCATGTTAGGACTTGTCTTGCCAACTGATATGCAAAAAAAAAAAAAAAAAAAACTAAAAAAATAAATCTCATAATATCCAGCACCAAGCTGTGATCCATTATTCATTATGAAGGGTGAAAAGTGAAATCTAACCCATTCTTCATCTTGCAAAATGCAATGTGGGCGGAAATTGTTGACGTTACGGGGGCCGGTGATAAAGATTATTTCATATAACGCACTGCAGTTCTCTTTGGGGCTAATTTGGAGCTTGCGGCCCTGCGCCCGGCCGTCCCTGTTCTCTAGTCTTTAGCTGACATCTACAGAATGCTCCTGAAATGATCCCTGTATACCTGCTGAGCGGTGTACCGGGGGGAGCAGATAGCAACTCAACCAGACTTATTATTCCATTTTATCTCCTCTCCGTTCATCCTCAGTGAATGTACCGCAGCCTCGAGCAAGCTCATTTCCTAACAAAGGCCTGGAAGAGACGACGTCTACATCCTGACTCAGATACAGCTTCACAATTAAAGCTCTGCTAGATACGACGGAAACAAAAAAAAAATCCACTGCAATCTTATTAACAATGCGTTCCTAATGGCTGCTCAGTCAGAGCCCGCTCTTATTGGCAAGAGGGGCAGCTGGGAATGAATACTGTGTCTTCAGGGTAGCATATGAGTGTATTACTAGATTGCGGCCCAATACAAAGCTGCTCCAATTTACCGATATTGGGAGGCGGTGCAAAAACAATTATCGGATAAAGGAGGTCAATTGCGATTTAGAATCTCATTGTCTTAGGTTATTACTGCATATACATACCAGATGTCTTTCTAGGCAGGTATCGGTTTACTATTTTATAGTTAAGTATTATCCATTTTTACAATATCTTTATGGCAATAGGATACAACAAGAAAGGCAGACCCATAGCCAAGAACCTATAGGCCCTAAGATTATGTTTTTGGAAGTAGAAACAATCACCATCCCAAATTTGGACCAAACAAATTCATTGGCCAAGGGCTGTGTCTACTCCAATACACTTAGGCTTGAATGTGGCAAGGGACAGACTAAGGCTACATTCACATGGACGTATGTGCAGGCATACAACAGCACGATGGAGGGGGTGACCCTTCCCCTCTCCATAAAAAATAATGCCGGCCGGATATACGCCCCCCAGACGGACATGTGAATGTGACCTTAGTCTGTATTACATTTTAAGGCCTTGTGCACACAACAGGTTTTTGTTTTTTTTTTTTAGACACAGAAATGGACACCACAACTTTGAGTTTAAAACACGGCCTTATTGACTTATATGTGAAACTATCTATAGGACAGCCGGATTTTTCCCTGCACCGTGGACTGACCACGAGTCCACAATGCAAAAATAAAACATGTCCTATAATTTTACGTTTTACAGCATGGTCTCCCCATAGTAGTCTATGGGAACCAAAAAAAAAAAAAAAAGGAAAGAATGGGTTGCATACAGTGTTGCCCACTGCATGTGGCCCATTTTTGTGGTGGGTTGCCCAGTAGACCATGTCACTTGGGGCCAGACCACAATATCTTTTTGTGGATACAGCTCACTTATTGGTTAGATACAAGTGACGCACAAGCCATTTTGGCTGATGAAAACAAGACGCAACAACGGGACCAAAAAAAGGCATACAGTTGTGTACAAGAGGCCTAAGGGACCAGTTTGAGTGGTGGAGGACCCGTCATGTTCTACATTCCCTAGAAAACTTTATCATTTCAATGGAAACAGTGTCATTCTACATTTCCTCGGGGGGCACTGCGAAACAAAATACTTACTACCAAGTTGCACTACAAAAAAAGCTCAAAGCTGTGGGACACTTTGTGATCACGATAAGAGATTGTTGAGATTGCACAAGGCCCTTTAGGGTTCATGACCTTTCAATTATAGGAAGCCTAGTTCAAACGTATAAAATTTTATGTGCAATTATTAGCAGCTTCACCACACCAAAAGGATATAAGAGCAACTCTATAAAGCTTTTATATATCCAACACACCTAAAATATGAATCTCCACATCACGAGAGGCGTGTCTGCAGATACTCGACCTGTATTAAAACATGAAAGGTCGTCCTGCGATAATTCCGATATAAATTACCCCTTATCAGTATGACAGGGTAACGCCAATAGTGATTCTAAGAGTAATGTAATGATGCTTCATATCCTTTTTTTGCGAGTAGCTCATAAATCTTCCCCCTTCCCCGGCTCCGGCTATAATTACTGGCAGCTCAGGCTCTCTGTCTGGGAGGTGTGCCTATTGATGTATCTGTGGTGAATCATATATAATTAAATTTATTTCTACATCGTTCTTCCTGCTGATTCACAGACCTGAGAAACACATGATACAAATATCCTTGTCAATGACATGAGGAAGGTGTGCAAACATACAAAAAATCATGTTCCATTGAGAATTTTTTTTTTTTTTAATTTATTTTTTTATTTTAACATGTCGGATTTGGATTTTATTATAATAATCTGATTGAGTGTAGTGGGAATTATCCATTAATCCCATTTGGAAAAATTTTCCCCAGTCACAACATAGGAGATGAACTCTATAAGATATTGGGGCAGATTTACTTACCCGGTCCATTCGCGATCCAGCGGCGGGTTCTCTGACGCTGATTCAGGTCCGGCCGGGATTCACAAAGGCAGTGCGCCCGATGTCCACCAGGTGTCACTGCTGCGCTGAAGTCCGTCGGAGTTCACTGAAGTTCATCAAGCTAGCCTGGGTGCAGGCAAGTGCGTGTCAAGCGACACTTTTTTTTTTTTTTAAAAATACGGCGGTTTTTCCGACGGCCACACCCCCCCCCATTTCCGTCGCATGCATGCAGGCACCGATGCACCACAATCCGATCGTGTGTGCCAAAAACCCGGGGCAATTCGGCGCAAAACGATAATATTCAGGAAAACCGACGGCAAAACGCGATTCAGGCCCTTAGTAAATGACCCCCATTGTGTTCTATTCAGTTGCAGCGCCTCCGAAGGTGAAATGAAGTATTACACTAATCACCCTGCAATCAGTAAGCTGCTAATGTAAGGCATGAACATGGTTAATCTTTAAATGTAAAACAATCATAGTACTTTAATAGCCCAAACCAGTCATCGCTCTAACATCCCTAAGGCCTCTTTGCCCATGGGTGGGTGCAGTCAGTAAAAGTCTCTCCATTTGCTGAAGGGATCTCCCAACCCCAATCTCTGATTGGTGGAATGAAGAGACATGCCGAGTTCTTTCCAGTGATCAGAGGTTCAGGTCTGGAGATCTGGAGAGGCCCAAGAGGGTATATGAAAATGACTTCCTATTTGGTGCCTGGGGTCTTCACAGTCTCTCAATAAATTCTGGATATAAAGTTTGATCCTAAAAGATTTTGCAAAAATTCACAAAGGAAAGAATGCCCAGTGCATAGACTCCTACCCTCTAGAAGCCCAACAAGCCCCGTAAAGCATTTGTACAGTGTCGAATTGGACTGGGATGGGTAACCTCTTCGCTTAAGCTCAAGTATATCAGTCGAAATGATAGAGTTAACACTTTGAAGAATGTGCAAAATCAACTTGGCAATGTAAACACTCAAATTCCTCTCTTCGAGGAAAGGTTCCACATGTTACGAATTTGCCAAAGTCGCCTGCACATTCGCATTCACCAGTTCATTGATAATCAACTAAACATGATCTGATTTATCCTCGTACCAAATTTTAGTTATCGTTAAATTGGCTCTATATCATGAAATATCTAAGACTATGGTCCTACGTCACATATGAGATGAACATATGCGTATTCAGGCTAGGATGTCCTCCTTTTGAAACACTAGACATATATCCATCCAAGTTGAACCAAGAAAGAAAAGGGATAGGCTGGGGAAGGGATGTAATGCAATACAAATCTATAATATCGATTTAACCATTTAACCATCAATGTTACTTTACTGTAAAAAGGCATTTTTTTGAAGCTCTCTGCTGTCCCTGTTGTGCTCTGCTCCTGAGCTCAGCTATTACACAGATCTTACAGTAAAGAAGCATTGTCGACTCTGGAGGTTAAACCTTGTTGTTTTCTCCATACGGAGACAGCGCCCCCTTGATGTAATTTAATCTGGAACAACTTCCCACCGTATTTTTTGTATGGCGCATTTATAAAATTGAAATAAATGATGTCCCGTCTTAGTCAGCTCTTTCCTAGACTATATAAATATAATTCTTGTAATATTTCCTAATAACCGAGACCCCCCCCCCATGCCCCTTATTTTGCTGGCTCTTTTTTGAACCCTCTGCAGCTTTAGTTTATATGGGCCGGTACCAGAGGATGAACTGATGACTTCTCTTTGAAATCTTTAAAATTTTGACTCAAATATTTAAAGATCTTAAAAAGTTCTTATTTGCAACAATTTATCTACCATTAGAAAAACACAAAGCAGCTTTGCAAATATATCCTACTCTTTGGGTCTACAGCTTTGGTTGTATACAACGCTTTTGTAGGTTGCGACCACATACTCTGTCCAGTCTGAAGTTAGGAGTCATTCTCTAGTCAATTAAAAGATGTTCATATATCGGAGGGGGGAGGGGGATCAGACTTCATAGAATTTGTTTGTAGTCTGTTACTATAGCAACACATTCAGTTGATGCATTTTACAAGCACGTGTTCCTATGCAAGGGGAAGGGACAAGTGCCACATATTAAAACAAAACATGGACTATGAATTCATCCGGTTTAGTTCAGCTTTTTGCATGTTCGTCTCTTAGAATCTATAATAATGTAGAATAATTGATGGAGAATACAAACCTGATACACCAGGAAGTGTCTTAATAAATTTTCCATTAAAATGATTGATGACGGCTTCACATTTCTCTGTCGATTCCATCCTGAAAGGGAAGAGAAGGCAAAACTAATATCAAGTTGTAGAAGCAAAAAAATGTGAAATACGAAGCAAAACTGTCACACATCTCTCATAATGTGGTTGTAACAAATACATTGCACCGTCAATAAACTGAATATTGAAATATATATCATCCGTCATTTTCTACTTTTATATATTTCTACATTTTTCTCTGCCACTAGTCATGAGGTCTCACCTGGCAAAGCCAACCCCACGGCTTGTACCACTGGAATCACGGAGTATCCTTGTAGATATAACCTGTCCGAATGGCTTCAACATATTTTCAAGCTCTTGTTCATCCATCGATAACGGTAAGTTGGATATATACAGGTTTGTTGGGTCTTGCTCTTGTTGCTAAACGGAGAAAAAAAAAAAAAAAAAAAAGGGGATTAGTGACTACATAAAACCTACTTTAGGGAAAATAAAAATAAAAAATAGCCATGAAAATTCAAAAATGTAACTCATTTTTTAATCTATTCTTTTAAGTTTAAAAACACAACATAACAAATGGGTTACAGCGCATATGAAACTAGCCAACAAATACACGGCTTCAGGATGCAGAACAAAAAAAAAAAATTAAACAAATTAAATCTTACAACACTTAAATGTAATAGGGAAGTACAAAGAGTAGAACGTATTCAAACAACCTAGAGGCAGTCAAAATCAGGTTACATTGGGAGGAAGGTTATGGTCATTTTGAGGACATTCCTTGGTCTTTAGGTAGGGTACCTAAGATTGGAAATGAGTAAGGTTGGAGTAAGTAGGAGGGTCTGGTTTGGTAGGTCGTGAAGGTTTTAAGTAAAAAAAAAAAAAAACTGGAGTCCTTCCGCAGCTGCATTAATAATTTAAGAATTTGAGGATGGTTTCTCCAGTTTGAAGCTTCTGAAGGCAAGCTAACTTTTCATGATGGAACGTTTGATTACCTCATGATGGAATTAACAGCATAGCGCAGCGCAGTGATGGCGAACCTTTTAGAGACCGAGTGCCCAAACTACAACCAAATCCCACTTATTTATCACTAAGTGCCAACACAGAAATTTAATTTGTGATTTATCCTCCCTGCTCAGTCACAGCTTTCATTCATATCAGCACCCTGAGGACAGAAGCTAGAAAAAATTTGGATGACAATTGTAGCTTCCCTGCAGGGTCCCATAAACAGGAAGAATTGTCAGGGCCGGAGTAGGAGCTATAGAATGATAATCCAGATCTGTCCACACCTCCCCACTCCTCCAGTAGTCCCAGGTAGCACTGTCACTTTAAAATAGCTCTGTGTACAGCAAGTCCTGGGCTGTTTGGGACTGTAGGAAGATAGCTGGAGTCCTCTCTGGTGATGGCCTGAGTGCCCACAGAAAGGGCTTTGAGTGCCACCTCTGGCACCCGTGCCATAGGTTAGCCACCACTGGCCTAGCGTAATCAGGCAATGGCCGAATTCAATCATAGGATGGTCTAAAAAACGGTCAATGGAAAGATCTTCTCAAGACTTAAGGTGATCTTTGTATGTCATCTTTCCTCAATTTGTCCACTGATTGCATAGAAGAAGAGTGGAAGCTCAAGGTAATAGTACCCATAAGTGTGAGATGGAGCCAAATCAAATGTCAATGCACATTTAACATCTGTCCATGGTGGTACCTGGATGATATCTAATGTGTGCTTATTGTCCAGGAGGTGAGGGCAGTAGGCATTGGGTTGGGAATTCAGTGAAAGCAAGTGTAAGCTCTTCGTTTTTTTTGACCATTTGCAACACCCTGCACCTCTCCCACCACCACCCATTATTATAGGACTACAAAATCAGTCAGTGTCCATTGACTTCAACAGCCGTTGTTGGCCCTTAACCAGAATAGGCAAATGGTTGCTTATGGTTTATAGATGGTCGTCCAAAGTGAGGGAGTGCCCTGCCCCTCTGCATTTATTATATCTCAAAAAATACATCAAAAGCAATTCAATTATGTTTCATGTGAACAGCTGCCGTGTCTGCAATGACATCCATGGTGACAATGTCACATTTATTATACGGAATCTATAACCTGTCAGTCATTTCTATTTTAGGGAGATAAATGTTGCTTCTAGACTACACATACCAGCATGTGATCAATAACCACGTAACAGGTTTGGGGAGTTTGTGTTATAGACACAGGTCTCTGGAATCACATTGCTTAGTATAAAGATTCTGTATATATTCAAACTATAAAACAGATTTATCTTGTACAAAGTAGAGAAAAAGTAGGAGATTTACCTAAAACAACTTAATGATTTTGATGCACTAAAACAACTTTGTTGGAATAAGTGTTATAGGGAACGACACCAAAAATTGATGTGATAAAAAAAAAAACAAAAAAAACAAACAAACACATACATATATACACACACACACACATATTTTTATATTTGTGTTTTTATTTTTTTACTTTCAATGTTTTTTACCCTTAGAATGTGAATGGTATTTCTATATACCTTATATACTCGAGTATAAGCCTAGTTTTTCAGCACAAAATTTGTGCTCAAAAACCCTAACTCGGCTTATACTCGAGTCAACTAAAACCATAAAGACAAAACTCACCTTTCTGACGTCACCCATAGGTCCTCTTCTGTCTGAGACAGTCTGAGACAGAAGAGGACCTATGGGGGACGTCGGAAAGATGAGTACAGTGTTATTTTTTTTCCTACTACAGGGGCTGGGCAGGCTGTATGCTACAGGGGGCTGGGCAGGCTGTATGCTACAGGGGGCTGGGCAGGCTGTATGCTACAGGGGGCTGGGCAGGCTGTATGCTACAGGGGGCTGGGCAGGCTGTATGCTACAGGGGGCTGGGCAGGCTGTATGCTACAGGGGCTGGCAGACTATATACTGGGAGGCTCTAACCAATGCATCCCTCGGCTTATACTCGAGTCAATAGGTTTTCCCAGTTTTTTGTGTTGAAATTAGGGGTCTCGGCTTATACTCGGGTCGGTTTATACTCGAGAATATACGGTAATAATTCATATATAATTTTCTCGCGGTTTTCGCTTTGCATAAATTTGTCAATTCTTCACTCTTACAGCTAAATGCATGGCAAGGCAAAAAACCAAGCAATAACTAATACATCTTTTTTTTACATTTTACAGGATTGAAAGAGGGTCATCATGAAAAAGCGCAGGACATAAGAGGAAACAGGCCCTGTTTATTTCTCAAACAAGAGATTCTTATGTCGTTATCCGTCTTATCATGAATTAACAGCAGAAGAAAGATTAAAAAAAACTTTAAAAAAAAAAAAAAACCCAGCTTCTTGCACTAATCTCTTTACTCTCTTTGATCCCATTTTGTCTCATATGACAATTATATCTGAGAAATACGTAAAGAATTCTCAAGACTGAGCAGATTCGTTTTCTTCTGTGCCATGAGCGGTCGGTGAAAAAAAACGGTTCAGGCAAGGACATTCTCTACTTTTTAATTGGACAGACAAAAACAAACGAAAACAAAACAAAACAATGGGTGTGGGCAATGTACCATAGAAAAAAGTATTGCCAATGCGTTCTGTCCTTAAAATAAACAGATGTGAAAAATTGGTTGCAGGTGGCGCACCCTTTGCTTCGTATAACTATATAGGTGCTAAAACTCAACCCAGAACGAAAAAAAAAAAAAAAAAAAAATGTAAAAAATATGTTGGCACTACTACTACAAGTCCTAATTTATATCAAGACACAAAGTGGACAGATGCTGACAGAGTGGACCTCACTACCGCTGGTGAATGGATCGATGGATCAATTTCCGAGCATGGTGGAGCGGTAAGAGTGACTTGTTGGAAAGTACCGTTTCTTTTTTGGAAAAAGAGAGTTGAGCATCATTTTAATTTTTTAACCCAAATTTATAACAGTTTGTGTTGTAGTTCTAGTACCCTGTTTCCCCTAAAATAAGACATCCCCCGAAAGTAAGACCTAGTACAATTTTGTTCAATCTTAGAAATATAAGGCCTCCCCTGAAAATAAGACCTAGTGGCAGCCATTGCTACATCTCCCCCCCAAGCCGTATATTAGTATTAGTAGATCTTTTAGATGCTGCAATAGGTTGTGACATGGGTGAAGAATTGCGGAATAAAATCACTGACTGTTGCAGGACCAATAAGATACAAGCAACTACTGGACATGAAGTGGTCATTTAAGGAAAGTGCTATTGCTAAATATGAGAGGTTAGGGCCAAATATTCCAATAATTCAGTGTTTGGAGAGCTATGAGGATGTTTTAGAAGATGATTTTTTGTTCACCAATAAATGTAAATTCTTCTTCATGGACAAATAAGACATCCCCTGAAAATAAGACCTAGTGCCTCTTAAGGAGCAAAAATTAATATAAGACACTGTCATATTTTCGGGGAGACAGGGTAGTAGTGCCACAGTTTTCACCTTTATTGCATGAGCTTTTTTTATTCCATGTCCTGGGGGTTCAGTCATGTTGTGTTTGCCAGTAAAGGTCCCCTCTCTACTATTCCACTTGGCTTCTCCATACATGTATATGTTTTAAAGGGAAGAGAGTAATGTAAGAAACACTGAAATTCCACAGGTTCCATCATTATTTTCCCTATTGTCTTCTGTTAATGCAAAGTTAGACAACCTACATCAGCAGTAGATAGATGATCTCATCAATCCAAACACATCGATGTCCAACTGGACATCTCCTTGACCCTAATCGTCTCTATAATACGGAGGCCACTTCTGTTGGCCAAGCTCGGCAGTCATTGTACAATGGTTCAACCAACCAGAACTGCCAAAGTAGTAACATTTCGAACAATGCAACCAATGCGATAATCTAATGTTCTCGGGAGGGGGGGGGGGGGGGGGGGGAGGGAATCTCTTTCAATCAAACACTTGTGGTTACAACCGTTTCTGCATCTCACTACCAGTTCTTGACCTTCATTGAATCCAAAATCTGCACTGCTGCCGGCTGATAACACCAGGCCAATGCCTTAATGTCACATTATAATCGACTCTTTCAGTTGCATAAGGAGAGCAACCTTTTTCTTTTTTTTTTTTTTTTTTGGGGGGGGGGGGGGGGGGAGGGGGAAGGGGTCACACCCGCTCTCTCTTTTTAAATCTGCCTACTACTACTACTCCTCCTGATACACCGGGAACAGGGACCGATTTAGCAGTTCTGTGCAGCGCTGCATAATTTGTGTGCGCTATATAAATAAAGAAATTATAATTAGCAACAAACAAGTGGTGTGAAAAATTAGTTCAAGGCCTATAACCCACGAGTTCGTTTGATGCCCGAAACCAACATGGTGTCCTTGCTGGAACATCTGTCTCATAAACCGGAAAAGCAGAGATGAAAATGTTTGAACTCCCCAATTGAAGTGCATTTCCAGATAAAAATATTAAAGGAAAAAAAACAAATTTCAAGAACCCTAAAAATTCGTCTAGAGAAGTGAAAGCGGAGGCCACTGTTTAGCAAATGCAGATAAAACGTAGGAGTGGCAGATAATTTGTCTCTATCAGAGCAAGTCCGCACCCATATTAGGAAGGTTTGAGCTCTGCAATGTCAGCACCACCTGGATAAGTGCAGAGCTGGGGTACACCTAGTGCAGAGCTGGGGTACACCTAGTGCAGTGCTGGGGTACACCTAGTGCAGAGCTGGGGTACACCTAGTGCAGAGCTGGGGTACACCTAGTGCAGAGCTGGGGTGCACCTAGTGCAGAGCTGGGGTGCACCTAGTGCAGAGCTGGGGTGCACCTAGTGCAGAGCTGGGGTGCACCTAGTGCAGAGCTGGGGTGCACCTAGTGCAGAGCTGGGGTGCACCTAGTGCAGAGCTGGGGTGCACCTAGTGCAGTGCTGGGGTACATCTAGTGCAGTGCTATGCATAAGGTATAGAAAACTGTCCCCATTAAATGTGTGAAAACCCCACTAAAACAAACAAAATGTTTAACATTTACAGAGGTTCAGATGATCTTTCACCATATGCACATGGACAGATAAATGCTATAAACAAGTGCCAGACTGTCTAATCTAGCCTCAGAATGCCCGCCCGAAAACAACACTAATTTCAACAAAACCATGTGGCCTACAGAAATTGCTCCCAATTCAGTGGCGCCATCTCTATAAAGAATGCACTGAGCTTAATTATTCTGCATAGATACATGAAATGATACAATTCTAGCTACCAATATTTGCCACTAGGTGGAGCTAAGGAGTTTACAGAATACAGCTAAAAATAAAAATGCATAAAATGTCCTTATTTCTTTTAAGATCTTGTCTTGTACATGCTAAAAATTATATGATGGCTACAGGAGGTTGCACATTATACTTCAGGTCTGAAGACTGGAAAAATCGGAAAAAAATATTTTTTTTTCTGTGGATTTAGTGGAATCTGGTTATGGATCCTGGATTCTAGTGGGGTGGGGGTTGTCTCAATTTTTGTTTCATGAAAATTAGGCAGAAAAATTCCCTTAAAATGAATGGAGGCTCCAAATCTGCATTCACAATCTTGCTACAAGCGTAACAGCAGACAGTTACGTGGGTGTTTTCTTAGGAAGCAGCAGAGAAGACGGGAATAGATTAAAAAAAAATACAAGTGATTCAGCTCAGTTCATGTTCCGTCGTCCTAAGAGCGTCACTGCCTCCTTCACTTTGAAGTTTTAAAAAAGTGTTAAACTTTGTGTGGAGCATTTCAAAGCGCGGGCTTTGAACCTCTGCCAGGATGGGAGCCAAGCCACAAAAACACGGAGTCTCTCACCTCTGGAAAACATGCCGAGATTTAAAGAGCCTGACTCATTGCTCTTGTATTACAAAAACATCGTGACCACACCCATATTAAAAAAAAAAATTTCAACAAATAGAATATAAATTTTTTTTTGAACTGTACGATTAGGAAAGAATTCTTCATCAGCTGTGGTCATCCCGTTTACACTTGACCATCAAGTCCTACCAGCAGGGGGCAGGATATGGTTGCAATTTAGGTATTTACAGGTTTTTCTACTAATTTGTATCATCATGTCATAGCTAGGATTGTGCCTGCAGTAATGAGAGTATTACTATTATGTTCCCATATTACGGGAGGTTCTCAGAACTGGCGGATATGTCAGACAAAAGTAACAATTGGAAGCAGATTTTCATGAACTTGTTATTGATAAATCCATTAAAGAACATCAGGACCACAGCCCGAGCCTGAAGAGTCTGACAGCAGGGACATATAGACTGCACAGATACATCTATTATAGCAAAGAAACCTGATCTGCAGGGATCATAGTATAGAGCAAGTGAGGCAGATTACAGTCTCAGGATAATTTTTATGATATTCATTTAAATCACTGCTCTGGCTGTACTTTAGTCTTGTTGGTGGTCCCGAGTTACAGACCACCCACCAGACTCCTCAGCATAGAAATAGTAATGACTTTAGAGAATACAAGTTGGACTAAATCTTCTCCACTAGGTTACACAGCAATCTGCTCAGCTCCTCCTGCTCTATAGCATGCTGCCTGTAGATAGGACACTGTATGTAATCTGCTCAGCTCCTCTTGCTCTATAAGATGCTGTCTGCAGATAGGACACTATGTACAATCTGCTCAGCTCCTCCTGTTGCACAATATACTGCAGATAGGGCACTATGTACAACATGCTCAGGTCCTCCTGCTCTATAACATCCTGCCTGCAGATAGAACACTACATACAATCTGCTCAGCTTCTTCTGCTCTATAGCATGCTGCCTGAAGATAGGACACTGTATATAATCTGCTCAGCTCCTCCTGCTCTATAAGATGCTGTCTGCAGATAGGACACTATGTATAATCTGCTCAGCATCTACTGCTCTATAAGATGCTGTCTGCAGATAGGACACTATGTACAATATGCTCAGGTCCTCCTGCTCTATAACATGTTGCCTGCAGATAGGAGACTATGTAAAATCTGCTCACCTCCTCCTGTTCCATAATATACTGCATGCAGATTGTACATAGTGCCCTATCTGCTCAGTTTATAATGCTCTATAACATACTGCTTGCAGATAGAACAGGATATATAATCTGCTCAGCTCCTCTTGCTCTATAAGTGGCTGCCTGCAGATAGCATGTTATAGCGCAGCAGAAGCTGAGCAGATTATACATAGCGCCCTGTCTGCAGATAGGAGATTATGTACAAGCTGCTCAGCTCCCCTGCTCCATAACATGCTGCCTACATATAGGGATACTATGTACAATCTGCTCAGGTCCTCCTGGTCTATAACATGCTGCCTGCAGATAGGACACTATGTACAATCTGCTCAGGTCCTCCTGCTGTATAATATGCTGCCTGCAGATCAGGCTCCATATTCCTTGTTAAAGGTTTCTTTTAAAGACCCTCCTTAGCCTAGATAGATGTCCATAGTGCTCCTGTTCTTCTCTCACTTGCTACCCACAGACAGAACTGTGTATAGACCAAGACTAGATTACTTTAAAAGATAACGTTTTGTTATTCTATCCAGTCCACAGAAGAACATGAAGGTAGCGAGACATAAAACACAACCCTGACGCCTCCATAGTGACTGGCAATTTCATTGTATGACCTCATCTGCTAAGACTTCAGAGCAGAGGACATTTTCTAGCTGTCAATCATCTGAGGGATCAGATTTCCAAGAATTCGGCAGGGTTTCCCTAGTAAAACCTTCCACGTATAACATCTAGGAATCAATGTTATTATAACCCAATCATTCATAGACAAACATGCAGAGAACCCAATGCCCCAAGAGTAAGGACCTGATCAGGGTCTGGGACATGTAGGTGGCTTTTTGGAGTACCAAATATGTCAGACTGATGTTACTCCCACTATTTTCTGGAATGGGAGCTCCAGATCTTCCCAAAATGTCCTCACCGAACGAGTAGAAGTATTTGGGGTATTTGAATGGATTTGTGTTCAGTCTGGCAACTTTAGCCATAATATGAATCTTATTTTACAAGGAGCTCTCCCCACCACCATGATAGGTCATTATAGCTGGTCGATGGGAGGGAGACGCTCAGCATCTCGGCCAATCAGCTTAGGGCAGCGTTTCGGCATGCCGATGTGCTACCATCAAATCAGGCAGCAGCTTTTCTATAGGTTCATCTACTTCCAATATTCTCGCAGCTGATTGGCTGCTGTGCTGGGGGTTGTACCTTGCCAATCGACTACAAATTAATTTGCAGTAGAGATGAGTGGATCAGAATTTTAGGTTCGGAGTCCTCCGTTCAGCAGCTCCACCTAACTCGGACGTGTTGCTTGATGGTAGTGATGGGAAGTCCGGTGAACTGGATCATTAGTCTCCGCTCACTAAGTAGTGCTGGCTCCTGAACAGCTCCCTATTAAATGTATGTAAGGGAGCCTGAGGCCAGACAGTCACCCCATTCCACACCACCTTTAACACGATTTTATCGGGTTTAAGGGGTGTGGTCAGCTGATTAGGGGCAGGGCTTATTGTGCCATCTGCTCACCGAGGAGAGAGGACTCGCTTTGTTCACGTGAAAGAGCTGGCTCGTTCGCGAACGACCCATCACTACTTGATTGGCTGTAGAGCCGCAATTAGGCAGCTTAACGTCCATAGCAACTAGGAATGGCTGTGATTGGCCAGGTGGACACACCATCAAACACGGAGTCTCGGCTAGGAGGAGCTATTGAATGGAGGACGCGGAGCATAAAGTTTGGGTCCGCTCATCTCCAACCATATGTAGTAAAGGAGTTTGGGGGAAAAACCTTCACCCTTTTACTCTACCATCAGTTGTGGAAGAACATGATAAAAGGTCATCAGTCATGAAAATTGCCGAAAATAATACAAGAAGAAAAAAAAAATTAAAAACAGACCTAAGCAAATATTCTCATAATCATCGTTTTAGAATAAGAAGCTGAAACTCCATGGCTCTGGATAACACTCTGAGGAGGAACCAACATGGCACATAAAAAAGAAATAATCCTCAGTCATCTGAAAGAAATTAACAGAACCTCCCTGTGCGTGTGGAATGGATCCTAAAACACAGGGAAAAGAAGAGAGGAAAAAAACGACTCGGCACAAATGCAAAACATCTCCTTCCAGTAGGTCAGGGAGTAGGGTCACCAGCACCAGATCACTACCGGCCCCTGTGAGGACCATCTCCGAAAAGATCCCATAGAGATAAGAGACATGTCTGCTGCTCTCACACCGAAAATATGCTTCCCCTCTAAACAGGTCTGCTTCTAATTTATGCAACAGGGATATTCTACAAGTGAAAAAATATCACTCCACCAGAATTCCCTATGCCGCTAAATGTCAAAACATTTACATCGGGAAATTGCTGAAAACTGAATGCTCCAAAAACTTACTGCAGTATAACAGCTGTAATCCGTAAAATAAGAATCACAGACCAGGGAATCGGAATCCTGATTTCAAAGTATATGTAGTCCTGCTGGACTACTGCCCCATATAAATTTTCAGTAAAGGACTCAAATTCCCGGGGGTTGTGTTCAATCTGGGAAAAAGACTCCTGATTTCATAGTCATACGATGCCAAGATTCCCTGCATCCCCTGTGGACTACTGTCACCTATACTTTTCACTATGGGGCAGATGGAATGCAGGGGCTCCTAGCATCACAAAGGTTTACAATGCTAGGATTACAAGTCACAGAGCAAAGTCCAGTCTTAGATATATGGCCACTGTTATTTGGAAGGGGGGAGACTCCATCACTAGAGATAAAGAAGGAACTTTTGTATGAAAGTCACGTTTAAAAGGAAACCTACTGTGAGAAGTAGATCTGATGGTAGATTCCTCCTGCTGCCTGTGCCCTAATCTGTAATTTAATAATCCAGGAACCTAATTTATTACTTAAATAAAGGTTTTTAACATGTAGGTTAACTACAGAGGCTACTGGGGCATGTACTAGCCTGGCCGGGCACTGGGAGCCAAGGCTACTCCACGCCCTTGTAGCCTCTGTAGTTACTTTACATATCCATGTTTGCGTGGGTTTCCTCTGGGTCCACATGGGGACAGGGACCAATTTGACATGCTTTGTACAGCGCTGCGTAATCTGTGTGCGCTATATAGAATTATTATTATATTATTACTACTAAAATAAAGGTTTTTTAACAAGTTAGGTTCCAGGATTATTAAATTACAGATTAGGGCAGAGGCAGGAGAAAACTACCATTAGATCTACTTCTGATGGTAGACTCCTCATGATAGGTTCCCTTTAAGTGGAATAAAGTAACATTATTTGGCAATATGTGTTGGAAGATACTTTCTCTTTCTAACAGTCTGTACTTCCGTCTACGCTGTCGAAAAGAGTTTCAAATTTTTACAGAAACAGTCTTCAAAAAAATTATAATTTGTGTAAAACAAGAAGTAAAAGGTATAGAGGTATAGATGGGAAGGGGGGGGGGGGGAGGAGGGGGATGCGGCTGCAGTTTCTTGCCCCTTGATTCAAAATAAGGGGCACACAGAAGGTTTTCAGCTTTTAACCAAAAGATGATTCTTTTCATCATGGTGTAGGTAAAATCTGGATCTACCGAAACCAAGAGATACAATGAAACCGTCTAATCTTTTTATATTTTCAAAGATATGCAGCATAAGCGCATAGCAGGTACTAATCTCCCATCCTTGAAATAATCAGCCGCACTCAGCAGATTGTAGGTTAAAGGTGGAGCGGGGAAGGACGATTTCTCAGCCAACAGTGAATTTACACTTAGCGGTTCCAGTTGTTTATTACATTCCCACCAAATTCAGTGTTGTATTCTGGAAGAACAATGGGATTGCATAACAAACTGCTCGGCCATGTTCTCGCTGGGAAGTCATTCCTCCGGCCAAATTACAAAGCTGCAATGTTGTGTCTAAGTGTGATGTTTACCGACCAATGGTTCCCAGGACAAGACTGCCAATGGCAACAAAGAAATCCTACACAAGGTGAACTATTTACCGAGGATAACGTTAAATGATACAAGATAAAAAAAACAAAAAAAAAACCAACAAAAATCTTATTATGGGAAGTGGATATGGGACAAAAAGTGGGTAACTGGTCTGTATTTGTGCAGTATGCGTGTTGTGTGGTATTTATGTGCCCAGGACCATATCCAACATACACGTCTATACGACTGCAACCCGCGTTCCAGTGCCTAGAACCCATTGACCCATTAATTTCATCAAAATCAATACATCAAACATAGGAATTGGTGCTTATTGAGCTTGTGTTTTCTAGACTAACACACTGAATGAGGAACAAATCAAGATCAGTTGAATATTTCGATTCCTTTTCTCACTCACAACTTCACTCAATGTATCGGGTAACCAGTTTTTCATAAAGGAAATACTCCTCAATATATGAAACAGTAGAGCTAAAAAGGTATAGATCAATCGCCAATCAACTTTTGACATAGATAATAGGCGATCTCTTAACCTGAGCAGGAGACTATGCGTGCCCTCTAAGGCAAGGGTGTGACTGCACCTCTAGCCCCACCCCTGCTTAGAGTCAGAAGGCTCATGGCACCAATCATGTTGCCTAGAAGTGGCATTATTTCAATAAAAACTGTATTGGTGGGAAATTGCAGCCTGCGGTCTCATGGATTCAGTCACATTGTGGTCTCTGACAAATTGTTCTGTAACAGACTCATTTGTAGTTGTGAAATAATAGTACTTTTGTACTTGAAAGGTGCTGCACAGTGAAGTTTTTTTTTCCTCCTCTTCTGCTGTTTATCAGACAATTACTTTGAAGCTGTTCCTTTGAAGCGACATATAGAGTATATAATGAGAAGCGGCTTTGTACACGAGCATCTGGTGACTTCTTTATGATGGCATGTACCGGCAACACTGGACTGCACTACAGATGGAGATCTACAGACAGATGTCATGCCCGCACATATACTCGGATAGGTCCCGACCAATGTCTTTGACATTTAGTGCTGCCCCCAACCGATAGCGTTGCTTGTTAAGATTGTTGTTTGTTTGACGAACCAAAAACCATCATTAATGTGTCAAGGAACAAAAATGTTCCTTAAAGAACTACAGGTCCCTTTAATTTTTTTGCTTCATTTATTCCCTTAAGAAGGAGGAAGTGATTGCATATCCTTAGGTCACCCTACTACCGTCATTCAGGAAATGCTGACACGGGCAGAATCTTACAGCAAAAAAAATTACAAGAAAAAAACCTGAATACTGGAAGTGAACCACCTCTGCAGCAATATTTTTGGCCCTGAACTATAATGGGTTAATTAAGGGAGTTTCCCAGGGAATCCAAAAAGGTCTGAGAGTACAACATTTTTCTTCGAATTTCCCTGATCCCATAATGCTCTGGTCTAGACCTTGCTCTATTCCCCACTGCGCTCCTATTTTTGTTTCCCAACATCCCTGACAGGCTCAGAGAATGGTTACTGACTGGCTGAGTTGGCAGCTCATAACACTTCCTGTGTGGGGAGGCACCAAAATGTGAAGTGCAGAAGGGCAAGGAATCAGGAAGAGGTAACATTTTGATATTTTGGGGTAGCACAGGAGAATGAATTCCTTCCTGACCCATGTCCATGGTCCTAGCCAAACTAGTTCTCTACAGTGCGCTGTCAAGTAGTAATGACAAAACAGTGCCGTCTACAGTTGGGCGTCTATCTATTCTGGAAGAGACTAACTTGGTTTGGTCATTATCCCATGTCATGTCACTGGGCTTCTGAAAGGTCAGGCAAACTTATTTTCATATTCCTTACCCAGAGCTGCCCATACACATTATATCATTATGGGTAGAGTGTAAGAAACTTTGAGATCATTGCTTCATGGAAAATGTCCATGCTTGACCAACTTCTGCCAAAGAAGCTGATAAATCTGGAGCAATACAAGACTGTCTCGTCTAATTTTTGGACACTGTTGGTAAATCTTCTCCAATATTTCTGATTCTTTATTCTGCCAGGAGATAAGCAGCTGCCAAATTGATCTGGCAGCAGCTTGTCTCCCCAGAGCCAATTGTGCAGGTTAATGGGAGCTCTGGGAGGGGACCAATCTCTATGGCCACCATTATTATGGCAAAGCAGCAAGGAATTATAGCGGTGGTGTAATACCACACATGGACTTTGGACAAGTGTGGCGCTAAGCCCTTTTTCTTTTATTACGTCACCAATGCCAAGTGCTTTTTGCATTACAGATATGTTCATAACATGTTTTCCTTCACTTAGAAACCTGACAGTAAGGAAAGATGAAGAAATCAGCGACTGCTGATATATTGTTATATATGGAGTGACCATAGATCTTGGCTGGCTGGGATCCTGCCTTACAGATGGATGGGCACCCACATCTCACAACACACCACTGTTATAAGTTAGGCCGGTGTCCAGTACAACAACCCCTGATTTATTACCCCCAGATGGCGGCTGTAGGCTGCAGAATGCAGAGCTGAGCATTCACATCTGTAGGGTTCACGTATCCGAGTCTATCTGTCTAGGCCTCCTCTCCCAGTGACTTACATATGGTTCTCTTTTCTGCAGTCTTGGCCGATCTCCAAGGATGCCTCTTGTGTTAGAGGCTTAACACTTTGCGTACCAACACAAATGTATGACATAGACTTCCGATGAAAAGAAACGACACAAGTAATAGAGAGCTTAAAAAAACATGAGTCACTCTATAATTCTGTTCCATAAGTTGAATCGGGTGGGAGGGAGGTCTTTTGTGACTTTTTTCTCTCCTTGTCTCATGTGTTCTCTGCCTATTATGTGTACCCCATGGGGTGGTGGTACTTGTATATTCTGTAGGTACCTGACAGGTTACTTTAATAAAAGGGCTTAGAAGTACGTTGATGTGTAAGCAACAAATCTGGTTAGAGATGTAAAATCCCATCAATAGATATTCACCAACCATCTGCAGAACCTCAGAGGTACCTGGAATTTGAGGGAGGGGTGAGAGGGATCTGATCTTGGTGACCCTGTCAAACATCAGCGTCAGATTCTCTACAGTAGGAGCTGCTGCATGGGAAATGTACTAATCCAGATGTATGCTATGCCCATCAATGTGATATAAGGAAGGGTTAGGATCTCCGACTAGTGGAGGGTTGTCCAAAGAAGAGGACTCATTTCATAAGATATCCATGTACTTTAGGGTGTATAGACAAAGGTCGTCCTCATGTCCTTAAAACCAAGAACTGATCGAACAAACAATTCTACTACACATCGTGTTCAAAAGACCTGGCTAACCTCCCCCTGATCTGATACACATGATCTAACCAAGGGAATTCTTCTCCCCCCCCCCCCCCCCCGATTTCGAGATGCAACCCTTCAAACCAAAATATATGTACAGGAAAGAATATCTAAACATCTAAACATATTTAAGGAATGTTAGTGGGTTATAGGAAAGAAGCCATGTAGAAAAGTTTTTTTGAGAAAAGGTATAGCCCAAAAATACATTCAGTCTTTGGTAGGACAATGGTTTAGCTTGACCACACACAGACACACACACACAGACAGACAGACAGAGACAGCTGACCACAAAACCCCGGCTTCTCTCCCCACAGCTCTGTGGATATGTTTAATAATATTCAGTGTTTGGGAAACAATATGGTGCACATTGGGTTCAGGTTGTTGTGGGAGTGATTAGCTCTCATCTTCCTATATTATTAGGAAAAGTTGAAAAGTTGGGAAGATTTTTTTCCTTGGACATCAATTTTTTTTTAATGGTAGGATAAAAACGAATACCGATAAAGAAGGCACCCAGTGTGTATCATGTTTCAATGGTGATGGCTCAAACCAAGAAATATGACATGGGGAGGTGCTCCCAAACTTGTTGGCCAGCGCCTTTCATGGCATGATGAGAGTTGTAGTTTTAGAACAGCTGCAGAAGTATAAGGCAAAGCTTTAGAAAGGGCGAGATCCATTTCCCTTGTTGCTATCCATGTAGGAAATGACAGCGGAAGGGGAGAATGGATCAAGCAGTGAAAAAAAAAAAATCAAACGTCTTTCCATTCTACTAGTCATATATCTCGGAAGACAGGAGAGTCAGAAGAGTAAGAAGAACGACAGAGCCTCAACTCCAACAACTGGAGCCTCTCATTAACATCATTTAAAAAGGGTCGACTGGGAACGAAACACAAGGAAAGAGACATGTTTACAGAGAAAACAGAGGCAACTCCATCCCCTGACACCTCTCCAGCAGGAAAAGATCTCGACACTTATTGAAAGGTACCTTTGCCATCTGTGCTTGGACTCCAGTCGCCTTCAGAGCCGAGACCGCTTTCTGAGCAGCTGCCGGGCTGTCAAAGTCTACAAATCCATAACCTGCGGATCATAAACATGACAATTTATACACCTATCAAAGGCAGACAACTGTGCACACAGATGCTCCATGCATCACAATTCTAACGGCTGACGGAGCAGACCCAGGCAGAATAAATTATTACAAGTCAGCTCCCGAATCTACAAAATAAATGGACCCTCTGAGTAACTTACCATACACCTGCCCCACATCGAGTGCATTCCAAAATGAGAGCCAGGGGGAGAGAAGACAGAAACTTGGCAATTGAAAGGATCACAAAAACCAAATGGCCATGAGGATCCTTTTTCTTAAAGGTTAAGCACAATGCTCCAAAATTGGTGTTGTATAAAAATGTAAACAAAATGTAAACAATTATAGGGTTTTACCGGCCCATAATTTAATTTATAAAATTCGATTCTGCTTCTCTCTTGCATGAGTTCCATCTGACCCCTATTTCCACTCTACAGGAAATGCAAGTCAACCAATCCTTGGCTTGGTTGGGTCACCCCTGTGGCCAGTGATTGGCTGAGGTGTCATTTCCTGTGTATCCAATGGGATATAGCTGAGTATTTAGGTCAAACCAGCACCGGTAGTGGGGTTAATTTTTTCAGAATTTGAGTTTGCACATATGGGTCTAAATAAAATGTTAGAATAACCATTAAATACAAGACTGTTAGTGGATAGGGGCGAACGGGGACCACAGTAGTCATCATTGAGATCTAGCTGGGCAATCAATATACCGTGCCATGTAATAACCATGCAAAGAGTTAAAATACTAAATATTGGGAGGGAACATAAGAGTCCTAATTCGGAGCACTAACAACCATAATGAGCGGCTATGTATGTGACCAAGATAAGCCACCGCGGAGGCACTGTCAGGAATAATTGCAGGATCGGTGCTGACATGGTCAATTAAAGCCATAGTGCCAATTACTTGTCATTTCCAAGGACAGCAGCCAACTCTATACGGCTGGGTAGAGCTGCAGCTTCATATTTAACATTCCTCTCAGAAAACGGACATGCTGCAATACATCTCGGTGCCGAGGAGGATTCCAATTAAAAGGAAAATTTACTGCAGAGGGAAGTGTAAATCTGCCGCCTCGGCTGTCTATTCCCAACAAGTTTTTTCATATACAAAAAAAACAAGCAACTGTATTTGTGTACAAGTCCTTGAAGTTCCAGAAATTTTCATTTACTTTATCATCTTGGCTTTAAAGGAACATAATACACTAGCCCGAAGGAGCACAAGGGGTAAGCGCTGGAGAGGAGGAGGGGTGAGTGCGCTATCCATTGCAATTCACGGGTAAAGATACAGTGCCACATCCAACGGCAAATTTGTGAGACTGGCCCAAGCCCCCGCTGTCCACTGGAAGGGCATGAAAACTAAAAGAAAATGGAACCTACCCCCACGACTTACCCCTTTACATTCTTACACTTATGTTGACCAAAATTAGTTCCATAAATGGGTCAAAACAGATTTGTCCCCTTCCAAATTTACAACATTTAAAAAGTACCCACATTATAACAAACTTTAACATAAAAAAATAGTATATTACGTTTGCATAAAACATTATTAGACATGGATTCAGTAATTTTAGCTCTATCCTCCCTGATCTTGTGGGTGGTGACTGGCTACTACAATGTCTCCCATTCTCAGCACAGAGAAAGGCAAATCTGCTCCAGAAGGCCAACTGCACCCTAGAAGCTCGCTCCATGGAAATTCCCAAACTGACTGGACATGGCGAGTTCGGTCCAGTGAATTGATATTCAGAAGTGCATGGAGAGAGTTTTTCAGACCAAACCCTCTTGTGGGCATGAAGTCCAAGTCTCTAATTCAGAGGCATATACAGGGTCATAAAGGAAACTCTACAGAAGTCATAACTAGCATAAATGTAAATAAAGCACTTGGGGCGAGATAGAACCTTACTATTTAACTTCAGCAAAGTCTTTGTGTGCCTGCAACTCTCCCAGGGGCGTAACTACAGGGCTAGCAGGGGGGGCCCACAGATATGGGGTATTGGGTGTGAATGTGATGTGTGTGTGTATTGTGTATGTACTGTATTTGTATGTGTGTGTGTGTTTATGCTGTAAATGACATTGCATGTGTATATTTGCTGTATGTGTGTGCATATGTGATTTGTATATGCTGTAGGTCTGTGTATATAAGGCATAGGTATACACGGTACTGTATGCATGATGTATATATGCTGTATGTATGTAGATGTGTGCGATTGTAACTTACATGTTACATGCTAAACAAAACCTACATTTTTAAGGGGTTCAGGGGGGCTCCCATTCAGACGTTTGCTATGGGACCCTGCCTCTCCTAGTTATACCCTTGATCTCTCCCGCAGTAAGTGCTGAGAGAATTATACTACCTATGCAGAAGAGATCATTAGTAACCATAATAAAGGTGTAACAAAAGTGCCAACACTTTTCTACACGGCAAAGTCTTAATGGTTTTTAAGAAATGGTTGTAGAAGGAGCTATTTGAGAAGATGGAGCTGCTTTAGCTGCAACATGGAAGGATCACCACAAGTAGTCTTATTACATGGTTTACAAAATAATACATCTTCTGGACTGATTTGGGGGCACTCATGTATAAATTAGGGTACAACCAGAAAATCTGGAAATTTTGTATAAAAAAAATATGCAGATTTTCTGCACTGAAAACATCGAATACAGAACAAAATAAGAAATGTACCAAACGGGCCCTGGACATGAATAATATAACGGGGATAACCTTTTTGGTCACCTAGAATTATTGCCGATCACTACAAATTCAGCATTTCCTTCCAACAAAAAATAAATTCTACATAAATCAGCGATGCCCCCTGGAACGTCTTCTGCTTACTCACGGGTAAATGGCGAAATCAGAATCATCTGACTGAATTCTTTCCTTTGCCCAGTCACCCCCCCCCCCCCCACCCTCTCCCACTGCAGTGACACAAATAGCCAGCCAGGAACATGACGCCTTACAATGTCAGATTTCTGTCTCCCTCCCGGGTCACTGTGACAAGATCTGTTTTAAAACATGGTTAAAGTGAGCAGCGGGTTAATGCGGAGGTTTTCACGTGATGAGTGCCCGGGAAAGGAGAGGTCGGGAATGATTACAAGAGTCGGGATACGGAGATACCCCTCTGCCTCGCCTTTTAAGGAACACAACATAACAGCAATGTAGAGTCTGAGCTTGTAATTAAATAGTGCTTAAATTGACCCCTTCCTAATTAGCCCAGCCAATTTACACGATGTGTAATCCTGTCAGATTCCTAATACGGCTAAACGGGCTCCGAGACAGGGAACCGGCAAAACCCTCTGCCTGTGCCGTATGTGGTCAGGTTCTCTATGCATCCAATTTATTAGTTAAAATTAAAAAAATAACATTTAATTTTTTAAATTTCCATATATTTACATAAAGAATCTTTAGGGCCAAATGTGCATCATGTTTAGCCGTAATCCCATAGGATGGAGATTGCACCTTATACCATTTGATGCAAAATGTTCCAGATTTGATCCATGTACACGACCACTTACCATCTTTTTTATTGCCTATGGCCACAATCATGTCCTAGTCAGAACAGTTTTTCACAGATAACTCTTAAACTATAGTTTACGAGGATCCGTGAAAAAAAATTGAAGAAAACTGACGATTTTCATTGTCAATAATCGTCTTGTTACACGTACACGATGCAGATTTTTTTTTTTCAGTGCAGAAATTGATACATTTGATAAATCGTAGTATGTCATGGCCACCAATATGCTCCAAAATTCTTGCATGTACTTTGTGGATTTCAAGTCTCCACCACAGGTCAAGATTCTATATGGATTTTTACTGTAGCACGTAGACAAGATTTCTGAAAAATATCACCTTTCCTGGTTCCCATTAAAGGGTGAAAATTTTTGGGATGGAAACCTCGCACAAAATCTTTAACATTTTAGTCCTGTAGAAACATCACCAAAGTCTGATGTTTTCAGCAAACAAATGTATTAAAGTACCGTATATACCTGAGTATAAGCCGACCCGAGTAGAAGCCGAAGTGCCTAATTTTACCACTAACTAGAAAAACCCATTAACTCGAGTATAAGCTGAAGGTGGGAAATGCATTGGTCACAACCTCCCAGTATATAGCCAGCCAGCCCCGTGTAGTATATAGCCAGCCAGCCCCGTGTAGTATATAGCCAGCCAGCCCCGTGTAGTATATAGCCAGCCAGCCCCGTGTAGTATATAGCCAGCCAGCCCCGTGTAGTATATAGCCAGCCAGCCCCGTGTAGTATATAGCCAGCCAGCCCCGTGTAGTATATAGCCAGCCAGCCCCGTGTAGTATATAGCCAGCCAGCCCCGTGTAGTATATAGCCAGCCAGCCCCGTGTAGTATATAGCCAGCCAGCCCCGTGTAGTATATAGCCAGCCCTCAGTTTTCCCAGCACAAAAAAAAAAAAAAATAAACAGAGTACTCACCTTTCCTACACCCCAGGCAGATGCTCTTCTTGCTTCAGCACCACGTCAGCTACGGGTCCGTACACACAGCCAAGCCAGCGCACGCTATGATGTCAGCAGCGGCTAATGTCACAGCTGCACGCCCGCTGCGCATGGACTTGCCGCTGCCGACAGAAGGAGAGACTACTGCGAGGGCTGCCGGTAAGATGAGTTTTGACTATTTTTTCCTTAACTCGCGTATAAGCAGAGTTTGAGTTTTTCAGCAGATTTTATGTGCTGAAAAACTTGGCTTATTCTTGAGTATATACAGTGTATAATTTACTATTTCAGCAATTTGTACCAAAAGTACCATATATACTCGACTATAAGCCTAGTTTTTCAGCACAAAAAAAATGTGCTAAAAACCCAAACTCTGCTTATACTCAAAAAAAATATAGGTTTTACCAGGTTTCTGTGGTAAAATTAGGGGCCTCTGCTTATACTTGGGTCGGCTTATACTCGAGTATATACGGTATATACTATTTTAATGTATATCGGAAACTAAACAAATTTAAAATGCTCCACTGATGGAAAACATTGCATTGATCTGTCTGAATTGGCAAAAACAAACTCAAATATTCTACATCTCCCAAGAGTTGTATATAAGGCTCAGTTCACATGTGCATCATGGCTCCTACTCATGATATCCAGATGGTGGATGATTTATGAATGGTTTATAGTAAGTTTTCCATGAATCCATATTAAAATAAGTCAGAAATCCTGATGATGGAACCCATAATTTATGCCCAAAAAGTCATGTCTGTAGGAGAGATTCTATAAAATTATGGCACAGGTGACTTTGATGACACAAAATCTCTCAAATTAACTTTTAGGTTATTAAGTTGTTCCGTTCTGTTAAAAATTTGCTGGATATGGGCGCCATTAAGTCATTTACTGGAGTAATTTATGACTGCAAAATTAGACAGAATTGTTTTGTTCACGGGTCTGGAAATCCTAGACGTCCGTTCCCTGTTGAAGCCATAATGGTCCTCTCCACAAAACAGATGCGGCTAAGAAACAGCCAAATTCATATTTGGTCGGAAGAGAACGGCTACAGAATTTTTTTTTATTTTTCTGAATATCTTTTGGAGCTTTCATTTGATGGAATAAAATAGCACGTCTACATTTAGGGAAATCAGTATTCAGGTTTCATTGGTCTAGTGTGCCTCAACCATCTGCAGAGCATGTTGAGGTTTTATTACCCTCTAGCCTCCTACTTGCAGGTGGGTTGGCTTGTCGCCCCCTTTGTGAACGAAAATGTACCAATGCTGTAACGGCCCTATAATTCCATGTCACCTGGTGTTGCCTTTAGACAAGTGTCTGCAGAATGTGGTAAAATAAAAGTGTTACATTACATTCTATCCTTAGAATCAGATTTGTAATTCCCGCTTGAATTTTCTTTCACAAAAATTCTATAAACGTTACAAATTATCCCCACTGTGATGACGTACCTTTACATTTGTTTGTTGTCTTATCCAGAATCGCCTTTGTGGAAACAATTTTGCCATATCTAGAATTAAAACAGAATAGAACCAAATCAGTATTGGGAAACGGCAATGTATACCTAAAATAGAAAATAATTTGAATAAAGAAACATGGAGATCGCAGTAACTGCTTAGTGGTAATAATATTTACATTTACGCCATATATAGGTTTGGCCGTCTCTCCATATTTCATGGAATGGACACCACCCGAGGAGCCACTCCCTCCACTTGGGACTTACCGTAAGTCCCTAGTGGAGGACAGAAGCCCCGTGGGGAGGGAGAGACTTGCACCATCATAGATGGCAAAAGTTTAGGCTCGGAACAGACTGGGAAATATGGCTGCCACTGGGTCTGTGTATTACAAACTAAATACACTCATGGAAAGAGGGTCTAAGGCGAAATGCCCACAACAGAGTAGAATCTTCGCCATGAAAAATGTCTGTTTTTCACAGCTGATTTGCATCTGTTTGGCATCAAATTTAGATAGGAGTGTCAATTTGTAGCAAGTTTCAACCATGTTGCTCCATGTTTCCCCACCCAAAAGTGTACCCTAGTAACCCTACTCTTTATGTACGGCTCACAGATGCCATTACAGTGCCGTCTGTTTTTTCCCCTGACCCATCGACTTTTATTGTACACACGGTTAGAGAAAACGGTCCTACTCTAACAGAACGGACATTTGATAAATTAAAAATTGGGGGATCCGACAATTTTAAAACATGATGTAAAACAAGAGCCAATATCAAACCATATATGAATAAAAAAAAATAGCAAGTTCACACACTGCAAAAATTTCAAGGACTCAAATTCAATTCCATTCATCAAATCTGAACGACCACCATAAAGACATACTCGCATCTATGCAAAATCTCCGAACTTGCCGCACAAGCAGAGGCTTGTGCGGCAAGTTCGGAGATTTCGCCTAGATGCGAGTATGTCCTTATGGTGGTCGTTCAGATTTGATGAAGGTCCACCAATCCAATGGACCATGTAGATTTTTTGCAACATGTTCATAAAACTTCATTTCTATTGAGAAGTAGAGGTTTTTGTGCTTTAACATGATTTGGAATGCGACCCATTATGACTATATAACCACATTTTATTTTAAAATATAACTTCATTGTTCGCTGTTATTTTTGGCCTATTCTACACACAGCAATTCCAACTATGTTCACAGCTGTCAAGGAAATCCTAAAAACAAAAAATGCACATTGCTCCGGCATGAAGCAGCCGCCATCCCATCATGAAATGGTTAAATCTATCAACAATGCCTTTTGTAGGTTTCATTTCCTCTTATTACCCCTCCTCAGCAAGATAGAAGGCCCGGCCCTAAATTCCACGGCATGCCGCCCAACCCATGTCCGCCGCTTCACTCTGGATTATATCACTGACAGGAACATGGCTTGTACGCGGTTGTACTTGTCCACACTCAGGATAATCCGGAGAAACCAATAGTGATTAATGTTTGCTTAAAATACAACGACAATAAGAAAAGCCGATCGGGCTGTTTACATTGCTCGGGTATCTGCCCATTCAAACAAACCATGCGAGCATCACATTCCTCTCTTCTGCAAAGACGCCGTAAAGGAGGAGATTGCGACGTCCTTGTGTGTGCGCGAAACATGTAGGACAATAAAAGCTTCAACCACTGCTAAAGCAGAAATGTGCTTGGAGAAGTTGTCACTGCCCATCCTCATCCGAGACCTGAAAGCACCCTGTGCCCTTAGGCCAAGTTCACACCTGAGTTCAGCAGGTTCAGTTCCCTCTTCCATTATCAAATGGCAAAAAGAATACAACTTCCACTATTAATGATGAAAGTAGAATGGAAGGCAACTTTAAATACAAAAAAGTCAACGAGGAACGGAAGGTGATTGGACCTTCCTTTCATATTCTGTTTTTAGTTTTCATTACACGCTCTTACAATGGAAGTCATAACCGAAACCTCGGAGCTGAGCCTTACAATCTGTAAAACCAGCCACCTGGATCATCTTCGTAACCTTCATAGCTTTCCAAACTGCCAAGCCAAATACCCCCTTAAGAAGACCATATACAAGGGTGGATCAAGACTGCCATGGGCTCCGGGCTGTATGACTATTATAGTCCTTACAAGTCTGGAATTCACTTCCTACATATGGTGCCAGATTCAAGCTTCTTGGAAATGGACAAAGCCCTTACGTCTGTTTTTAATTTGCGGTTTCAGGACTTTTGGAGGACCTTCAAAAGGTTCTGAAATGGCTCGTGTGTACATACTTATTGTGAGCAGAAACAGATGTATGAATAATTCATGGGTTAAGGTCCTTCTGAGTATAAAATGTGGTTTGGGTGACTATCGACCCACGGGCTACTGCCCAAACCACCTATAATATAATCCACTACTGCTATATGTGTTAGGTTCACACCAGCGTTCCATTCTTCATTATCAATTGCAGAAGAAATGGTTTCCTTTTTTCCATGACAAATAACGGATGCGTCACAGAAGCTATAGAAGATAAGTCTACCGGGAACGGGAGTTGAATGTTATACATTCTGTTTACATTTCATTTTTAGTTTCCGTTATGCACATATAAAAAGCCCCAATGCAGGTGTGAACTGGGATCTATTTATGTACTGGCTCAAGCTCCCTGCTCAGCTGAGAGCTACCCCCTCTAATAACCCCCAACCCAAAACACAAATGCTAGATTTGGCCAACTGCGTTGTATAGCGTGTCTGGATAGGAAGAGGGTTATAGGTTACTGCCAGGTACCACACATGCTGACAGAAAAGACCGTACTGGACCTCTACAGAATATAAATCCCATCATAATTCCTGCCCCTTTAAAAACAAACACTTATACGGGGATGGATGTTAATGAGAGAGTCCGACAAGTTCTGTCCTGGTGTTCAATATAAACATTTTTTACGGCGCAAAAGTCATCTTAAATATTCTGGATTATCAGACATTTCCATGCATCCGAGTATGGCTCCTGCTCAGATTTTTTGGAGGCCGCTGCAGCTGGATTCATTGATAGCTGGGCACACCTGCCTCCTGTTTCCAGGCCACAAGGACCAACAAGATAACACACATAGGAAAAACCACCTTTTCCTTCCTCCAGGGATCATATTACAGTAACAAAAGATCACAAATGCATCAGACCCGTCTCATAGATGGAACAGCATCAGTCATTTTGGGGGAACTCGCCAGAAACCTGCAAACAAATCTTGCAAGCTCTGTCATGGGAGACCATATAGAACATGAAATAAAATAAGTATCGTAAGGTCTGGGGTAGTTTGTGGCACCACTAACACTCAGGATGAATTTGGCAATGTATTAGATCACAAACCGTAAATATTCTAGACCTTCCACTAAACATTTTTACTGTGTGCCACTTGTGGGATCATGTAACTGGTTGGCATCTTATTGGGCCACTCTCTACCACCTTACATCATTATTATACAAATAAAAATGTAGCCATGGTCTAAAATACCAGTTGGATATCACCCTAGTCCAGTGATGACGAACCTTTTAGAGAACGAGTGCCCAAACTACAACCAACACCCACTTATTTACCATCAACTGCCAACATGACAATTTATACAGTAACTTATTGCTCCTTGTTCTTCCACAACATGCTCTCCAGGGTCTCTCTATATAGGAAGAATCATGGGGCCATCAAGCGGACCTCTAAAGATATTCCGAACCCTGTTCATACCTTCTCACTCTTCCTGCAGTTCCAATCAGTCAAGGATGTGTCACCTTAAAAGAGCATTAGGAGCAGCATCTAAAGTTGTCTGGGACTGCAGGAAGATTCAAGTCCTTTCTGGTGAACTTTGTCCTGGGGAGACAACCTGGGTGCCCACAGAATGGACTCCGAGTGCCAGCTATGGCACCTGTGCCATAGGTTTGCCATCACTGCCCTAGCCCCATTAAAGAATAACATTTTGAAGAAATTGTGAAGAACCCTTAGAGGGTACGGATCCTGTTGCTCTTCATTGTCCAACAAGAACCACAAGAGTGTCCATTGACTGAAAGAGCGTTTTGTATGAAAGATTTTGCAGACCCGTTTCTAGTCCATAGCCCAATCTGGTGAAAGTAAAGAGTGCAACCCAGCAACTTTACAGAGTTTTTGAAGAGCAGGGTCTCTCTGCCAACCCACCAACAAAGAAAGCTCCAACTGGAAGGATCATGGTAGCCTGCCCCCCACCCCCCCAAAGCACCTACAACATAACCCTACAAATCCATCTTTGTATTTGAGGAAAGTTGATCGAAGTTCTCCGTTTATGGCAAGTTTAGATTAGTGGGCCCAGAGAATATAACAATATAGGCATGAAGGTCTTCCCCATTTAGAAGAAAAAAAATCTACAGCTTGCCTCCTGGTTGCACAAATCCAAGTAACAAAAAATCATAACCATATTTAAAAGATCATGATCCTGTTACTGAAAAATACCTCTTAACACATGTCCACCACACATTTTAGCCTTGGGCTCTTTCATTAGATTCACCTCTGGTCATATGTACGAGCTCTCACTTTTTGATCTCCCCTCAGGCAGGAAACGTGAAAGATTTATTTACATTACATTTACGAGCCGCATATTACCAACAATGGCATCTGTGTGCTGCAAATTCTAGGAAACGACAGAAATTGTGTCAAGGTGTAAACACCAAAGAGAAGAACAACACGACGAAGGAATGCTAAATAAACATACAGGATCTGAACAATACACAAAAAATTATTGTAGACTGAACAAGCTGTAGGCCGACCACTACATCTTACATTTCTCTCATGTAAATGTACAAGTAGGTTTTTTTTTTTTACCTTGTATGTGATTGGTGCATTAACATCTGCTCTGGAAGGAAAGAGTCAGGAAGACCCATACACATAAGAAGGTCAATCCCACTGATCATCATCCTATGAGTATGGGGCTTAGGACTCAACCATGAAGGACTGGGACCATGTATCTCCCAAACAGCAGAATGGAGACCTATACCCAGAGATGAGCGGACCCATAGTTTTAGTTTGGGTTCGGCGTTGAGCCATGTGACAGACGTATTGCTGGATGGGTACCATAAGTGGTCAAAAAAAACTGAGGAAACACGGTGAAACCTACCCATAGGTGTCAGACTTTGAAAATTACCTTATTTTCTCTTCAGACCACTTAAAAGTGTTGGCTCCGCTTTCTTGATATGTAAAGTGAAACCTCCTGTCTTTTAACTTATCATCCAGACATTCCTGACCATAAAATGGCCGCAGATGGAGGGTCATGTGATCTCTAACTCTTATGGTCAGGAATCTCTGGCTGATGAGGTAAAAGACCAGTGGCTTCACTTTACATATCAAGAAAGCGGAGCAGAACTATTACTCGATGTATATTGGTAAATGACCTAATATTCTCCCGCCCAGTCTTAACACATACATTACAAAAAACAGGAGGTAAAGTGACCAAAGTCCATTAAATCTTTAACCTTAAAATGATCTTCTATTAAAAGGTATTGGTGCAAGCTACTACAGGACATCTTCTGAGGTATTGTGTAACCCATTCATTAATAGTTCAGTGACAAAGGTGGGATATATACAAAACCGTGGCTGCAAATTTGGTGCTGACCAATGCAGAACGCCCCCAGTTGCAAGAACATAGAAAACCATAGGGGGAGGTTTTGTAACTGATCTCCATTTCGAGCAAGAGGAACCTGAGCCAATAACTCAGAACTCCCGAATAGGGTCCATGAAGTGGGTTCTACAAATCGTAGGATGTGTTTTAGCCTGATCAATTTGAGGTGGTGAGCAGTGCCAAAGGCATCCGGCAGCCGATCCTGTGCCTTCCTCCATAAAAATAAGCTCTTGGGAGGTTATTTGGGGATGATGACATCTGAACAATCGTGAAACCAACAACTTGTCTTCCGTTTCTGTCCATAACACAGGGAGGACTGTATGAATGGTTGCTGTTCTCAGTACAACTTTGTTTGCCTTGTTTCACCACAGTCAGAGACATTACTACAAAAGGCAAACACCCATATGACTCTCCTAAGGGCAATGTTGCTTGGCAAGCGCTGCTAATTAAGAATTATTATTCTGCTGTCATCTTAATGGGGCTCGCCCACCGGACCTCCAGGTAGCTCATCACTTCTCATAAATTCAGAGTTATAGCTAAGGGAGGGTGTGTTGTAATTAAGCGGTTAAACAAGAAAAAAAAAAATCCGGAGATAAACCCTTAAAATGAAAAATAAAAAGCAGGCGTGGACGTATACTGCAGCGATTCCAAATGTGTCCAAATGTATCACCACAAGAGAATGTTTTCACTCAAGTTTTTCCCAGAACAGGAAACCGTCTGAGGCCTACCTACGTATTCATGAGTGGGATGAGTCATCAGAAGTGCATACCCTCAAACGGGGAGCGAGGGGGCAATGACGGGTGATAAAACAAATAGGAAGCAGAAATGGACATAAGGAGACGTTGAGCGGTGAATCAGTGTAGCTGGAAGGGGCCTACATGGCTCCTCACACGTGCACAAGTATATTATGCAGTTAATATTTTTTTGAGCATTCCTAACACAAATGGGGGAGATTTCTTAGAAGTCTCTCAGAGCAGAAATATTCTAGTTACCAATGGCAACCAATCAGAGGCCAGGTTTCATTTTACAAACCACTGTGGGAATATGAAAGCTAAGCTCTGATTGGCTTCCAAGGGCAACTAGAACAGTTTTGCTCCGAGACACTTCGGATCTCCCATATGTTCTTCTTGGCCAAGGGTGCTGTGCTCCACACTCCTTACCTATAGGGTGCTCTGACCTCTACAAACTTGAACACCTTGCTGTGTGCTCCTGGTCAATTTCCTGCATCGTTGTCCCATTTCCAGCACCTTTCTCCACAAAAAGGTGCCTGAACCAAGAGGATCGAATCAGAATATATTCTGTGGAGCTAATGTCTTTTCATACTACCTGTGCTTTGACCATGACTGGTTTATCGGAATTTAAACCTCACTGGTTCCAATCCACTTGCCTTGAAACCCAACAAAGACTTCTTCAAGAGGTAGCGACCAGGTGGTTTTCTTGCAACCCAGATCAGAAGAAAAAAAATGGAACAGATACACAGAGGACAGCGCCTCCGGTAATATCGCCAGGAGGTTTACAGCTAATGAAGAACAGACATGCTGCTCACCCGATGGCCACTTGTTTCAATGTATGTAACCCTATTGAGGGTTAAAGGGCACCTACCACCACGAATCTACCTATAAAGGTAGATCGGGTGGTAGGTGGATGTATGGGACGTGAGGATAGCCCTTTTTAGAGCTAATCCTCACGTCCCCGCTAGCGTAGCATAAACTTTATTGCCCTAATATGTTAATTTAATTAAGCGGCTACCGGAGCGTGGACAGCTGCGCGCCCTCGTCCGAGAAGCCGGAGTTCTGCGCATGCGCAGTAACTCCGGCCTCGTTCCCGAGATCGCGCATCTTGGCCGGAGTTACTGCGCATGCGCAGAACTCCGGCTTCTCGGACGAGGGCGCGCAGCTGCCAGCCGAAGATCACAGGGTAGGCGGGGGAAAGCAGCTACTGGGGCGTGGAGTAGCCGCGCCGTGTAGCCTCGTGTCCGGCTACTCCACGCCCCGGTAGCCGCTTAATTAAATTAACATATTAGGGCAATAAAGTTTATGCTACGCTAGCGGGGACGTGAGGATTAGCTCTAAAAAGGGCTATCCTCACGTCCCATACATCCACCTACCACCCGATCTACCTTTATAGGTAGATTCGTGGTGGTAGGTTCCCTTTAACAGGATCACCCACTTCTGCATATATGGTAGTTGCTAAGCCTGCTGCGACAGTGCTGCTCTCCCCCCAAAAAAAAATCTATTGCATGATGAATGATCTATAAATTGAGCACATCTGGCCCAGAGAGTTTAAAAGGGCATCTACCAACAGGATGAAGGACTGTATGCAAATGAGCCTGTTAGGTGTTATTGGAGCCCCTCACGCTCATTTGCATGCAGTCTCCCATCCTGGTGGTAGATGTCCTTTAAACGGCCCACAGTTGCCTAAGCTGTAAGAAGAAAAACCTTCTGAACCCTTGATTCATCCAAATGGGTTATCCCCAGACTAGATCCCTGTTGACGGATTCTTCAACTTTCTTGAAGATTCCATAAATCACTGCAGAATTCTTAAGAAACTCCCCTAACTAAGAAGGAAGTCAATGGCTTAGGAGCACTCGTGAACATACTGTGCTAAATTTAACAGCCCTAACAATCAGTGGGTGCCTTCTGCGACCACACCCGTAACCGTACAAAGATGCCAAGCTCGAGTGCACGGGCGGGAGTGAAAGTGAAGGGTGTTTGTGCTCTCTGGTGCAACCCATGTTGGACACAAGAAGTGCATTGTTTCCCAACCCAACGCGTCTCCATGCACAATATCCTTCATTAGGAAACATTAGTGCCATTCTTGCATGTAACCACTGCTGGGAGGAGGAAGGGCTGGGAGCCACTCTGTCTCTTGTGCTCAGACAGTAAACAGACTGACTCCTTTGCTCTCGAGTACAAACAGTAAAGAACATCTGAGCATGTAAGCAAGTCATTTAGAGAACATGAAATGTGGAAAAATGTAAATGCCACCTGCTCCATGGCAATTAAAATAGAAAAAAAAAAAAAAGGATTCAAAATAGACCCTATTCCGCTATGAAATGTGGTGAAGGAGATTTGGAAAGAATCGTAAAACCACATTTGCACTAAGTTCAAGGCAGCTGAAGAGTACACCGATAGCGATGGGGGAGAGGGAGGAAAATAAATGAATAACGGTGTGCAAAAAAATCAAAATAGGAAATCAAAATGATTAAAAAAAAACACTATGAAAAAAAAATGTATTTAGATACAAATATCTAAAAAAAAAAAAAAATGATTTAATAGAAAAAAAAAAACTGAATGCGTGCACTTTACAGTGTAAAGGCTTGATACACGTCACCACTTGGTGCAAAAATTGTAACGGTCTCCCCCTTTGCTCTGTAATTGACACTTTTTATTTAATGAGCATGGCAGGGGCGGAGAGAGAGAGATGGGGATCTGAAAACTGGCATAGACTACAAGTTCATAGATCAACAGAGGTTCAACAATATTATTAAGGGAAGGCAATATCAGATCCGCGGGGGGCAAAAATGAAGAACTAAAAAAAAATGTTCCATTTTAAAAACATGAATATCATAATTTCGAAACTCAGCAAAGAATGCAGTTCCATTTCCTTACATTTTTGATGGGCGTTTAGGGTTTTTGGTCTTCTAGATGAGGGGGAAAGGAAAAAAAAAAAAAAACACATAGAAAACGTAGGTTGTGAGGAAGGAAAGGGGAAATCACCGAATCCAATGTGAACTTACACATGGAATGACACAATGTGGGGCTATGGGTCAACTTACCCATGGAATGACCACAATGGGTCTTGTACCCCAATAAACTTAACACAATTGTCTCAAATAACTTAGAGTAGACTTCACTGTGGGGCACAGAAAAACAGAGATGCCTCAATGTTATCAAGAGGAGACAAGACACATCAGTGGGGGGTCTGGCACCTAACACGACAACCAAACAGCTGTTCACAGAAGCTAAGGACAGGTCATCAATATGTTTCACCCAGAAAGTCTGGTACATGGATTGTGAAAAGACCACAGGGGCAAAAAAATTGTATAGTATACTGGCCGCGCTTGGTATTGCAGATCAGCTGCAGCTTAGCCCCAAAAATTGCGCTGCACAAAGGGCGGTGATAAATGCAAAGTCATTGGTCTGTAAAGCAGAAGTTAAAGCTTCATAAGCACTTAAAGAGGAAAATCTACCACCAGGATGAAGGATTATAAACCAAGCACACTGACATACTGGTGTGCGCCCCCTCTGGCAGGATCTGCTCTCTTTTAGATTCTTATGTCCTTATGTTTTTTTTTTTTAAATACTTTAAACATTATACAAATGAGCTCAATTAACAGCTATGAAGTCGGGAGCCCCTCAGGCTCATTTGCATAATTGTTAAACCCTTTTTTGTAAAGGAAGCTAAAAGAAGAGCAGATCCTGCTGAAGTAGGCACAGATCAGTAGGTCAGTGTGCTTGGGTTACAATTCTGGTGAGATCCTTAAAAAAAAGTTAATTTGTTTGGTGGTGGGCGTAGCCAATCTCAAATTAGGATGGGTGACAACTTTTTAAAAACTGAAATGCACATTGAAAAAGGTTATTCCAGTCACAGTGACATGTTATCCCCTTTCTAGAAAATAGTGGTCTGAATTGGTGAGGGGGGGGTCGAAGCGATGGGACCCCCAACGGATCTGGAGAATCAGAGTTGGATGTAATCCAAAAGAATGGAGCGCCAGGTCGAGCATCCACACTGCCATTGACGGAAGTAGCCAAATACTGTGCACGACTATCTCCCAATATGACTAAATATTCAGATCGACTATCTCGATACGAATATTTATAGGGAGGGTTTGCGACTAGATGCTCTATTCATT
Source organism: Engystomops pustulosus (assembly GCF_040894005.1). Classification (NCBI taxonomy): domain Eukaryota; kingdom Metazoa; phylum Chordata; class Amphibia; order Anura; family Leptodactylidae; genus Engystomops; species Engystomops pustulosus. The sequence continues at coordinate 97,683,027 of NC_092418.1, read as the reverse complement.
GTGGCAAAAATAAGCCCCTGCTTTTGTGATCAGTGGGGACCCCTATCAAATCGGCAAAGTTACCCACTACCATATTGATAGGAGATAGCTTGTTGTGACTGGACTACCCCTTTAAGTAGCACTAGACATAGGAGACGGGTCCACTTTAAGGAAGGACTCCTGGAATTTAGAATTTTGTTTTTTCGGTGCAATTTTTAAATTTCGATGCCATATAATATGGAATATTACGGCTTTATATAATTGGGGAGAGTTTCTCATCTCCCATGCTAGACATCTCCTTCTCCAAGAAAAAAACTACTACAGATAGAAAAAAAACCTCTATAAGAGAAAGGGACATTCTGCAGCTGGGGACAGCAGAGTAAATTAGCTATTTAATTTCTTTTAACGCGATCACGTTGAAAGGGTTACAGAACATTGCCAGTACCAAAAGCTCTTTGTCAATCAAACACAAACACTGCAAAATAGGCCTATTCAAGCCTCGAGTGTGTATTTAGTGAGCCACCGGAGTGTACACATTTAACACACTGAATGGTTTCAATGACACAAATGTGTCAGCTCGCCGTACAATGAATAACAAAAGACGCTCAATGCCCCCGAACATGGACAACAAACTGTACAATTGCACATCTATAGAAAAGCTTTGTGCAGCGGGTCTGCGGCTCATTACATATTGGAAAGGCTTTAATCCAGGAGTGCCAGGACTGCTCTTTTTGGCATTCTGGTAAAAATGCAGACGGAGCTGGCATCCCAGATGGAAAAGGAAAAAAAAAAAAACCATAGATGAAAAACAGGTGAAGAAATAAAAATGACGTCCGAAAAATTCCAGAAGTGGTAAAAATAACAAAATTTAGATTTTAGTTTTCTCCACGGGGGCAAAAAAAATAAATTAAAAAAAAAATAGAAAATGTCATTGTGAGATCTTAGGCACAGGCTAGATTATGGCGGCGTTATTACACAGGGTACCCCTAGAGGTAGAGAGCAATACAAACAGGCAGTCCCCGAGTTACATACAAGATAGGTTCCATAGGTTTGTTCTTAAGTTGAATTTGTATGCAAGTCGAAACTGTATATTTTATAATTGTAGCTTCAGACAAAAAAATTTTTTGCCCCAGTGACAATTGGAGTTTAAAATTTTTTCCCTGTAATGGGACCAAGGATTATCAGTAAAACTTCATTACAGACACCTTACAGCTGATCATTGCAGTCTGGGACTAAAGTAACATCCAGAGAGTGTCAGAGGTCACAGGGGTCTGTCTTTAACTAAAGGTCGTCTGCAAGTCAGGTGTCCTTAAGTAGGGGTCTGTCGTCTGTATATCCTATTTTGTCACATTCAGTACAAAAAAAAAATGTCACATACAGCACTTTTTGCAGTAAATTTTCTCATTAACAAAGGATATTTTTGCTTCTGGTTCTAGGCCAGGGGTGGATAGTCCAATAAAGGACAGAGGGATGCAACTACAACGGTAGCAGACAGAGCAGCTGCTATGGGGCCCGTTGTGTCACAGGGCCCCGTCACCTGACCCGACACTAAAGAAAGGAGGAAGTGCGCCATTATATACATATTATGCTTCACATTGTACAGCATAATATGTATAACAGATATGTGATGTACGTTTACGTGTGTGTATATAGGAGTGCAATATGTACATTTCTAAGAAGGAAGGGGGGGCCCCATTATGAAGCCTGCTGGGGCCCTGCCAAACCTAGTTATACCCCTGAATTTCTGATGGTAGATGCCCAAACTTACTTGGCCGATGCACTTTCTAGTACCAGGAACAGCTTTTCTAGAATCCAGGAACTGCAGGACGCGGCTAATAAAAAGAGAGCATATAAAATATGCTAATGAGCTTAAGGCGCTCAGGTTGGCTGACCCTGTTGGCTGGTACCGCCCATCGTTGCAGTCACCAGCTGTGCAGATCAGTGGGGTGGGGGTGGGGGTTGGGGAGGCTGGGCGTGTACCACTCTTTAGTATATTTTTATATGTTTTTTTTTTTCAGATGCTTTATGCAGTTCCGGGAGATTAGAAAAGCTGTTCCCGATACCAGAAAAATGTATCAGCCATATAAGTTTGGGCATCTACCATCAGAAATGGGGGTACAAGGAGTCAGACATCTAAATTTTACTGTAGAAAGACAAGTCTTCAAAGCTTAAAGGGGCATAAGAAGAACATGGCTGCTTTTTATCACAAACAGCGCCACGCCTGTGCACAGGTGGTGTGTGGTATTGCAGCTCAACAGACCAAATACAACTTATAGACAGCAATGACAGAACCTCTAACACATCTCATATGTTTAAGCAATCGCTGCAATGAATGAACAACATGAACCCGATGAGAGAATTAATGAATGACTCAAATAGACTCGATAAAAACACGTCCTCCCTTCGTCATTTGTAAGCGGAATCACAATTATGTGTCGTGTATCCTCCCATTTCTTTATTATATCTGATGAGTCTAATTAGAAATCTTGTGCTCTAGGTTATTTATGTTCCCATCTTTCCTTCCATGCAGGTTTTACGCCTGGGACGTGAATCATCCGGAGTGAAATTTAATTTACAACCCTGCCTGCTTACGGAGGGGCTGCACACAAAGCAAACATAGGGCTTAGTGCACACAGGACTTCTCTGCCCACAAAGCCCCCAGCTGGGGTGTATGTACAGCCAAAAATATTGCTGTCAAGACTGGAAGCAGACGTATGGCATAGGACATTATGAGAGGTCTACAAAAAAAAAAAACACTAATCGTTGTGGTTTTCTTTAGCAACCAATGAACATACAGCTTTCATTTTCAACTCTGCAACTTAAACATGAAAGCTGGGCTGTGATTGGTTGTTATGGGCATCCAGAAAAGGGCCATTTTTCTTTTAGACTGTGGCAGATATCTGCTCAATTTGTGAAATATAGCAGGACTTAGATTTGCGCAGAAGTACAGGACACTGTGTGCGTCAAATTTCGACCTGTGTGTCAGTGAGCGAGGTCAATAACAATAATAGAAAAAGACGGGCATGGCTTCCAAATTTAGAGCAGTGGAAGACTGTGGGTTAAACTTTACGGTGTCCAACTTTTTTTTTTTTAAATACACACAGACAGTCCACGGGTTACGTACAAGATAGGTTCTATAGGTTTGTTCTTAAGTTGAATTTGTATGCAAGTCAGAACTGTATATATTTTAAAATTGTAACCCCGGCCAAGTTCGTTTTGGCCTCTGTTCCAATTGGATTTCAAAAATGTTGGATTGCCATAAGAACCAGGATTAACAATAAATCTTAATTGCAGACACCTTTAATAAGTGTTATAGCCTATTTATTGTAGCCTAAGGCTAAAGTACAGTAATTTACCAATTACCAGTGGTCCATTAGTAACTAGGAGTTGTCTGTAAGTCAGGTGTTCTTAAAGGGGTATTCTCGTCTGGGCACTCACATACAGATTCATTAATCTGCCATATGTAAAGATTTCTTCAATTAGATGTTATTAAAAAAAATGTTCCTGTGTGAAGATAATTTCTCATAAATGTAGCCATGTTGTCCCTTAGAAACCAGATGGCTTCCTTGGATACGGCCACCTCTGCTGGAGAGATTGCACAAAGAAACAAAAGGTTTTTCTATATGTAACGTCCGAGAGTTACTACATGTCGCACAGCCGTCCTGTGGTAATGATTGCTGAATCCTGGTGGTCCGGCAGGGCTCTATAGCGCATGTCTAACCACCGCTGCCAGAGTGTGACGTGGTCGTATCCGAGGAAGCTATCTCGTTTCTAAGGGACAACATGACTACATTTATGAGAAATTATCTTCACACAGGAACATTTTTTTTAATAACATCCAATTGAAGAAATGTTTCCATATGGAAAATGAATTTAGTTAAATGTAAATGCCCAGATGGGAAAACCCCTTTAAGTAGGGGACCGCCTGTATGTTAAAACTCTTAATGGCATGCAATGTCTCCATGTCCCTTCTAGAAAAACCACTCCCCTATTACCCAAGACCACACACCTTTTCCGTAAAAATGTTTAAAAATATTTTTTTGCATAAATTAAGAGAAAATGATGGTATATATACTGCATAGTGTCCATTGTGTCATGCTCCGCCTCCTCTTGTCCTACGTTAGGACCGGGGCTATTATTTTAAAGGCCCATATAGATCTTAGAGGGAACTTTTGGCAACTTTTTAATTTTCATGAGCCGTCACCTCATCATTTTTCATAAAGGACGTCACAAAGTCATAAGCCACCAGTATATCACTGCTTGCCCAGCTACGCAATAGATTCTCTCTTCCCTCCGGTTTTAAACAAATGGGTGCTTCTGATACGGAAATCAATATATTCACTTTAAATAATGCAACAAAGCTCCTGGTTGTCCACTAAAGGCATAAAGTCGTAAATAATATATGAGGATAATAGCCAGAGACAGGAGGAGTTGGGGGTGTCGGAGACTTCCATTAATAACTAAGTACAAGCACTGGTGGGGGCGGCTCGGGTAAAGAACAGTTTCAGCAGATACAGCCGAATTTAATTGTCCCTGAAGAAACATTACTAAATGTCATTGAATATCACATCGGTAATTTAGGGCCTTTAATTCAGACAATATTTACTCAAGACGTTCCTTCATAATGACAGGGAGTAGAGGGGGATGATGCTATGAAACACATACAAGTCGGGATATGCCACATGCAGGCCATAGGACTAGCGCAAAGCTCTCCGAGGACGCTGGTGGCCAAGAGAAGTCGCTATTGGCAACTAATTAATTTCTATACGTAATTACGGTATTTTCCTATGGACGAAGGCTTAGTTTTTATTTTTAGTATTTCTCATGATCCTTCCCACCAATTAGGAGACTCTAGCTGGGCACATTTCCAGGCCAACGTAGAAGGTAGGGTGTTATGCACATGGCTGGATGAAAGGAATGCAAAGCGTATCCCAGGACCTCTACCACAAAATCACTTTTTATCCCATTTTATCTCATATAAGAAAAAACAATTTGAAAAGGTATATAAAGTAATTTCATATATATACTGCAGAAGCTCATGCCCCCCCCCCCCCATGCTGCTCTAAGTGGCTGTAGCAGCAGCCTCCTTCACTTCTAGATGTAGGAGACTAATCGATTTTCAGCGGCTTTCCAGGTTCACCTTTTTTATACTGTTGACCTTTTCTCAAGTTGGTATCCAAGACACTAGAAACCGCACACTCTTTTCTAGTGGTGGTGCTCAATGTGGGATTCTCAATCCAAACTGTATCCAATCGGAAAACATGGCACACACACCTTCTATATTCTTATTTCTCTTTTTTCATTTTTCAACATGATAAAGCCTTCACCATAAAGCAACAAATCAGTGAGGATTTTTCACAAGAAACAGATCAAATTTACGATGTTTCGGTCATCCCGACCTTTGTCATGTTAGATCTGACCAAGTTGTGTTGTAGGAGGTTTTGGTGAGGCTGTCAAGTTGGGTCATTGGTTTGTGATCCATGAGGGTCCAATACTCAATCCCAGGATAAAATCAGATGCATTGGCAGCCATTGGAAACAGGAAACTGTACAGTGGACAAAAGGATCCATACACAATATAGGGGTGCAAGAAGCTGTTGGATATATGCAGGGCTGCCAGGGGGGTATTAGTGTGACTGTGTTCAGGGGTCCCAAGGAGGAGAAAAGGGACTTAAGTCGCAGAAAACCCTTCTTCCTTCCCAGGTGCAGGGAACGCACTGTGCACACAGGGCCGGATTATTATTGGATAAGGGGCCCACAAAGTTTGCCAGTAAGGCGCCCCGAACTTCCTAGTTGCGGCCCTGGATATACAAGTATGGGTACTGGGTAACAGACTGCTTATGATCACATACTGATGACTTATTCTGGGGACAGGTCAACAGTATAAAAAATAAAGAGCGATACGAAGGAGGAAAGTCACTTTTGAGCACTTCCTCAGGTTAAAAGGGAACCTGTAAACAGAAATAAAACTAATAAACCATAATATGATCAAGCTGTTTAAATACCTTCTCCATCATATTCCTTTCTGGTGGCATCATCTAAAGAAAATAGCTGTATGAAGTCTTAAAGGTGGAGAACTCCTCCCAGAAGTCAAGCTCTCCCTGCTGGCTGGTGACAACCCTGGATTCAGTGACATCAGTTCGGTCAAAGGGCGTGATCAGAGGCAGGCAGATTTTGACTTCCATGCTGAGGTCTACCATCTCCTTGATTATATATAGACAATTTGTATATAAAAGTTGATTTTCTGGATGATGGAGACATGATGGGCCATAAAGTGGAAAAGTCTTATTCCATTCAATTTGGTACGGTTATCAATATTCTAGGTTGGAAAGCTGCTGATGGCTTCCCTGGAAGCCAGGGCAGTGGTGGGGGAATTAAGGGATGCTTACTTAACCTGCTCCAGGTTCCCACCTTTCCTTATGGTACTGTGGCCTACCAGAAGTTCCAGGTTGGATCACGGGACCCGCTTTGGCTAATTAGTGGTTTCCTTCAGTTAACGATGTGCCACCACAGTGTTTTTTTGTCCGTCTGGACATGTCTGGAGAGGTGTCTCCCAGAACTTCTGGCTAGGCACATCGCTGAAAATTGGAAGCTACGGAGCAATGCGGGAACCGGACCAGGGTAAGTAAGGTTATTTTTCTGACCTCTTTCCCGGCCCCTATTAGGTTTTCCATATCCTTCAAGATGCCTTCCAAGAAGGCACAACGTTTAACCCCTGTATACATTGCAGAATTTCCAAAAGACAGTTTTCAGAAACTATATATCAAACAGTTTTCCTTCTTTTCTTCAACCCATTCAAGATCAAATATGATCTCCGGGATATGTGCGCATTGAATATGGCCGCCTCCTGCGCTTTTAGTATATACTAAAGACCTGCAGATGTTCAGAGATCTTTCTCCTACAGATATTTGCTGTAATTTAGTCTTAATTTCTAGCAACAAGTCGTCAGAATGATAAATGACAAATCGCTGCGAAACTGCGCAAATGTATTATGCAAATCTCTCAGTATGGAAGAGACATGAACTTAGACAGCAAACATTACCACAGAGAGACCTTTATTCCTGTAATATAGTGAAATCCAATAACCAGGCAAGACTTTTGTTGCATTATGAAGATTCAATGTTCCATCCTAAAACAGCACAATGGTCTGCAGGGGTAATTATATCTCTAATTGTATTACTTTCAACCAGCAGCTGTCCTAGTTTAATCCAATTAAATGACTATCTTCTACCCACTGCAGTGATAAAGCAACATGCAAAAAGCATAAGCTCAAGCAAAGTATTGGCTACTGGGCTACTTTATCGGAAAACAGAATATATACGATTATTATCCGTCAAGGTCTGATCAGACACTGATTTGATAGTTTACTTTTTCTTTAGCAATAGGTGAATAAATGTATATTGCACATAGGAAAATCTATTTAGTGAACATGGACAGTGGCCAAGTCTATTGGGTTATCAAAAGAAATAACCAACTGCCTAGCTGCAAACGACAGTCTCAGACAGTAGAGATGAGCGAACCCGACTTCCCGGTTTGACCTCCTGGCCATTCCTAGCCATGGCTAGCAGCTAGGGGATTGAATTTGCCGGACTGGCTGTACAACAGCCAATCCGGCCATACATCCATGTTGGGCGCCCAAGCCCGAATGCAAAATCGGGACGGCAGGTCTGCTCACCTCTAGTTAGACGGTCTTCGGCACGTAAGGTGCACTCATACATCGATTACAATAGAAAAAGACTCCTTAGCCTGTACTAATCCTGGCTCGAAGTTGCGGCTCAGGTAGTTGGCTAATGCATAGGGCCAAGTAATCTATAGCTGTGTGCTGTGAGCCTATAGAAGTAAACAGGGATGTATGCTAGCCATTGAAAAAAAGGTTAGTACACATCGCCATTTCAGGTACATGAGAGCTCAAACTGGAAATTTAGGGAACTGCTAGATTATAAATTTCCCCATAAGAAGAATATGATAGAAATAATTTATTGTATATCACTGCGCACCACAATGAAACAGCAAATCAGTAAATGCCACTTCATTCTACCCAACATTTCCATTCATGGGACAGCTTTAAGCCAGTTTCCATGAGACGTGCAACCGTGGTACAATAGCCACCAAGAAATTGCAGGTTGAGACCAACACTGTAGCTTTACAGTTCAAACAAATGGGCCGTAGCGCAGTTCCATTGAAAGGAAGGTTGTGTTTCTTTCCGGGAACCTGTCATGAGGATTTCGGCCAAAAAAACTGCCTGGAATGTCCTCTCCAAGACAAAATGTTGCACTAAAAAAACTCATCTCTACAGGCTTCCATTTACATCTTACAACAAGTTTGTTATCATGTACCTGGACTATGGTGCAGAATTAAGCCAGAAGGAGATATCCCATTGTGTTTGTCCTTTTACGTGCACGGATTTGTGGCCAAAACACATCAACAATAAATACCAAAAACGACAAAAATGATCAACCCAAAAGTTTACAAAATGACAAGCCTCGGTCCCGACTGGAGGGTCCAGAACTTGACGAAGGATATTGACTGCTCTCAAGACAACTGGGCCCCCACAACGTAAGGGAAGATACGAGTAATTGTTCAGCTAAACCCTGGATTGGCAGATTTATATTCATGTTTCTCCACCTATACATCTCGGAAGGAAGCCGGCAAGATTAACTAGCGAGTTTTGTAACCTTTACAGAGAAGCATCCAGGCTAAGCAAGCTCATGAATATACCTGAAAGACCAAAGACAAAGCTGTAACAGTAGGAGAGATTGACAGTCGTTTTTTACTCTAACAAAGGCATAATAAAGTGTAGCGGGACTGCGGTGAGGGAGGCAGTGAATGTGCGGGTCAGAGCTGGCATTTTATTCAGCTGAGCAAACATGGGATGAATAGGGAAGCTTTGCAGCAATGCTGAGATCAGACAAGAGCTTCATGGTAAGGTCACAAGCACCGGTTCCTCTTCAATACGCTCTCCGATATTCAGCCATGCCTACCTGGGGCTTCAATATACAATCACTGTAGAGTGTCTACATGCCTGACCTCTAAGTAAATATGGGAAATCACTGGAATTCTCAAGATGTCCTTTAGAGAAAAAGGTCTGTGTATTCGGAAAGACTAGCCACAAGTAAATGAGTACACAAAGTTCATTGATAGGGTGAAGTGTCTTGATATCTCAAGGAACAAGGTATGACAATAGCAAATATTCCACAAGATTCCTACAATAGCCTCGTATTGACACCACTTTGTATTGGCAGATGGTTCAGATGGAGAATTTTAGGATTTCCAATTAAGGGTCCCAATGTAGCTGGCACTAGGCATCAGCAGATGGATATTATGAGGGGTTTCTGGTCTTCCAACTCAAGAAGAGGATTCTTTTTCTGTACCAGGTAAAGGAGTAGCTCCATAGTGTATCAAGTTTAAAGTTCTTGGGTTTCAGCTTGTATTCGGTAGGATGGGAGCCAAAAAGTTGGAAATTGTCCCCTTCTTTGATGGAGATCTGGGAAGGTCTACCTTCAGAGCTCTATATCAATATTGAGTACAAAAAATTAGACCTTGTGGGAACAGTTTATGGATAATAGATCAGCAGTTAGGATCTCATCGATGTTGCTTCCAAGGTGGCCTATATTCTGCAAATGGTTAATGAAGGGAGCAGTGCTCAAAGTTTTCACCCAAAGAGGTTGGCAGATTTGTTTTTTGGTTGGTTCATCCAAGACAGATGCCTATTAATATCCGGCCTGCTGTGCAGACAACCACTCACCCTGATGTTAAAGGAGCAGATTGTGACTTTATGGCTTTGGAAGAACAATGGGATGACCATTCAATGCCTGTTTTATATTACAGGAAATCAGTATTGTAGGGAATTGCATCCCTGCTTAATCCAGATAAGAAACCAAAGGAAAGGGGACATTCCTCACAATGCACCAGATGGACCTGGAGTCCTTGACACCCATTACACAGATTTCCAGCATGTGCCTTATTTGTACTGGTGGGAATAATTAAAGTGTGGAGGCACTGTAGCTCATGACTATATCAGAAACAGCAAAACTCAATTAAAGGGGTTGTCCAAGGATCAAAACTTGCCCCTAATGATGATGAGAACAAAATCAGGAAAACTAAATTCTAATTTGCCTTTTTATAACAAAATAATGACCCCATCGTGAAAATAAAAAAGGTCCCTTAAGGGAATTAAGGAATCTCCAACAACCAAAAGCAGTGGAAATTTTAGGCTCCCCTTTTCTTTGAAGTGGCGGCCAAGCATGCTTGAGAACAGTAGCGACTTCCGCTATCGGCAACATGTGTGCCCCATTCAAATGGGGTTAATAGGACCCATACTCTTGTGTTTGGAGGGGTCCTATTGCAGATATGCATCACTTATCCTTTGGTTCCAAGCATTGGCCACCATACAACCCCCTCCCCCCCCCAACTTCCCCTACAAAAAAAAAATAAAAAATTACAAAAACAGGACTGGCAAAGTTGTAATATTTCACGCCCCTTTCTAAAAGTAATAGGATTTGAAGGTGACATCATTATATTCCATAGGGGGAAATATGAATAATTAATTCCATTCTTATAATGACACCACCATTTGTATACTCTACCCATAAATGTTGTAGATTTAGAAAAGGGAAGAAAAAAAAAAAAAATCATATAATTGACTTTCTGATTAAACAGTCACAGATAGAACTGGCCTCTCGCTCGTATATCATGCACCTGACGGTATCGGCCATAATTTGAGAAAACTCATTTTCTTTTATTGTCATTGAGGTCTATGGTGGATTTATTGTTTGCTTTAGTGAAGTGCTATAAGGGGGGGGGGGGGGGGGGGGAGTGATGATTTCCTGACCCTTTAATTACGAGCCCTTATGATGTAGTAATTACAAATGAAAAATTATCCTTATTCCAGCAATGCAAAGACAGGGAAAAAAATTAATTCTCAAGTGTTAGCCGGGATGTAACATCGTATTTATCTGTCTAGACGAACTGCAAGGTCATCCGCTGTAGACGCTCTATGAAGTCATTTTTCCATGATTCCCAATTGTTTCAGACTTTGGAACGTGGTAAAGCAAGGCCAAAATTCTGCAATATTTTACCAATTTTGGTAATTTTTTATTTTATGATGTGAGCTATGAAAAATGGAGCAGTGTAACACATGACTGGGATCCTGGGTATAAATCAACCTTAAGCAACATCTGAATGGAACTTGTATGTTCTGCTTTGGTTTCCTCCGGATACTCTGGTTTTCCCCCCCTCACACCAAAAATATACACACACACAGATCAAAATATTTTTTATTTGACATGGTGTGTGAAATATTATATTGTAGGACATATTGTGGACCTGGATGGTCTTGATTATATCTACGCCACCATCCAGAATCTCCCCTACTGTACCCAAAATAGCAATGGAATGAATATCCAAGGTGATACTTGAACAAGAGGGTCTATAGGTTAGTATCTAATGAAGCCTATGGTGGTGGCTCCTGTATATCACATGCTTTTATATTGAAGAATGTTTCGGAGTTGACTCTTAAAGTGCTTGAAAGGGCTAACTATTCATGGTCCATCAATTGTTAATTGGTTGGGGGAAAGCACCTTCTACTCTAGGGATCAGCTCTTTGGGTCCATGTAAAAAGACAGGGAATAAAATTGGGAGAAGTTGGCTCCATGTCCGCGTTCCAGCAGCTATGACAGCTACCGGACGAAAATAGGGAAATGGTTGTGCTCAACTATTGATGGCCTATCCCAATGATGGCTCATCGCTAGTTAATAGCAACTAACCCCTCTAAATGTGCATTTCAAATATGGCATTTTCCTCTCTCCAATCATCCACCACTCTGATCCAGAAACAGTTTGGTGTCCCATCATCCAATCACTGGCTAATCGGGGAGAGACAAGTTTTTTTTTCTTATACAGTAAGCTGCTTTAGATACATGTTAATTCGAAATTCTCATCTTGATGACGGGTCCCCTCGAAAATGAAAGGTAACGGGAAACTGGTTGCTATGGTTAAAACCTCAATATTTAATCTGATGTGTTTTATACGAGACAGAGCCGTATAGCACATGGAGGAAGACAGCTTATTGACATAGGATTTATTAAAAGAGAAGTGAAACTGCAAAACCGTATCTGGAAGGAAAACATCAGTTTCAGTTCTGTGAAAAACATTTTTTTTTTTCACAAAGACACTATACACAGGTGACACAACACTGGACCAATTCAATCACTAATCGCCAAACAAAATGTCTTCCTTCTGCACTCTTACAATTACAACGAATGGAGATTATCTTAATTGAAGTTTGCCAAGGGAGACAAAATTCTGATTCTCTGGTACAGAAATAATTTTTTTTTTCCATATAGGAGCACAAAAATGTTTCAAATGCAAAAAGTAGAACAATTATTCTTGGAGTTTCAATGAAAAATTGCTCTTCATATAAAAATCTTAAATGATTCTAACATTGATTTGTTAAAGGACTTCCATCACCAGGTTACTGGTGGTAGAGTGTCCGAATTAGGCTGCTTGTTCCATCTAGGGGATGGGGTGGGAAGACTGTTTTTTTTACAAGTTTTCATGCATCTTTAATAACCAAATATGAACTCTGTTAAGCTCTCAGCTTCCCTAGCTTTTAATTTATGCACACCCTCCCTCTGTAACACTCCTCCTGCTCCCGGCCAGGGAACTAGGAGAGAGCAGATGCCCCACTCCCTCCATGCATCAGGCTGTTTTTACAAAGTTAATATTTTGTTAAGAAAAATGCCAGAAAACTTGTAAAAACCATTCTCCCCATCCGATGGAACGAGCAGCCTAATTGGGACACTCCACCACCTGTAATCTGGTGGTAGATGTCCTTTAATTTATACCATGCAAATGATGTCAGTTTACACCAATACAAAAACCACACAAAGCTCCTAAATTGTCAGAAAATGATAAAAAAAAAAATTAAGACATTTTTCAACATCAACAGAGATGCACAAAGCAGGACAAAATGTGAGATTCCCAGACTGTAGAGCGATGTTAAAGGGTAGACCACACACATTCACATCCTACTACTGTGGCCAAAAAACAATAGAAAGTGTCAGACTGCACTTCACTTATAATAAAACCAATGTCTGCTCGAGTAAAAACTGTATTAAGGCATTCTGAGATGCTAAAGGGGGGCGGTAGAGGCGTTCACTGGTTTGAGGCCTGCTAGAGTGGACAGCCCTTTGAAGGGTCTATGGACGACCCAGCAGGACTCTGGTTTGGTACCTTGAACAATAAGCTATTTGAAATAATGGCTACCAAGGGCATTTCTATAAATGAAGCCATGTAATGCTTCATTCCTCCTCTAGTGGTGCCGTCACAAAATTGAGAGCTTGCTTCCAGAATCGGGAGCTTATAGCTGATCCCCGAGGATTCATGAAGTAGGACGCTCCACAAAACCTGCTTCTCTTCAGGGGATCCTTTTTCACAAAAATATGTTTTCTATGTCATACAAACCTTTAAAGTAAAGACTTTGAAAAGGATATAGAAGATTATCAAGTGCTACGGAATTTGATGGCGCTATATAAAGATTATTATTCCTAGTCTAATTTATAAAATCACTATTGCTTTGGTTGCATAAAAAAAAAAAAAAAAAAAAAAAAGTGAATGAAGCCTTTGCAAAACCTCAACAAAGGACGGTTCTCCGTAACAAAGTCCACGCTCATAGCCACTTAACCATATGTTTCTAAAATGTGCACCCATTATGTTAGTGACTTTTTTTCCCCTTTAGGTCCCCATAAAAGTTTATAGGTTCCCAAATGGGTAACGGCTATCAACTTCTATTGCTAGTTAAGGGTGCCAAAATATCACACATCTCAACACAATTTATTGGGACATTTCTTGGAGCAATTTAAGATTTTTCAGGAATTTTTTTTAGAAAGGTATCTTAGCCACCCAAAAATAAATGTGCAGTCCATAAGGTTAACTGAACTTGTCAGGCTAAAAACCTATTCCTTCTGCCTTTCCACTTTTTAGGCTACGTTCACATCACGTCTTTTGTATGCACACAAGGAAGCCCCCCCCCCCCATGTATGTGCTGAACATAGATATATATTGAAAGATGGGGGCATCCGTTTTCGTCTGTCTGCCTAGTGTATGTCATGTGCTGTGTAAAACGCGTGATACAAAGATACAGCAAATGTCTTTCCACCCTGTTCATTTCAGCTGAGCAACATACATGCTCAGCGGTGGCCATTGGAGCCTATGGGGGATGGATGCAAAGTATTGCATCCTTCCCCTGGGCTCTGCTGAGCATATACTTAAGGAGGTTCCCTAGTGATGTTACTGTCCAAATAAGGAAAAAGCCTTGAACATTGGCAGCTGCCAATCAGTGTCTGCTGCTGATATTCACTCCTAAAAAATATTTAATCCACATTTTTTATCCCTCAAATAAATAAAGTTGTACTACTGGAATTATCCCGTTCTTTCTAGTCACCACTACGTTTTTGTGGAGCTGAAATGTGCAAGTTCCTGTACCAGCTTGGCAAATATGCTCTTTAATTGGATTCATATTTATTTAATAAAATATTTTAGGTACATGACATCATCCGACTGGGAATAAAATATAAAATTTCAGACAAACAAATTAAGAAGAACACGTGCTTTGTAAGGCCGAGCGAGGATCTACAGCCCAGGTAAACAAGTGGAACCGACCTCTGACTCATTCATGTCACAGAAAAAGTCTTTCCAGAAGTTAAAGACTGGAAAAATGATTCATACGCGAACCAAGACTAAGCGTCGGAATAGGACTCCGAGCAGTGCTGGATTCATAAGGTGGTCTACATCTGTATTGTGAACATCATGGTTGAAGAAGATTCTAGATAGAATAAGTACAGGGTGATCAAGTTGGAAAATTAGCCTATGTTTTTCATTTTTCTTTTTAGATGTACAAACCTAAAGGAACAAGAATCTAGAGATTTCACCAAATTAAAACCAGCACCATGGGTAGAGACACCACCCTGCCATTTAGCATCTTCACCAAAAACAACTCTACCATTGACTTTCAGTAAGAGTAGAGCGTTTGTGTTGAGAGATACTCTCGACATAACTTATCTTGACAGAAATTCAATACTGTGCGAGTTTAAGGGCACTTATATACATAAAGGTAACCATACACACGTGTTTCTCAAGTTCAACCTCCCTTAGGCGATGGTCTCTGTTACATGATGGCTTCATCTTCTTCAATCCTCTGCTCGATTCATGAGGGACATCACTAACTCTATCGACTTACAACTGGATCCAACTGCGTCAATAGTTACCACAATTAGATTGTTCAATTTTTTAACATGGTGAGATTTGTAGGGCAACTCATTTTTCGTCACTATTCTTACATGCCACCAAGGTCAACTTCACTGCTCTGGCAAATCCACTATGAAGCATTTTCATTCACAAACACAGGTTTTGGCAAATAACGATGAGCAATACTTACGGCTGGCAAAGCTTGACTAGGTCCTGGTCTGTGGTGTTTGGAAGAAGTCCTCTAATATACAGGTTTGTTTTGCTTAATTGATCCCAACCAGAACTGCTACTGCTACTGCTGCTGTTGTTGTTGGTCGTGCTTGGACTTGGAGGAGCCATGGGGTGAGCAGGCACAATGGGTTGCTAAAAACAACAAAAAACATGATATATTATATAACTGAAAAGGTTCAAAATATTATATATATATATATATATATATATATATATATATTATTTTTTTTTTACCAATATTTAGTGCGTGTTTGGATACAAAAACAATTTCTTGTTAAAAAATACATTTTCACAATTTTGACCTTGTAGTTTTCTACAAGGATAACAAAAATGCACAAGGCCACCCTATAAGATGATGGGGTAAGTTGGGAGCTACAATGGCAAGTTACATCCACCTGCATCTGAGTAAAACCAAAATTTGGTAAGGGCCATTGGTATATATATGATACCATCTACATCACAAAAGTACAACCCAAATCCAATGGAGGGCAAACATTGCAACAATTGATAGAAAATAGAATCTCCATACAGACTACAATGGCCACCTCTTTCAATACTCCTACCTTACCAAAGCATTGCACTGACTTAAAAGGAAGAGTCCTTGATATGATGATATATAAGACGTTTCAATCGACTACAATGATGTGCGAAATAGTGGAAGAAACCGAAACAAAGGAAGGATGTGTTGCCGTCAGTGACCTCACAAAAAGGAGTCCTCAAACAGCCGCAATAAGACATAAGGCACTCTGTACCACTCGTTATAGTGTTTTAAGAGCCTATGACCATAGACGGAATAGTACTTTAGACTCCAAAATGGCTACCTCAAATGCAATGAATTAACACCTCCAAGATTATTTGCCCTCACCGTGTATACGGTAGCTCTATAAGGTCTACAAGGATAAGAGGAGAACATGAATGAGTCATGTAGTATCTTTAGTAGATGAGAAGAAAACGATATACGATCACGTATAACGACACTGTGTACCACTCTATAAAAGCAATGCCCTTCTCATAGCTAAAGAGCACATCCATTTTAAAGGTTTCCAAATACAGAAATGGTTGATAGGAAATGAGGAGCGGATCTCTGCTCAAGCAAAAGCTTAATGTATGAGCTCTATACAGAGTGGCTACTTCATTAGTCTACGCAATGTCATAGATTCAAGGAGAGGACTATGGGAAGAAAAAGGTCTGGAAAATGAAATTAAATTCAATCAAAGATTTCTGCAAGCCCTGTGTCATAGGTACTAAGTCATTACTACGTGACCGCAAAGCAAAACCTCTGACAAATTGGCTACTGGAAGCTGGTCATGACTAATGTGGCCATAAAATATGCAGTAGATGTTTTATCGGGAGGCGAAAGGCTGGATATATTCTAGAGGTTAAATACCTAAAATGGTATCTTCCGTAATAGAATCTACTGGTCTGTAGGAGGTCATTGGCAGCTGATATCAATTGAAATCCATGAAGCATATTAAGTTTTCAGGTCCAATGAGAAGACCATATAGAATCTTCAGTCAATCAAAACAACCAACAAAATCTATAGATGCCTATTGTTTCTCCAGTCCAATACACACCTAAAAAGCCAGAAAGTGTTATCCACATGACAGGTTCAGTTAGGGGCCTCCATTAAAAGACTGCAAGAATGTTGGAATAAATTCATCACCTATGGCCCACTAACCTAATATGACCTTCATGTATAGAATCCATCACATCAATAAAAGGCCATTTTTGGCCTCCTCTATCAGAGAATGGAAAACCACGACTCATACAGCAGAAGACCACAGAGTCATCAGATCTTTCTCGAGTCATCGTGAAGACTGCAAAGAGGATTTCTCCACAAAGACAATTGTGCAGAAGCCTCTTCGGACATTTATGTCAGACATCTTTGGCCATTGTAAGGCCCAGCTCACATTTGCGCCGGTGGTACACAGAAAATGCAGAAGACAAGCAGAAGGTCTTCTGTCCACCTTCCCTTCCTCCATTATTATATTACAGAAGAAATAAGAGTTGCAACACTATTTTTCCCGCTATAAATAATTAAAAGGAAAGATGGAAGCTGCCAAACAGAGGGGTGCACTTACCGTAACTTTACATACCATATGACTGGTTTGTTGAAATCTTAAAAGATAATTATGGGACATTGTTCCCCCCAACAATTGGAGACTCTGAAGAGCTTCAAAAAGCCCCATGAAAAATCTTGGCAAAAAAACCCAAAAAACTGATAAGCAGGACATTTTAGTCCAGCAAAAGAATGGGCACCATAATAGAAGCCAAACAAACGGAATTTAGTCTAGTCTACAGAAGAAGGGTCTCATTTCTACCTTACACCAAGAGTAGAGGGAGACTACAAAAAAACATTTCTCTCTAGAGAACCAGACATGTCCATGTATTACAAGAACAACTAATCAATTCCAATATGGTCCATGTAATTCATCATTACATCCTATAGACACGGTAGAATAATCATTTCACCAATTACCAGATTTCCAACTGATTATCCGGGATTGATGGGTTCAGAGGAACAAGAAACCCTAAGATCATCTTATTTTTAGATCCTCCAATATGAACCCCTATAATTTCTGATCCCCCTATTAGTAATAGTTCAATATGTCCTAGCGGTCCATAACGTGTGTTCATTAAATTACTACTTTTTTTTTTAACTAGAAACTCTTGTAATCACATGCGTCTCACGAGTAGCATTCACTGAATAGACTAAAGTGTCCCACATTACCATAAACCAGAACCTTTGCAGCCGGAGGCGCTCCAGACCAGCTGACAAATATCATGATCCCATCAAGTAGGATTTTGCTGACATGTATTCCTGCCAAAGCAAGGTCCTAGCATAGAAACGAAGAAGGAAGTGGACTACAAGCCCCACACCAAGTATATGTGCACATCAAGGGCAATAGAAATTGGGTACATGATGTCAAAACCGCACCGCGGATCCTTTGTATCCAACCTTTGATACTGCTCAAAAAAAAACAAAAAAAAAAAAAACACGGAAATATAATTACACAACAAATTTCAAGAACTTCTCAATTATCCCAGTTGCGTCAGTCAATGATTTAGCAAAACCTTCTTAGAGGGCATTGAACTTTCTCATGGAACTTAGTTTCCGATTCTTGTAAAAAATTATAGATTTCTAAGAAAAAGTACAGCTGGCCTCCAGACACCTTTACATGTATATACAGGCGGTCCCCTACTTAAGAACACCCAACTTACAGACGACCCCTAGTTACAAACGGACCTCTTGATGTTGGTAATTTACTATACTTTAGTCCTAGGCTATAACTAACAGCTATAACCGTTATGAAAGGTGCCTGCAATGAAGCTTTATTGTTAATCCTGGTTTTTATGACGACTCAACATTTTGAAATCAAATTGTCACAGACAAAAAAAACAACTGTCTGGGTTTACAATAATAGAATATACAGTTCTGACTTACATACAAATTCAAACTTAAGAACAAACCTACAGAACCAGGCATTAACATTATCCCTATGAGCAATGCATCTATGGAAAAATGTATGTTATATGGAATGTGGAATATTAAATGGAATTAAAAAAAAAAATAAATAAAATTAGGGGGGGGGGGTGGGGGGGAATAGAGGCTGCTATAAAAAAAAAATCCACAAAATTCTACAGCTGGAATTTTACAGATCTATAAATGTTCCTGAAGGAACTAGCCTTGAGGAACCAATGGACCTACTGGACTCCCTATATAAAAGTCTGTGTAAAGTAGGCCCCGTCTATAGAGATGTAAGAAGGAGGACGCCCAAAGAGAAACATTAAAAAAAATACACATTCAGTGTATCGAATGCTATTAGAATCCATTATGATAAACCAAGGAGACACTTATTCATAGATCCAGAAACTGTGACTGTGGTTATCCTCATATCTGTTATCCACGGCCTCTTGCTTTCTAAAATCAACTTTTAAAATTATGCTAAGCCAGAAGTGTTATGGGTAGTGTTATCAGAGCTATGTGCTGTAGCTTCACAGGATGTTACACATGATTTCACAGCAGGCAGAGGAAGGAAGAAGTGCTTCTGCAGTGTAACAGCCTGTGAAGCTACAACATAGGGATTCTGGTAACGCTCCCCATAGCACTTCTGGCATATTAGCATCACTTTAAAAGTTGATTTTAAAAGGAAGGAGGCCTTGATAACAAATATATGAAGATTACCACAATCAAGGTACCCGGATCTATAAGTGGTTTGTCAAGATGGATTTAGAAGTTTGGATACAGTGGTTTAAAGGAAATCTAACATCTTAAAGTAAGAAATTACAATATAAAATTAGTTGTGAAAGATTGTGCTGTATAAATCCTCAACCCTTACAAGAAAATAGACATTTTTCACACAATCCTATGATAAACCACAAAACCGAAAAAGAGACAAAAAGGAAGAACAACTGAATCGAGACGACAGATAAAACTCTAATCCTATACAAATTCAACAGGAGCACTAGAATAGTACGCAGCATGTGTGAACTTTAATCACAAACACTATCGGGAGGAGGTTTTTTTTTTGTACTGCCGTTATCAGCCGGTTCTTCTAACGGTAATTACCAGAAATCACAGAGCAGAACAAGCCAATGAATGCTACAACGCGGCCTCTCTTCAAGGGAGAAAAAAACGATTCGGCTACTTGGAGTAGAGAGGATTACAAACACAACATGATGAGACCCAAGGGGCGACATGACTGCCTGGGGCTCTTCCATTTTTAGGAATAGCTTTCCATGGTAAATGCAGATGAGCTATTATGGGAATCTTTGCTGAACATGATGAACTAGGAAAGGTTTCTCTATCCCATACGTCTAGAATTTTACTCGATATGACAGAGCAGAAGGCTGGAGACAACTAGGGTTGTGAAGGACATCGGCATCACGATTTACAACGTCCACATCATTTCTGAGGTGTTCAACATTTATAGAAAACATAAAATAGGAGGCTTGTTGGCAGATCCATTAGAAAATGTGGTGGAATCGGTGGATAAACTAAAGTTGTCCACGAATAAATAAAAGTTGTTGGCCAAACATTAGTTCTTTATCTCAACCCGTCAAAAAAAAGTTGTCGGAACGCAATAATTCTCAATTGTTTTGGCTAGATATCACCAAGGCTTATTTTGGTAGGCTCTCTTTAAGACATAGATCCTACCAACTCCCAAATCACCCAACATGAACAGCATAGGTCTCTTTATAAGCTTTGTATACTTACCTTATTGGTCCACGTAGGGAGGAGTCTCGCCGATTGATTCACTAGTTTTCTACTTTTAGTGCCGACCAAAGAAACCAGTTCCAGCTCTTCATACAACGATTGACATCCTCATAGAAATAGGCGAAGGGTGAAGAAAATGGGTACACCGGTATTTGAGGTCATGCCGCTGGTGCACTAAGAAGCTCAGCAAATTTGACATGAAAGGTCTGGAAAGTGTCCTACACAACCCTGCGTTTACTTGTATGGCGATTTAGGAGCTTGTAGACTTGCTCAAACTCATTCATGTGTACGGGGACAAGTAGACTTTGGGGCTCATTTACTAAGGGTCCGTAGGAGGCATTTTTGTCGGGTTTCCCCGACTATTTCCATTTTGCGCCGAATTGCCCCGGGATTTTGGCGCATCGGCACTGGTGTGCACGCAACAGAAAATGGGGGACGGGCCGTCGGACACCCCGACGGATTCAGGCAACGCGCAAGATTTAACATTTAGCATTGTGTTGCAAGAGACGCACCAGAAAGAAGAAGGTGAACCTCATCGCAGAAGCGACATATGCAGGAACGCGTGGCACAGTGAATCGCACCAGACCCGAATCCTCGTCGGACAACGCACCATGGGATTGCGACAGGATCAGGTAGGTAAATCTGCCCCAATGTGTACAACAAAGTTTGGATGACGTCTATGGTGAGATTTAGGTCTACGGTTTCAGCAAATATTGGAAAAATTTGGGGCAATTTACCATTAGACCATATGGAGCTCAGTAAAGTCTGCTGGCAGTGTCTTATGCTATGGAGGATGATATTTGCGACAAGTCTTATGAAAAGTTGCAAAAAGACCTTAAAAGTCACAGAATATAGACCAGTGCAAGGTGTGGCGTCAATTTGCGCCTAAGAGTCGCTAATCATGAATTGAGTCTTCTTGTCAAAACCAATCTATAAAAATGTACTAAAAGTAGGGTTTACGTCAAAGTGGCTTTGCACTGTCCTATGTTCATTTGGCACAATGGAAAGTCACAAAACAGCATCTTTTTTTAAAAAACTATGATAAAGTCTATAACAATGCCGTCAGTAGAGGGAGCGCAGATATAAAGCTTCAGTTCTTGCTACAAAAAGTACACAAAAACAAAATGGCATTAAAACAAAATCTATGGAAATAAAGGACATAAAAATTATAGAAATAAATGAGATTCTGCAGACTCACGGCTTCAACCACATCCGAGGCTTCTTGTCTATTGATTTCCCTCTTGAGGCTACAGATATATCACGTGCTTCCACTCTACGTGACCCGTGTTCTATGTACGATTTATGAAAAAAAATGCAGCAAAGACCGGATCCAATATAGGGATCAATGATTCCGACAAGGAATTGCAAAATTTCATGTTAAAATTACAGAAAATCTCTCATGAAGGGGGAAAAAAAAAGTTAACACAAGCTATCCACCTAGAAACGGTTATTAATGCTTAACTAAAGCTTAATGACCATCAAACAATGACTCTCTAAGATTGCATAGAAAGTAGATGGTCCGGATAGAGAGACTATTATAGCAATAACTCAAATAAGTCTTCAAATGATTTTTATTTGTCGTAGCTGTACTCTAGTAGTCATCATTTTTATGTTGCTTCATGTGAGAGTATGCTGAGGGTGTGCATCATAAATTCATAAGGTTTTTAAGGTGTGTCCTTGGGCGTGTACGGTGTAAATATATCAGATGTCACGCTCATTGTCAAGATCGATAGATACCTTGGAGTCTTTTAGAACCATGACTAAAACGCATGGACCTGCCCTATCTGCTGAAGGCCAACCAACTTCTAGCCTGACCACTATACGACTACTACGTGTTGTGAAACCACTTGTGGTCAATAAACGGAATAGATTTACTTACTGTATTGTAATGAATATATTTGCTTGACCGAGTACAAAGCTATACCTAAACACACAACAGAACAAACATGTTTGGAGAACTCTCAAGAACAAAGAACAGTTATATTAATAGAGTTCTACTCCCATTGAGAAAAAAGTTTCAACAGATATCCCAATAAACCTGGTGGTCCTGTCATGTTGAGGCCAAATTTAATTTGACAAGCACTAAGCTTAACAAATTGTGCTGAAGTCCCTTATAACACATCCCAGTGAAACTTGTAGGATCTTCTCACAACCTAAAAAGACGACCTTTCATCAGCTCCACCAACCATCAGCATACTCTAATAGGCTTCACTGATACTAGGGTGGTCGGGATGTCTTCTCTAGCCTCCCCAGCATTCCTGAGAAGTTTGTGTCCTGATATGCTAATTAGGCATTGGGAGGTTAAGGTTGGTGACCCAAGACCACCCATCTAAGCCTAAGCGTTAGACACCAAAACTAATGGTACTAACAGATTGGCCATAGTGATGGGTACATAGACTATTCCAACTATACTGTAATCATTCGAGGGGCAGATACCATATAGGATCTAAAAGGGTTATTATCTAATATTGCATTATACAGTGACTTGGATATATTATATATATTGAAAGCGTCTTCATCTTTCAGACATCTGAATGAAAAAGTAATAAAATAATAATAACACATAATAAAGGCAATTGAGGGGATGATTCAAATACCCACTAAAAATTGTTGAAAAAAAAAATTCAATTCATAGGACAATCAAAACGTGTTCATGTAAATCCCATATATTAATGTCCTTCCCTCTAGGACCAGATACCTAACAAAGGAGCAGATCAGACACTCAATTTCATCCCCAAATGTTTCTTCCCAAGAATAGTCAGCATCAAAGGCGGCCATATGATTGACAGCATGACGGTCCGATTATAAAGCATCTGCTCCACGTTAACAAGGTCCTAGTTGGGCAGTAATGAAATCCACCTACAAACGCCTGCCCTTTGTTGTAGGGTTCTGCCAGGCTAAATAGTTTCTGCTAGGACATTTATTTCCGAGGAATTTTTTTTTTTCTATGAGTCACTTCCATTGAGAGAATCACGGGCGTCATATGACTAAATTACTCAGTCTCAGCCTCACGGAGGACAATTAGAAGAGCTTAATATATTTTTTCCTCTTACAGAAATCTTATATACAACTAGAATTTATATGACATCATGTTATCCGGTTACCGACACCAGGACACGACAAACGGGATACAAGAGTAGGAATTACTGCATGTCCCAGTGACGAATCAATAACATAATAGCTATCATTTCCAAGACTGCAATGGATCCCCCACTGTTACATACTCATTTAGGAGACACTGAACTGGGAATGTAGGAAAGAAAAAAAAATGTATTGTAAGGCACTAAAATAGGTGCAGATCACATAAAAATTCAAAATGTAAACTATGAGAGAACAGTAAAATCATAATAGTATAATAAAAGTTTGTACAAAAAAAACTTATAGGGGTTTTCCCTGAATATGTTGTGAGGAAAAAAATAAAAAAATAAATACCTGTACTTGCCCATCTCTTAATCCTAGTGCTTGCAGTTTTGGGTCCTGCATCCAACAGGAAGTTCTTGGGCATCTTGAAACCGTACTTGCCCATCTTACTCCTGGGTCCTGCGTCCAACCGAAAGTTCTTGGGCATCATGGGTCTGTGCTTACCCATATCTTGCTCCTGGTACAGTCACTGTGGTGCTTCTGGTTTTGGGTTCTGCATCCAACCGGAGGTCCTTGTGCATCATGGACCCCTACTTACCCATCTCTTACTCCTGGGTCCTGCGTTCAACCGAAAGTTCTTGGGCATCATGGGTCTGTGCTTACCCATCTCTTGCTCCTGGAACAGTCACTGTGGGGCTTCAGGTTTTGGGTTCTGTGTCCAACCGGAAGTTGGGCATCATGGGCTAAGGTTTTAGCCAATAACTGGCCTTCTCAGACAAGGATAAAACGAATTGTGTTGGCAGATAGCCATTGGATAAAATGGGTCCCCAGGAAGTGACGATTGGGCACAGGACCTAAAACTGAAAGTAATCAGGCAAAGCAGTAACTGGGAGCTGGACTGGGGCAAGTTTGCATTTTTTGTTTATTTTAACTTGCCCTGGTCCCCCGGGGCTTTTTCTCATTAACAGAAAACCCTTTTAAAATTACAAAGTCATTCATAATTAATGTAATTGACAGTTTTAAATTTTAGAAATCTGCTGTATACTTGTTTTATTACTTTTACATACATAATAAATAAAGGCTATATGATATGCTCCTGTGCTATACTAGGAGTTGTCACCTGCAGAGCAGATCATCGGAGAGAAGGTCACACAATGAAGTCGGAAAACTGGAACATAAGAAAATACACTCCTGAAAAATGTAATTGACTGCAGAAAATCCTACCTACAGGGCCTATGAAGAGTGGAGTTCTCCTGCCTACACAAATGCTGCTAGTGGCCTTGAGAAGAGCTTGATTAATTCTCCTCTCCAGATAAGCGGCTGCGGGTGAACAGGATTATGATCCCATTGATGTGTGGCCATGCCTTCCTCAACACGGTTTAGCCTTCAAACATACAATGGACAAAGGACAAATGACAACTTGTTTAAAAAGGTCCGCAAAGATCAATGGGGGGAGATCAAACGCTAAGCTGGCACAGAATCAATTAAGATTGATGGTAAAAACTGCATTTCAACTGCTCGGATGGTCGTGTTTCTACTTGCAAACAAGACAATAAAGATGACAACTATAGCACGGACAAAAATACCTGACTTTACATTTTTGTATTGTAAGAGCTACCGTAGATTTTTTTTCCTGCATCCTCCCACAATCCATGGACCCCATCATACTCCATCTGGTGAAGATCACAGAGACTACGCTTCATGAATAGAATGCCAGGAATACCAATCTACCAGACTTACATTTACTCACATACCAGTCCTGGAGAAGTCACGTAACAATGCAGGTTGAGATGTCAACCAGTGTTTTCGAGAGATGAGGATGATTACCAATGGTTTATTTAGTACAGGATCCACTAAACAGTAATAGCATAGCCTATAAAAAGACCAAAACAGCCAAGAAAGTAGTTCCAGGATAGATGGGTGAACAGTCATCAGCCTCAACCTCTGGCCATCATCTGTCCATCATCCATGGAAGCTTTTGTGAACCATTCGTCCAAGCACAAGATAACCGACTTCATGAGGACAAGAGCCCGATCCATTCCACTATACCATAGACTTACAACAGGCCATGACTAAAGATCATGCCAACAATTCCGACCCGTAGAAATCAACGTTTTACTTCTAAACACCAGCTTTGTATGGTCCTTGTTGCAAAACGAGTATGATATGGACACACAGGGCCAATTAGATAAAATTCTTTGAGTTTTTAAGTAAACTATGAATTTGAGAATGGGGGTGCATCCACTTCTATAGGACTGATGTCCCAGATCTAAGGACTAATTTTTAGGTGTTCATGTTGGTTCCCAACATTGACGTTCCATCTAAAGAATAAGAAGTCAATGTTAGAAAAGGATAGTGAATAACAAGCTGATCGATAGGGGTCTCCACATTGGGACTCCAATAGATCACCAGAAGTGGGGTTTTTGCATAGGCAAATTTAATAGAGTATGTTAATGGCACTAACGCAGTACTTGAGTTCATCAGTGCCATAGATACAGAATGGAGACACAGAGCACATGCCAAACCTGATGCCCTATTAATTTGGGGTACTAGCAGTCCCCCGCTCTACTGACTTGTGGGGTTACTCCACAAGGACCCCCACTGATTAGCAAGTTATATCCCCTCCAGTGGGTAGGGGGCCACTTATTGTGACTGGAATTAATATATAGCCTTCTCCAAGTTCTATATGGACAGTGTCTCCCTTTTCTATGGTCTTTTATTTCTTGGCTGCAAGAGTGGCCAATACTCATTCTATGATATCTTCCTTTGATACCTCTCCCATGGAGAGGGACCACATTGCAAAATTCTTTGAATGCAGTATTAGGCATTTCAAGTTGTCAGAGTTTTCTTCTGCACAGTCCAATTTAAGCCCGATGCCAATATATGAAGAGGAAAATCTGGCAATAAACAATCTACAGAAGGAACAACAACCCACAATCGTTGCGAACAAATCCCAATATAATTGTGTTGAATGTTGACCTCGCAAACCTCCTATTGCCCAAGTTGGAAGACAATATTAGCGTGAGGACAGTTTCAATTTACGGTGCCATTCCAACCCATCCATATCCTCCTCCTCCTGATACATTGTGACTATCAGGAACAGAACAAGTGTGCTGATGAACAAGATCTCCCTCAGACAGAGCATCTGGTTCTTTGGCAGGAGACTGTGTACTGGTGTCACTGTAATTGTTGATGGTTGTTTGTCATAGGGTTAGGCCACAGATGGGTTTTCTGGCTGACAATATATTTCCTACTCATCATCATTTAAAAAAAAAAAAAAAAATTATGCCAATCTGATATGTATAAGCCTCCAACAGGGTGGAATGCAAAGCTGAGATTTTGTTCATGTATGACTTGTCAGTATTTGTACCTGCAAGTATCTAATTTTCTATGTGTAAAATGGCGGCCTGCAGACCCCAGTAGAATATAATGGATTCATTTCTGTCCCAGACCAAGTCAAATTTGTAGCCTTTTCCATAATTTGTTACATACGGGTTCTCAGACTCTTCTATAGTGGGGACTACCATGTCTTCATACCCTATTACAACAGACCCTTTTATGGTAAATATGCTATTACCCATGTCCCCAAAGGTTTCAGGATGCCGAGTAATGGGGATTTTTATATGGCGTGTCAAAAATTCTGTGACTTTGCCATATTTGACTAATAAAATAGTCTATAATCTACAGATTTAATGAAAAATGTATGTTTTCTACACCTAGAAGACCAACTTACGGACAGTACATGGTGAAGACTTCCATCACCATCTTGAGAAGAGATGTGTATCATCAGAAAACAATTAAATTATTTATCCAGCCAAACCGTCCCTGTAAAGTTATCTACCTGGCCCTCATGATCTGAAGCCTGGTCGGGTCCCTGGTGGTATGTAAGGCCCTTTTGCTCACAAGCGAGTGCAGCCAATGAAAATCACTGATCACTGGAATGAACTCCATGTCTGTTCAATCCAGCGATCAGGGGTTTAAGTCAGGAGATCCCTTCAACGGACAGCGAACTACACTCGCTTGTGGACAAGAGGCCAAAATCCTGGTCCCATCCTGAAGAAAATGCCCACTCATCCATCACTGACCATAGTGGTGACCCACATCATCCAGTCATAAATTGTGCAGTTTTTGTCTGTTGAGCCGCATCAGTAAATAGGGAGTAACATGGACTCTGTGTGAGCTAGAATAGTTATGGGTGTGGATCTTGGAGAAAATAATAAAATGGTTTAAATAGTTGATACCTAGGAACAATACAATATATAAAGTTTCACAATGACTCATCATATTCTCCCCATGCATGGACTGGATGGAAATCCATTATGAAACGCACAAAAAAACTTAGGATGCCACTTAAGGACTTGGCTTTCGCTGGATATTTCCAGAAAAAAAAAAAGCGTCATTCCCATATTGGCATTTCATTGCATATGTAAGTAAAGGAGAAAACATTAAACAGCCGACAACATCATCTGTTATCAGAATACATGAAAACACCAAGAGCCAAGCTGAGAGACTAATTAGCGAGATTCGCGGGCGAGTGCCAATGGATTGCTTCAGATGGTACAATTACAGAGTGCCAGGACGCCGCTGCTTGCGTAGACTATATGAGGTCCCTCATCAAAGGAAAACTGAAATCATAATTTCATACGATTCCATTGCGCAAATCTATTTGGGGTTGATTTTTGCATTGTCATCTAGAAATAAAAATAGACTTTTCCAATAACACGGTCTATAATACACACATCTCACTTGGACTTATGCAGTCTCACCCACCTAGAATCACAAGATGGACTTCTAGTTTAGTAGAATCACAGTGGGTTGGGGTTGAATATGGATGTTTCAAAAACCTCGAACATGAAAGATAAGGAAATTCACAACCGTATCGACCTCCACTCTACTGGAGAGAAGAAATCCTTAATGGGAACCTTTTGTGTTGATTTGGCATAATAAACCAACATACATGGCCATGGCAGGTTAAAAAAAAAAAAAAAAAAGGAGAAGATTACACTAACCTAAGAGTCTGAGTATCACGTTGGCTTAATTGACTCACCCTGCAGGCTTTGGAGAACCCAAGATCGAGGCAAGTATGTTAGCTATTGTGGTTGCAGTCAATTGGGCACAAACTTCATAAGAACCTGTTGCTTAGTATCCCAAATTGTCCAGAGGGGCACACAAACTCAAAACTACCCGACATAGGACCTGGCATAGATTGGAGGCACATTTTACCCCACTTTCTGTTATAAATTATAGCAAATCCGTCTCACCACGATAAGGTATGCCGCCTTCTGCTATGCCTCGACACTCCCACTTTTCCCAAAAAAATGAGGGCCACAGAGCCAAGAAAAGTGCTGCTTGCCACTTAAACCATAATTTTATGACAGAAATTAGTGTACAATATGATAAATCTCCCCATAATACTGTAAATTTGTGGCTAGGAGACAATGCAAGACATAACTAGTCGCCATAAACATTAACAATCCAAAAAGATAAGAGCCAAAAATAAATTTCATAGTGACTTTTTTTCTTGTAGAGAGGGGGCGGGGTGTTAATCCCAACTTAAATATTAATATGCACACAGTGATTAATAGCTTTCCCTGTATCCTTGTGTGTACAAAGAAGGCCGTTAATCATTTGGTTTAGCCCAGGTAACGGGACTCTTACTTTCTCTCCTAGGAGTCCTGTTGGGATTTACTCTTAACCTTAAAACCCAAATCATAGAACCCTATATATCTCCGAGTGCAGCGTCTCTCACTCTATCAGGTCTTACTTTAATAAAATGGCAACAATTATAGTCACAATGACAATGTAAATGGTGGAAAATAAAGTTGCATCACAAGTCCTGGTTCAGCTGACGACCTTATGTTTTTGATCAGGGAGTAGCTCCTAAACATATATGGCAAAGTATCAAGGATGTCTTTTTTGGACCCTTTTTTCATCTGTCCGTGGAAGTCTTCCAAGTCTAAAATTATTGGGTTTAGCCAACAAAGTTCGAAATTGGACGTGTAACTTCAGTCAAAACACATGTCCTTCAAAAAAAAGGAAAAATAGTAAAAAAAAAAGTCCATATAAAAAGAATGTTTTTTGCTTTTTTCCCCAAACATATACTGTACATAAAAATAAATCTCCAACCAACCAGCTGGTTACTGGTTAAACTTGAGCAGAGCGACCACTTTATGGTCAGTCTAATACGTCACAGTGTGAATCCATTTACTCGAGTGTTCAGCAGCACAGTCAGAAAACAAGCTGGAATGCATTTTTCTTTTAAGATCTCACAACATGGAACAACTGTCAAAAGAATCTGCTACCAGAGACTCGGAATAAATTTTCTCCTAATGATTTGTTTCTGCAACATGAAATTCCATCTACCGATAGTTTAGATGAAAAAAAGTCAGGATGGAGCGAGCTAGGGTTAGGGCTCCCGCGTCTTTGATTTGTGAGGCCAAACAGAGGTAAATATAGTGGGATGTTAAGTAATTGTTACTTCACAAAAATAACAAACATGCCCAAAAGTAGGGAAAAAAAACCTCTTGAATAGAATTTTTTTTTTCTAACAGAACGAGTGAAGTTCTCTCATATATAGAAGTATAAGAGTTTTATGGAGGTTCTACATCCAATAACTTCTCTGACCCAGGGATAACCCAAATTGTTCTACACCTATTACCTTAACTGCACCCAACGGATGTTCCACTATAAAGAATAATATTATAAGAATGACTTGATCGATCTTTGTTCTTGGGATGTACATTGGAAAAACTGCCACATATATATTGGGCTTCCAAAGAGTAGCCTGATAGTAGACCACAATGGAACGTTGATTGGACGAGTGTCAAATATTTACTCTACGCCTCGTTTAAAACTTGGCATATAGAGGAAAAAAAAATGCCCCACATGCTTAAAGTATGATAAAGCTGGGAGGGGGGGGGGGGGGGGGATTCCAGAATATTGATGCCAGGGGAATTTCGGGAACACTGGAGCTTGGGCATTCCAGAACACTACTATACAGACCGATATTGTAAGAGGACGGACTCACCAGCGTGGGAAAAATAAGAAGACCTAATAAATCATGAACATTCCCTAGTGCTAACACTTTATAAAGCCACTAAGAATCTAAAACCACAAAACGGATGGAAGTCGTCTACAATTTCCCCACTACAACAGGTCGAAGCGCTACTTTTTATGAAATACCGGCCCAAGAATAAAAGTGGAAGAATAATGTCATTTCGAAAAACACTACAATATGAAAGCAACAGTCCAACCCGAAATGTCAAATTCTATTTAAGAAAAAAAAAAAATGGTGGCCAAGGTTTAGTAAAATTAGCCATTTTGGATACTAGAGGTAGCACGTATGAGATAAGAGGTGGTATACATAATGGAGTTCCAATCTTCAGTCAGGATGTTGATG
This sequence comes from Engystomops pustulosus, assembly GCF_040894005.1. Classification (NCBI taxonomy): domain Eukaryota; kingdom Metazoa; phylum Chordata; class Amphibia; order Anura; family Leptodactylidae; genus Engystomops; species Engystomops pustulosus. The sequence goes on along the minus strand of NC_092418.1, from coordinate 97,651,875 downwards.
GATTCCAGATGTTGGTGGAATGGATGTTTGATGGGGTTCTAGGTTTGGATGCATGGGGCCATTTGGGTTGTGGCAGTGGTAGTGGTGGGAACAAGGTAAGAGACAATATTCATTCATAAGATCACAGGTATATGAGAAGTAAGGATACGTATTAAAATAATTCTAGCTTTCGATAATCCCATTTGTTAGGGTGATCATAAACCAAATGTCATAAACTGATTAACATTTCTTAGGGTAAATTTGGCAATGATTGATTGCTTTAGCCAAAATGTTGACACTAACACCATCTGGAGAGTCAGCCATGTCTAAAATTTTAGACTGATAATTGCTAGTCTCCTAATCCAACTTTTGACCTTTGTTACTCAGAGTTACAGTGTAATTGATTGTAATAACCACTAAAAAGAGTAAGCGGAGTATAGCTGTTTATCACTAACAAGACCAGTGGTGGCCTAAGAAGGTGAAGACACGGCCAGATTATCCGTGGAGCTAGAATGATAATCTGAACTTCCCTTCATTCTTTCAATGGTATCGGTATTGGAGCATTTCAATAAATAAATGCGTTTTCGGTTGCAGTTTTTGAACTTGGTCTAAAAAACATGTGTCATCAGATGGGCAAGCAATCAATGAATTCGACCATCAACTTGTAGGACTTCCATTAGACGGTTCCCAAAATGTTATGATCACAGCTCGATCAAGCAGCAAAGTGTTAATTTTCCTGCAGCACCACCAAAAAGTAAAATGAAGCATTACATAGTGCTCACAGAAATCATTTGACTTTCAAGTACACACTGAGAACAATGGACACAAAGGGTCCTGAACGAAGAACGACCCAACCATCTCATATTGGGTCAAAAATGATTGAACAATAACATTTAGTATCAATAAGCACCAAGAAACTTACTTGTACTTAAAGGGTTACACAACTAATGGTATCTGACTTTAAAAATTACTTTTCAGTGTTCTGAGGAACGTGGGCTGCCCCGAACCGCTTTACTACAAGGGATCCACCCAATTTGTTTACTAGCCAACTGGATTGCGCAAGCAATGTTAAAAATAGTCTGAATACTGAACAAAGCCCTCGAAAGGAATGTGGCGTCAGTAGTGATGTACACACATACCTGTTGTTAAGGATTGTACACAATGTGTGATGTCAGATCACTCTATACAGAAGGGTGAACTGTTACGTACCCGGCCTAGGGATTATCTTTAATGAGTAACCAATTGTGAACGTTTAAAAGCAGATTACAAAAGAAATAACCAGTAACCTTAGTCGGAAATTGTAAGAGATGTCCAGGCATACGTCAAGCTCTTAAAATAAAGGACTATACATAATGTATTAAAAAAATAAAAAAGCAAAAACATTGACATTTGCCTTCAGATGACAATATACAATGACATATAACGTACACACATCATTTAAAGAAGAGCTTTCACCACCTCAACCAAACCCAAATCTTTACATCCTCTACTAGGCATTGTTCCACAGATTCAGGCACAGCTGGAATTATTTCTGCAACCCCCCCCCCTCCTCCCTCATGCCTAAGCAAATAATAACAATATTTTCAGTTTCCTACAGTCAAATGGGTGGTGCCAAGCCATAAGCTCCACCCTAGTACAACCCAACTCACGGTAGAGAGCCTAATGAGCATTATTTCATAGTAAACAGTATGCTAATAAGGTTCTTTGCTCCAGCCTATGACCACCCATCGGACAGAGATCCAAAAATAACGACCCAGATTATTCAGGAATGCTGGGGGCTACTGAGAGAATTACAACTACACCAGAATCGGTGGAGCAGCACCAATTAACTGATGCAAATGGAAATCTACCCACAATCAACCTTCGTATATATAGCATTAGAAACCTAGAAAAAAGGTAGAAATAGTTTGGTGAATAGTTTTTGTAAACATGATAAATAAAAAGTATAGTAGAAGTCTTACAACAAGGTAAGTAACGTTCATTTGGACACAATTTCCATGCTCAGGAAAATTCCCATTTCCCCTTGTGTGACCGTATTAGAATATTTTCTAATCTCAAGAACTTTGCATGTTCCGCAAGTCTTCCGAAAACCCTTTTAAAAAGCCAAATAGCTCCTACTAATGGATTGAAAAATCTTCCCATTGGTCCTTCAATCCATCAGCAGAATACAGGATGACACGACAATTTTATATCCGGCTTATGCTGCTACAGACAGATCTTGGGCACTAGAGGCCAGACAGGGAAAGACTCAGCTTGAATTACCCATTGCTTCTTTGTTTGATTGAAGAGAATGATTACAAAAATAGAAAATAGTGACTTTTTACCACACTTTACCAAAAATTCCTGTTCTGAGAGCAAATCTGGTGGACATGTTTATTTCATGAGGGTTACAAGATCCAAATTGAACACATTTTTTCTTTTTTATGCTCTTTTATTCTTTTCATGCTTGCTCTAATTGTAGACAAAACTGTGCCGGCAAAGTTCATAACATAAAGCCAAACATATGATAAAATCCATGCCAAAAATTTTTATACAATGGCACCAAAGCTGTGATTCTCCGAGAACCTGGGAGGCAAAGGCGAAAGGTAGACGTGCCGTGCTACCCAACATACCTTCTCAGATGGATTATCAAGAAGAACATGTTGGAGTAGACGGAAACAGACACTACTTTTCCTTTAAGAAAGGATCGTAATATAGAACTAATGAAGTCAATTTGATTCCCTTCAATTCACATGATTTTTCGACATCCGTTTTGCATGAAATCTTCAATGAAATCTCTCGAGTCCGGTATCTATACCAACCTCTCAACAGAAGACACGCTAGAAGGAGCCAAAAATAAAATAAATAGATTTAAAAAAGACTTTCCAGGGACAACAGACCTAACATAATAGTCTCCAAACAACAAAAAACCCCTAAGGATAGCCACAACAACTAGAACAGGACATCAATGGCCACATGCCGAGATGGATTCTGACCACCCATGACTATTCTGAATGGAGAATATGACTGTCAACATGGCCCCTATCCAAAGAGGTGACACCTACAGCACACAATCCCTGAATAGAATTTACCATATGCCTACAGCAATTCAAGACGTGATAGAGAAATAACGCTTATGGGATTAAGTTAGTAGGGGGGGGGACTGAAGATAAGTTCCTCACGTCCGATTTTCCTGCGTCGAAACCACAATTGTAACATGGAAGATTTGTTGGTTTACTTTTTAATTTGTGTGTTTTGTTAACCTCTAGTACAATAGAAAAGTTGGAATCCATGGGAAAAAAAAAAAATTCTTCAAAACAAATTGAGGTGCTGTGGATTTTTTTTTACATTTCTCATTGTAGGAGAATACACGCACAAGTTTGTAAAAGCTTATTCACCTAAAATACCATCCTAGGTCGACCTCCAGAAGGATGCTATATGCCAGATTGTGGCATTGATGAGTAACTATCGTTTCATCCAGTGGCCTCTCCAAGTAACCAAACTACATAGTATCAAAGGTTATCAAGTTATGACTTGGACAACTAAGGGTGACCACTTGGTCTAGAGACAGAACGAACATATATGTGCATTTAGGTAAACGGGCAAAGAAGTGGGTTTTTAAAAATTTTAAACGATGACGGCACACACTAGAATGTCAGCATGCGGCTGACGTCATGATGCCTGCGACGGAACACAGAGCCAATGCCCGGACCACAATGGATAGAAGAGGACCTGCGAGGGGCATCGGAAGGCGAGTACACTTTGTTTTTTTCCTACAGGAACTATATTGGGGCGCTGGCAGCCTATATACCACAGGGGCTGCGACCAATGAGTTTCCTACCCTCGGCTTATACTCGAGTCAATAGGTTTTTCCAGTTTTTGTGTTAAAATAAAGGGGTCTCGTCTTATACTCTGGTTGGCTTATACTTGAGTATATACGGTATATGGTTTTAACATCCCGTTTCTCTGCAGCAGTACAGTTACGTTGATCTTGTTCCAAGTTCATTTCCCAATCTGAGGCACAAACAGGCTAAGGTCATAGGAGGCCAATTAACCTAAATATGTTTATGCATTGTGCAAAGCAGAGTATCGATAGTAAAGCCACGCGAGATAAGGAGAGCTTCCCAACGCCATGTCCTGATTGGAATAAAATCCATAATTTCATTGCTGCAATGCAGTAGAGCCATGCATAATGAGCTTCCATTTTTACATATAGATAGGGAAAGGTAAGGTCCCGCCTACCAAAATTATCTGTTATGATCCTGATCTTTGGAAGATTATACGGTATGGGCCCTCAACAAGGGCATAATGAAAGTTGATGTTCCTCTACACTAGGAGAGACACAGGTCATGGAAGCAGAAATCCTCAGATCGTCCACCCCACCTTATTCCTTTGTTATCAGTAACAGTTTCCAAGCTCGGCAATAAAACCGGTGAACGAGATGCTACATGAGGTAACCGACATGGGAGAAAAATGAGTTATACACCATCCTTGGAAAATCAATAGCTGAAGCAGCACGATCTTAACCTTGTCATCGCATCAACCCAGTATAAAGGAACAGATGACACAGATGACATCACCCTGCATTCAGCGCCACACACGGATATTAATGACATCATTGTGCCTGTAATGCGGCAGAAGAATAAGCAATTAGTAAGGAGATGATGCAGATTTGTTTCATTCTTCTACCGGGGCTAGGACATGTTTAGCCCTACAGTCTGAGGGCGTGGGCGTCAAGCCGATCATTTATGAAAGAAATATTTACGTGTTTTTCCAGCTTGCTCGTCGTGCAACAATTATCCAACGAGTGGGAAATTCGGCTTCTCTAGGAGCATTTCACTGCTGTGGAGGACTTTAGTTTGCAAAAAAAAAAAGCATGAGCAGGAAGGAAGCTGGGAGTTTCCAGGACTCAATGTGCTTTCGACAATTCAGAACGAAACCTAGATTACATAGACGGGACAGATTTTTGATTTGAATATTTCATTTATGACACTGAAAAGACGGCAATACAAAATTGCAAATTCATAAACGTGCAATGCCTCCAAAAAGTAGGAGAAGTACAAGGTTTCTTATACAAGTCACGCCGCCTCTACATCGCCATATCATACCCATCTCCATATCCTTGCAAGTCCTAGATCCAATTAAGTCCTACTGAAGCAATGCAGACAAGAGATACCTACAATACTATAAACATAATTTAGTAGAAGCAGTGAGGTGGGGGGGGGGGGAGGTAGGGTATTGGCACAAACTGCACCCCAAATCAAATCTGGTAGGCTTGGGTGTACAAACAAATGAATTAGTCTGTAGACATGCCAAAGCTAACCTCTAGTCATTTAGAGTTAGTCTGGCCTTTAGGTCACCAGTGTGTGGTGTTATGAAGATCCAACTAAACCACTAAAAAGATAAATGTAGAGAACCAACAAAAATTGCCTTCAACATAAAAACCTTAACTCATGGAGACAATAATACGACCACATATGCGTTCACCTTTCATCACCTCAACAAAAAACATGTTAGCAACTTAAGAGATGACCATGGATATCGACACATTTGGGATTTTTGCTCTGCTCCCCACCATCCCGAATAACCAGCACCAATAGCCTGGATACCCCAATACAATAATGAGGACAACATTCTCTCCTGGATCGGACACCATGGCACCGGGATTAGTGAGCCCAAGTAGTGGGTGTTGACTAGAACAGCGGTTTTCTCGGGAACAGCAGACGCCCGAGACAGAATAATTGGACTAAGGACACAAATGTATTTGGGGTTGGTTGACGAGGGGGGGATGAAGGTTCTTCTGTTTCCAACGACATAAGCCTCAAGCAACATCTAACAAGATCTGTCACAAATCGTCTTGTGGTTGAATATCACCTGAGAAGCATTTTGTAAGTCAAGGTATTTGTACATACTGCCACGGATTTCCAATGTTGTGCCCATGTTGTACTGAACATTTGTACTGTAGAAACATCCTTCTTCAAGTCAAAGAAAGCTCCTTACTATGGAAATCATCTAAGCCAATAAGCATTTCCGGAGACAACATAATTGCCTATACCAGACTCAAAAAGATGTAATAGTAATTTTCCCCTAATGCAATTCCAAGTATATCAAAAAATCTCCTACATTTCCAGAATGGAGAGCGGAGCAGATTCTTGCAATGGAAATATTAGGTACATTATTCCTTCAAAGAAGAAGGATCCATACTTTGTTTGTTTGATATATATTAGTAATACTGTATCAATATATATAATCTATTACTAAACAAATATACTTTTATTTGGATGAAAACGAACCTAACATATCATCATGAAGGCTCCTGTTCTCCAATTCATTAACATTCTGTTCCATCAAGCAACATTAAAAGATGGGAGACAACAAATTGTGACCATTGTCAGCCATTTAGGAGCCTATGAAAAGCTACTTTTGATGAACCATCATTAAAGTGAATGTTTCAACAGCTTTTAACCCTTTAAAAACTATCAGCCCATCTCTGGTATGGTAAAAATGTGTCCTTTTTTAGGGTGGTCTCGAGTGCGGGGGTTTGTTGTACCACTGTTGCGCTCAAGATAAAAGGAAGCGTTCAACTCTATGGCGCTGACGGAGATAGCCAACTGCCATAGAGATGAGAAGAACAGCCGGCAGCTCTCTGCATCTCAACCGCAACAGGGGTACAACGGATTCCCATTCGAGATCCGCGGGGGTCCCATCACTGCAGATATCCTGTGGAAAGGGCCTAACTTGCTATGGCTGGAGAACCCCTTCTAAGTGATATGTAACTATGGAGAAGATTTGTTGTACTGTGTCATCATTTCATAAATCGGCACATCCTCAATGATCACCTACAATACAGAGCTTCTTCAATTTTACCCATACAGATCAGTAGGTCCTTCACGTAGGACCTGATCACAAGTCAAGAAATGATGACATTACCTGGCAATGTGTCATCACACCTGTAAGGATGACATAAGATGTCATATTTAGCCATTTCCCAATATCTTATTACAGCAGTACATGCTCTTTACGAGAAGAGAATGCACGGTGGAAGTAGTCAGTATATTTAGTTCTGCTGCAGGGCAAGGGTGGGGGACGCCGTAATTCTCTGCAGTTTATCATTAGATACCTCTCTCTTGTGAAGGTAACACAAAAGTGGCTATTGATACAATGTAATGTACATACAACATGGTCAGGGGTCTTAAAATAACCCAAGTAGGCAATCTATGAGACGGGCCTTAAAGAGAACCTACCACCACGAATCTACCTATAAAGGTAGATCGGGTGGTAGGTGGATGTAAGGGACGTGAGGAGAGCTCTTTTTAGAGCTAATTTTCACGTCCCCGCTAACTTTTGGGAAACTTTATTGACCTAATATGTAAATTTAGTTATGCGGCTACTGGGGCGTGGAGTAGCCGGCACGAGGCTACACAGCGCGGCTACTCCACGCCCCAGTAGCCACATTACTCCTCCTACCCTGTTGTGTCCGGCGCGCAGCTCCTCGTTGCTGCGCGCCCTCGTCCGATATGATGGCGTTCTGCGCATGCGCAGAACGCCGGCTGAGCAGTCCCAGCTCCGAGGTCGGAGATACTGCGCATGCGCAGTAGCCGGCTTGTCAGACGAGGGGGCGCAGCTACGAGGAGCTGCGCGCCGCCCACAACAGGGTAGGAGGAGTAATGTGGCTACCGGGGCGTGGAGTAGCCGCGCTGTGTAGCCTCGTGCCGGCTACTCCACACCCCAGTAGCCGCATAACTACATTTACATATTAGGTTAATAAAGTTTCCCAAAAGTTAGCGGGGACGTGAGGATTAGCTGTAAGAAGAGCTCTCCTCACGTCCCTTACATCCACCTACCACCCGATCTACCTTTATAGGTAGATTCGTGGTGGTAGGTTCCCTTTAAGTCCATAGTAGACTTGTGAAGAACTTTCTGTTGATGGTTTACTAACGTGATCAAAAATGTTATGGGATTAAGGATGCAAGTCTGGATTACTAGAGTACGAAAATCCCGAATCAGTAGTAATGCCCCCAATGTGACTGCACGGGTCAAACACCCATAGGACTGGGCTGAAGTATGTTCCTTAGAACTTGGATAACTTAGAGTCGTAGTCCTACCTACTGACTGTCAACCATTCTTCATTTCACATGCCTTGCCCCCATAACTTTTTACATACAGAATCTTATTTCAGGTTTAATTTTCACTGCCAAGTATCTCAGATTCCAGGCATCATTTACAAAACCCTCTCCTTCGCTTCTGAAAAGATGCCAAGGCAGTTCCACCGGTGACGTTATATACAATCGGTTACATCTGTAATCCTTAAAAATGGAAAATGATTGCCAAGAATGAGACACTATCCGAAAACCTGATTAGTCATTATTTCGGTCCTGACGTTCGGTAATGCGCAGATGTGGACACAATAGATACATAATATAATCCCATTATCAGCATTTCTACCGGATATTTTTGTATAATCTAGGATGTTGGAGTTGGATTGCTGATTGATCTAAATAACAGATCACTTCTCGTTGCAAGGTTGACGGAGCGCTCTTCCACTGACATAAAAAGTCTACTATTCCTTGAGATTTTGACCTGGCGACCCAAAAGATATTGAACGGATTTACCAGTTTTATTCCAAAACCAGCGTTACATAAGTGGTTGTGTCTGGTATGGGTTGTATTACCAAATACAACCCATGGAAAGGTTAGCTGTTTTGGGAAGCCAACACCATTAAATTCCTGACCTACCGATATTCCCTTTACATCAACATCAACTTCTACTGTGTCAACAAGTCTCAAACTTGCCATAGAAGCTTTTGATACAAAGTTCACTTCAAGTAGACCCTCATGATCCTTGACAGAAGCAAGAAGCGGTCAATGGGCCATGTGCGTTGTGTGAAGGAAACAAATCTCTACCATTCAAAACCATCTTCAGTCTAGAGGCCACCCAACATCCAGGAGAACCATTTACAACTAGACACATTATTGAGCTCAAGTTTCTCTCCTAACCCAAAATCTAAGGCAGGTCTTGACAAATTCAAGGAGTAGATATACAAAATGCCTAGGATTTTTCTAATGATAACGATGGGAGGGATTACTGAACTGGAACGGTGCGGGTGGAACCCAACGTTCTGTGTAATTCCTGCATCCCTGGTCTATAGCAGCAGTTATTAAAAGTGGGGAATAATATTTGTACCCCATAAAACATCAACAGAAAAAAAGTTTCCAAAATTAACTACCAGCAAAGATTTCTACAAAGTAGATTTGCTGATTTATACAACATCCCTTGTACTATTTAAAAAATTTTATAGAAGGTATAAAATGTGCCAAAAACACTAAAAACTATTAAGAACTAACAACAAATAAAACTTCTTTGAAAAGTCCGAATCCTTATTAGGTTTGGTTTTCTTATGACAAATTTTCCACTTTTTATCGTACTATGGCCATCTTCGTTAGAAGATGTGGGTGGTCTTTATAACCAAGATTTATGGAAAAAGATTTTATAAGGGAACTTTTTTTTTTTATTCCAGTTTTTCATTGCCAATTTTCAATAAAGTTAACGATCATTCTAAAAGAGGAACTTGCAAATTCCACAACTCTAAATATAATATATTACGGTATGCACTTTAGGCAAAAAAAAAAAAAAAAAAGACTGCATCAATTTTTTCTTCTTTTTTTTTTTGCACAAAATGCACAGTCAACGACACAGTCTAGAAGAAACAGTAGGAACCTTCACAATAAGGCAAAAAAAAAAAAAAAAAATGGTACTGTATCTACCCACAGCGTCATAAATCATTGTCACGAAAGGCTCTGTACTTCAATGTGTATCTGAGGAATAGAAAGTATCTGAGAAACTGATGATCCTTTCCCTTCTTCACAAGGCAAATTGGGAAAAAAAAAAAAAAAATCTTGTTCCGGGAAAAGCTGCATATGAGAACATTTTAGCCAAGTCCTATGGGAATTCTACAAACAATTCTCTGTACACTGCAGGTCTTCTTGACCGGAACGACTTCCATGATCTGCTCTGGGTGGGAACTCCAGCTGCTTTGAAGAGAGATTTCCAACATCTGTTCCCCAATTACACAACGTAAGAGAAAACAGAGCTTTAGATCTAAACCTTTGGACACATTTTTTCTTTTGCAGATAGAAGAAGAGTAAAAAATTTCAGAACCAAAGAAATTTAAAAAAGGAAAAAAAAAAAACTTTATTACACGACGACAAAACGAGCCAATCCCGAGGAAAGGAAGACGTACGAGTCCCTCCTCAAAATGTGGATCACATGAAGAGCTTCCATAGTGACCCAGTTTTCTCTTGCCCAACAATTAGAATTTTTGGTGCAGTTGCCCCCCCCCCCCCCTGGAGTGTAACTGACTTCATAAAGTGTTTTCACAAAAAAGACTTTACACTAAATTTTTCCAATTTTTTGGAAAAAATCATTGTAAACTCTCAAAATATATATACAGTATTTTTTTTTTACTCATAAAGCAATTAAATTTTTAATTATACAAAATGGGTCCTGCATACAGTCCAGTGAGAAAGGTTTTGGACACATTGTTGGAGCATATGGACCTGGAAATTTGACCTAACTTTTTGGATTGTTTTTTTTAAGTGTGTGTTCACCTTTCAAAAATACAAGTCCACCGACTCCCATCAACGGCTAGAGTTTTTTTTTTGTTTTATATATTTGAACCCCCAGCTTGGGATTCTTTAGGTCACTTTCCGCAAAAACATGTCCAATGTCAATGAAATATTAAAGCGAACGAGAACGGTGGATTCATCATCAAGTTGTCTGGTTCCTTGTGCCAATTTGGACATCTCTTTTTGTCCGCACTAATACTTTTTTTTCTCAACCGAGACACGTCTCACCCAAAAAAAATCTCTAAAAAAGTTTTACAAGAAAGCTGACAACAAGGTGGTATATCCCCCCCTCCCCAATGATGTAGTCTCCCTTAAAACCTTAGACAAATAAGTTATATCTTTATTTTTGGAAGAGTATGGATAAAACATGAGAAATTAAAGCTGAGCCACAATTTTTTGGCATGTTTTTGGGAATTGTGGATGACTTATTAAGAAAAGTTTGACAAGGACAGGAATTTCTTCAGACTAATTTTGTCAAAGACATTTACGACCCCTATATATTAGAGCCACACTATGACAATTCTTACCCGTTTCCTGTATAACCAATATTCTCCAAGAAGGACGCGGCCTTAGAAAAAAAAAAAACTCTGACTTTACTACAGGATACCAATATTAACCTAGTCAGATGCGGAACATCCGGACACAGTAAACCACCCTAAAAGCCCTTATCTGTTTAACACACATGTCAGGGTCTTGCCCTGAGTATTTCCTGCTCCCTGCCTCTTTAAATGTTATGGTTTCAGTGTTACAAATCATTTTTATTCTCTGCTGCCCCAGGTTACCATAGGAACTACAAATTGCATAGGGCACTGGGGAGGCATCCATTATAACTTCCCGGGAATTTAATATTTCAAATACACACAAAGCTGAGCAAACTATCGGATAACAATACTGTATGGCTTTTACACAAATTGCACGTCGGGCCATAAAAAAAAAAATAATGAATCACTTCCAACTCAAAAACATTGGCCTCCAATGTAGTTGGTCGTCTCTACGTAAAGATACAAGATAAAAAATATACTATAATAATATTTTTACTCTCTTTTCACTAAAGGATAAAATATTCTAAAATTGCTTTTTCATCAGGGATCAATAAAGTTGTATTATATTGTATTGTTCTAATATAAATACAAAAACAGTAATATTAAAAAAACAGTAAAAAGTTTTGTGTATTAAAAAAAATACATAGCTTGGTGTAAAAGGAAATAGAATATGGGAGGAAAAATAATTTCTCAGAATTAGACATTTTTTAAATTTCAACTGGAATCCTGCGTGAAATTTTTTTAAAATAAAATATTATAAATATTGTATTATTGGAACATAACATTAGATTTTTATTTAAAAGAATTTAAATACAAGAAAAAAAAAATATTAGAATATTAGAATATAATCATTAAATTAATTAAACTTTTTCTAATAAAAAATAAAATGTTTAGCTGTAATGGCCTTTGCACCCTTTACCTCAAGAACACTTCCAGTTTGCCTCGAAAGCATAAAAATAAAGCATTTCCATGCTGGTCTGTGTGTACAGAAAGACGACTAAAGAAGGGCACAGATTGTGAATGAGAGGGGGAGGGGAGTGTGAAAGGCTTAATTCAACAGTTTAGTGCATCAGTTTCTATCAGGGCCAAACACTAGAAGATACTGCTAAATTCCTCACGTGTGGCGACACCCAGCTAATCTGCTTAAAAGCCAGGCCAAAAAAAAAAAAAAAACACACAGAAAACATAAACAAAAAGTAACAAAATAAAAGAAAGCATCAACATTCTAACATTCTATTTTAAAAAAGGGATTAAAAACTAAGTTAGTGCAGGATTTTTTTGCTCTCGTTCTTTAGTTTTTGCCTTCATTTTGCAATCTACTCGAGTTTACCTCTTCATCGCCTCTTTTGAACCCCGCCCCCCCCCCCCATCATGGGATCAGCAACTAAGCAAACAGACTACAGAGCAAAGAGAATCCAATGTAACAGTGGATGTTTGCAAGGGGCGACAAAGGAGTGAAGGATATATTAGGGAAAAACAGATGGAGCAGACCTCATTTCCCGTGTTTGCAAAAGTTTTAGACCCCCTCAATGCTCTAATTGGATTCCCTGGAAAAAAAAATCGCACGAACGTGAATGTCAAGTGATGGATTTTGAGTATGAAGAGCTTTGTATAGGAAGGAAATGTTTACTGCCAAACAAATGTTCCCGCCAGCCCTCCCTGGTGGGACAGAATTATGGACACTGAATATTTTGTCTATTAACTCAAGTCACTCGGAGTACAGTTGCTTCATTTGCAGCTGGGACATTGAATAGGGGGAGTGGTGGGAGTAGACGTCTTTCTCTGTCACCCTGGATGTAACCTCATGATATACTGGAGATTTTTCACGCCCTTCAGGGCAAATCACTGAATGGGATGAGTAGGACACATAAGTGCAATTACATTTGTCACTCCCTGCTCTGTACATTCCTGAAAAATCCCAATGACAGAGACAGGGCAGAATGCACAGACATTTTTTTTTCAGGACCCTACAGTTAGGTATTTGCTATAAAAAAAAAAAAAAAAAAAAAAAAAAAACAATCAAACATACTAAAAAATAAAAATCTATAGGGCAACTTTATTAAAAAAAAAAGAAACAACACTTTTGATTTAACTTTTAACAAATTGACTTACAGGCGGTCCCCTACTTAAGGACACCCGACTTACAGACAACCCACAGTTACAGACAGACCCCTCTGACCTCTGGTGAAGCTTTCTGAATGCTTTACTATAATCCTAGATTGCAATGATCAGCTGTAAGGCGTCTGTAATGAAGCTTTATTGATCATCGTTGGTCTTATTACAGCAAAAAATGTTTAAACTCCAATTGTCACTGGGGCCAAAAAATTTTTTTTCTGGATATACAATTATAAAATATACAGTTTCGACTTACATACAAATTCAACTTAAGAACAAACCTCCAGACCTAATTAACCCTATCTGCCTGTATTGGGTTAATTTTTACAGATCTAAGCATTGTACATACACACAAACATGTATAGATATACTATATTCATCAAATTTGGCACCATCTGCCCTTGACTACTACAGTAAACCAAAAAGTACATGTTAAAAAAACAAAAAAAAAAAACAAATGAACCCTTCTGTACAAATTTTTTACATAACAAAAAGTTGTACTTCTCAACTCAACTGTTGTATCCAATCCTGGTTAGGATAAATAAAAAAAAAAAATATTAAAACAAAATGTTTACAGGGTCCCAGCCCCATTAAGGGGGTGGGTCACCTCATGTGTCCAAAATTCTATGCATCTACAACTAGGCAACTAACAAATAAACAAAACGAGTAACCGTTGCTCTAGAAGGATAGCAAAAAAAAAAATTAATGAAAAAGTACATTTTGGAAAGTTTGAATAAATGTTACAAGATTTGCTTCAATTCTACCCAATTATTTCACAATATTGTAAATTATGGAGAAGAAAAAGGTGATTTACTGAAAAAAAAAAAAAATGTTCTTGTATATACTAAGGTTTAAAAACAACAGAAAGAAACAAAAAATACAAGGAGATTTTTAAACCCCATAAAAATCATAATAATATTATTGAGCTATAAAGTAAAAATAGAAACTGCGCAACGTGGCTCATAAAAATCGCTTTAGCTTTCATATTTTTTTATGTTTTTCTTTCTAGGTTTTTTTTTTTTTTTTACACTAGAAACCATGTAACCATATGCTCCTATCAATAAGGAAGACAGGAAATCCTACAGAACAGAAAGGGGTCAACAAGTCTTTCCAGGAATGGATGACGACTCTATTCCCATCACAATCTGCATTCTGGGAGTCGAGAGCCAGTACTACAGTACGTCATGCAAAAAAGTTTTAGATTTCACTTACAGGTCTACAAAAATCAAGTGAAATACTGTCTGGATAATATGTGGAAACTTCATGTGACAATCTAAATTCTTATTTCGCTAACAAGCTATTAAACCCTAAAATTTTTGACGCCTCTGGTGCGAGCTCAGCACCTGTCATGGTAGGACACCTTATCCATCAAACCCGTTATGTTCCGCCACAGACAAAAGGGCCAATATATTAGGGTTATAAAGTAACCTGATACCTCCCGCAGGACCTACAACACCCATAATGTCCAGAAAGTGAACCCTTTACTGCAACCTCATTTATGTCGCCTCCGAAATGCGTCACTCCTCCTAAACCTCCCAGTATAACGCTGATTGTATCGTTTTGGAGCCTTGTTACATTCTCCAGTAGGTATGGCTTAGATCTGAGCAGTCACCAGAGACCTCCCCATTATTCCCAGGCGCGGTGCACAGGGCAAAGCTGTCACCTCTCTCTCCCTGAATGATGAAACGCATGCACGGAGACTTCTAAAATAGAACAGGCGCTTATACACACATTAGAACGCTTACTATTAACCATTATATCCAGGTAGTGACTTTTGCCAGTAAAATATCTACAATGATTTAATTTTTTTCATTTTTTTTTTTTTTTACATAAACACAAGTATTCCCAGAATCCTCTGTCTATCAATCAAATATAATGTATCAAACAGGACACGTGTCGGCGGATGTTACATTGTTGCAACAAACGCAGGTCAATAGGATACAGTTGTATCCAAACCTGGGATAGATACTCGTACCCTGGCACGTTCACTTACTGCACGCTGCAATGAATGAACAAAAATATATATAGGGAAGTCTGTGTGTGCTGCTCTCTGAATCTTATCTGCATACACAAGACTAGGAAGAAAACTCACATCCGCACACGGTACAGCCCTTCCAGTAAGAGGCCTCACCCTCAGGTTTTTTTTTTTGCATCTCAATTCTTAACACCCTGTGGTGCGCTGACAACAAACACACGCACATCCACAACCTAAAAAAAAAAAAGGGTGAACCACTTCATTAAGAGTTACAGGTGGAGTGAGAAAACAGTGTGTACAACCCAGACTAACAATTTGGCCTTTACATTGTAGCAGCAGAGGAGCAGGGTGTGTTCCATACATTCATTTTATAGCTTTTTTTTGTCTTTGTTGCACTGAATGAAGCCACAAAGAGAGAGAGAGAGAGAAGAAAAGATAATGGAGAGAAAAATAAATAAAATCTACAAAATAGAAGAGAGGCAAATATATACAATGTATAAAAGTAGAAATAAATAAATAATTTTTTTCTAAATATTATGAGTATTTAAAATAGATGAGAAATCCGACTGCTGTGTCTAGATATAATCTTGCGATAGGATGATCAACAAAATTTTTATTTGTATTTTTTTAAAGAATGCAACAAAATATCTCACTGACGCTCACACATATACAGAGATAGATAGATAGATAGATAGATAGATAGATAGATAGATAGATAGATAGATAGCATGGCGTCATACTATTGACCAGGTAGCAGATTGCATTGGATCTGGCCAGGATTGGATTCACCAATGACATATTATACATGATGCCAGCCTATAATACCCCATGCTGTAATAAAGAGAACAAGGTGACCGCAGCAGATGCCCCATATACAGGATAATGAGATGTATATTAATCACTGTTCACATACATTAGGGGGTATCAGATCACTTACAACCTCCTCTATTCCTATAATGAATATTATCAGATACCACCCAGCAAGGAGGACATATGATCACAAGGATTTTCCAATGACTCAGTACAACCAGGAGAGCAGACTCCATGTCCCACATACAAGACCAATATTACTCATATATACTATATATGCTGTATATATCCCATGGGGTGCAACAGACCATATATTCCACATACATGTCCCTATAGATGTATGGGCATCACATATCCTGTGCAGCATCATCACTATAGATCATAGGAGAAGTAGATGCAGAAAGTTGCTGTGTCTTATATGCAGCAGACCCCCATACAATCAGGACCACAGGTCTGCAGCAGACCCCATACAATCAGGACCTCAGGTCTGAACAACCTATAGACTCCCAAAAGGCATATATAACACATGAAAATATACCCGCACACTATAGGACATCCCATACAAGCCAAACATACTAATAGAGACTTATAGAATCCAGATGAGAGATGTACAAGTATACTCACATCCACAGCCCATTCATCCCCATCCAACCCCAGAAGATCACATCTGTACAATAAGATCTGTGAGACATCCATGACCTCACTGCTGTAGTAACAGATGTGCCCCATACCGACTAGCACAGAAGATCCCATTAGATCATTCACCTCCAACCAGATCTGCAACACAACTGTACAACCAGATCTGGTACAATCAGACCACAGATATCCCTCCTGCACAATCCTCTCTGCAGCTTAAAGACATCCGTGTAACGAGATAAGCAGTCCATGAATCAACCAGGTCGGCAGATCACATCTGTACGACTAGATCGGCAGATTTTTGTCTTACCTGCTTCCTATACGGGGTTCTCACGGGGTTACTGCTACTTGGAAAAATCATTCCTGGTCCGTGCTCGGCTCCTGTGCCCTTGCTGTGCCCGTGGGTATCCTCCAGAAGATATAAAGGCAACTTTGTGTGTAAGTTTCCCCAAACTCCGTGTAGCCCGGGATACAGGGCGTCCAGCACACCCGGCTGTGTCCCCCCGTCACAGCACGTTACACCGGGTGACAAATGGAAGCCCCTGTTATTATGATGATGATCGTGTGTGCCCCTGGCGCTCCGCTCAATTGGCCGACACTGCCATCAAAGCGACTTCATTGATCTGCCAGAGACTTCCCCGCAGAGCCGATCCCACCTACCACGGGATGTACCACCTCACATCGCCGGGGGGGACGTCACTTACAATATCGGCCTTTGTTCACCCGCTAATCCCTCACTCCATATCTTTATTACGCTCTAACATTAACATAGCGCAACAGATTAGAAGAGCTGTGAAGAAGCGCGGACTCTCCCTGACAAACCCGTGTGAAGCTTCGCTAGGCAGTCCCCGGCACCCCCGCGGCTGTGCATGGTATCTCCCGGCAGGCATACCACACATTCCTCAGTGCAGCCATCACCTCCTTCCTGTACTGAGCAGTGAGAGAGCAGCAGCAGCAGGCGGCGGCTGTGTGTGAGGGGGGCAATGGCTGCCACTGGACTGGAGACAGAGATAGGAATATTTAGGGCGTCCCCTTTAGTCTCCTCCACTCTACAGAGCAGGGCAGTCCTCCAACTCCACAGCTGCTGCAGAACTTCTTCACAAACTTCACTTATCTGACTTCCTAAAGTTTATGGAGGGGTTTTATAACATGTAAAGTTATTAGAAAGGCGTCTAGTACCCACATTTTGGAGGGAAACCCATAAACTCTTCCTTCTGAGCGCTAATTTGAATACATTTTCCCAGAATGCATTGTTTCCCCATGCCAAAACTTCACATGGAAAAACACCGCCCGTTCCCTTTTCAAATAGCGGCCAGTACCCACATTTTTGAACGAAATCCATAAACTATTCTGCCTTCTGGTGGAGAGCTCATTTGCATACTTTTTCCCCAGAAGGCATTGCATGTAAACTTTCCTAAATTTTCATGTGTTAAAATATTATCCTCCTGCTTTCCCCCAAGCAAATAATAAAAAAAAAATGTTACTTCTGCCTTTTGAAGGAGAGCTAATCAACATAATTTTTTTTTCCAGAGAGCATAGTGTGTAACCTTTCCTACCCCAAATATGTGTCCAAATGGAAAAACTATACGCCCAATATGAAAGAATGCCATTAATTTCTTACTACAGCCTTCTGATGGAAAACTTATAAAATATTACTACTGCCTTCTGGAGGAGAGCTAATTTGCATACTCTTTCCCAGAAAGAATGGCTTACAAGCTTTCCTCCACCTAATATTTATCCACATGGGTAAACCATCCCCCCCCCATCCTTTCCCCAATTTTGTTTAGTACAACATTTTTAAAAAAGAAAACCATCAAGTGGTACTTCTGCCTTTTGAATGAGAGCTCATTTGCATACATTTTCCCAGAAAGCAATGCATATAAGCTTCTTTATACCAAATATGTCTCCACATGGAAAACAGGACCTTCCCTTTCCCCTAATTGTATCTGGTACTAAACAAACTTAAAGAGACTCCCATAGGATCTTACTACGGCCTTCTGAAGGAGAGCTCATTTGCATACATTTTCCCAGGAAGCATTGCTTTTATGCTTCCTTATCCACAAATATATCTCAGCTTTTGCCAACCCCATTTGTATAAGAAAACCGATAAAACTTTGCTCCCGTCTTCTGAAGGAGAGCTCATTTACATACGTTTTCCAGCTGCAACAGCTGCCACTAGTGATGGGCAGTCCGGCTCTTCTTAGCGAGCTGGCTTATAATTATCAGCTCACTAAAAAGAACCGGCTCTACAGCTCCCTATTAAAAGTTTTATAGGGAGTCTCTGTTCAGGGGAGGAGTCAGTTATAAGGGGCGTGGTTAGATATACTATTGGCTCACTGCCCCGGTGCTGACTAGTGAATGGTGATGGGTCAGGGGGAGGAGCAGGAGAGATCAAAGAAATGGTCACATGCCCCTTCCTCCTGCTTGGCCCCACCCTCTATAGCAGTGGTTCTCAACCTTTCTAATGCTGGGGCCCCGCAATACACTTCCTCATGTTGTGGTGACCCCAAACCATGTACAAGAATATTGTATTCATGCCAAAAAATGCAATAAAATCGTGGCTCCGATGGCTTTGGGCGACCCCTGTGTTTTGGTCATTCGACCCCCGCCGGGGTCACGACCCACAGGTTGAGAACCGCTGCTCTATAGTATAATCAGAAGAGGCTTCCAACATTCACTGCAAAGAACCAGCACTTTGTACTGGCCCGTTCTATGCTGTTTCCCTAATTCCCATAAAGGTGAATAGTAATAACAGCTATGGTTAAATGATCAATGGATCTGAATCAATAAATTTATTAAAGGAAATCTACCATCAAAACCAATCATGGATAAAACAGGGACACTTAGGCCCCTTCCACACTAGCGAGTGTGATGCGATGAACTTGCATCACACTCGCAACGCAAGCTGCCGGGAACGCACGGCCCGAACGCTGCACCGCGGGAGTGAACTCAGCATGTCAGTTCACTCCCGCGGTGCAGCGTTCGGGCCGTGCGTTCCCGGCAGCTTGCGTTGCGAGTGTGATGCGAGTTCATCGCATCACACTCGCTAGTGTGGAAGGGGCCTAACTCATAGATCCAGGCACCGTGACTGTGGGAATCTTCTTTTATTTGTTATCCATGGCCTCCTTCCTTCTAAAATGAACTTTTATAGTTATGCTAATGATCCTGAAGGGCTCTAGAGCGGCGTTCCCAGAGCCCCTCCGTGCTGTAGCTTCACAGGCTGTTAGACGGTCTCCTAGCACATTGTAACAGCCTGTGAATCTGAAGCATGGGGGGGCTCTGGGAAGCGCCCCAGTAGCCTTTCAGACTCATTAGAATCATTTTAAAAGTTGGTTTTAGAAGGAAGGAGGCCATGGATAACAAACATAAGAAGATCACCACAGTCACGGTGTCTGGATCTATGAGTAAGGGTGCCATCACACTTTTTAAACGGACTGAAGACGCATGCAACCAGCAAAGCGCAAAAACGCATGCGTTTTCAGTCCATTTAAAAACGGACCATGAACGCATCGTGTGACAGAAACCGAAGGGTGATGCCACACATGGGTTTTTGGTCCGTTTTTAAGCATGCGTTTTCAGTCCATTTAAAAAAACGCATGCATTTTTAAAACACATCAGTTTTTGACTGTTTTTGTCTATTTTTCCCAATTATCTTAATAGATAAACAGGTTGTAAGCAGCCAAACGCATGGTAAACTGATGCGTTTTAGATGGACTGAAAAAGCATGCTTAAAAACGGACCAAAAACGCCATGTGTGGCATTACCACCATTAGTGTCCCAGGTTTAAGTTACGTTGAGATTTGAAAAGCAATTCATCCAGAACGGGGAGTGGTTTGTCCGATCCCAGATGCATTTCAACTGAAGCTCATGAGATCATATAAACAATACAAAACGCATAGTACTAGTAACCAATCACATGTTTCCTTTGAAGCGCAGATGCGATTGGCACAAGCCCCTCCCCATTCTGGTTTTAATGCGCTTCAAAACACATGAGCAGAACATTTGCAACCACAAGGAACACTTAGGTCACAGCTGATTCTTTGAATAATACCATGTGCAGGGTCTGAAGGGAGGAGCTTGACTCTAGGTTCTAGCAAGGTAAATGAGTCATGCTCCTCCCCTCAGGCCCTGGACCATGTATTATCCAATGAATTGGCTTTAAATGGAAAAGTCTTTAAAAAATGACAACCAGTATGACAAGCAACTTCTCTCTACATTCTTAGGGAGATTGTAGACCATATTTTAGGCTAGCTCACGGTTCACCATTGAGGTCTATTGTGCACGGTTTTGGTCGGGTGAGGATTTGGCTGAAAGGGGCCTTTGTGCGTCCCGTTATGCACACATGTTGGTGTGCATGAGGGTAATTTGGAGACAGAGCTGTTAGATATTGCACTTTTAGGATTTAAAGGGGTTCTCCAGCCAAAGCAAGTTCGGTTCTACCCACAGGATAAGGCGTAATTTGTTAAATCTGGGGTGTCCATGATTCGTTGTATATCCCCGTTGTGCTGGAGATGCAATGAGCAGCCGGTCGCGCATGCTACAGCTGCTCCATTCATCTCTATGGTGCTGATTGAGATAGCCACGCCCCGTACTAGGTAATCTTCGTCAGCGCATGCGCGTCCGGCTGCTCTCAGCACCTCGAGTGCAACGGGGGTACAACAGATCACTGAGACCCCACCGATCAGCAAGTTTGGTCTTATGTTGTGGATAGGGCCTAACTTGCTATGGCTGGAGAACCCCTTTAACGTATAATTTTAACCCTAAGGGTATCTTTAACCCTAAAAGTAACCAGCGATTAAGAGAATAGCATCAGAGCTATGTCCCAAAACCTTAGCAGCAGCTGTAAATAAATATCTGTCCTGACCTTTGTGCCTGACACGTGGTCTTCATGGGGGCCTAACTGTACAAAAAAAAATTCCCACTAGCTTAGCAGAGGAGGGGACGGTGACCACCAAGGACAGCCTGCCCTTGGTCACCCAGAGCTTATCAGTTTACTTTACATTGATGCTCCCCACCATATGTTAGGGACTTACCTGCCATTAAACATAATGCCTCTGCTTCTAGTGTAAAAAAATTTAACCCTCTCCTGTCCGAGCGGATGACAACAAAACCAATTCCGCTCTTCCGAGACGGATCTATTCTTTAATTTGCATAAGGGATAGACTAGATAAAATGGATTTATGGGATCAGTTGTCAAGGGCACGCCATCCCCTAGTAGAGGTCACACGGATTGCTGCGCTGTAAAATCCACTGACAAAAAAAAGGATTTTATTTTCCTTTCATACCAAATCCAAAACCTGCCAGGAGCTCGTGGCCCGAGGAGCACGTCCGGAAAAAAAAAATAATAATAAAAAATATGCCGCAAGTTAAAGAAATGTAGCTCCAAATTATACAAGTACATAAATAATAACATGAAAAATAAACCCACAGACACAATGGGCAGGCTGGTAAGCAGACCTATTGGAGCTTATAAGGTCACTGAAGCTGGAAATTAGATTAGTCTCAATACAGCGTGATATGAATGGTACAGTATGGGCGCACACAGTCAGATATTAATAATATGGTAATAAAAATACCTGTGGTGTCGCATGCTAAAAGGAAATCAGTTTGCAACTATTAATCTTCCAGCTCTGCAGCCTTCTGCTGTAAGAATCCCGAATTCATATTTTTATAGGATGCATAAATGTCTGCTGCAGGAATATGCACCTGTCCTAATATTGGGAAGAATCTATGGAGACCTCTGCAGGATTATTACACACCCCTAGGACCCAATACCAATAATAACTCACTCTTTAGATAAAAGTCAAGCTGCTATAGATATGTATAGTACCTCATTGTCTCCTACATGCTCCCATAGAGCCATAAAGATCATACATGCTTCGGTGAGAATTCCGGTAAAGGAATATGCAAATAAGTCTTCTAGGGTGAGTAAAGGAAAACAGCAATCTCCATAAGGAGTTTAAAGGAAATTAGCCAAATGGATTTAGTGGTTTTAAACCAGGACCAGGACCCATCCTTTATTTAGCTGTTTATGGCTTATTTTTTGTGAAAAGAGAATTTTAGGAATATGCAAATGAGCCTCAGGGGCTTCTCTGTACACCACAGAAGCCCCTTCTTGCTCCGTGTACTGTTACTGGCTCTCTGGCAGGGGAACGGTGGGAGGAGGCAGGAGGAATGCTGAAGGTGTGGTGGAGCCAGACGGGTCTTCTGTAACATACACAGGAGCCCTTGAGGCTCATTTGCACATTTTTAAAAGTCATTTTCACTAAAAAATAAGCCATTGGTAGCTAAATGAAGAACAGATCCTGTTTCAGGGGGCACATGCCAGCTTATAAGTGTGTTGGTTAAAATCATTTCTTTTGATTCTATTCCTGACCCATGTCCATGACGTTGCATGGTCTTAGCCAAAACTAGTTCCCTTTTGCTGTTCTGATGCAATGACATTGACAGTTACGTGTCTGTTTCTTTTGGTTTGGCTGTTATTCCAAGATATTTTGCAAGGCTTTTTGAAAGTCAGGCATTGATATTCTTAGGAGCTGACATCTTCCACCAGGTTTTTCCATTTATGACATTCATAAGGTTTTTCTTATAAATAATACGGGGAAGCGCTATGTTGAGAACAGGGTTCTGCGATTGAGACAACTGAAGAGTGGACGCGCATGCGCAGCAGACTATCCATTTGGGTCTAGGGAAGCCTGAAAAACGGTTAATCCTTTACATTCGACTCTTTCATCACTCCCACAGACTTGAATGGAGGGCAGATGCACATGGGGGACAAATTATACATTTGGTTCAGCGGTGGGAAGAGATTCAGGGATCCAAACCTCATCCTTATCCTGGGAAAACCCCTTTCGAGTGTCACTAGAGGCAAAGATTTATGTATCATGTAAAAGGTCCTTGACCATCCCTGCAGCAAAGACAACTTGTTCATGATTCAGGTGATTCCTGCAACCTGTCACTGGCCTCAATGTCACCACTGAGGCAAGGACATATATATTACAGATCACTGTTCAGGGAATGCTGTTATATTGGCACAAATATTAGCTCAATTAACCAACATGTTTTTGGAACTGGGGGGAGGAACCTGGAGCAAAGTCACACAAACACATGGAGAATGTGAATAATCTAGATGGGAGCTTCACTAGTTTGCTTAAAAACCCATGACCTCAAGATCACAACCCACTGTACTGCTCCAGTCAACATTCCCCCCCCAAAAAATGTACATATGCACAAATAAAATTGTTTTAACCAAGATGCAAGACAAGGTAAAAGACATAAAAGAAATAAGACATCAGTCACCGGTTGATTTCTCACTGAACAAAACAACTGTTTATGGATAATGGATGATGAAACAGTGAGAGTGGGATCGGCTGCACTAACTCACCTAACAATTAGCACCCACTAAGTTTAGCTCCAACTCCCTAGGATATAATGCTGCAAGAAGACTCCCTCCCTGGAGACACTCTCCTTAGTAATAAGTATTCAAGTCATCCGTGTGCTTAAGAATATGAGACGGCAAATATTTAACCACTCAATATGTATATACTATAATACAAATACTCTACAACATTATATATATATATATATATATATATATATATATATATATATATATAGAACAGCAAAAAGACGGCAGCACTCCGAGGTTTGTGAAAATCAGAAAAACGTACTCGTTTATTCACACATGTGTCAAGGCTACGTTTCGGCTCCTTAGATCTGGAGCCTTTCTCAAGCTTGATAAAGGCTCCAGATCTAAGGAGCCGAAACGTAGCCTTGAATAAACGAGTACGTTTTTCTGATTTTCACAAACCTCGGAGTGCTGCCGTCTTTTTGCTGTTCTATGTTTGGATGGACCTTAGTTCAGGTCCTGGGAATTGCACCCGAGTTTACAACTTTTCCCGAGTGCTGCCTCACCTCTTTGCATTTTTATATATATATATATATATATATATATATATACTTTTTTTTATAAAATACAAAAAATAATAAATAAAATTTTCATGTAGAAACACCAAAAAAATCAATAGTCTATAGATCGGATTCAGTGGCATAACTAGAGTCCCCTGGGCCCTGGCACAAACTTCCTAATGGAGCTCCCTCCCCCATCCTTTACTCTCATGATGCCCCCTCTCCTGATGCCCTCTTTCCTGATGCCCCTCTCATGATGCTCCCTCTCCTGATGCCTCCTCTCCTGATTCCCCTCTCTTTATGCCCCCTCTCCTGAATCCTTTATTATGTTGTTTTCTCTCCTGATGCTCCCTCTTCTGATGTTCCCTCTCCTGATGTGCCTCTTATGATACCTCCTCTCCTGATTCCCCCTCTCCTTATGCCCCTCTCACAATGCCCCCTGTCTTGATGCCCCTCTTCTGATGATCCCTCTCATGATTCTCCCTCTTCGAATGTACCCCTCATGATGCCTCCTCTCCTAATGCCCCTCTCATAATGCCTCCTCTCCTGAAGCTCCTCTCATGATGCCGCCTTTACTTATGCCCCTCTCACAATGCCCTCTCTCTTGATGCCCCCTCCTGATGCTCCCTCTCCTGATGCCCCTCTCATGATGCTCCATCTCCGAATGCCCCCTCATGATATTCCCTCTCCTGATGCCTGTCTTATGATACCACCTGTCCTGATCCCCCCCCCCATACTAATGCTCCCTCTCCTGATGTTCCATCTACTGATGCTCCCTCTAATGATTCCCCTTCTCCTGATGCCCCCTCTCCTTTTGCCCATTTTCATGATGCCCGTACAGGTTTAAAAATAAAAAAATATATACTTAACTTTCCTGTGATCTGTCCCGGCGTCTTCTTCTCTTCTCTCTTACTGGCTTGTGTGGTGATCCAGGGGCCCAATCTTTACACCCCTGATAGGATTAGTTGCTGCGGTTATTCTTTTTAGATTTTTATTATATTTTTACATGCATTTTAAACACACGTA
The DNA here is from genome assembly GCF_040894005.1 of Engystomops pustulosus. NCBI lineage: Eukaryota > Metazoa > Chordata > Amphibia > Anura > Leptodactylidae > Engystomops > Engystomops pustulosus. The sequence continues at coordinate 97,626,280 of NC_092418.1, read as the reverse complement.
AGCAGCCAATGGACAAAACTACAGGAAAACATTTCATATCAAAATGCTTAGCAGTAGAGTTTTTCCTTTTGATATTTGACTGTGGACATTATAATAGTATTTGCACTGTTAGACCAGAACAAAATCAACATCAAAAACAACACAAGAAATCCAGTATTTTGCGCTTTAGTGATGTGTATGAATCCCGTCGTAGAACCCATTTGGTGATGTTTTAGTCTACCATGACTTTTTTCATAAATATATCAGCTGTTGAAAATCATTATCCATCAGAATCTAAAGTTGCTCTCCACCATAGACAGGAGTCCTAGGCCTTCCATACACATGCCATAATAAAGTTTTGCATTTCAAATTGACTGAAAGTTTTTTGTAACAAGTGGAGAAAGTCTCTGTCCAACTCCAGTGACACTGACTCATCGGGGCTTACTTACTAAGGGTCTTGGATCACACTTCGTTGGACTGTTCACGGTTTTCGGGATATGCGCTGCTTTGACAGGTATTTAGCAGGGGTCTACGCTGGGATTGTGCCACACTCGATCGGATTGTGGCGCAGCTGCACTGCCTTTCATGCGACAGAAATCGGGGAGGGGCGGACCGTCAGACGATCCGCGGAATTCGGACTGAGTGCGGGATTTAACTTTCAAATTGTGTCGTAATACAATGCACTTACATGCACCGGGGAAGAAGAAGGTGAACTCTGTCAGACCTGAGCGGGGAAGTGACACATGCAGGATATCGGGCGCACGATCTTGGTGAATCGCGGCAGAGTGCATTATAGACGGACAATGCAGTTTCTGTGAACTCTGCGGGACAGGTAGGTAAATGTGCCCCATTGTCTTCTCTGATAGAGCCGGAAAAGACACATAACTAGAGACTTGACCTCAGATATAGAGTGGATCCAGGAGTCATGCATAGGACTCAGTATGGTCCCAGTATCTATACCAGTGATTTTCAACCAGTGTGCTGTGGCACACTAGTGTGCCGCGACACATGGTCGGGTGTGCCGTGGGGAAAGTTCCCCAAACTATGGTGCCCCCTGTGTTTTGTTTCCCAGAGAAATGTAAAATGAGAAATACTATAGTCATGAGGCTGGAGTACTACAAGTACCAGCCCATGCTGAGTATATAAGCCGGCACTTGTACTCTGGCCTCATGGCCATAGTACTTCTCATTGTACCCCTTTATTTTGCAGTATATGAGCCACATAATAATCAGCACCATATACTAAAAACAGAGAAACTGAGAACTGTTGGGGAAGAGCTTCGTGTGTGTCTTTCCACCATTCCTGCCAGGATATCCCTTTTGTGTTTATCGAAACAGGCCCAGGTTTAGAATCTATAGTATTAACTATATGTATAATATGACTGTTTTAGTGTCATTTTGTGCTATTTCGGTTGGTGGTGTGCCCCAGGATTTTCAAAGTATAAAAAGTGTGCCGCGGCTCAAAAAAGGTTGAAAATCACTGATCTATACTGTACTCGCAATTGAGCAAGAGAAAGTAATTTTGAAGCGACTTCCTGGATGTTGTCTAATTCGCCCATGTGTTCCAGCCATATTAAAAATCAATTCCTGAATTTTTCTCATATAAGTATCAGGATTGGGGGTTTTTTTGGCCTGCAACTATCTCAGAAGCAATTTGCACTTGTAGTTTCATGATCTTGAATGCAGAACACCACAATCATTTATCAAAATGTTCATGCTAGCGTGCATTCTGCCGAAATCCCAGAGGTTCTGCAGCAGTTGTAATGTATAATGAATGACTCATTAGTACAGCCCCAGGGTAGTGGTGGTGTAATCGTAGGGCAGAGTTTCTCCACCTTCTACTAGGAATCCCCTTTGCAATCTCTATAATGAAGATTGGTTTGACAATTCATTGGTATTGCCTCAGATCCATTACTATGCTTGGGAGAGGTAGTCGTGCATTAGTAAATCACTACTTGTATTTTTTAACCCTTTGGGGCCATTTTTTTATGCACGTCGACTCTTCTCGTTCCAGGTTCTTGTTTTTACTGACACAATGTAACATTTCAAAGTTACATATAGTTTTAATTAGAAGCTCAGGGGTATTTTATTCTACCCATGGTAGGGGCCCCATAAATATCCTGACAGGTTCCCTTTAACCTCATCTCTGCCATTGGCGCTATAATTTTGAATTGATATTATGGATTGATAAGAGGGCAAAAAATTTTTTTTGGCTAAAATTAAAAAAAGATACCAAAGTTGAAAGTAAAGTTATCCGGTTATTATCCGGCTGCTAGACACTAGAGAAGAGCTGGCCCGAAAACCCGGACCCAGACATGTTGCTAGATTGGCAGGCGAACTGCCAATCTGGCAAAGTGAATCACGAGCTATAGCTATGATTTGCCAGGGGCCTCAATTTGCTGTATTGGCTGTTTGACCGTATGTTTGGCTCTGCCGACCGAACCCGATCATCGGTTCCACTCATCTCGACTAAAGACCTGGTTAAGCAGATAACCCTTCAGTGCTACATTCATCCAATTAGATGTACAGGCAGTCCCCTACTTAAGTACACACGACTTACAGACAACCCATAGTTACAGACAGACCCCTCTGCCCCCTGTGACCTTTGGTGAAGCTCTCTGAATGCTTTACTATAGTCCCAGATTGCAATAATCAGCTGTAATGTGTCTGTAATGAAGATTTATTGATAATTCTTGGTCCCATTACAGCAAAAAATGTTTAAACTCCAATTGTTACTGGGGCAAAAATTTTTTTGGTCTGGATCTACAATTATAAAATATACAGTTTCGACTTACATACAAATTCAACTTAAGAACAAACCTCCGGACCCTATCTTGTACGTAACCCGGGGACTGCCTGTATTTTCATTTCCACCCCTAACACATGAAAGAAGCTGGACTGTTACCAAACAAACACACCAAAAATGAGACATTGCCAAATTCTATTTTCTGGTATACATCAGTCATTTTAGAAGTCACGTTTACAAATGTGAAGCTTTTGGTTGAGCCGCATAAAGTTATGCAAATCGTAGACCAACCTTTGAAATTCAGAACTGGAAGCTCTGAACCAACATGTTCAAACCAGGCACGAGGCCAACACTACGATCTGATATTTGGAGAACAACACTGAGTGTATATTGAGCCAAGATTGTATATTGTTCGGTGTTATCTTAAAAGACTTTAATAGGTATGATTAATTTTTCCACTTTATGACTACATTTCGCGTAATAACATTACAAGTAGCCTTGTGAAAAACTGACTCCATGGTAACAGACTACAAACAAATTTCTGTGTAGTCTGATCCTACTGTCATGCGTTAATGTGTTCCATTTTCTTCTTTCTGTGGGTTAGGAAGAAGCAGGTACAGAGTAAACGTAAGGTTGTATTCACACCAATGTATGCCCGCCGGACCGTAGCCAGGTGGGCATACGTGCGGCGCCATGGAGAGGAGGAGGGACGACCCCTCCGCCCTCCGTAGCAATGCACTACGTACGGGCCGTAACACGGGAAAGGTAGGACATGTCCTATGTTTTTCCTGTGTACGAAGCGGTATGGTGACACACGTGTCTGGCATCATAACGCTACGTGTCTATGGGGGGCGTATGTACAGCCGCATGCTTATGGCTGTACATACGTCCCCCATATGGTAGTGTGAATTTAGCCTAATAATGCATACATGCTGGATCAGTAGCAAGGGTGGATTAGGACGGCCATGGGCCTTTGGCTGTATGAAAATAATAGGTCCGAAAAAAGTCAATTTTTTTCAGTGCAATTTACTTCCTACATATGGCAGCAAATCAAGCTACTTGAGAAAGAAGGAGGGTTCCCTTCCGCCCTCTTTCAGTTTTGCATTTTGGAGATCTTTAGAGAACCTACAAAGGAGTCCTGTAAGGACATGCATATGTTGAGAGCAGGAATCCATGTATAAGGTCCTTCTATTTATTTTCTCTTTGGGACAGTATCAAACTTGGTGGTTGGTTTGGGGACCACGGGCCCCTTCAAGACCTTGGGCTATGGCCTCCAGGCCTGACCACCTATATTATAATACCATATTCATCAGAAGGTATGGAAATGGCAATGTAAGTCTACATTTGTGTACACCAAATATTCGGACATATTTAATCAACAGTGTCCCTCAGTGTAGAAAAATAGTTGAAGAAGTATGTATAATCTTTTTTATATTTTATTATTGAGAGTCAGCGCCTATCATTGTGCAGCTGTTTAGCGTAGCTTGCAAGAAATACAAATTCAGCACAACCCCCCCTCCCCCCACCAAACTAGCGAAAAACATATATAAAAACAAATAAAACCTGTAGTCTTGGTTGGCGTTATTAGTGATCCACAAATATTTAAAAGTTTATATGGATGGCGGTCAGTCATGACTAAGAACGCATTTCAGTGTTCAAAACGCGTAGGCTTTTGATGTAATGTCATTTTAATCAAATGTGTCACCATTTGAGTTACGTTGTATTACAAGAACGTTACCGCTGCTGGATCATTAAGGTTATAAAAGTGCCTCCTGCTTCCAGGTCTGGATGGGATCTTAAACACGGAGGCGGTTTTTTTGGAAGCAACGGTGAGCTGCAATGTATCTGTGCTATATTCTAAATCTCTCCTGGATTGTCAGAAGTGATGGATTGTAGCAGTAACCTGACAAGCTGAGCACACAATCTAATCAACCTACCAGTATGTTTTGGAGTGTGGGAGGAAACCAGAGGACCCAAAGGAAACCCACACAAATACAGAGAGATCATACAAACTCTTTGCAGATGTTGACCTGGATGGGATTTGAACCCAGGACCCCATTTCCTCAAGACTGTAGTGTTAACCACTGAGCCACCATGCTCTTGCCTTATCTGCCACCATTACTAGCCCACTAATGGTATATGGCCCAGTGATTGAGGAACACTGTACTACACCACTAATAGATCCATTTTGAGTGAATCTCCCCCTGAATTATATTTAGATTACAATGAATTGATATAAGAAAAATAATTTCCCATTTTTCCATGTAATATGTCTAATTATAATGTATATTGAATCCTGTTCTCCGTTCACTGCACATTTTACCATAATGGTTTTGAGGAGTGTGTGATCTACAGATTCTGGGTTATTTTTAGCCACTTTATTCCCTGTACAATGAATGGAATTACGAGACTCCGGATTGCAATTATTGTAAACTAAAGAACTTTTTTTTAATGAGCCAATAAAATCAGGACATCCTTTAAATGCTTTGTTATGGAAATCAGAATATATTTTATGCAAAGGCATTTCTAATATCTGTCTAGCAAGGTTTGGGCTTATTTGCATATCCCATAGGGCAAGATCCCACCTGCATTCCGCTAGTTCCGTCACACGTTCCGTTATTCGTAGCGAAAAAAGTAGCGCAAAAGTGCTCATCATTTTTAAGCTTTTAACAATGGATGCGTAAGAGAAAGTCCATTAAAATCTATGGGGAGCAGAAGATCTTCCATTTTTTGTTTCTTTTACGCTCTACGTAATGGGGTTGGCTCGGTGGTTAAGCTGTTAACCAGAGCTGAGTTCTTGGGTCTGATCTGACCAAAGGTAATATCTGGATGTTTCTATGTTTTGCCCGTGTTTATGAAGGTGACCTCAAAACTGTAAAGGGCTGCAGCAGAGGCGTAACTAGGAGTGGCAGGGCCTAATAGCAGGCTTCGGCATGGGGCCCCCTTCCCACTTAAAAATTATACATATTTGTATACTCACACATGCAAGTTACAATCACACAATTATACACTTATGCACACTCACATAGAGCATATACACGCTCATACAGTGACATTTACAAACACACAGCATATATACACACATACAGTATATGCAGACGACATACACCGTATACACATACAACATATACACATCACAGATGCAGCATATATACATCACATATACGTTATATACATATTATGATGTACAAAGCAGCATAATATGGATATAATGATGCACATCCTCCACTCTTTAGTGTGTTTGGTCGGATGCCGGGGCCACCTGACACTGTGGGCCCCATAGCGGTTACTATGGCTGCTACCACTGTAGTTACGCCCCTGGGCTACAGTATATAATTGCAACACAGGCGATCCCTGACTTAAGCACACCTGACTTACAGATGACCCCTAGTTATAAACAGACCTCTCTGCCCCCTGTGGCATCTGGTGAAGTGCTCAGGGTGCTTCACTTTAGTTCCAGGCTGCAATAATCTGCTGTAAAAAGTTGGAAAATCCAATTGTCACCAGCTCCAAAAAATATAAATATAATATAATATATAAAATATATCAGTTCCAACTTACATACAAATTCCACTTAAGTACAAACCTAAACTGCCTATATATAACCAGATAAGTAAATACAGTATATGATCACAGAAGTGCACAGGTCACTGCCTCCCACAAGAGCAGCACACTATTCCTCTGCTGATGTTATTATCCCGTTCACCTCCCTACAACATTTTCTATCCCTTTCCAATGATCTTATTGTCTATCACATGGATTCTTGTGATCACTTACATAATTGCAGAAGTCCATAGGTCACTGCCTCCTCCAAGACCAGCACACTCCTCCTCTGCTGCTATTATTATTCCCATCACCTGATTGGTACATTTCTCTATTAAAGTAGGTTAATAGGTCACTTCTCGCCATAAGTTCATCAGGGGCGATGTCCTGTGCATTTTATTTTGCATGTGCTAATCTATTAAATGGCTGTTTGCACATTAACAGTACATGGGCTTACTTTCAGGACCTTAAAGAGGAATTGAAGCCCTCCAAATATTACCTAAATTATTTGCCACTGAGGCACTGTGCTTTAATTACTGCCCTTTATCTGATGTGCAAAAAAAGTCAACTTCTGAAGAGAAGAGTCACGTTTTCTCCCGGTCTGACAGTGAACCACACCTCCTTCTTTTGATTGACAACTCAGTGTCTCTGCAAATCTTGACCTGTTAACCTCCTGCCCTGAGCAGAATGATGTCCCTCTCACTGCAGCTCGGCCAACATAGACGAGGCGATAAACGTTCAGGAACTGATTTTACAGGTGGGAGGAGGCCGATTTGAGCTTGGACGCAAGCGCTGCACATTTTAACAAACGCACAGTTGGAAGGAAGGGAGGGGGGAGTGAGTAACGTTTACAGTGCCTGTTCTTGATAACAAGTTCTATTTAAGTTCTTTTAAAGAGGACCTGTCACCCATAATTTCGGCACTAGGAGCTGCTTACTAAAGTGCTTAAACAAACGCCGCAGTGTTAGAAGGATAGCGTTACTATAAACCTCCGGTATTGGTATCTAACACTACGGCGGAGTACAATGTATTCATGAGGGGGCGAAGTTGGGGCGTGGCTAGGGGCAGTGTGACGCGCAGCAGTCACCGCCGGCCTATGGAGCGAGCGGGGCGGTCCGGGGAAGAGGCAGCGCCTCGGATTGCCCTCTAATTAATACATCGGACCACTTTGCGGTGTTTGTAAGCAGCTCCTAGTGCCGAAATTATGGGTGACAGGTCCTCTTTAAGGGTTTTTTCCAGGGATCCTGGAAAACATTATGGGGAGCAGAGAAGGGCAGGCACGTAATTACAGGGGTAGCAGCCATCGGGTCTACAATGTTTGGGGGACCAACCATCTTGGGTATTGGATTTGATAATGCTGTACGTGTGTATATGCTATAATTGTGTATGTGTATATGATACTGTATGTATGTATATATGGTGTCTATTAACAATATATGAATGTATATTTTTTTAAGAGGTAAGTGGGGTCCCATTCACTAGTTTGCTATGGGGCCCTGCCTCTCCTAGTTATACCACTGGAGAAGGGGTTAGCAAAAATAAGTGCTCTGGATTCCTGTTGAAATGGTCTCACTAAGGCCACTGTTTGGCTGCAGCAGGTCCCATGATCCCCAAAATTTCTGGACTGGTTCTGGGAGTGTCGGTGAAGGTACGGCCACCACAAATTGGAAGCTGGAGCCGGGTAAGTGGACTCCTTGCCCACCCTCACCCAAAACTCTCCAAGTCTTATGTGTTTGATCACCTTAATAACTGAATTATCCAATAACCTTATGTGCTATATATCAGCAAAAAAAACTACATAAACATACAGTAAAGGATAAAAGTAGTCCCAGGCATAAATAAGTATAATATTGCCAGTAATGAAGCAACATGAACCAACTCTACAAAAATAGTAAGTTTTATAGAGTTTGCAGGGCATTCTGGGAATTCTGGTGCCCAGCTGGAATACGACAGGTTGAGGATAACTTGATTAGACTCAATATGTGGGGACTGAAGCTATGTCTCATTTATATCTATATGATGAATGATATAGTAGAGCTGTCACCTGCAGATATGGACTTCAGTCACAGGGAGAGACTCGGTTATGTCTCCTTCCACCACAGCGTGCCGTAACCGTTAATTATGGTTCACTGGCTCCAGTCCGGAGTTCTTCTATAACTCAGCAGTCATCTCCATTTGATTAAATTACAATCAAGTGCAGCAGCTGCTTCATGTATAGAAACCAACATCAGCCCTGCTGTCAAAACGTCAAGGAAAATATATAGCACCATAACTAACAGTATTTTTATTTATGGCTCCGGCTTTAATCGACAAACAAAAAAAAAAAATCGGAAAAATAAATGCACATCACATGTAGTGCATAAATATGATTTCCCCCCTCCCCCGGGGATTTACTGTATACAAGCAGTGCTCACAATTACACAGAGCTGCACGAAACAGAATGTAATAATAATAATTCTTTACATGTATATACAGTGTGACTATATAATCATAGTAACAATGTGAATCATAAAATAAAAATTCTTTAAAAAATAACGTAAAAAAATCAATAAACACAATATAGATTAGTGACATCATCCTATCGACAGCTGATCCCGCCCATGCTGACATTTGGACCTGCCCATACCTTTGTATTCGCTGTAGCTTGATCAGTATACATACAGTATAGCATACACACGTACAGTATATACAGACATGCTGCATATATATACGGTATATGCAGCATATACACACAGACCATGTACACTCATACAGCACATACACACCACATACACTCATACAGCACATACATACCATGTGCACTCACACAGAACATACACACACTGCAAATACACACTCACCTTATACACACAGACAGCACATACACACACACCACATACACTCATACAGCACATACACACCATGTGCACTCACACAGAACATACACACACTGCAAATACACACACACCTTATACACACAGACAGCACATACACACACACCACATACACTCACACAGCACATACACTCACCATATACACACACACACACCATATACATACACTCCCAGTGCACACACACGCTTGTTCTGGCGCATATGAGCACCTGATATGCAGAGGCAGATTAAGACTTCCAGAGGCTCTGTGCTATATGAATATTATAGTCTCTACAAGTCTGGAGTAATTTCCTACATATGATACTAGAATCAAGCTTCTTTGGCAATGGAGGATGGGTCCCTTCTGTCTGCTTTTAATACTTGAAGGACTTTCAAAGGACCTGAAATGACTCTTGCTAACATCTGTATTAAGAGCAGGACTCATAGGTGAAAGCTCTTCTCGGTATAAAATTTGGTGGGCGGTGTGGGTGGCCATGGGCCCCCTGGAAGACCTGGGCCCTGGGCTACTGCCCATAACACCTATATCATAATCAGCTTCTGCTAATATGCTAATCAGTCTCTCTATGGTCAGGTAGGTGGTGCCAAGCTGTTTGCTCCACCCCAGGCCCAGCCACCCGATGAATATTGGATAGAATATTGAAGACGGGTTCCTCCTACAGTTGGTCACTGGTGGTTTGTGGTGTATGAAGACCTGTGTCTAGTTTATATTAAAGGGACCATTTAAAAGTGGGGGGGAGCAGACTGCCCCTGTACCTATACAAACCTGTCTGCCTGTTTTTGACGTTGGAAAATACATAACTACTGGTAGTATACATTGTATTTTAGACTGCATTGCAAACTGAATTTCATGCTGTCTCCTTTATGTACAGGATATTCTATTAACAAGTCTATTAAAGGAAATGTATAATATACTATTAGTCTAAGAAAATTATTGGGATGCTCATCAACATCCACCTCGCCAAGAAGTTAAAAACTTAATGGTTTATCTCCATTCCACTCCACTCCAGCAGGGCAATAGAACAGCATATAAGATGATTCAGATAATTTCGAGGAATATTCTGAAGGTCTGATCTTTATTGGGGTAATTGGTTACATAAAAGGCTGAAACCTCATGTTCTTTGGAGATCAGGAGCCATCTCACCTATCACTACAGTCAGGAATACAGTGAAAAATTACATATATATATATATATATATATATATATATGTATGTAAAGGTAACACAGGATCACAACATTCACTATAGGTGACGTATACATCTTACATCTCCCTCCTCTCTATACAATAACAGACTGACACCTGTTCTATCTGTTCTATAGACATCACTTAACAGCCGTCTCATTATTTCATTATCCCTACACACAGGATTACAGTGAAAAATAACACCCATTGATGGATAACACAGGATCCTCCCTTCACAATAGGTAACGGTCACAACTCACCTTCCCTCCCTTTATGGCTTTATGTAACTGATGAAGAGCCCGAACCGGGCTCGAAACACAATTTACTGTACAAACCAATGAAGAAGTTTGATCGATACAAAGTTGCTACTTTGAGTGATTGGCGCCAAGGACATCCTGGGAACCCCTCATCCACTCCTCCCCTCCCTGCACAATGAGCTCAAGTGACATGCCCAAAAAGTGACATGCCCAAAAAGTGACATGCCCAAAAAGGTTATCTCTGTATGTAATTTAGGCCAGACAATTATATATATAGAAACTAGAACGTGAAATATACAAACTAGAAATAAAAGCAGATGAGAAAAAATAATTAATATTGCATAACATTTATTTTAGATAAGTAGATTACAAAAGTTATAGATGTCCCAATGGCTTCAACGGGAAAGTATCAGATTCATACATAAAAAAATAACATGATATAATTGCGTAGATGGAACTAAAAATCATGTAGCATAAAATAATCTAACTACATATGAAGTTTATCCTTATTTAGTAACTTAATCACAAAAAATCATTTAAAATCATCATCGAAGAAATCATCTGTAATATAAAAAAGTGAGAATGTGAGAGATTGTGTTCCATTACCCATAATACCACTCAGCCCAATATTGCTAAGAACCTGGAGGCCTGGAGGCCATCCGCATGATTCCAACAGCAATTAGATGTTTCATCTATGAAACCACTGAAAACCGCTGAAAGAAGAGGCTTTAATGATCCCCCTCCACCACTTGTTGAAATCTGAAAGTAATTATATGACTAATGGGAAGTGAGCAAAAACATAAATATAGTCATCTTCAGTGAGGACACGGAGATATTCTTCATAGTAACCCCAGGCCATTATCAACAGAAGAACATCCTCTGATATTTTTGGAACAGGAGTGAAAGATTTATGATTATTTTTGTCTCATCCTAATTGTGACCAAACACATTAGATCATTTTCGGACTTAATAAACAATTAATTGTATGTGAGAATGTCCCGACTTTGACCCAACAACTCAAGCAAGATCCATCCATCCCGCCAAGTATCTGATGTTGGGTTGTTGCTCTCTTCCTATCGGGAAGACATTCCAATCTTATACAGACAGTTCCCAGGTTACGAACAAGATGCCTTGGATCACCCTTACGGTTGATCTTTGCCGTCGGAAGCTGAAGCTCAGTAAATTACAAGCATCCAGAGAGCTTCACCAGTCGGTAGAGAGGTCCGTCTTGGAGTTGTCTAGAAGTCAGTTACAGCCTTTACTATTTGTTTGTCTACAATCCAGAATTGGTGGGACCATTCTGGCAAATTCGGGTTTGTTTGAGCTTTACAAAGGTGGAGGATACGGAAACTTCACCTAGAAGTGACCCATTTCTGGTCAGGTTGATGGGATTCCCCATGGTCGAGGCGGAAACGGGTTGTCCCATGAATTAAACTTATCCTGTATACACAGTATCCACATTATGTGTCTGGTTTTGGTGTAGGGGTGAAGGGGGGCAACTACTTGGACGCCAACAATAAGAAGTAAAGGGGTATATATGTCCAACTTGTGTTCCATGCAATTTTGTGGGACTTCTATCACAGTTTTATCCCTCAGTTCCGTAGGAATTAATGGCATCTAGTCCGGGCATGTGCACCTATACTCTCTACACATAGAACACTTCATAGGGTTTATTGCACCCCATTATCATGATCCCAGTAGCTGCACCCACAGTGATCATCCGGTTTTTCCCTGTCTTAAAGGAAATCTAACACCAGGATCAAGGATTGTAAACCAAGCACACTTATATGCAGGTAAGTATCCCATCTGTCTGTTAAGCTGTGTATGTTCTTGTTTTTATGAATAAAAGCTTTAAACATTATGCAAATGGAGCCAAGAGCCCCTGAGGCTCGTTTGGATAATTTTAAAAGCCTTTTTTTTAAAAAAAAACTAGGGGATAAGAAGCTATGGTAAGTGCAGATACTGCCAGAGGGGGCACACATCTGCATGTAAGTGTGTTTGGTTTACAATCCCTCATCCTGGTGGTAGATGTCCTTTAAGGAATTTGTGGAAGAACTCCTTTAAATTCCCCAAATTTGCCACATTGAATATTGGTAACTCTGAGAGTGGTCGAGAGGTATATGGAGCCTATGGCCATATAAAGTTTTTATTTTTGTCAAATGATCATTTTCCTGCAATAAAATGAACACCCCTCTACTTTAGTATTTTAGGAAAAAAGACGAAATGAGACAAGTTCTTAATTAATGTATCACTGATGGATCTTGTAACCTGTAGCTCCATTGCCTGGTAAAAAAAAATCCTCCTGAAAAGGAATTACAGTAAAAACAAAAATATATAACCAATTCCTTTCATAAGTCAGAAGCCGCCGTGCTGTGCATAAGGTCAGCAATTGGAAGTGACCTCTGCTATTCTAGATCTCACATCAGCCGGCACAAGGTTAGGAGCTGAACCGACCTCATTACTTTCCTGCCTGAAACCTAAATAAGAAAATGGACGGGTTTAAGACATTTTATCTTGACCCTTTGCTTTAGTCTTTATATTTTTAAATTTGCTGCAGAATAATGCAAAAAGTGGCATCCCCCAGCCCCCTGTTCAATATTCCATATTTGCTATATAAGGTTTTCTCCATGTCAGGGTGATGCATAGATCTGGTTTTCTTTCTGATACCAGACCCCATTGTCATCTAATGGGGGTTGTCAAAATTCTGTTCTCCCCCAAGTACAAGGTCCCAGAAGATTATACTATACTGCCTATGAGAGGTATCAGAAATCTTATTGAATGGACTCATATTATCAGTGCAAACAGACCCTAACACTATAAGTAAAAATAATTCTTTATTTATATAGCGCACACAGATTACGCAGCGCTGCACAAAGCATGTCAAATTGGTCCCTGTCCCCATGGGGCTCACAATCTTATCAACCTACCAGTATGTTTTGGAGTGTGGGAGGAAACTGGAGGACCCGGAGAAAACCCATGCAAACACGGAGAGAACATACAAACTCTTTGCAGATGTTGACCTGGGTGGGAGTCGAGCCCAGGACCCCAGCGCTGCAAGGCAGAGGTGCGACTACCTCAGCCACCGTGCCGCCCCACTATAAGGTCCTCTTAAAGGGAACCTATCACCAGATTTTACCCAACTAAACTAGCAACCCCCTTGTGCAGCGTATGAAATGTCCATTCCAGAATTTCCTCTTTATAGAAAAAAACTTAAAGTCATGTGAAAATGAGCAGAGAAGAGTCATCTTTTTCCAGAGAAGTGTCAGGCTGAGAAGTTGGAAGGGTGTGTTAATTTGGATCCCTATATTTTGGATCCTATAGCAACTACAGCCACGGTTCGATTATCATTTTAAAGAAGAGAATTTTCTCTTGCAAACAGTGGGGTTCTTTGATCTACAGAATCGGAGATACAAGAAGTTAAAGCAAAAGGCAGGTATTGGATCTTTATCTCACATTTCCAACTATGACTTTACCTGCCCATAGATCTGGCTCTGTAGATCACAGAACTACGAGCCTGATGTGCTTTCATCTAAAGTGATGCTCCTCCTCCAGCTTCCGAACCTTACTCTCCTCTAGGAAAAATGATCATTTTCACATGAGATGTGAAATATAAGAGGGAATTTTTCCAAAATTTTCAAAAGGACATTCCATCCCCTAACTGAGGGGGCTTTTCCATGAATCTGGCACGTCTGCAAGAGAATGCATCAGGTAAAGAGAGGGGTAAGTGCTGAGGGAGCAGGGGGAAGGAGCAAAAGTGTTCTTGCGTCTGTAATCCCCCCAGACGGCCCTCAGGCTCATTAGCATAATTTTTAAAAGTGATTTTAGAAGGAAGGAGGCCATGGATAACATATAAAAGAAGATCACCACAGTCACGGTCCCTGGATTATCATGATGAAATTTGATGGTAGATTTCCTTTAAAGAAGACCTGTCACCCTTAAAACAGCACTAGGAGCTGCTTACTAAAGTAATCAACTCCTAGTGCTACAACAGCCCCAGCAGTGTTACACGCTAGCAGACACTGCCGCGCTGTACAGTAGAAACGCTGGACTGCTCTGAAAGCGGTTGGGCGTATTCATGAGGGGGCGGCCCCTTTCCTGCACCGCCCCCTGCCCATTCCATAGGCCACCGGTGACCGTCACCGCACCTAATCCCGCCCCCTCATGAATATGCCGGACCACTTTGAGAGCGGTCTGCGGCAGTGTCTGCTAGCGTTATTGGAGGTTTCTGATAACGCCAACAGTGTAACACTGCTGGGACTGTTGTAGCACTAGGAGCTGATTACTTTAATAATCAGCTCCTAGTGCCATTTTCAAGTGTGACAGGTCCTCTTTAAGCCACCATGGTCATGGATACCAAGCACCCGTAGGTATCAAAAACTGCCAACCATTTGAAGCCGCAAATCACTAGAATCCAGAATGCTCTGCAATTAGTCATGGCGCATGTTACTTCCTGAATTCCTTTAGGAATTGCTCTTTAACCCCCATATATTCTGCATAGTAGATGTTATGCAGATGTGGTGAACCCATAGTATCAATTAACAGTGTGCAGCATCACTAATTGCAGAAGGCCTCCTCCATCCACATTCATTAGTGTATCCAGCCTTCGCTCGGCAGTGACATTATAGGTTGGAGAACATCTGTAGGACAGCTTCTTATGCTAATAAGGATGTAGAAGAGCAGGAATGCTTGTAGTGCTGCTGGCAGCGAGATTGATTGAGGAAAGTATCCCCCCTCCTCTCCCTCCCCTCCCTGAAAGGGGTCTCTTCCCAGGCAACATCCTGTTCATGAGAGATTCCCGGGGGACAATTGCAGCTGTGTTACGAAATACAACACAAAACTGGCCGCATAGTTTACACATATGGTCCCATGCACAGCGGGAGCCTAAGGCTCAAATATAACGTTATTCACATTTGGAGATATTTTTTTTTGCCAGGAAGCTTTAATAATCAGAGAGCACTAAAAAAAAATCATCACATATTCATGTGGAAGACGCTGATAGAGAGCGATGAGAGCGCCAAACTTTATTATCCGATGATAGGATAGAGGAAGATAACATTCTGCCCTTCTACAGGAAATTTTCTCGGGTCTGTGAATGACGGAGTTGGGATAAGAAGTCTTCCGAACTATTCCGTGATGTATCAGAGATTAAATAGGTAGAAAAAGAGAGGCGGGAAAAAAACTGTGTGCAAAGAGAAAAATGGATACAAAGTTTCTTTCCAGTAAATGTATCAACAGCTGCGCTTGTATATACTGCGATGTCCAACCATATTTACTTTATATGTTCCTAAAGAGATTCTATACATCCACATCTGTTTTATTTTCCAGGTTTAGCTGGACAGAGCTCTTTTCTTATTCTAAGAGGAATTGGCTTAAAGGAAATCTACCAAAAAAATCCATCATGATAAACCAGGGACATTACTCATAGATCCAGGCACGGTGACAGTGGGAATCTTCTTATATTTGTTATCTGTGGCTGACTTCCTTCTAAAACATTCTTTTAAAATTATGCTAATGAGCAAGAAGTGCTCTGGGACGCGATACAAGAGCCCCTCCGTTGGTGTAGCTTCACAGGCTGTTACACTGTGCAGGAACACTTCTCTTCCACTGTGTGAAATGACATCAGAGAGAGGAAGAGGAAATGCCAACGGAGCATGGGTAGGGTGGGACAGTGTAGCAGTCTGTAAAGCTACAGCACGGAGGAGACCTTCAGACTCATTAGCATAATTATAAAAGTTGATTTTAGAAGGAAGGAGGCCATGGATAACATATATAAAAAGATTGCCACAGTCACGGTGCCTGGATCTATGAGTAAGTGTCCCTGGTTAATTATGCTTGATTTTGCTTGTAAATTTATTTTAAAGCGAAGTTTTCAGGGCAATTTGGGACAATAAACACCCCCCAAAATTCATTCAACATTTTGACATTGGTGGTGAATGTACCCCAAATTGTTATAAATCTCTTAAAGGAAATCTACCATCAAAATCCATCATGATAAACTAGGGACACTTACTCATAGATCCAGGCACCGTGACTGTGGTCATCTTCTTATATGTGTTATCTACAGCCTCCTTCCTTCTAAAATCAACTTTTAAGATCATGCTAATGAGCCTGAGGGGACTCTGGAGGTTTTACAGACTGTTACACTGTTACACTATGCGGGAGCACTGTTCCCTCTCCCCCTGCTCCCTTGGCACTTACCCCTCTCTCTACCCCTGATGTATTCTCATGGTGGAAAGGGGGAAGTTCTCATGCACAGTGGAACATTCTGTGAAGATACAGCAAGGAGGGGCTCTGGTAACAGCCTCCACAGCCCTTCTGGCTCACTGCCATAAGTTGATTTTAGGAGGAAGGAGGACATAGATAACAGATATACAAAGATTACCACAGTCACGGTGCCTGGATCTATGAGTAAGTGTCCCTGGTTTATCATGTTTGATGTTGATGGTAGGTTTCCTGTAATGTATATGGAGCCCTTCAATGTAAGATGTTTGGGGATCCTTTGATCCAGCGGGAGATGTGGTTTTCAATGTGACTTTTATCCAGGTGTGTAAGTTTATGCTCAAAACTTATAGCCAAGTAGCTCATTGCAGCTGACCTGTCTTGTACGTGTGTATCCAGCATCAGTGAGTTTAGTTATTGAGGAATTTCAGAACGTCTCCAAAACTATAAAAAGAAAGGGTTAATCTTCTTGGCCAAGGTAGCGCATTTTATATAAAAGAACATGGGTTCAGCACATATCTCAGCGACGGGAGTGGTAGCTTCCAATTTAATGAAAAGATCTAAAAGAGCTCTATCATCACTATCGACGACAACTGTTGGACCTTAAAACTGATCTTTGTTAAAATCCATTTTTTTTTAGTTTTGTTTATTTTGAAATGTTTTTGTCAGATAGTTCAATGTACCTTTAACTCATGAACCAAAAGTAATTTTTTCTAACAAATTGTCCAGTAGAATGGGGCACAAGTAACTGTGGTCTATGAAGTGTTTTGTGGATGCCCCTTTGGTGGACCAGAGGTTGGACTTCAAATTGTTCTGCAAGTAGAAAATGTAAGGAGGAGGATTACAAACTCTAATTGTGATCTTTTTTATTGCATGTGTGTGTGTATGTGTGTGTATGTTTATGAGTGTGTCTGTGGGTGTATGTGTGTGTGTATTTGTATGAGTGTGTATGTGTGTGTATGTGTGTGTATGTGTGTGTGTATTTGTATGAGTGTGTATGTGTGTGTATGTGTGTGTATGTGTGTGTATGTTTATGACTGTGTCTGTGGGTGTATGTGTGTGTGTATTTGTATGAGTGTGTGTATGTGTGTGTATGAGTGTGTCTGTGGTTCTATGTATGTGTATGTGTGTGTGTATGTGTGTGTATGAGTGTGGATGAGTGTGTCTGTGGTTGTATGTATGTGTATTCGTGTGTGTATGCGTGTGTGTATGTGTTTGTATGAGTGTGTCTGTGGGTGTATGTGTGTGTATGTGTGTGTATGAGTGTGTATGAGTGTGTGTGTATGTATGTATGTGTGTGTATGTATGTGTGTGTCTGTGGTTGTATGTATGTGTATGTGTGTGTATGTGTGTGTATGTGTGTGTCTGTGGTTGTATGTGTGTGTATGAGTGTGTCTGTGGTTGTATGTATGTGTATGCGTGTGTGTATGTGTGTGTGTGTGCATGTGTATGAGTGTGTCTGTGTGTATGCGTGTTTGTTTGTGTATGTGTGTGTGTAATTGTGTGTGTGTGAAATATGAGTAGTTCAATAAGGTTTTTTGCATGGAATAATATCCTCAAGAAAGGGCTAGGAAAACATTCTTCAACCAATGAAGGTTATAGTTCAGGAGCAAAAGGATTGTGTGGATATGTCACAGGGGAGGATAACTTATTGGTATTAGAGGATAACAATCCTTCCAAACAGCTAATAGAAGTCAGGGGTGGATTAAGACCTGGGCTCTGGGCTGCATGAATAATATAGCCTATACAAGTCCAGAAGTCACTTCCTACATATAGTATAGAATCGGCTTCTTGGGGAATCGAGGATGTGTCCCTTCTGTCTGCTTTTAATCCACTTTTTCATGACCTTTGGAGGTCCTAAAATGGCACTTGTGTATTAAAAGCAGGAACAGATGTACGAGGATTTCATGGGTGAAAATACTTCTCATTATAATATTTGGTGGGTTGTCATGGGCCCCAGGCTATTGCCCAAATAGTCCATAGTATAATCCACTACTGATTGAAGTAGTTGGGACTAGGAACGAGCAGACCCACTTAAAAATCCTGTTCCAGTATTTAACTCAGAGCAGGACCATGCACCCAGTCACACCCACAATGGGTGCTGGTAATGATCACAGATGTTAACTGTTTAAATGTTTAAATTGTTCCGCCATTTTGTGGAGGAACGTCACTTGACATCATTGGGGAGAGCTTATACCTCCCTAAAGTTATGGATTCGGAGCTGGACCTGGACACTTCTAATAAACTTTGCTATTTGGGTCTGCTCATTCCTAATTGGGAATATTCAACATTATGCTGCATAAATTGGTCACATGTTCTTTGCTGCTTATTTCTATTGAAGAGAATGTGCTTGGTAAAGAGTCAAGATGTCAGCAAACGTTTCCAAAAACTACAGTCTCTTTAAAGGAGTGGTCCTGAGGTTGAAAAACATGGCCGCTTTCTTCCAAAAACAATGCCGCACCTGACCATGGATAGTGCCAGTATTGTAGCTCACCTGGATAGAGATGGATGGAATTTAGTTGCAATACCACACACACTACCCATGGTCAGATGGTGGTGCTGTTTTTGGAATAAAAAACAACCAACCAACTTCAGGACAACCCCTTTAAAGAGACTGTTTTTTGAAGAGCTTGCTGGTATCTTCACTCCCTACCAAGGGCTGTGGGGCTTATTTACAATGGGATTGCATTTTTGTCGTACTGTTCGTTTTTGGGATTTGCGCAGCTTTAACAGGCATTTAACAAGTGTCTGCGCTGGGATTGTCTCACACGATCGGATTGTGGCGCAGCTGCGCCGGCTTCCATGCAACAGAAATCAGGGGTGTGCCGGCAGATGATCTGACAGATTCGGACTGAGTGCGGGATTTAACTTTCAAATTGTATTGCAAGACCAAGCACTTACATGCACCAGAAAGAAGAAGATGAACTCCGGAGGACCTGAGCGGGGAAGCGACACATGCAGGATATACGCAAGATCTTAGTGATTCGTGGCACGGACAATGCACTTTCTGTGAACTCCTCCAGACGGGTAAGTATATATGCCCCATTGTCTGATGTTGATCTGATATAGATCATTTGCCCTAATGAGAGTTGATCAATAAAAATAGTGACATATAATAATAATAATAATTCTTTATTTATGTAGTGCACACAGATTGCCAAATTGCTCCCTGTCCCCAATGGGGCTCACAATCTCAACAGCCTACCAGTAAGTTTTGGAGGAAACCAGAGGACCCGGAGGAAACCAATGCAAACATGAAGAGAACATGCAAACTCTTTGCAGATGTTGACCTGGGTAGTACTTGAACCCAGGACTCCAGCGCTGCAAGGCAGAAGTGCTACCCACTCAGCCACTGTGCTACCCATTTAACCATTAAAAAGCAGAAATCCATTCCAAAGATAGGATTTTCAAGTACGGTAAGTGGACAGAGAATAAAAGGTGATACAAGGGAATCTAAAAGTACTTGAGGAAGGGGATGGGGTGTGGTGGCATGTATTTTTTTTTCATATTTGTATATTTATATTTTGTACTAGGAAAAAAAGTCCATAAAAAAGAGTATAATGGAAAAAATGACAGAAATTGTATAATCAGCCGGCACACTAATGACTGATTTGCTGTATAACGTAAAAAAAAAAAAGTAAACATATCAGATATAAAGTGAATTATTATTCTACGAAACTACAATTTTTCCTGGTTGCATAAAACAGACGACATGCAATCTATTAGTGATGCATGTTAACCAATGTAACAGGAACCCAGTCCCAAAAAAAAAAAAAGAAGGTCCTAATTGCTCCCAAATACGAGCAGACTGTAACTTGACTCGTATGAGAATTGCTCACATTATGTCAGTGGGAAAATATGTTCACGTCAAACACTTTCACTGAGTGCCTCCTCTCAAATCTTACTGGAGATTTACTGATGTGATGCAGGCCCCAAACCAAAGTCATACAGATGAGAAGAGATCAAGTCCAGTCGGTTACCTTATACCTTAATAACAGACCTTCACGGCCGTGAGTAGAAAAAGACCCCTCAAGCACAACCCGGGAAAGTTTGGTGCTGATTACATTTAAACGCTTCCAGCCCACCTCAGCTTAACCCACTACAAAGTTGTCAATGTTCTCAAAGTTTTTGAAAAACTTCTTATGAATGAGCATTGACTGACTTATGAGGCTGAGGTAACCCTTTAGGATTTATTTAGAAATGTACGTAGGCAAATTTGCCTTGGAAGAAAAAAATTTGTATAAAAATATGTACTACATATATATGGTTGAAAAAAGACACATAGGAAGGGAAGGGATTGGATGAGGAAGGGATTTAGGGGAAACAATTCTATATAACATAACCAGCAATGTTATTTAGGTGTGAAAAGGCATCTAGACCCTTCTTGAAGCTCTCTGCTGTCCCTGCTGTGACCAGCGCCTGAGCTCAGCTATTCTAAAGATTGACAGTTTTCATAGTAAAAAAAAGCCCTGTCACCTCTGGTGATTATTGACTGAAAAAGCAGTTTATTGTGCAAGTGGGTAGAACTGTACATCAGAAAACGTGGAGTATTTTCGATAACTGGGTTAGCACTTCTGCCTTGCAGTGCTGGAGGTGGGTTTCCTCTGGGTCCTCCAGTTTCCTCCCATACTCCAAAACATACTGGTAGGTTGTTTAAATTGTGAGCCCCATGGGGACAGGGACCACTTAGTCATGCTTTGTGCAGCGCTGCGTAATCTGTGTGCGCTATATAAATAAAGAATTATTATTATTTCTAAATGTAGAAAGAGTACCTTACATACAAAGCAAGGGGTTTGTACCAAGTTTGCAAGCTATTTCCTATGCTAACAAGCCGATTGGAGGGTTAATGGATGGAGCACAGGTTGAGCATGTACCCTGTTGCTACATTCAATAGTATGGCATGTTGGAAATTGTCGAGCACAGCCCTCCGGTATCTACGGCACTCCTGTTCACTGCCTAAGTGTGTGTCGGAGATACCCGAGCGCTGTACTTGATCAGATCAGTTGAATATAAGACAATTTCCCTTTACATTCTTTCCGCCTCTCTTTCCCCCTCTTCTACCAACCTCTCCAGGGTCGGTTCCAGGTTTCAGTAAGCCCCAATAACCAACACAGACACTGCGTAACACATGGAACTGGCCACAGCAACCTATTAACAAAAAGTTATAAAACATACAAAAATATTAGCTCAACAATAGGGTGCAAACTCTCCCAGTACGGACCTGACATGCCCAAAGTGGGATGTGGCTTGGAGAATTCAGAAAACTTTCGGAAAAGGTCTATTTTCAAAACTGGAAATGGAAATATAGAGAAGAGACTTATACTAGTCCTTTTTTACTGAATCCACACGGGGGTTTGGCTCAATAACTGCATCAAAATGTATGCCAAAAAAACTAAAAAAACTGTTTAACCTTACAGGACTCCGTTTTTTTAACTCAGTTTTCACTCATTCAAAATCTATAAGGTTTACCTACTGGGTGAGGATCGTTTCCTGGAGCTTAACATATTCCAGACCACATAGAACATGTCGTACTCAACTACCTGAATCTTGTGTGGTCCTGCAATGTATGAATCTCACCTGAACGGCTTTCTTTGGAGCATTATAACCAATTATTTATGCACAGTATTGGGTATAAGCTAGAAGATAACAGATGGCTGCTCGAAGAACCTCTTTTGGCCGAGCCTACAGATTTTGGTGGGACCAGTTGGTGCTTATGAGCTTAGAGATGTGGCAATTTTACCTTGACAGGTGATGTTGGGGGAAAGAACATTTGGGGCATATTCGGCCTTCGGCTGCACGGCCAAGGGCACGCAGCTACCAGGGGTGGTAGGTTCCCTTTAACATGTCCAATTGTAGGAAACCAGGTAAGATTATGAAACACCAGAAATAAAAAGAAAAGTCAAAATGTGAAGCTGCTGTGACCCCAAAACAAATCTGAACCAGGTCCTCCAACAACTCTATAATGTATTATTTCTATTACTCATTTTCTCGTAGGGTGAAGAGGCACCTTATAACCCTCCCCCCCCCCTCCTAGAGCTCCAGGACCAAGTAGCAACCACACCCAAGTTATGACCCATTTGGATCTTTACCGAACATGATTAGTCTATCTGAAGGGTCTCAAACAGGCCTTTTGTTATCCTGTCCTGGCCTGTCTCCCTGGCCTAGTCTGTATAGGAGCATATGATCTAGGGTTCTCTGATATCCACCTGTCAACTGAAGCTGCACCAGTCCTCTTCTTTACTCTTGTGTGTGGCAGCAGATGTGCTGATGTCATCACATTAGGGCACATTTATTTACCCGGTCCCTGCGCGATCCCCGATCCGGAATGTCCGCCGGAATGCACATCTGCCGCGATTCAAGAAGATTGTGAGCCCGATTTCCTGCATGTGTCACTTCCCCGATCAGGTCCGCCCATCTTCCTCCTGGTGTATGTAAGTGCATTGGATGCGACACAAGTTTAAATGTTAAATCCGGCGCTTAGTTCGAATCCATCGGATTGTCCGACGCACCCCCCCCCCCAATTTGTGTTGCATGAAAGGCGGCGCTGTTGCGCCAAAATCCAATTGAGTGCAACACAATCCCCGGCGTGATCCCCGAAAAGTTGGAAAACCCGCCGAAAATGCGGCCGTGGGACCCTTAGTAAATAAGCCCCTTTGTCTCTGCCGGATTCAGAGCCGCGTAAAACTGATGCAAAGTGAAGAAGACTGGTGCTGCTTCAGGGGTGTGGGGGAAAGGTGAGTGAAACATACATGAGAGAAAATGCTCTATTAAATGCCCCCTTTTCTGTGGCTCTGACTATTGGCTGCTGTGGGACACTAAGGCACATTTACTTACCCATCCCTGGTACAATCCCCGATCTGGAATGTCCGACGATAATGAACTCCTGCATGTGTCGCTTCCCCACTCTGGTCCGCAGGAGTTCACCTTCTTCTTCCCGGTGCATTGTCTTGCGACACAATTTTAAGGTTATATCCCGCACTCAGTCCGAATCCGTCGGATTCTCCGACGGCCCGCCTCCCGATTTCTGTCACATGAAAGCCGGTGCGATTTCGCCTAAATCCGATCGTGTGCGACACAATCCCCTTTTGAATACCTGTCCCTGCCGTGCGAAACCCAAAACCTGTCTGGAATATCAGAAGAAAGTGCGGTCCGCGGACCTTTAGTAAATAAGCCCCTCTGTGTCTATTGGCTACTGTAGGGACACTGTGACTATTGGCTACTGTGGGGGCACTGTGACTACTGGCAACTGTGGGGGCACTGGGACTACTGGCTACTGTGGGGGCACTGGGACTACTGGCTGCTGTGGGGGCACTGGGACTACTAGCTGCTGTGGTGGCACTGGGACTACTGGCTACTGTTGGGGCACTGGGACTACTGGCTGCTGTCGGGGCACTGGGACTACTGGCTACTGTTGGGGCACCGGGACTACTGGCTGCTGTGGGGTCACTGGGACTACTGGCTCCTGTGGGGGCACTGGGACTACTGGCTGCTGGGGAGGCACTGGGACTACTGGCTGCTGGGGAGGCACTGGGACTACTGGCTCCTGTGGGGGTACTGTGTCTACTGGCTACTGTTGGGGCACTGGGACTACTGGCTGCTGGGGAGGCACTGTGACTACTGGTTGCTGTGGGGGCACTGTGACTACTGGCTGCTATGGAAGCACTGTGACTACTGGCTGCTGGGGAGGCACTGTCGAAATTGGCAGCTGGTTAACCCTGACCATGAGTCTGTTATGGCCCCAGGTGAATATGAGTTTGAGGCCCCCTTCTCTATTTGATCTGCATTAAAATGAGCCTCCTATCATTAAATGGACTATCCATGCAATGCATGAAGATGCCAGAGGACCTCTCTTCATGGCTTTATAATGGTGACTAATAACTGAACCCATATAGGAAACCGAGTCCCCCGCACCAATGACTGCATCAGCGCCTTTCTTCAATATTAATAAGCGTCATCTATGAGCAGGGGGAGATTCCAGTATTGTGTTCAGCACAAAGACACACAGTACTGATGCAACAAGCTTCACTGTAGTTGCTATAGCGGTAGTCAAACACCCCCAAGCATGTGTCTATAGTGTCTAATGGGAAATCCAGGTCCTGCCCAGACATGAAAATCTAACATCTAAAGAAAACAAAATTAGCAGGAATATGCATTGGAAACAAAGTCTTTTTTATATGAAACTGGAATGATATTGAGCTTGTGTAGGCGCTTTATAATGTAAAACTAACAAGAATGTGAGAATGTGAGATTGTAAGGACGCTATAAGGTAAAGGCAAAAGAAAATCTACCATCGCAATCCATCATGATAAACCAGGGACACTTACTCTTATATTTGTTATCCATGGCCTCCTTCCTTCTAAATATCAACTTTTAAAATTATGCTGATAAACCAGAAGTGCTCTGATGGGCATTAACAGAGCCCCTCCATGCTGTAGCTTTGCAGGCTGTTACACTGTCTCCTTGCTCCCTCAGCACTTCAACCCTACCTCCGCCTCCTGTAAACTCACGGCAGCAGAGAATTTAAGCACACATTGGGAGGGG
This sequence comes from Engystomops pustulosus, assembly GCF_040894005.1. Taxonomy (NCBI): domain Eukaryota; kingdom Metazoa; phylum Chordata; class Amphibia; order Anura; family Leptodactylidae; genus Engystomops; species Engystomops pustulosus. The sequence continues at coordinate 97,600,942 of NC_092418.1, read as the reverse complement.
GGAGTGCTCCTGCACAGTGTAACAGCCTGTGAAGCTACAGCACAAAGGGGCTCTGGTAACACCCCTATAGCACTTCTGTCTCATTAGAATAATATGAAATATGAAGGAGGCCATGGATAACAAATATAAGAAGATTACCACAGTCACGGTGCCTGGATCTATGAGTAAGTGTCCCTGGTTTATCATGATGGATTTTGATGGTAGATTTCCTTTAATATTCTACAGTGATTCTGTTATGTGTGTCCATAAGGGTCATATGTTCTCCATTCTGCTACATGCTGATGGAAGCCCTTCTATGTCTTTAAGTATGCATCCCATGTCTACAGTCTACCCCAACAGTATTTATAATAATTCCTTTATTTATATAGCGCACAGATTACGCAAGGCTGCACAGAGCTGCCACATTGGTCACTGTCCCCAATGGGGCTCACTATCTAATCAACCTATCAGTATGTTTTGGGGTGTGGGAGGAAACCGGAAGACCTGGAGGAAACCCACGCAAACACAGAGAATACATACAAACTCTTTGCAGATGTTGACCTTGGGTATCTATTGTATATTCCTTCCATATGGCTTCACATTCTGGATTTTATGTCTGTATTAAAGGACTACAACAATGTAAATGACCCTTCTTATCACCTATTTCGCACAGGTGCAAAATTTCATAAAGACATAAACATTATAAAGACAAAATTAGGCAGTGACGTGCTCTGGTTTCTAGATGCCACCTTTCTGGAAAGTCAATCTACCAATTTTTTAGTTTTTTTTTTTTTGCTGTGCTAGACCTCGCTCTACTGTAAGTGTTGTTTTTGTGAAGTGAAACCAACTAGGAGAAAGCAGCTCAGCCGTGAAGAAGTGGAGCTCAGAATGAAAATGCTGAGTGCAGGAGCGTGTAACATGTCAAAATACTCTTGGTCAGGATCCGTGGACAGGGTTTCCTTGACGGAGCAGCTGCACACAAGCCTCAGAGCGCCATGATGTATTATACTGGGTATTGGCGGGTATAAAGCACAACATTATTGTACTCTGGAATGATGACCTAAGCTCCACCATCTGGCACATTGATGAATAAGTCTTAGTTTGATGCCAGGAATGGCCGTTCTCTGAATCCGCCGTGGCTGGTGACGCGCTGGGAGGGATCATGGTTCATAGGCGTTAATGGACCCTCTTTTGAAGGCTTTGCACATGTAGGAATATTGCCCCTGAAATGCCACAATCTCAAAGAAAGGGAATCCTAAGCCACAACTTCTCTAAAAATTGGTTTGACTGAAGTGAGTGTCAAGAACATGTGTTACCCCCATTTAGAGGCTTTGGGGGAGATTTATTATCAAGTTTCTGAGGTAAAACTGTTCTAGTTCTAGATGTGGGAAAATGAAAGCTGAGCTCTGATTGGTTGCCCTGGGCAAATAGAACAGTTCTGCTCTAGGAAACTTTGGATAAATCTCCCCCTTCGAGTCAGAAGAAGAAGCCTGACTACAGCCCTCAACTGTTCAATAGACTCACAAACCTTGGGGCTCATTTACTAAGGTTCACGAATCGCACTTTTGTCGGACTGTTCAACTTTTTCGGGGATTACACAGCTTGGACAGGTATTTAACAGGTGTCTGCGCTAGGATTTTGGAGCACGCAATCAGATTTTGGCACAGCTGCATTGGCTTCCGGGGGGCGGGGGATGGCGGGCCGTTGGACGACCCGATTAATTCAGATTGAGCGCAGGATTTAACATTCAAATTGTGTTGCAGGCGAATGCACTTACATGCACCGGGAAGAAGAAGGTGAACTCCGGCGGACCTCAGTGGGGAAGCGACACGTGCAGGATATCGGGCGCACGATCTAAGTGAATTGCGGCACAGTACATTCTTGTCGGACAATGCACTTTCTGTGAACTCTGTCGGACCGGTAAGTAAATATGCCCCCTTCTCTCCATTGGGTATTCAATATTCAGTGTGGGGAATGGTGGCTTAAAGGGGTGTTCCCATTTTGGCAAATTAACCTTATTGTTTATATTATGAAAAATGATACAATTTTCCAATATACTTTCTGTATCAGTTCCTCATGGTTTTCGAGATCTCTGATCTATGTTTATTTCTAGTGGATAGAAATCTGCCCATGGTCATGTGATGTCACACAGGTGCATGGCTCGTTAGAATCATGGAAAGTAATCAGAGCTGTGTCTTATAATGAGCCGTGCACCTGTGTGACATCACATGACCATGGGTAGGGCGGCACGGTGGCTGAGTGAGTAGCACATCTGCCTTGCAGCACTGGGGTCCTGGGTTCGAATCCCACCCAGGTCAACATCTGCAAAGAGTTTGTATGTTCTCTCCGTGTATGCGTGGGTTTCCTCCGGGTCCTCCGGTTTCCTCCCACACTTCAAAACATACTGTTAGGTTGTTTAGATTGTGAGCCCCATGGGGACAGGGACCAATTTGACATGCCTGTGCAGCGCTGCGTAATCTGTGTGCGCTATATAAATAAAGAATTATTATTATTATTATGGGCAGATTTCTGTCCACCGGACATGAACCACGAAGCTTTCTATAGAAGAACAGCAAGCAGAGATCTAGAAAGCTGAGGAATTGACACCAAAAGTATATTGGAACATAGTATAACTTTTAATTATACAAACAATTATATTTATTTGATAACATGGTAAAACCCCTTTAAGAAGCCCTTTCCCAGAAATGGAAACCCCAATACTTTTCCATTTCTTGTCCATTGAATTAATGGATATAACAGTATGGCCAGAGTGAGAAGAAAGATGGGGGTTGAGTTAATATGTACCTCTCTTTTCTCTTACAGCCATAGTCCTGGATATTTAAGGAGTTTTGAAGAAAAATGGAAAACCCCCAGGGTGCAGGTCCGGGGTAGGGGAAAAACGAAAGCATATTCACCCTGCTGCAACATCCAGTTCCCACATCACTAGGATACTTCTTGTTTTTTGCCTGGCCAGAAGTTCAATGCCAAGTTCAGACTATGAAAAGCCTCCTGAGACCATGGGAAGTTACCTCCCTTGACCATGGGCAGATTATGACTGCCACGGGCCCTGGGCTGTATCAATATTATAGCCCCTACAAGTGTGAAATTTACTCCCTATAGTACTAGAATCAAGCTTCTTGGGGAATGGAGGACGTGTCCCTTCTTCAGAACCTTTGGAGGACCATCAAAGGTCCTGAAATGGCTCAGGGTTAGGGTTGTATGAGGATGTTGGAGGATTTCATGGGTAAACAGATGTAGTAGGATTTTATGGGTGAAAGTCCTTCTCAGTATAAAATGTGGTGGGTGGTTAGAGTGGACATGGGCCCCTGGAAGGCTTGAGCCCCCCGGCTACTGCCCAAATGCCCAGGCACAAGAAGGACTCTTATTGGTAAAAGAGTATGGTAACCACCTTAGATCTTCCGGCCAGGCATTGTAGAATAATGAAAGTCCTTAGGTGGCCCAACTTGGGATTTTGAGGTTTTCTAGTTTCCTATAAAAAACTCCTTTTAAGCACAGGCATGAAATGTTAGCAGAAAGTACAGTGTATGGGCTCTTATCTTAGTGCTACTAGAAGAAAACTATAGACTTTGGCAACTTTTTTTTCCCCTCTAAATAGACTGGATTCATGATACATTTATTCAGGATTCCTGAGATGTCCTTCAAACATACGTCTAGGACCTATCCCACTGTTTTCTTATACAGAGGGATCTTCCCTCCAATCCCTCGGCCCACCCAGAATGTGGGAGGAGGAGTGAACATTGATGAAGATCAACGTGTCCTTACATTGTGTGGCACAGACGTATCCCATTGTATGCCTATATAGTGGGATACGTCGCCTGATGACCCCCTCTCCCTCTTGAATGCTGGGGGGAGGTGGGGGGTATTGTGCATCGGCAGAAGGAAAGTTGAGCATCACAAGTTTGCCCAGTCCTACTCAAATGAATGGGTATAAGCAGATTTCACATACTATTCCAGATCACAATGTAAGGTATTTCAATGCATTTTTTAGACGTCATAGACGTCCATCCATATAATGCGCTGTCATTGCACTTCCTTAGTTTCCATACTAAAGATATAATTAAAGAGTAAACACACCTCTAAAGCCGGGTGTGACATCTTATAGGCACATTTTTACAAGCAGAATATTGTATTAAAATCTCCTTTTAATTAAAGGTAATAAATCACATCAGAATATTCTTGGCTGATGTAATAACAAGTCAAAAGTTCAGTTTGTAGAATCAACTCATTCACAAGTCACCTGGAGTTTGTAAAGGACCATAGAATAATAGGTGCAATCAGTGGCATAACTAGAAGCTGAGGGGCCCCAGTGCAAAGTTTGTGCCAGGCCCCGACTATAATGTATGTTTTATAGAACTAGTCTTCTCTTATGGGAAAAGTGACACCATAGGGCCCCCTAAACCACTTGGGCCCGGTTGCGATCACACCTTCGGCACCCCCTCAAGTTACACCCCTGGGTGCAATATAAAAAGAAACCAAAGGGTTGATATATAACACCCTATTCAATGATTAAAGGGGTATTCTTCTGAAAAAATCAGTGATCAGCTGATTAATGCAGGTCTGGCAACTAAAATTTTGACAACCAAACATTTGTCTTGTCTGGTTGTACATACAGGAGATATCTGTTTTCTCTGTGTAATCTTTAGCTGGTGACCGGTTCCAATAGCCTATGCTATGCTGATTTTAAAAATGCCTTTGTCAGTATTCTGAATCATTTTAGCACGCTATAAAACTTTATTTCACCATTTCACATTATCTGGCTCGTTGCCAGTAGTGTTTGGCGAGTCCCGGGAGTATGGGAGACCCTCCCTTGCCTTTTCAGAAGGGAGAAGAAGCTAGATGAGTGTGGAGAAGAGGAGACTAACACAGATATACAAGCTGCAGTAGCCACCCCTTAACGGGACTCACTAAACAATCCTGGCTGGGAGCCAGTTAATGTGAAATAAAGTTTTATAAAGTACGAAGATGATTTAGAATGCAGAAAAAGACATTTTTAAAATCAGCGTAGCATAAGTAGGCTATTGGAACCTTTCACCAGCTAAAAATGACTTTCCTGGTGACATGTTTGCTTTAAAATATTTCCAATCGGAAAAATAATAGGATGTGATGGTTTTAAAAATGGATATCCCGTCACATAGACAGCCACTGGTTTGAGTTTCGGAAGCTCGACCTGCAGTATTACCTTTTTTTATTATTCTCATAGCTTGTGTGCAGCCAACTCTACACTCTGTTTACCAGGCATGAGGCAAGTTGAGCCTCTCGCCTAAAGCAGCATCACCTGCAGCAGGATGGGGTGGGCGGGTAGCAGTTTTCTGCTATCTACTACAGGACCTGCCACTAAAAATAGTATCTCTTTATACCTGATGTCAGCATGGGTGTGAGATACTGCATGGAGAACCCACTTACTAAAAAATAACCTGAAAGATGAGACCTGCATCCAGGGCCGCCACCGGGGGGTTTAGTGTGACTGTGTTCAGGGGGCCCCAAGGAGGAATGGGGCAAAGGGGGCATCATTCTATAGCTAGCCTCAGGCAGTACACAGGTTCACCCCTGCCTACAGTACCCCAATGTTTCCAACAAAGAGCTCCCACGCAGACTAAGATGGTTTCATCTGATTTTGTACAGGCCTAGGAAACTTTATTGGGTTGAGTTTTTTTTTAATCTTGTTTATGTGCGCGACTGGGTGCACTAATTGCATCATTTAAGGTGCAACACCCTTCTCCCAGGCTCACTGTCTTCCATCGTGAGTGGCTGTTGCGACTTGTTTCACCTCTGGATGCGATAATTCATGGAATGAACAATGCAATATCTATGCAAAAAGATAGGGTGATAGCGCTGTTTATTAGGTTAACCACAAATCTCTTCTTTATTTTCTCAGACGTGTCGTATCCAGAGCAGATATTGAGGCTTTGACTTGGACCTGCTTTATTATATTGTTACAAAGAAGAGAAACCCCTTAGGATTAGCTGGATTTCTTGCATTATAGAGGAACACAATGGAACTAAACTACTAACACACAAACGATTGTGCTGTTTATAGCACATTGAGTAAACATCTACCGTGAAGGGAGCAAACAGAAGCCAACGATTGGGTTAATGACTTCTCCGAGAACCAAATGGCAAAAGTTATTTTGTTTATGGAGAAGGAGAGTTTCACCGGCGTCCATGAAATAAAGTTACAGAAAGTCTGGTTACCAACAATTATGTTCTTCTTAAGAAGGAATACTTAGTGAAACCTATTCTCAACAATCCACCATAACCCAATAAGGGTGAATTTACACATTTTAGGGACACATGAAGCTGGAAGAGGGAGCCAAAACATCGCTGAAGACCCAGGTGTATAGCAATCCTGGGTTAGAATCAGGATCGGCTCCAGGTTAGTAGGCCCCTTGGCGACAGAGCCTCAGTGGGCCCCTTTTGTGAACTCACGTGGTAGCAATAAAAATTCAGAAACCAAAACAGTCTTCTGTTTCCTAGTTTATCATCCTAAACAGCCCCTTTATGGTTATTTTACATAAGCCCCCTGGATTAATTAGATACAGCCCCCCTAACCCCCATGGATTCCTGCCTTATGTGGGCCCCCCCAGCAGCTCTGGGCCCGGCACTTGCCCAGGTATGCCCAGTGCTGGTGCCGACCCTGGTTAGAATTCATTTAAAGGATAACAATCGATATTCTAAAACAAAGGTTTGTTGACCCTCTTCCCGCAGCCAAACTGAATGTAGAAGTGGCATTCAGGCAGGGGCACTCTCCAATCAGGTAAACTATTCTTCCCGCTTCTATAGACTTGAATGGAGAATGGCGGCGGATGTGCAGCTATTTCTCCCTGCTGCTCTGCTATGATGAAGGGGTCAGTTGACGCCTGTTTCCCAGAATTGAGACCTGCATCCAGGGCCGCCACCAGGGGGTTTAAGTGTGACTGTGTACAAGGGGTCCCCAAGGAGTAGAAGGGGCCCCAAGTCACATAAAACCTTCCTCCCTTCCCATGTGCAGGGAACTCAGTGTGAACACAGGGCTGGATTATCATTATTTGGGGGTGTGGAGTCACAAAATTTGCCAGTCAAGCGCCCCAAACTTCCTAGTGGCGGTCATGGCTCCACCTTATGAATTTATGACATATCCTGTTTATTATGGATTTTTCATAAATACTATACCTAAAAAAAACCCTCTAAGACTTCAGTTCTAGTGTAGATGACCATAGACTGTGTTCAAATACACCAGGAAAGCGGATGTATCCATCTGACCAGTATATGTTGTATCCTGTGGGAAACACAGGAAGCAAAGGCGCAGCAAGCTCCATCTTTCCATCCTGCTCCCTCCTGCTGAACGATGTACAAGTTCAGCAGAGGCCACTGGAGACAATGGAGGGCAGATACAAAGTAGTGCATCTATCTCCAGGCCTCTGTTGAACTTATGCTCAGGGAAGTCCCCAGTGATGTCACTGTCCATATATAAGCAGCAGCCAGATATTCTCTCCTCCTTCCACTTTCAGAGGAAACATTGTATGTGCCTATAGTGGGATATGCCTTATGTCGTAAGGTCAAGTCAAGAATCTGCCCAATGTATCCTTACAATGGAGGGCAAAACATGGTGTGAATGCAGCCTGACAACCCAATAAGAACACCCTTGTGCACTCAAAGTACCGTATTTTCCGGGCCATTAGGCGCACCGGAATTAGAGGCGCAACAGTCCGATGCGCCTTATATATGTAATAATTCCATATATAAGGCGCAGCGGACTATAAGGCGCAGGGTCGGGGGCGTGGCGGAGGTCCGGGGGCGGAGCGGAGACCCGACGGGACGCGACGCCGAGAAGAGACGCGGAACGCGGGGAAGGTGAGCGGGGAAGGTGAGGGGGAGGTAAAGAATAGAATACTTACATAGATCCCCGCTACCGGAGATAGCAGATCTCCAGCGGGAACTGCAGACCACGCGGCAGAAGTTGTTCGTGCCGCGTGGTCTGCAGTTCCCGCTGGAGATCTGCTGTCTCCGGTAGCGGGGACCTATGTAAGTAGGGTCCGCTGCCCTCATATAGGGCGCACCGGACTATAAGGCGCACTTTGGATTTCCAAGGAAATCCAAGGCTTTTAAGTGCGCCTTATAGTCCGGAAAATACGGTACTTAGTTGAGACACATAATAATCAGTGATAAAATGACCTGATCTTTTCAAGTTCTGGTTCCCCAGACCTGATTTGGAATTTCATTAGAGTTCTGGACAGGTTGTGGGTTTGGCTCAAATACCGTTGGACTTTTCCAGCAGCATTTAAACAGTAATCACCCGTGATAGCACTTATAGCAGTTGTCACCGGTGGAGGACCAGTGGAGGACTGGTTCAGTACCGAAACCTGAACTAGTAGACATTTTTAAAATTTGCATTTTTACGGGTCCACTCATCACTTATAATAAAGCAAAAATCTGTAACTCACTACTAGCGTAGCTGTCCATAGGGCCAGTAAGAGTTAGTCTGATATTTTTTATTGCAAAAATAGTGATATCTTTATTTTGGTTCTTGTGACCATTTGACTCGGCAGCTTCTCTAAAATACTTTTATGCAATGAACATCTGCATATTAAAAACTCACGAAATACCACTGGACTAGTCACTACAGGACTCCGCTGCGCAAAAAGCAACTCAGAGGTGATACTTTGGCAGCACCTGGATGCAGCAGACTGTAAAGTTCTTATCTCATTGTAAAGATAACTGTAATCAGCCTGAGTAGTTTCCTGCTAAAGCTGTGTACACAGGAGAGGAGCTCATATCAATGAGAACAGGACTCGTACAACTCTGCAAGCTACACAACTGTCGCCTATGACCTGCACCGCGTAACCCTTAAGTTTATCTGGCACTATGGCAACATTCAGCCATTGCAAACTTGCAAGCTAAATGTGTACCCCGATTTAAAGTTTACCTAGTCTCAATATATGTTCATATTAAAGGGGACCGCAACTGGTGGGGCACAGACCCCTGATCGATATTATGTAGTGGGAACAAGTTCTATTGAGTTTGTCTGTAGATTGCGGATATATCTGTGCTAAAAGAGTCAATGTTTTTCTTATCCCATCCTGGAAAGCATATTAGCATATTTCCCACAATCCCCTAGTGGAGCATCAATGGCTATAAGTCTCCACACACCTGCAAGGTGGTCTTTTTTTTTGGCAAAGTCGCTGTAAGGAGAACTCTTACTCCCTGACTCTACTCACAAGCCTCACACTCAGCTTAACAGTTCCCTACACTGTACTGAAGAGATACAACCACATCAAAACATCGCTGTCTACAGTTGGGAATCTGTTGCTTCCGGTTTGGCTTTTATCTTGCATCATGTCATTAGGCTTCCTGAAAGTCATGCTTGATGTTAAGGGGGGGCTTCCTTTTAAGGTAGCTAAGAGGCAATGTTTTCCTTATCCCATCATGGAAGACATATTTGCATATTTCCCAGAATCCCCAAGTGGAGCATCAATGGCTATAAGTCTCCACATGCCTGCAAGATGGCCTATTTTGGCAAAGTCTCTGTAAGGAGAACTCTTACTTCCTGACTGTAGTCACAAGCCTCTCAGTCAGCTAAACAGTTCCCCATACTGTACTGAAGAGATACAACCAAATTGAAACAGTGCTGTCTACAGTTGGAAATCTGTTGCTTCCAGTTTGGCCTTTATCCTGCGTCATGTCATGTGAAAAATTCTAATTCAGGAAAATGTGAATCCACTTTATAAAGATAATTCCATTTTTGGCAAACAAAACTTTTTTTTAACCCCCCTACTTATATGCTGTGCTCCATTTTTGTTTCTTCTTGGAAACCCTCCGTTAAGACATAAGAGCGCAGGATGTCACACTGTAGCATAGCCCGAGTGCTTCATCTGTGAGTCAGTCCTGGGCAGCAAGGCATGAAATAGCAGAAAGTAATCGCTTACTTCCAGCGTTCACTTTAGGTTACCTTATCTGCCTGACTACTGTGAGTGACACACACACAACAATGCAACGTAATGTTAGAAATGCAAACCCGTGTCGCCTGTGCAGTTTACACATTCCTCAGAGGGTGACTCTGAGCCTATACTACGGCGGAGTACATACATGCCTCAGTTCCTCTGAGCTTCCGTTTTAGTCATTTCCTTGATGAAAACCATTTTACTGAGAAAAGAGGCTCCAAAAACAGCGAGAGGAAAACCTAGACGGCCGATATAGCAGCTACTTCAGTTACCTTCCTACTGGTGGTGAGGAGACGATAACGCTGTCCTAATCCAGGCCTTGGCATAGGAAGCAACATAGTTTTTTTGCATTTTTGCCAAATATCACAAGTCAGATAATGTTGCTTTTTTTTACAGGGAATTTGCAACTCAGCCTTTTTTAGGAGGAGAGGGGTGGAAGCAGAGAACTGCTGAAGGGACACTGAGGTCAGGAACTACAAAGGTCTTAGACTAAGGAGGAGCCACCAACATCTCCTAGGAAAGCAAAATCAGCAAAAAAAGACTTTATCTAAGAGAACATCCTCCATGAACCTCTCCTCTAGTCATGGAGGTTAAGGCTACATTCACATCTCATCTTTTTGATGTGCTCAGTGTATACGTCTTTTAAGTGTGAGTGTACACATAGACATATACTGGCCTCTGTCTGCACAGGGTACAACATTTTTCCATTCTGATCCCTCCTGCTGAGTAACATGTACACTTAGAGCAGGCCGCTAAAGCCTAAGGATGCGTTCGCAAGTTCAGTTTTTCAGATGCAGTTTTTGATGCCCAAACCAGAAATGGAGTAAAAATAGAGGAGGAGTAACAATTCTCAATGATAATCCTCACTCATTAGGATTCACACCTGCTTTTGGCTTCAAAAACTGCATCTGAAAAACTGAACGTGTGGCTGCACCCGTAGGGGGACGGATGCAACAGTACTAAATCCTCACCCGGCCTCTGCAGAGCGTACACCCAGTGAGCTACCCCAGTGATGTCACTGTCCACATAAGCGGACGAAAACGGACGCCATCGGCAGAAGAGATACCCATATCCGGACAAAAAAAAAAATTTGTGTTTTATCATAAAACGTCACTTTTATTGAACATCAAATTAAAAAGGAGCAAAGTGTGGGTAGAACCATTGCTACAATTGGCTTTAAAGAGTGAGATTTAAAAGCACAGTAGAGTGGGCTCAATGGGACGATATGGGATATTCACTCCCTATTAATGTATTGCATTAACATATGCATGTAATCTGGGATCTCGCGGACACAGTTATGGCAATTGGGCAGAGTGTCAGACTCAGCTGGATTTATAGCATATGGGGTGGCTATGAGGTAGCTTGGTCTCAAGTGTGAAGTAGGTATTCGCCTGACCTCAATTCTCACAAGGATGGTATTATATAGGTTCAGATAGAAATCTCACTGATCCCTAAATATAAAAATAGATGGACCAATTGCTACTATCCCCCTATGGGTGTATATGGGTTGGTCATATACAATGACCAAAGCCCTACACAGCAAGAGTCAGTAAGTAGATAGCGTAGTGCTAACCAAACTGTGTTGTAACTGAGAGGTACATGCTGACTAATTGTATGCTATAGATTTGACCCAGAGCCTAACTGTACTGCTGATCTACTTACTGACTCTTGCTGTGTAGGGCTTTGGTCATTGTATATGACCAACCCATATACACCCATAGGGGGATAGTAGCAATTGGTCCATCTATTTTTATATTTAGGGATCAGTGAGATTTCTATCTGAACCTATATAATACCATCCTTGTGAGAATTGAGGTCAGGCGAATACCTACTTCACACTTGAGACCAAGCTACCTCATAGCCACCCCATATGCTATAAATCCAGCTGAGTCTGACACTCTGCCCAATTGCCATAACTGTGTCCGCGAGATCCCAGATTACATGCATATGCTAATGCAATACATTAATAGGGAGTGAATATCCCATATCGTCCCATTGAGCCCACTCTACTGTGCTTTTAAATCTCACTCTTTAAAGCCAATTGTAGCAATGGTTCTACCCACACTTTGCTCCTTTTTAATTTGATGTTCAATAAAAGTGACGTTTTATGATAAAACACAAATTTTTTTTTTTGTCCGGATATGGGTATCTCTTCTGCCGATGGCAGTTTTCGTCCGTTTATGTAATAAATCCCCTGCCGTGACAATTGGTCCACTTTTTGTAATCCACTGTCCACATAAGGACATTGACATCACACGAGAGACACCCTGAACTAGGCGGTGGTGTATCCCACTGCATAATCTTAATGTGGGATATATCTGTTTCCACGTTGTAAGGACACGTTGGGAATCTTACTGATGTGTCCTTACAAACTAAGGCAATAATTAGGTGTGAATCCAGCCTAACTTTACTGCATCCAACAGAAGATTACTCCATAGAAGAATTTAGGATGGCCAATCCAAACATATGAGATTAATGTTGGCCTACCAACTTTCCGACAATAGAAGGTGTTAGAAAACACGCGGGAAATCCAACATACCCAAACCTTAGGTTCTTAAAGGAGATATTCAAAGGAGTCTATTGGTGGTTTTATAACCTTTTTTTCAACTCATCGATGGGGTGGTGGTAATATCTTTGGAGCATACAGGAATGAATAGTCACCGTATCTGGGGTCTCCGGTTTTGCAGATGGAGCTCCTTTTGCTTCTCAGCTCTTCATTGGGTTTGTCTTGATGTGGCATCTTTTTTCTACAAGGAAACTGCCTATAATCGCAGAAAAGGCCCCTTCCTCTACATTGAATTGGAACTATGGAGGAAACTTGTCTGTGACCGATTCCCTGAAGTAGACACTAGAGTAATGGAGACATCGCCAGGCAAATGGAGGACACAAGGTTTGTTGGCTATTCATGCTTAAAAATATCATACTTTTTAGGGTGGAGGGTCACTTTTAGGCCTTAATGAAAAATCCATGGCATGGATTCAACTTTTTATGAGCCCCTGCTGGTTTATTACATGGCAGAGACCTTTAGACACACCATACAATGGCAATTACAACCACTTTAGCTATCCCTTTGAAATATTTGTCTTATCGCATATATGTTTTATATTTTTACCCCCAAAAATAATTTTTCCATATTTAGGCCTAACCACAGAGGTTCCATGGAGACCCTTCAGCTCTGTATTGCGGAACTGTAGGCCCTTGATGTGCCTTTTGTCTTTATCTTCTCCATTGTGTCTCCATCCAACATAGTCCAATCCATGGCAGTCTGGTCAGTCATGTATAATATATTTATGCTACACAAACCTATTAGTCAGTTTCCTTTCAGAATTTTCTCTTTTTTCATGTTTTTTTTTTTATAAATGAGCACAAACAATTCAGAATTTGAAGCTGAGAGGTCCATGGCCAGGAAAAAAATGTTATAAGAGCTTTTATGGACAGAACATGCAATTAAGGGGCCCCTATAATGACTCTTGGATTGGGGCCCAATTCACAGCCTGGACTTACTCATTGCTGACGGCAACAGAAAAACTAGAAATTAAAATCATTTGGTTGCTGAATGAACAAGCAAATACGTTTTCCATGGTGGAAGAATGGAAATTTCGACCTCTAGTGCTACCTTAAAGAAGGTAGCTCCCTATAGATCAATGGGCGACTTTCAATAAGCCTATGTCTTAATAATACCCAATAATACCTCAATTGTCAATGTCATTGAATCTCATCAGTACAGTGTAGTGAACTTGTTTGCCTAGGTGAGAGGCCATAGGCATAGGTCAGGAAGGGGAATGTACCTCCTTAAAGGAAATCTACCATCACGTATCTACCTAATAAGGTGTCGTCTTTAATGTATCATAGCCCCATGCTTTTTTTTTTATAAAACTGTTAATAGCCCAGAACATTTTGTTCAAAGGGTTGTTCAGCAATCTGTCAAAAGGAGACTTAGGGAATAAGAGTTCTCCTTATGGAGAGTTTATCAATTATGGCCGCCTTGCAGGCCTGTGGAGCTCTATCGCCATTGGGGGATTCTAGGAAATATGCAAATACATTTTTTTAGACGGGACAAGGAAAACCACACCCCTTGACATCAAGCATGACTTTCAGCCTAATGACATGATGTGAGATTATCGCCAAACCAGTATATCTATTCCAGAAGGAACAGATTGCCATCTGTAGACAGCCCTGTTATGACCTGGTTGCATCTCTTCAGTACAGTGTAGGGAACTGGTTTAGCGTGAGATGCTTTTGACTAGGGTCAGGGAGTAAGAGTTCTCCATACGGAGAATTTGTCAATTAAGGTCGCTTTTCCTAAGGACTCTCTTCACTGGTTTATAAAAGGATATAGAAATTTGTTTTTTCTTTTCTAGCGGGGATTAGGACCTTCCGGTATTTTCTTTCCGGAAACTACTCCATGTCAAAATTACATGCAACAATTTTTGGTCCTTTTTGTATTTCCAAATTTTCTCACCTGAACAAGAGTCATCAGTGGACCGGTCCTGTGTGAACCCAAATTTACAACTATAGGGTTCAGAAACTTTCTCTGAAACTTGTTCTGTGAAGGCTTCCTCCTCTTGCTTGGTGTCTCTAACCCTGGAGATTGTTGTGGTCTATGTCCCGCATTTCCTGGATACAGTTTACATACTACAATGAGTTACTATTTACCTTGTACAAGACGCACACAACTGCCATTTACAAGAACATGGAAGGACACCCTAAAGGTTTCACACATTGAAAGTAGGAGGGACACATGAGGATGAAGTTCACCAGGTGGAAGATTTACTGCTGCTAGTTAAGTTATTCTCGAGGCTCCAGCTAATGGACTAAATGGAGACTTCAAAGGAAAAAAAAAACCCACCAAGAAGCCCGTCCATGGAGCGGCCGAAATATCTGTGCCTTGGCACCAGTGTGGCCAGAATGGCGCCAGTGTTAAATGTCACATTAGACAACCCCCGACACCTCGGTCAATACCCATGATATATTTGCACATATAAATGTCAGAATTTTTTTTCTCCTACTCTGCATACAAAAAATTACTAAAGTTTTTTGCCCCTTATTGTAGCTGGAATCATGGGAGGGCAAAAGTGCTCTTGCACAGTGTAACAGCCTGGAAAGCTTGCAGGTAGGGGCTCTGTTATCACCCCCCCACCCCCCCAAAAAAACCTTTCAGGCTAATTAGCATAGTTAAAAGTTGATTTTAGAAGGGAGGAGGCCATGAATAACAAATATAAGAAGATTATCACAGTCATGGTGCCTGGATCTAGGAGTAAGTAAGGCAAAAGGATTCACATAACACTTTTTGCGAAATTTTCGACTTTAAGAAATTTGTTTTTTGGCACTAAATAATGACACTGAAATACATATATATATATATATATACACAAATATACCCTAAGGTAATATCTACAAGGTTGCATAAGATAAAGGCATTTGGATATGGATGAAACTTTTGCTAGAGTATAAAGCTGGGGACCGAGGTTCAAGTCCTAGAGTTTGTATCTTCTCTCTGTGTTTGCGTGGGTTTCCTCCAGGTCCTCCGGTTTCCTCCCACACTCCAAAACATACTGGTAGGTTGATTTGATTGTAAACCCCATTGGGGACTGGGAGTGATTTGGCAAGTTCTGTGCAGAGTTGCATAATCTGTGTGCACTATATAAATAAAGCAATTGTTAATAAAGGACATCTACCAGGATGAAGGATTGTAAACCAAGCACAATTTTATGTGCTGGTGTGGGCCCTCTATGATAGGATTTTCTCTTCTTTTAGCTATTTATGTTCTTATTTTTAAGAGAAAATGTTTTAAAAGCTATGCAAATGAGCCTGAGGGGCTCCAGGCTCCATTAACTCTTATGGAGTCCAAAGCCCCTTACGCTCATTGGCATAATTTTTAAAGCATTTTTTTTAAACAAAGACTTCAGCTAAAAGAAGAGAAGATCCTACCAGGAGGGACATACACCAGCATGGGGCAGCACGGTGGCTTAGTGGTTAGCATTACAGCCTTGCAGCGCTGGGGACCAGGGGTCAAGTCCCAGGGTCAACATATGCAAAGAGTTTGTACGTTCTCTCCATGTTTGCGTGGGTGTCCTCCAGTTTCCTCCCACACTCCAAAACATACTGGTAAGATGATTAGATTGTGAGCCCCATTGGGGACAGGGACCAATTTGGCAGCGCTGTGTAATCTGTAGGCGCTATATAAATAAAGGATTATTATTATTATTATGTAAGTGTGCATGGTTTACAATCCTTCATCCTGGTGTTAGATGTCCTTAAAGACCACATTCTCATGCTGCATTTTGCATGCAAATTTTATTTTTTGTATCGTTTTCCAGGCAATATCCTAAGGATATATAGGGGGAATGAATGACCATTACGCAACTGCAAGAACTGAATTCCATTGACAAGGCCGGTAGCATTTGTTGCAGTCAGCAGTCCTCCTGGCAAGACCCATAAACATCAAACAGAAGAAAACCACAGACAAGGATGCACTTCATTTGATTTGAGCATTTCTGTCTCCTACATGGACAACTCCTCCGTGTGACTACTAAACAGACAGGGGTCACAATGTCATCCCTTTAATTAGTGTCTACCAGCTGGAGGGGGGGGGGAGTGGAACCACCACAGTGGGGGGAGGGTACAAAACCAAAAAGGAATGCGGAGCTCTGCACCAAACCCTCACCCCTTCACAATTTTATCCTGGAATGCCAAAAATGTGCACTTCAACCGGAAAAGCAGAAACATGCCTGCGACTTATTGCCTAATTATGTCGGATTCTAAGTTTACCCAGTAGGAAACCATTAAAAACATTTCACTCCATAGTCTGCCTCGCACCTTCTCATTCAATGTTTTTGCAAATAAATTGCAGAGGACGGCAATTATACACATCAAAGGGAGTGACGGCGTGACGAGCTCCGCATTATGTTAATTAAGTGTCACTTAATTACTAGATATTTTCTTTTAAAGGGTCTTTTCACCGACTAATAATCTGGAGAATGTTTATCTTTCTTCTTAGAAAACTAAGAGAATAGCAAAAGGCCAATGGCGGCCACACACAAAGGAGGGGATTTTTTTTTAAAAAAAGGAAATAAATATTTATTATTGTTATTGTTACTTTTATTATATGTTATGGCTATTATTGCTGATGCCATTGTTTAGGTTATTATATACAACTTTTTTTACTTACAAGGAGAGCACATGTCCGACTGCTTTTATATCACACCTTTTCCATAATTTATTTATTGTTCCTTCTTACTTGTTTATGGATTATCTTGGAAAACTCTGTAACCGTTAAAAGACATCTACCACCAGGATGAAGGTTTGTAAACCAAGCACACAGACATACTGGTGTGTGCCCCCTCTGGCAGGATCTGCTCTTCTCTCAGCTTCTTATGACCTTGCTCTTACAGAAAAAAAAGTTATAACAATTATGCAAATGAACCTGAAAGGTTCCAGGTTCCATAGATGTGAATGGAGACTGGAGCCCCTCAAGCTCATTTTCATGATTTTTAAAACCGTAATTTCTTAAAAACAAGGGCATAAGAAGCTAAAAGATGAGCAGATCCTGCCAGAGGGGGCACACACCTGCGCGTCAGTGTGCCTGGTTTACAAACCTTCATCCTGATGGTAAATGTCCTTTAAATAGAATTTATGAGCTTTTTTGGTCATGCAAAACTGCATTTAGTGTTAGGTATTGGCCCTGCAGAGGTGTTTAATACCCATATCTGTGTGTGTGTGTTGTTAAGACAGGGCCATAATGTATTTATAGTCCAAAAGTGTAGTTTTACTTGATGCACATGAAATGTGTCCTCACACTGCTGTGCTCTTTGCTCTCTGTAATAAAAGGAAATCTAGAATCAAAATCAAGCATGGATAAACCAGAGACACTTACTCATAGATCCACGGACCATGACTGTGATAATCTTCTTATATTTGTTATCCATTGCCTCCTTCATTTTAAAATCAACTTTTAAACGTATGCTAATGAGCCTGAGGGGCTACTAGGGTGGTTCCCCCCTCTGTGCTGCAGATTTATAGGAGCACTTTTGCTTCCCCCTGTGTGCTGAAACTTTCTTTGCTGCAGAGAGATTAGAGATAGAGGGAGGGGGGATGTGCTCAGCGGGTAGGGTAGAAGGTGAGGCTGCCTGTGAATCTGCAACATGTTGGTCTGGGAACCACCCTAAGTAGCCCTTCTGGCTCATTAGCATAATTGTAAAAGTTGATTTTAGAAGGGAGGAGGCCATGTATAACAATTATAAGAAGATAACCACAGTCATGGTGCCTGGATCTATGAGTAAAAGTTGCAGTAGATTTTTTGTTAAATTTTACAGCACTCAATATGGGCATAGGGGAGGAGCTTTGGAGCCTATAGACAGCTGGAACAGCTGATTGGTGTGGGGTCTAGGTGTTGAACTCCTCCCAGTCATATGACTAATCATCTACCCTAAGGTAAAAAAAAGTATGAAAATTAAGCCCAAGCTCTACCCTAATACTAAAGGAAAAGTATAAGAAAACTTTAATCAGAGCAAAACTGTTCTAGTTGGTTATGGCAACCACTCAGAGTTCAGCTTTCATTTTATAAATTGCTGTGGGAAAATAAAAGCTGAACTCTCCTTTGTTGTAAATAAAATAGTTCGGTTCTTTAACACTTCTTATAGATTACACCCCAGGTGTCTATTTTCTTAAAGTTGTAACCTGTCTCAGGCTGATTGGCTGAGAGGATATAAGAAGTCATTTCCTGTCTGCTGTGTCGGGAACAGGAAGTAGCAACAAATGGGGAAACCTGCAAACCTTCAGAGGATCAGTAACTGAATATATATATATTTTAACTTATTCTATGAAAAAGGAAAGGTCCTTTATGATTCTGCTATACCAGGTTTTAGTATTAATAAGGAAGTCAATCCAAGACACAAGGAAGGGTCCACCAAATTGAGTGAAAGACACTCAAGGTTTCTAATGGAAGCTGTATACGTACATGTTCCCAACCAAACTCTCGGAAGCCACCCCAAGACTTCTAATAAAACATTGACTTCCAAATGGCCCTTTTATAATGTTTACCTAAATACTCTAAGCCGGTCAAATAATTAATGGTGCTAATTCAGACTTGTCAACATTGCATTTCCCATGGGAGAGACCTACAGCACAAAGAAAGCTTTGAAAGTAGGAACAAGCTGTGGACCTGTTAATATAGACAGAGTGGAAGGTAGGAACTAATAAAAGATGGGGAGGAACTGCCTGGTTTTATGTTTGGTGTCTGGAGAACCGGAAAACACCATGCATGGGCCATTAAAAATGACTTACGTTTACTGATATATATTCCATATGGTCTATAGTGAAAACTTGTGTACAGTAATAGGTGTCATGTGTAGAAGAATGTGCCATCAATAATTAATAATAATTCCTTTATTTATATAGCACACAGATTACGCAGCGCTGCACAGAGCTTGCCAAATCAGTCCCTGTCCCCAATGGGGCTCACAATCTATTCAACCTACCAGTATGTTTTTGGAGTGTGGGAGGAAACTGGAGGACCCGGAGGAAAAATACGCAAACACAGAGAGAGAACATACAAACTTTTTGCATCAAAAATGTAGACACAATGGGGCTTATTTACTAAGGGTCCCGTAGCCGCATTTCCATTGGGTTTTGCGATGTTTTCGCGGATTGCGCTGCTGGGACAGGTATTTAGTAGGCGGTTGTGTCACATGCGATTGGATTGTGTAGTAATCATGCCGGCTTTCATGCGACATAAATCGGTGGCGGGCTGTTGGACTGTTTGACTTTTTGGGGGATTCCGAAGCTTGCACCTGTATATAACAAGTGTCTGCACTGGGATTTTGGTGCATGTGATTGGTTTTTGGCGCAGCTGCGTTGGCTTCCATACAACACAAACTGGGGTGTGTGCGGTCTGACTGATCCGGACTGAGCGTGGGATTTCACTTCCAAATTCTGTCGCAAGATCTAGCACTTACATGCACCAGGAAGAAGAAGGTGAACTCCGGCGGACTTGATCGGGGAAGCGACACATGCAGGAAATCGGGCCCACGATCTTAGTGAATCACCCCGGAGTGCATGATTGCCGGACACTCCGGACCTCGTGAACTCAAACGTCCGGGTAAGTAGATGTGCCCCAATATGTCTGCTATAATAAAGGTCAGAAATGTAAGAAAATACCAAAAATAAAAAAAACAATACTTACCTAATAAATTCCTTACTGTTCACATTAGTGCCTATGTGCGATACATGGCATTATCACCACAGGGGCCAGGGATTGCCTGCAGAAGTCATGTAGGTCTATGGCTTTTCACAGCTGTCAGAGATGTAGCTGCTCCTCCTCCCCACTATGTATAATCTGACACCTCGAGGAGGAGGGAGCTTCTGCCCATCCTGATTGAAAAATACAATTCAGTAGAGACTCCATAGTGAAAATGAGGTTAGGAATGGGGAAGGATGATAAGTGCCAAAGTAAGTGGAGAAGGAAACATTTTCCTGTGATAACATATATTTCAAAGTTTCTTGCAGTCAATTGTGCTATAGATTTTTTCCAAGTTTTTTTGTGTGACCATTTAAAAGATTTATGTAAATAATAGTTCCTTTTTTGTTCAGGAATTAACATTTTTTTTTATAAATACTTTTAAAATTAATTTAAAGGGAACTTGTTATCATTAATCCTAATGACAGGTTCCCACAGAAGTCTTCTCATGGTTTCCATTTCAGATTTTATTTATATCTTTATTGAATCAATTTTAATAAAGTAGCTGTCACCTTGCTAGGCTACTGAGTCAAAGGGGGCGTTTTTTCTCTTCTTCTCAACATCTCCCTCCTTCCCCCCTCCCTCAGGAAATTCTCTTCAGCAAGTCACTTTGGACACATATATCAAACTTTTGTCTTGCCCTTTTCTATAATGTTTGAGACTTTTCATGGTACTTGCACTCATTTGCGACTTTTTTTTTTTTACACCTAAAACAGTCTCTTTTTAAAATTCACCATTGTCTAGTTTTCTGCAGTTTTCCCTGAGTTATCACCTGAATCCAGATGTGAAAGTCGAGACATTTTTTTTATGCCTGACCAGGCGTAGAGTATAGTTTGGAGTTGATTGCAACTTTTGGAGACTTTTTGCGATTTTGATTTTATTTTAAAAATTTGCAAATTCATTCAAGACCAAACACCACCTGTATCAATAAGGAAAACTGCTAAGATACATCTGACCAGCAAAAAAGCCAAGAAAAGTTTCAAAAACCAGACGGACAAAGACAGACTTATGATGCATGTACCCCATAGTGTGACTCAGAAGACATCTTCATCAACTTCCACATTCCGGAGGGAGCTGATAGAGATGTTGGATGAGTCACTCAGCGACTCGCTGAAGATACATTTCTGAGGGAGGGGGAAATGAGGGAGCTGAGTGAGAAGAAAAAACAAGCCCCCTGTGACCTGGTGAATCTCCAGGCAAGATGCCAGCTGCTTTTTAAAAATGTATTTATGCTAATGATTTTCACAATAAAAACTGAACGGGAAACTGTGAGAAGAATTCTGTGGGAACTTGTCATCAGGTTAAATTGGAAAAACCTGATTTCCCTTTAAATTAATGTTGGATTTTTTTTAATTTATGGTAAAATGCTTGACAATTATGTCATAGTCAATGTAACTTAAAATAAATAATTGAATAAATTCTTAGAAAATAGATTTTTAGTACAAAAAGTACTAAAGTTTTTGCTTTAAAAAAAGTCTTTTTTTGGTGTCACAACTAAGTATCTTTTTTACCCAACTGGCTGATTTTGCCCCTCTCCAAATATGTCCATCTCTCATAGGACCACAGCCGCTCCGCCAATGGGATACATACGTTATACCTGTCCTCATTAGAATATGATAATGAGCGGTAATTACATCTTTATACATTCACTGCTTCTATGTTTGGTGGTGATTTAAATTCCCCGTTTAGAATCAGTTTTTTTCAGTAAAACTAAAACCAGGATCCTCTTCCCCCTTCCCCGTCCAATTAACGAAATGCAGCCATAATGGCCCGTGCTCTTACGCTGTTTTATTTGAGCACATGTGTGGATATTGGTGCATTAAGTCACCAACTCAGAAAATAGTTCAGGAAATTAATTATGGACTATTAGAGAGAAATTACCACAGCGGGGGGGCTGTTAGTAATCAGGCGGCTAATTACTCGCGGGTTGAATTAACAGTTTTCTTATTAACCCCTCCCAGGTCCCCCTGTACAGAAAAAAAAAAACTTTTTACATCTTCGGAATCTTAATTTAGCTTAAACCTAAATCTAAGTGTTAAAATAAGAGAACTGCTTCCAGTTTAGTGCTTTGGGTTTACAGGCGGTCCCCTACTTAAGAACACTCAACTTACATACGACCCCTAGTTACAAACGGACCTCTGGATATTGGTAATTTATTGTACTTTAGTCCTAGGCTACAATAATCAGCTGTAACAGTTATCACAGGTGTCTGTAATGAAGCTTTACTGTTAATCATGGTTCTTATGACAACCCAACATTTTTAAAATCCATTTGTCACAGAGACCAAAAAAGTTCTGGCTGGAATTACAATGATAAAATATACAGTTCCGACTTACATACAAACTCAACTTAAGAACAAACCTACAGACCCTATCTTGTACGTAACCCGGGGACTGCCTGTATTGTTATACATTGTTATTGTGGACATGGGAAAAGGCTACAATTACCATAAATATTAGTGGGAGTCAATGACAGAGTATTTATTGAGTTTTGAGTGAGCAAAGGCGTAAAATAAGGGGTCCCAGCAAGCCTAGGGGGTTCCTAAGGAGCCTCTTCCTCATACAATGAGACTAGTCCACAACCTGCCACAAGATTTTACTCAACTAAACTATCACCCCCCTCAGATGACGCTGGAGTCATGGGTTCAAGTCCCAACCAGGTCAACATCTGCAAAGAGTTTGTATGTTCTCTCGCTATATTCTTTATTTATATAGCACACACAGATTACGCAGCGCTGCACAGAACTTGCCAAATCAGTTCCTGTCCCCAATGGGGCTCACAATCTAATCAACCTACCAGTATGTTATGGAGTGGGGGAGGAAACCAGAGGACCCGGAGCAAACTCCTGCGAACATAAAAAATCTTTGCAGATGTTGACCCTGGGACTTGAACCCAGGTCCCCAGCACTGCAAGGCTGTAATGCTAACCACTAAATTTGGAACCTGGACCGGATTTGGAAGTGGGGTGCAGGATCTCAACATTATACCAAGCTCTTTAACTGAAAATAATTGGGCCTGACAATTACAAGTTTCTTTTCCAGGTCAATAACACATTGGTTATCGATTTTTCTATTGGTCATGGATCATTACAATTTTAGAATGCATAGTTATAAAATTCCCAGTATAAAAAGTATTTTCCATCGGAAAACAAAGACGTTTTCCATGTTGGGTACAATTTTGTTTTGTGTTTGCTCCCTTCCCCATGAGCATTGTGATGGACAAGGAGGAGGTGATGAAGAATCCAGAAGGTAATAAAGGAATAATTTTATAGTTATTTTAATATTTCAGGCTGATTGGGCACATTTTTTTTTTTTACTTCTTTCATAAATTTCTCCGACTGCATTTTCTTTAGTCTCCTGGGGTGTAATTATGTCAGGTAGCAGGGGGTCTGCTTTCTCAGCATGTCTAATTAAGAAGGAAGACACCTGAGGAGGATCTGCACGTGTCAAATGCCATTGCTCAAAACTAACATAATACTATGTATAATAAATTTTGTATTTTTATGTGCAGTTTTTGATTCAACCAGCAGCAAAATACTTTTACCAATTTTCAATAGAAAATGCAATAATGTGCAAAATATTGATATCAGATCTTCTATTTATATGACTATATACAATGAGCGGAAATAAGTATTTGATCCCAGGCTGATTTTTTTAAGATTTCCTAGAAAGAATGTTTTCGCTACAAAGATTTCTGATTGGGTTCAGGTCTGAAGACTGGCTAGACCACTCTAGGAGCTTGAAATGCTTCATACAGAGCTGCTCCTTAGTTGAACTGGCTTTGTCTTTTGGGTCATTGTCATACTGGAAAACCCAACCATGAACCATCTTCAATTCTCTTACTGAGAGAAGGAGGTTTTTGTCCAAAATCTTAGATACAAGGCCCCATCCACCCTTGCTTCAATATGGTGCAGTCGTCCTGTCCCCTTTGCAGTAAAGTACCCCTAAAGTATGATGTTTCCACCCCTTTTGGGTGGTATTCTTAGTGTTGTACTCATCCTTCTTCTTCCTCTAAACCCAGCAAGTGGAGTTGATATTAAAAAGTTCTATTTTGGTCTTATCTGACAACATGACCTCCTCATCATCCGGAGGGTCAGTGGGGGACTTCAAACGGGCCCGGACATGTGTGGACATGATAAGGGGGACCTTCCATAATTTTAATCTGTGACGGTAATCTTTGAGACTGGCTTTAGGTCACTGACCAGGTCCTCCAGTTCTGGGCTGATTCCTGTATCATCCTTACCCCATGATTTGAGATCTTGCATGGAGCCCAGATCAAGTTTGATTGAGTCATCTAGCCATGTAGTGTTTCTTCCATTTATTAATGATTCCCTTTTCTAATTGTCAATGCCTCCTCCCAATCTACGTACTATAATATGGGCCAGTGACTATTGCTACAATCTCCGACAATTTCCGTGTGTCTTCAGTGTTGATCAACTAAAAGATTAGTAGACCAGGTACGCTTCGGGCAGGAGTGTGTGGGAATCATATGACTGGCATAAAAAGCAAATCATAACAAATACCCCTAATATATTTAATCCTACAACTGAATTTGTGCTTTGTTCTATGTTGAATGGTTTCTGACACCACATTTTGACCCTGTTCACCCTGCAACTATTGGCACTTCTTCTAGTTCTTATAGACTAAAGAAAAGAATCCACCTGAGACAGAATTATCAGATAAACGCCTATTAAAGAATGGAAAGAGTTGAAGTTCGTTGAGGTGGTTTTAAAGGGACCCTATCAACAGGATTTCACATTTTCATCTAATGACAGGTTTTCATAGCAATTTAAAAAGAAAATTTGCCGAGACATGGGTCTTGGGAGCATCCATGACACATTGCACATTTATCAGGCCCCTCTCCGTGCTCCAGCGCAGCCGCAGCTTCACTCATCTGTCCCCGTTCCTTTTCCAGCTCCCGAAGAGTTAAAGGGCCATTGCACCGTTGAATGGTGCTGGCCATTCCCACAATCCTTCATAACATAGGCTCTCCCTGCACCCCCGCCAGATCTTTGTGCCTCATAGCCTTAGAGAAAGCTTTGTTCCTGATGCCCTGTGCTCGTGTTCTGAATTCCCATTGTGACCCTGGTTTCGTCCCTGACTCTGATCCCGTGCTGCCTGTCCTGACCTCCTCCCTTTCCCCGACTACGATTCTGCTCAACCTCTGTATACTTCGCCTTAGCCGCCACCGTAGACAAAGTTGCGCCTGTGGAGCGACCTGGTGGTACCACGCCCCAACAAGTCCAACCTGCTTTGCGGCGGGCTCTGGTGAAGATCAGGTGCCACTTAAACTCTGCTCCCAGGTGTCGGCTTACGTCATTGTCCGCGATGGTCCAGTGGGTCCACTACCCCTGGTGCCTGACACAATGGGGTTTATTTACCAAGGGTCCACGGATCGCATTGTCGTCTTTAGGTATTTAGAAGGGGATTATGTTGCACGCGAGCGGATTTTGGCACAGAAATCAGGGGGGCGGAGTGTCCCCAGGGATGTCACAGGGACTCCCCCATGGCTCAATGAAGTTTGCTGGCAGGGAGCCAGTAATAATAATTATTAGCTGAAAATGGGAAATCCTGATGACAGGCTCCCTTTAAAGTCCTCCTTAACTAAAGTAGCGATTGTTACTTGTGACTGCCATATAAAGAATTTTTTCATACTATCAGCAAATTTGCATTTATTTATTTTTTTCTCCCTAGACAAACATTTTAGGATTTTAGGTTGGATTTGATAGATGTCATTTTTTGACCCAATCTAGTATGATAATTTAATATGTGAACTCACATTACACTTCAGCCCTGTGTGTCAGACTAGTCCTCTCTGCTGAGAATTCGGGAGGTTTTAATTTAATTTAAAGTCTCCCAAATGAACCAGAGGGACTTGGCAAGTATGAAATTACAAAATCTTCAAAAGGTTTTTCAACCTGTGGCTTTTATACCACCACAAAATTCTTTGGCAGATCTGACTGTTCTCCTGTTACAAATATCTTATATACTAAATTAGTTTCATAAACACATTTGTGGATCAACAACCGAAGCAAGAAAGAAAATCCTGAGAACAAGATCCTTTCATAGTCCCTACCAAAAAGTGCAAACTAATACTTTACATGAAATATGTTTGACTAAGGGAGGAAAATGTCTAGTTGTAAATTACATTCAGTTGTAATTTCCAAGCTCCAAAAACTAAGCAACTTCTGCCCACTAAATGTCAAGCTTTCCCAAATCATGAAAGTTCCAAGACAGCTTTTTCGGAACATATGTTCAAAATATTTCTACTCAAAACACACAAAAAAATGTTTCACAATTACGGAATCAGGTTTCGCTTTGAAAACCTTTCCAGTCTCCGTTGCTGAATCACATGTGGTTTCATGAAAGTAAATTTTTCCCCGAAATAAAAAATATACTGAATCACGAAAATTGTTCTATTTGATACCCACTGAAATGTGTTTATTATTATGATTCCGTGTTATACGTAGAATTAATCGGATAAATCTATCCGGCTCTCGGTAACGAGCCGACTCTCTACTTGTGTAACTTGCCGTAGGAGGAACTCTCTTTCACACTGCTCTGCATTTTGAAGAAGGGAATGGGGCCTCCGCAGAGGAAATGCCACAAGCTAAAATCACAGGAAGTAATCAAGACCACAAGAGACTCCAGAATTTACATCGAAGGAGTTCAGGAACAGGAGGAATGGAAACCAAAACCATCTATTATTTACTGGGTGTTCCATTGTTTTGTCCAAAGACCTTGCCCCTCTATACGGGCAGTTTAACCTTTACCTTACTTTTTTTAAGTTCTTTATCTTCTAATGGATTTAACTATACAAAGAATGAATCCCAAAAGTAAATGCAAGAAACACTTGAAGAAAAAGACAAAACGGAATAAAAATTTCAACCGAAATACTCCAGATTTGTGCAGCAGCCTTTTCTTAAAATCTTCAATAGGTTTCCGACTTTAGACGTTTAGAACATATTCACAGTTTACAGTGTGGACCTGCATCAATGGATAGAACAGAGACTCAAATTTAGAACAGAAACAAAATTGATTCTGCAAGCTGAAAAGGCCAGTGTGCTTGATCGGCTGTATTTCAGAACTCCCAGTCCCCTTCTTGAAAGTCAGGAATTGATGTATAAGGAGTAAAAGTTATGCAAATTAGCCTAAGGGGCGCCAGGCTCTATCTATGGGACCTGGTGCCTCTCCGTCTCATTTGCATAACTTAAAAAGCCGTGTTTTTTTTTGTGAAAACCATGGCATAGGGAGCTTAAAGAAGAGCAGATCCTGCCAGAGGGGGCACACACCAGTATGTCAGTGTGCTTGGTTTACAATCCTTCATCCTGGTGGTAGATGTCCTTCCTTATCTATATCCGTGGTCACTCCCCTAGCCAACTCAATCGCATAAACAGTACTGACAAGCAGTATTGACATTGACACAGTGCTTTCTAAAGTTAGGTGGATATTATCCCACGTCATGAATGACCTTTAAGACTTGGAATGCCTGAAAAGGTGTCCTGCAAAAGTAATCTCTATAAAGAACGAATCATATCCTATGTTGATGGCCTCTCACCTAGCCAAATCTGTTCCCCAAACTGTACTGATGAGGAGTAATGAAACTGAAGTGGTGCTTTCTAAAGTTTGGGGTATTTTTCTTTTGGAAAAGATTTACTAGTTTGGCTACTATCCCACGTCATGTCACTAGGCTTCTTGGAAGTCAGGCGTTGATGTATTAGGAGCTGCCTTATGTACTGGGAACCTGCCAACTCAAAACCATACAATAAACCCTGAACAGTACTTTATAGGTGAATATAACTGTAACTTTTATTCCCCATCATTTTCTTCTGAGATCCAGTTAATGAGGGAGGAGAGCTCTTGGTTCCAGTCAAGCTCCCTGCCTCCTCATAGTTGGTAAAATGCTTCCCTCTGCCCACCCGTTGCCACAGCTCCCAACTCCATGTCACTACAACTTGGTTTGTAGATTCTGTGCATGCATGGTGGTACTGTGTTTTCAGCATCAGGCCGACTCCAGTGGTGCACTGTTCTAGTAACATGTGTGACGCGTATGAGAAGTAGGCAGTCCACTGGACATCAGCAATGTGTACGTCGGAGAATGGCTGGAACCACGATGTAGTGACATGGAGCTGGGGGTTGTCACAAGGGACATGCCAAAGGGTGGATTTTACCAACCAGTCCAGTCATGAGGATGTGGGGAGCTTGACTGGATCCACAACTTCTCCCGCCTACTTGACGCAGAGGAGTGCCATACTGGAACCATTACACCACAGTTACAGTCACCGCCGTCGCATTTAAGAACGGAAAATGTGTCGCTCGGGACGCGCTTACCTGCACTCAGCCGGCCTCGGTGAATTCCGGAGCGTTCAGATGCTTTTCAGCGCAGCAGCGCCACCTGGTGGACGGCGGAGGAACTACCTTATTAAATCCCGGCCGGACCCGAATCCAGCGCAGAGAACGCGCCGCTGGATCGCGAATGGACCGGGTAAGTAAATCTGCCCCAATGAATTAGTTAAAAGCTGTGGAGATCCTAAATTATGGGTGGGGAAACCTACTTAAGTAAGTGAGCCAATTATCCATTTCTTGATAAACTTCTTGATAGCCAACAGATTGGCTATCTTCTGTGACCAAGATTGTGCCCATCGAATGCAAAAGTGCACAAAAGATTTGTAGAACTCTTTAAAAAGAGAAAGAGTAGAACTTTACCATATGAGGGTGAGAAAAGAATAACCCAAGAATCAGGACTCTTTCTCCAAGGGCCCCATTGTAAATACACAGCTGAGCTCCACAATACACCATTGTCCATCACCAAGAAATGATGTAAAACAAGAACAGAAACATGGACCCAGGGAGCTAGCAGGCTGGTTTAAGTTATGGCTAATCCAATGGCCTTATCCAAATCAATTCACTCTATCATAAAGGGATCTGAAACATGATCACAAGGCCGAAACCTTTTGGTGTATTCCCAGCACTTGTGACAGTTGACCTAGATGTGGAGGGTCAGAGAGAGAATGTTAGAAACAGGCTGAGGTCAGGGCAAGCAGTAATCAGGTAGAGCTCAATGTACAAGCTATAGGTCAGGACAGCCAGCTACAGATCAGGGTCATGCCAAGGTTCCCGGTCATCACCTCTTGGTGTCACAAGATTAGCCAGCTAGACCCTTTAAATCTGTAAACCTGGCGTGCATGCCTTAGGACCTAGCCAGGACCTGCTATAGTCGGACACTGGGAGACCTGTACAGTGGAGGGGAAAACAAGACAATAGCGGGAGTGCTCACCAAATAGGGCAACGACCCGCTGACTGTACTGTATGATGTTGGATTCTACCAAGGCACAAAATTCATGGACGCACTCCAACTTCAGGTTGCTCGGATATCACTTAGTGGAGACTATATTGAAACCAAACCTGTTGACAAAGTTTTCTTGTCATTGAACAAAACTACTGTGTATACTGGTGTTTAATCACATACTTCTAACAATTAAGAGACATTTTCAATGATTTATCTCCGCACTTACTCAGACTAGCCACAGTGATCTACATTAATGCCTGGCTGCTTCCTACAGCTCATTTGTGCCACAATTTATAATGTTCCCTGCCCTCCCCCAAACCTAATTACATCCATTAATTCTATTTATTTCTAAGAGGTCGGTGGCTGTACCTGACTCGGAGGAAAATTCGCATCCAAAAAGTCAGACTTGTTTTTGAGTTGTCTCTGACATTTATCGGTAGCATCTATTTTATGGTATATGAGAACAGAAAGGAAATTTTCGTCTGAGAAACCTGTTTTGGAGCGTGGTCATATTGTAAGCAGTGTAGTAGTTTTACGCTTTTCATGGATCAGAATTAGAGATGAGCGGACCAGAATTTTAGGTTCGGGTGCGTCCCACGTCACCCGTCCATTTTGCCGGAACGACAGCCGTGGAGCCAATCCGCCAAATAGACGTCCCTACCTACAAGCCATGCCTGTGATTTGCTAGGTGTACACCCCACCCCCTGGACAATCACAGCTATGGCTAGAAGGAAGGGGCAACAATTGCACAGCCATCAATCCAATGAACTGTCTGGGTATGGCGGTCCGTACTTGAACCACGGAACCGATCCTAAAAAGTGATCCCATTAATCTCTTAATCCTATTCGGAAACTAAATCAGAACACAACAATGAATTATGGACCTTGACTCGGTACTGATGGAGGAGTAGAGAACTGGAGCATATGGGCTTCACTTAGTTCAAAGGAAACGTGTCTCAAACTTGTCTCCCACTGGAATAGGTTACTACCCGATAACATGCCATTTATCCTACTATAAGTTCTCTCTGTTGGAGATGTGGTATTATTGGCCATCATAAACTGTCACTGGCCATCAGAACCATGGGTGCTGGACTTTAGACCTCAAACCAGATCTCTAAACGTAATTAGAGTACATGCCTATATTAGCTAGATCCCTAAAAGTTGTCTGACTGCGGCTCAGCACCTACAATAAATTAAAATGAACCTGCCAAAAGAGATCCCTTTTTAAGCCTCCGACATGCCCCTACAGACAATTAATAGCACACCCCAAACTTTTTTTAATCAAAATTCTTTAATTTGATGATCAATTAATAATTTATTTTATACTTTACCTGGCTCCCTGCCAGCTGTGTCCCCTGAGTCCCCTGGGTGTGTTCATCACTGAGCCGAGCCCCGACCCCTCCTTTTTAAAATGCTCCTCTTCCTTCACTTTGAAAAAAAAAACTACCTCCCTCCTCCCAGTCACTGCTTACCCCTCCTATAAGTCACTGCTTGCCCCTCCTCCCAGTCACTGTTTGCCCCTCCTACCAAATGACACAGCTGGCAGAGAGCCAGGTAAAGTTTAATATTAGATTTCATTTAATCAACAAAGGACAGAATTTTGAGAATAACCGTTTAGGGATGTGCTAATAATTGTCTGTGGGATCATGGGGGAGGCTAAAACCTGGTGACAGGCTCCCCTGAAGTTTCCAGAACTTTATGAATATACCAATATAGGCCCCCACTCGATTCATATTAGCATTGTCCTTGTAGCTTGTCCCCAGCACTCACCGAATAATCTACACGGATATTGTCAGGAGTTTGATTCATACAAAAAAGACAAGAGAAAAAGTGTTCCGTCTAATGACCTACATGGAGAATTAGACTGAGCCATAATGAGGATTCTAGGTTAATATTAAATTATCGTAATGGATTTTGTGATGTTAGGCCCCATTAAAATGAAATCCTCATTCAATGTTGAATTTTTTTCTTGTGGTTCTCAGAGATGTCATGTCAGGTAATGGATAGAGATGATTCTAGCATCACAGTTCATGTTCTTTAAGGATTGGTATCTACATTTCATTTTTAGCCCCTATTATTAGAAGAGTCTGATAAAAATGATTGCAGGGTGAATTGCTGCCCCAGAGATGATCTCTTAAAAAGGCAATCCCCCTGTTACGTCGAAGATAGGTTCCACAGGTGTGTTCTTAAGTTGAATTTGTTTGTAAGTGGAAACTGTATATTTTATCATTGTAGTTTGTCAGGATACGGGATGCGTGGATCCACTGGACCACCGCAGGTGGAGGTACTAGTCGACACCTGGGACTGGAGTCTAAGTGGCACCTGGTCTTCACAAGAGCCCGCCACAAAGTGGGATGAACTTGCTGTTGCAGGGTGCTACCTGGTCGTTCCAGAGGTGCGACTATCCCACGTTTGCAGCCGAGGTTGAAGTACCTTAGCAGGAGATGGTCTCAGGGTCAGGTACAGGCACAGGGTCAGGGCAGGCAGCAGAGATGCAAGGTCAAGTCCAATCTGGGTTCAGCAACGGGGGGGTGGGTCCAGGCAGATGGGAACGGGAACCTAGGACACGGGAACTCAGGAGCAGGAACACACAAGAGCCGGAACACAGGATACATGGAGACACAGAAACGCAGGAGACACCAGAACGCAGGAATATCGCTGAGGAACTTTTTCTATGGCTGTGAGGCACAAAGATCCGACAGGGCAGGAAGGGAGGTGGCGGACTATAAGGTGGAGGTTTTCAGCCAGCACACGCGCGCCCTAGGAGGTGGGAACGCACACACATGGAAGCCTGAGGCAGGACGGTATGTCCGGAGCTGCCTAGGCGAGGGTGCACGGAGGAAGATAGGTGCGTCCGCAATCCGAGACAGGGATCGCGGGAGCACCCGTGACATAGTTCTAGACAAAATTTCTTTTTTTCCCCCGTGACAATTGGAGTTTCAGATTTTCTGCTGTAATGGGACCAAGGATTATCAAAAAAGCTTCATTACAGACACCTTACAGCTGATCATTGAAGTCTGGGACTATAGTAAAGCATCCAGAGAGCTTTACCAAAGGTCACAGTGGGCAGAGGGGTCTGTTTTTAACTAGGGGTGTCCTTAAGTAGGCGACCGCCCTGTAGTGAAAGTGGTAAGTTCTCCAGACTCTTTGTAGTTAGTCTGGTTCATGGATGGAGGTCCATGGATTAGAGGGATTTCCTCCAATAATATTTTTAGTCTAGGTGGTTGTGCCTGTATATATGTTTTCAACTTACTAATGCCAAATGATTGGCTGCAATAATCACATGAGTATATCACAAGACATCATTGTAGGACACAAGACTGGTGGGGACCAGTAGATCGATGCATCCTGCCATTGCAAAAAAGAAAACTCCCAAAAAAAAGTTGGTTTCCATCAGCTTTCACCTGCAATTTATTCATAATGTTGATGGGATTTAAGCCACTATCCATTATCCTGCTACTAATGACGGTGATTTCCAACCATATGCTCTTGGGCTAAAGGGATTTTTTTAGGTTCAGGATATTGATGACCTTTCCACACCCAGGGAGGGCGGATGTCATCTGTTTGAAGTATCTGCAGCCCCCTGACCTTATGATCGTTTATATGGCTCTGGTTACACTCATCCAGGGTCCCAGGGTATGGCTTCCTCTTTTTGCTCACTTGCGCATAGTAGTGGCAGTGTAAGGAATTACAGCTCATTCCCATTCACCCAAATTTAAGTCTTGCCTTTGATGCACCAGGAATTTCATAGGAAATGCAACAGAACTGGATGGTTGGAAGGTGGTGATGGTTGGTGGGGGATTAGGAAGGGGAAGCTGGATCCTAGTGTATAAATGTAAAGGTCAGGAAATCTTAGTTTTTTAGCACTTATCTCTTTTGTTGTATACAGTATACCTTTGTTTTTCTCCAAGCAAACATATGGTCCTTGGCTCTGGGCTTAATTAATGTCGTTAACTGCGGGGTCATTAGGGGTTTTGGTGGTGGTGGTGGTGGGGGGGTGTTAAGCCATTGACTTGAGGACTCCGCATATTAGACATCAAAGACTTTTCCAAGACATTTGGATTTCCAGTAAGTGTTGTTTTTGCAAACAGTGAAATGTGTTGCAGACGCCTCTGGACACAAAGTCATAAAAGACGATTTACAAACCATTTACACTGAGCAGTTATCATTAACACTCAATAATCGCTTTACACCGGTCACTGCTGGACACATTTCTCTGAACTTCTGTCCCCAAGATGCAATTCACAATGGAAATAAGTCAAATCTCTCTGCACTTTCCCCATTCGAAACAAACAAAGGAAAATAGACACATCCTCCTGACCAATGGTGGTCCAAACCGCATAATGGGGGGCACAAATGTCGCCTTTCATTCCATTAAAGGGATAAGTATCGGGAAGGCACCTACACATTGCTTTTATTTTTACCCAGTTGTTTTTGCGGCTTATTTTTCCTTAGAAAGTTTATTTAGCTAAAAGGAGTTTGGAGTCTGCAGAAAAAAAAAATTCATGAAAAAAAAATTACCAAAACAGATCTTACAAGACATGTTCTTGTTCTTGGCAAAACCTAAAATCCCGCACACAGATACATATACATAAACGAAAACATAAGTTTTGGACATCGGAAAGATACCTAAAATAAATAGATAACATATTGTAGCTTCTGTGCCTTATACTTGGGGACTGTACAAACGGGATGTGGGTATCCTATAAATCTGCAGTAGAGCGAGAAGCCATAGGCTCCCAGGCTGTTTTTTGTGTTCCTGTTTTTTACTCTACATCTTCAAAAGTCACAACTTTTTCATTTGTCCAGTTACAAAGTCATGAGGGCTTTTTTACTGTAGGACAAATTGTTCTTTCTAGAAGCAATGTTTAAAGGGTGGCCAGGAAGGGGCAGCTTAAAAAAACATACATGTGCATGGCGCCCAGTGCTGCGATCTCTCTGACCCGTGCCCCACGTACGGAAGCTGCGCTGCACCCAACTGGCCGGCCACACCCACCTGTCCTATTCCCAGCGTTGTATCATGCAGGACAGGTGGACGTGGCTGGCGAAGCTGAAGGCAGTGCGGCTTCCGTTCCCCTGTTTGTTTACATGGGGCACGGACCAGAGAGATCGTAGCGCTGGAGGCTGGGAGGGACCATGGAGGTAAGTACATGTTTATTTTTTTAACCCATCCTATCCCAAGCACCAATGGGTATTTTTTATACCCTCGGACAACCCATTCAATATTCTATGTACAGGGAAGCAGGAAAAAAATTCCAAATGCAAAGAAATTGGCAAAAATAATACAGTCGCACTATTTACTTTTGGGCTTTGTTTTTACTACAATTGTTGTGCGGTCCAAATGACACCAACCCTTTATTCTTTGGGGTGGTACGATTATTCTTTTATTTATTTTTTTACTGTGTTTCAGACCCCTTCGGGTAGTTTAACCTTGGTTTGTCTGCTTGATCCTACCATATACTGCCATACTACCCTCGATGTGGAAGCAGCATTCCAGGGTTAATGAAAAATTCTTTACTCCACCAGTGGAAATATACAACGTTTTGGCTAACTCTATGCAGCCATTCTCAAGCTTAGAATCAGCCGAAATGTTGTATATTTCCACTGGTGGAATAAAGAATTTTTCAATAACCCTGGAGCGCTGCTTCCACATCGAGGATTGTATACTTATAGGATCTTGAGTCGGATCTCTTTGAAGCTTGCACCCTATCTGGATTGAATCCATTCACAGTGCTGCTCCTCAAACTTGTTTGTTCGCTACTGCCATACTACGGTACATGGCAGTATATGGGAATTTCCCACATGATCTATTACAATGTGCAAATTGCACATTGTAACAGATCTGCCTTTAAAGACCCAAAGCTGTCATTACGACAGCATCAAGCAAAACAAAGATGGAGTTGCCCACACACCACCGTCTTTGCCAATGGCAATCAAAAGGTTATCCCCCGCGATCGGCGCAAGTACCGATCACAGGTGTTAGCGGTGTGTGTTTGCTGCAATATGCAGCAAACCACATGTCTCTATGAAAAGGACTAACTCTTCATAATTTTTTAACACTCCATGACATATATATATATATATATATATATATATATATATACGTCAAGGAGAGCTAAGAGGTCCATTACAATCCATTGGGAACCTCAAAAATTAGAAACTCCCCCTATGTAATTATTGTAATTGTCAAACCAACCCCTTTAAGATTTTAATTTTGGTAGCACTTAGGAAATGGAGCTGAATGCTGGGATAATGAGCTGCATGAGTTAATGGAAACGCTTGTGAGCAGGCCTTGCACACTACCCGCCCTGTTCTCTGGGTTGCTGGGTAATAGGTCTTGAAGCGGCTAGCAAAGGGCTCTTCAGTGTTTACTTAGCGTCTGGCAGGCATGAGGTTGCTATTTTTAAGATTTTATGTTTTCTTTTTTCTTTCTGCGCTGCAGTTCTTACCTATGGAAGTGCACACTGACCGGGGAGAGGTGTAGCAGTGATTTTGCAGCAGATTGTGTGATTGCAGAATTACTTTCAGCTTCAATGAGAGATTCTCCATGATTACATTTCACTGTATAAGCAAATACATAATGCAATCAGAAAATACAAGTGCTTAACACAGCTGCGAGTAATAGCTGCCATTATAATGCTTAGTCATAACAACAGTACACACAGCCTCAGCCACCGGCACGCGCTCACAGGGTATTTAGTAACAAACGTTATTTTATCGTTCTTGAGAAGTGGATTTTATTAATAGTTTCTATCAGGGATATAATAGGAAAAATATGGCAACTTCAGTCAAAAAACATGCCTTTTCCTACTTTTTAGACAATATTACAACTTCTACAAAAATGGGAGTGGCTTTCAGAGGAAGGGGCTGGTTCACAGGGAGTGGGTGTGGCCTTAGTTGTGTCACCTTGCACCAAAAATTTTGTCTCAAACTGAGACAACTTATTGGTGGGTGCAACGGTATCAGCACTGATACATCAGGCACAATTGTAAAAGAGTTTTAGGAATTTACTCTTTTAGGTCAAAACTTTACCCAGCTTTAGGGCATTGCCAGGGCTGCCATCAGGGGGTGTGGGGGGGGGGGGTTAGTGTGGCTGTGTTCAGGTGTTCAGGGGCCCTGAGGAGCAGAGGGGGCCCCAATTCAGAGAAAACCCTCCTCCCTTCCCAGGTGCACGGAACTTACTGTGTAGTCAGGGTCGGATTATCATTCGGTTATCATTCCATTTGCCAGTTGGGGGGCCCCAATTTCCTAGTGGTGGCACAGGACGTTGCCAACGGGAAAGGTAGGCTAGACATTTGTATCAAAAAAGGGGAATAACTACCCAGGAGAGGGAGTGACATCTGTAATAGTGGACATGGCTTAAGCTGTGTGCCCTACTAATGACCGAACCTTAGAGTGCAATTTTCAGATGTAAACTATTGGCCAAAAGTAGAGTTGGATGGTCTATCCGTGGTCCACTTGAAGAGGGCCACCACGACTCTCCATACACTGATTAGCCCAACATTATCAGGATATGGCTACCCTATATAGTTTCAACAATGCTTAAAGCAAAAAATTACAAAAAAAAGAACAAGAGATGTATTTTTTCTATGCTTTTAACTATACATTGACACTTTTGTGCGGCTACCGACCATGGTGTCTCTTCTGTTCCAGTACTAAAATGACAGCAAAATATGTCGAGATACTTATTTTCTCAACATGCTCAAAAACTGTTGGTCAATAACAGAAATGAGTTAACCTGGACCCCAACCAGTGCTAGCACTAATCATAGGCATTAAATGCCTAAATGCAGCACTTTAATTACCAGCTGCCAAACCATTTTTTGGGGGGAGGGGGTCTTTTCTCCTGATGAAGTAATCGGGGAATAACAATTTTTCACCAAAATGGTTGTGCCCTGCACTGAAGTGAGTCTGCGGGTAGTTTTAAGGCCGATCGTAGCCATAAACAGCGGGGAGGTTTGAGTCGAACCCGTCCTTGGCCCTGAACTTCTAATGAAGCTCGGAGATGAGCCTGGTAAAACCCGAACCTCCAAAGCTTGGTAACCACCCGTGTCCGCTCAACACTAATCACTAACACAAACAAAACGATGTAGGAGATTCGAGGAGCTGTTCTCTACTATTTCAAGCACTTTATCTGAGTGCAATTAGCAAGAAAAAAAATAACTCTATGTGAACATACCCAAGACCCAAGTCAAATATCTGTTTTCTTTTCCATGAGTCACAATAAATCATAATTTCGCTGACTAGGCTGGACATTTCCTTGCCAATGGAATTTCTAGGAAAATGTTATTCCCCATTGGATTTCTAGCAACCAATGTATTATTAACACAACAATTCGCTGAACAAAAATAAACCGTTTTTTTTCAGGAAAATAGGATACAATGAAATGGAGTCAGGTAGTGCATCACTATCAACCATAACACTGAGGACTTGAGCCCATTCGGCACATAATAAGAGTAGAAAGCTGTCAATGTATCTCTGGTTTACTCTATCTTTTTCTAAATTAATGTGAATTATTTGGATAAATTCTACTATTTAAAGAATACTAAGTCATAAAATCCTATAGAACTAGGTCCTCTTCTCACTCTTTCTCTACATTTTTCAATATTTTTTAGATTTTTCACTTTTAAGGTGCAAACAAAGGAAAACAAACCTAAGGGGCACAGCTGTAGGCCATCTGCCTTCGTCTGGCCCCATCCAACCCCTCTCCACGTCACACCCAAAATGGCAAGGGGGGGCAGAAAATCCAGGAAACTGGTAGGGATTGGAGTTTCCCCAATTTCCCCCCCTCAATGTGGTGAACCATAATCTTCTATGTCGACTATATTATGCCATTTTAGTTTATGATAATCTACATGGCCGGGGGCGGGGCCAGCCAACCTTTCTCCTAAATACTCTCTATAAGTGTGAATTTGTGTATCATTTAGGGACAACAGAATCATTTACTTATCATTTACAGTATCATTTACTTGCACAAACTGAAGGCCTGGACAGGGCACAGGAAGAGGTCTCATTACCGCTGTGCCCACCAGGGCCCAGGCCTCCAGTGTTCCAGTCCTACACCACCCGATACTATTTTTTTTTAAATCAAAGACACAAGTTATAGCAGATCCCTACAAATGCAGCTAAAGCGACCGCTGGCTTTAAGATGAAGTTTATTAATAATGGCTTATAAACATTCAGTCCTTCCCGTGATTTTCTGCTACTTAGATTCACTGCGAGTCTATCCATACTCATTACTGGAATAATATGTTCTCTTAGCAGCGTTTCATCTGCATTCTGTCTGTCTAATGAGTATAGATTTCCTGCTGCTAATAAAACAGTTCCTACTGCGTTTTCTAATGATAATCAGATTTTAAACCAATTTCCGGCCTTCACAAATATCAGTGTTGGTGGTTAAACAAGTATTAGAATTTAGGAGTTTATGGAACCATTTCTTTGTAGAGTCGCAGTTTATATTTTTGTGATAGTGCAGTGTCAGCTGCCTAAGGCCTGGTGTAATGCAGATGAATTTTAGTATCTGTATTATATCCTAGACGCGGTTCTAATAAAGCAAAAAACGTGCACTCCAAAAAACGTACCAAGGACTTGTCTAAGCTTAAATTCGGCTGGTTCAGTTCATGCTTCCATTATGAAATTGCGGAAAAAGTTTGCTGCTGCCGCTATTATAGCCTTCCGTACGTCTATGGGGAAAACTAGGTAACCAGAGTCTTTCCGTTCACCTCGACGCAGGTGGGAACCAGGCCCATTTCTTTTACTGGGCGTAGCGGGCGGTGGCCATCGGCACAACCTGGTGGAAGAAACGATGAACACCAGCCCACTGCCCCAGTAAAAAAAAAAGAGTACTCACTTTCCTGCACTCAATGCGGCTTCTCTTCTCCCCTCTTCTATCTTCAGCTGCATCGCGGGTTTCACTACATAAAGGCACACAATGCTTCGGTACTGAAAAACCTAGCAACGATGGCACCACTTAGTGCCAGTATATGATAAATGTGTCCCAGTGTGCCTAAATGAGTTGTACGCTAGATCCTTCCCGGCGTAGAATTCAGCAATAACCTGTGTTAGGATTCTGGAGAAGGATATAGTAAATTTGCTGGGTCAGGATAGGATGTCCCTACTAGAGATGAGTCGGGAAGTAAGAGTAGTAGTACTATTGATGTTCCATTATGGGATTCTTGAAAAATATGCAAATAGTTTTCCAGGATGGGAAAAGGAAAGGGAGCTGCCTTACATGGTAGCTAAAAAAAGCATGGCTTTCCCTACTAGAGATGAGCGGGATTTCTTTTTAAGTTTGGGTCCGGGCATCGACTACGTCCCGCGCTGACCAGTCATATTGCCGGATTGGTGGCCATCCAGCCACTCCGGCAAATTGACGCCCCTATCTACTAGTCATGGCTGTGATTGGCTAGGGGGGATACCTGGTCATGGTATTAGTTATTAGTAGGTAGCTCATCTCTATTCCTACCCAAAGCCCTGCCCTGTCATGCCCACTTGGCATGAAGGTGAAGTAGGAGCCAGGAATTGGGTATTTTACATGCCTTATATGCCAGAAAACTAGTATACATGGCACCATATATGCCCCCCCCCCCCCCAATGACTGAAAACTCAAAATTCCTAAGGAATAATTGAAAATGTGTGTTTTTTGGATCACCAAAACACTAAAGGAATAAGTTGAAGAGAGACGTGCACGCAAGGCATCCCAGAAATATTCCAAAATGACTTTTTAACCTTGTACAAAACTTAAGGGAAGGGATAAAAGGGATTGCTGCTAACAGTGAACCACAAGTTAATAAATTAGAGGGTTCACTTACTTTTCTAAGATACGGTAAATTGCATTTGTATAAAACTGTTAAGCCAACATCACTAAGAAGCAGATAGTACCAGGAAGTGTATCCATAGATAATACAATACAGTATCCTATTTCAAAGGGTTCATTTCGGGTCTTAAAGTTACTTCCTTTTTAGCATTTGTATAGAATAAATATGAAAAAATGATATACATATATATATTTGACACCAGATTAAAAAAAATCTTATCTTTAGACTGGAAAGTGACAAATGATAATATACAGTGAATGACATCAGTTCTGCGATCTCAGCGTTTGTTGCTCGCTGGCTGCCACAATAATCTCTGTAAGCATGACTGCTACTGCGCTGCCTGCGCCCAGAGCCAAATCATTTCTATGAAAATGGAAAAGCTTTGTTGTGATTCTCTTTCTTTTTGTCTTTAAACATGATATGTGACAGGTAAAGAAGATATAAAATCCACCGTCGTGTGGGAGTATTGGGGGGGGGGGATCTGATGAACAACTCATCAAAATTTAAAACAGCTCCGAGGCTAAAGCACGAATGAACTGGGAATTGTGTAGTTTTCGTAGAGTTTAAAGAGTAATTCCAACAAGAAATTGCCATTCACAAAATGCACATGATGTGCTGTAAAAAACAAAGCAAATGTAAAATCCGAGAATTTAATATTCAGATACAGTATTAAAGAGAACCCGTCATGCAAATTAACCCCCTAAACGAAATATATTTTCATAAACTGCTATTAGGAATAATTGCAGTGAGGTCCTAAAGTTGTATGCAAATGACCTGTGAAACGTCCAATAAGTCATTAGCATATTCAAGCTGTCCACTCTATTCATGAGTGGGAGGCACAGCCACACCCCCAGTGCTTGACTGATAGCCTGTATAATGATGTGAGGTGTAATGGTGTAATGGCTCCTCCATGTGCTTCCTGGTGCTGGTGCCCCCTGCAGCCTGTGTGTATGAGATACTCCTATACACATGACTGACAGCCTGTATAATGGTGTGAGGTGTGATGGTGTAATGGCTCCTCCATGTGCTTCCTGGTGCTGGTGCCCCCTGCAGCCTGTGTGTATGAGATACTCCTATACACATGACTGACAGCCTGTATAATGGTGTGAGGTATAATGGTGTAATGGCTCCTCCATGTGCTTCCTGGTGCTGGTGCCCCCTGCAGCCTGTGAGTATGAGATACTCCTATACACATGACTGACAGCCTGTATAATGGTGTGAGGTATAATGGTGTAATGGCTCCTCCATGTTCTTCCTGGTGCTGGTGCCCCCTGCAGCCTGTGAGTATGAGATACTCCTATACACATGACTGACAGCCTGTATAATGATGTGAGGTATAATGGTGTAATGGCTCCTCCATGTGCTTCCTGGTGCTGGTGCCCCCTGCAGCCTGTGAGTATGAGATACTCCTATACACATGACTGACAGCCTGTATAATGGTGTGAGGTATAATGGTGTAATGGCTCCTCCATGTGCTTCCTGGTGCTGGCGTCCCCTGCAGCCTGTGTGTGTATGAGATACTCCTATACACATGACTGACAGCTTGTATAATGATGTGAGGTATAATGGTGTAATGGCTCCTGGTGCTGGCCACGCCCCCTGCAGCCTGTGTGTATGAGATCCTTGTAAGCTGCTCCAACAGGTAGTGGTGACAGAAATAGTGACACAGACCTGATGACAGGTGTCCTTTAAAGGCAATCCCCAACATAAAGGGGTTCTCTTCTACATAAGTTGCCCATGTGCCTTTGCGGCCTTTATAATAATCACTGAATGTTTATCAAGTGATTCAGCAGTCCTGCTACTTATTTTTGCATTGTTTGCAGACTCTCCGTAATTCTTTGTTTACAAGTCTGAGCTCTGATGAATAGTAGGGACTGCAGCAGTAGAGTTATGACTCATCCTGCTCTGTCCCTTTCTCCTCTTCCTGTATATGCTAATGAGGACAGACATTAAAAGAGAGAGTGCAGCATGGGAAGAACAGGGAAAGGCTGAATCTCTCACAGGAAGCCAAGGTACTGGTACATATATATGCAGAGACTTGTCTAAGGACACTGACGACCCCTAGTCACAACCCGACCTCTCTGTCCACTATGACCTCTTGGGATGCTCTCTGGATGTTGCTTATTTACTGTACTTTAGCCCAAGGCTGCATTTATGAACTACAAGGTGTGTGCAATAAAAACTTTATTGTTAACCCAAAATTCTTTAAATCTAATTGTCACATGGACACAAAAATTATTTGACTTGAGTTACACTTACATACAAATTCAAACTAAGAACAAACCAATAGAACCTATATTCTATATAACTTGGGGACTTCCTGTATATTTTAAAAAATTATCTTTTCCCAACTCCAGCTCTTTGCAGCGTTTTTTCTCCAGCCCCTCAGTTCTCGAGCAGTTAATGTCATCAGTTTGGGAAACTGATAACGCCCTTTACTTTAGGATTCTCAGTAAGTCATGCTTGATGTAATGGGTCTACCTTACAAGGAAGAAAAGGAGGTGTCCTTGTCTTATATAGGAAATCCTATTTGCATATTTCCCAGAATTCCCTAGTGGAGCATCAATGGCTATAAGTCTCCACACACCTGCACCGTAACTAGTAAACTCTCCATAAGACAGATGACAGATGGGTGGTCCTGAGCTGAAGTTGACAACCTGGCACCTCCCACCAGACAGTAAAGAGCCCAAATTGAATAGTGACACTAATTTATCAGGAACAGTAGGGACTAGAACAAACATTCCAACTGTTCCGGGAGCAGAGCAGTGGAACCTAATAAAATAGCAAAGTGTTGGAGTTGGTAGAAGTTGTGAAAGGTTCTCTTGCATAGTGATTAAACAATAAAAAATGTAAAATGTAGAGTTATGACATTTGTTTAGGATCTGTTCACACATTTAAAGAGAAGAATCCCCCAGTGGATATGCAGATATTAAAGTTACAGTTAATTTTTGACACAACTTTAACGGTGGATATTTCCGGGTCAATGGAAATATCAACACAATCAACACAATCCTGTTTCAATATTAAAGGAGAAATTCCCTTCTTTAAAATGACACCAGAACCAGACCTGTGTTCCTAGCTTTCACGGTTCCGAAGACATAGTAATTTGGAATGTTCCCCTCTGTCATGCCATCTACAATTGCTCTGTCTTTTATTTACCACGCGCACATTAGACTTGATTAAAGTGTAAAGTAGAGCAAAAAGTAAACCCAAGGCTGATGTTAGCTACACACAGGTATCAAAGATAAGATACTGTATATAAAGCACCAAACATTACAACTACATTACAACAATTACAGTATCTGCAGCAGAAGCCACAGAGCGGGATAGTTGCAGATCTGCAGTGACAGCTACAGATAGTGATGGTTTTGCACAGTGTGGTACAGCATCAAGAAAATGGAACAAGCGAGCCCCCGGGGGAAACGTTATCAGAGCAGGCATGATCTTTTCACCAATGCAGCAATTTTACACATTATACGAAATCCTGTACGAGATCTGTTAGGTCCAAGGGATGTCCTACCACTTGCATAACTAGTAATACCGTCCTCTAATGTTATAATCCCAATACACAATCTTTAGGTCTTTTATTGCTGTGATTTGCCTTCAAGATGTCACTAAAAAAATTAAAAAACTAAATCCAGAAATTAAAGACAACAGGAAAAAAAACACCCCTTCAAATACCACAATTTCATTACACTACATTACTGGACTAGATAATTACCTCCCAGCTCAAACAAGGGAACTACTCCAAGCGATTATGTTACTACTATGTTCCACCGTTCTTTTCATAAAAATCTGACTTTATTTCATATATTAACAGACACAATTGATGCAATCAAGAAGAAACCAATGTATACAGTCCTTTCGGGCTAAATCCCATACACCAGTGGTCCACAACCTTTTTTTGCCCAGGGACAGGGTGTAAACATAAATTTTCTCCAGGGACCGGTGGGTGGGTGGTGTTAGTTTCATAGCCAAAAATGTATGTTTGCATACCCCACCATAACTCCCTCTGTGCCTATCTTCTATTGTCCCCTTTCCTGAAGAAGCGCCCCCACTTTTACAGTCCCCTTTCATGAAGAAGTACCCCCCACTTATATTGTCCCCTTTCCTGAAGAAGCACCCCCCACTTATATTGTCCCCTTTCCTG
Organism: Engystomops pustulosus; assembly: GCF_040894005.1. Classification (NCBI taxonomy): domain Eukaryota; kingdom Metazoa; phylum Chordata; class Amphibia; order Anura; family Leptodactylidae; genus Engystomops; species Engystomops pustulosus. The sequence continues at coordinate 97,556,537 of NC_092418.1, read as the reverse complement.
AAGAAGTACCCCTCACTTATATTGTCCCCTTTCCTGAAGAAGCACCCCTCACTTATATTGTCCCCTTTCCTGAAGAAGCACCCCTCACTTATATTGGCCCCTTTTGTGTATGCATGCCCATGTCTCCTTCCCTGCATCATGTCTTCCTCACATGTCCCCTTTCCATTGGCTGCCACCCACCCTCTGCTTCCAATGTCCCCTTTCCCAGCTGAACTCTGTAATAAAAAAATACTCACCTTCCTCATTACCCTTAAAGGGGTTATCCGGCTGTTAAAAATTACCTAGGGCCGGGCTGGGGTGGGCTAGTTAAACATTATAAACATCTACTTACCTCCTCCGGCGCCGCCGATGTCCCGCGCCACGGTACCTTCGATCCGTGCCCCTGTTTGTTTACAGGGGCACAGAAGCCGCACACAGGGAGCTTCCAGTCCGCGATGTGGATGGCTCCTCCCATCCGTCCCTATCTCTCAGCGTTGTAAGCGCTGGGAGATGGTGTCGGATGGGAGCTTCCAGCCGGCCTTGTGCGTCCCTGTATACAAACCAGCGCACAGATGAGACGGACTGCGGCGCGGGACATCGGCAGCGCCGGGCGAGTTAAGTACCTGTTTATTATGTTTAACTAACCCACCCCAGCACTCAGTATTTTTAACACCCGGATAACCCCTTTAAGCAGTCTTCTCTTCCGCATTAAGGCATGGTTCTATTGTCTGTAGACATGATATGCTGACATCACAATGCACACTGTCAATAGAGCTGTGCATTAACATGGAAGTTAAGTAAAGGAAGAGAAGACTGCTGCAGGGGAACAGGGAAGGTGAGTATTGTTTTTTTTTTTTTACAGAGCTCGGCCGTGGCATGGGACCAGGTGTTCCACTGCCAGGTCTTGGTCTGTGGACTGGAGATTGGGGCTTAAAGGGGGTTTCAGTTAAGCAAAATGATTCTGCAAAGAAGTTTGTTGTGCACCAATGAAAGCGGCTGCAGTGATTGTAGTAGTGGCCTCATCTAGTTTTCCCAAATTTCCCAAACTGATGATCAAATATTGTATCAATCAGGGTCTGGCTGTCCCATGACAATACCAGCACATATACTATAATGGGCCCTAAAGATCTACTAGTAGACACAACAATTTGGAAGTGAAGTTCTAGTGTCTCCTTGAGACATCACAGCGCCCCATTGTGACATCATAATTTCCCTGTATGACAGCACATTGCTTATTTATTACATCGCACTGGTCCATTGCAACATCATAATGCCGGATTATAATTTACAAATTATGACATTGCAATGTCTATTATGCCACCACATGGCCCCCTTGATGACATCACAGTGATGTAGCAGAGCTGTGCCTCTTGTGCAGCGTTATAGTGCGGTCATAACACATTGTAACAAACTCAAATCTTTACGTTGAGGTTACACAAATTTTACACCATCCTCAACTATGCACCTGGGACGCTGCCCCCTAGAGGACACCAGGTTATCTAGTGTATCGCTGCCATTACTGAGGATCCGCAGCCTCACCTGTAATAATGGGTCATTCCTAATCTGCAGAGACTGCACTTCCCCGAAGAGAAAACCGAAGAGCAATTAGTACAAATTATATTCTCTGCACTGCTCAGCCTTCACCACAAATGGAAGTTACATTGTGCAGGTCTGAACCCACAGAACTAATGACAACATTTGCTTTGTTTCTGATTTGATTGTTGCTGTACAGATGTAGCAGTGCTGGACCTGGCAGTGCGGCAGTTCTGGGTGAGCTATCGGCTAACATCTATTGGGAAGACAGGTAATATTTGCATGTAGCCGGATAGAGGACCCTATGAATACATGTAACATGTGGGTCCTCTAGTCTAGACACTAGATACTGGTATGAGCTATATAGGCCACGTCACCCACCTCATGACCACCACCACCACGTCATCCACCTAATGATCACCACCACCACGTCCTCCACCTAATGATCACCACCACCACGTCCTCCACCTCATGATCACCACCATCACTTCAACCAACTGATGACCACCACCGCCCTGCCTAATGATCACCACCACCATGTCACCCACCTGATGATCACCATCACCATGTCACCCACCTGATGATCACCATCACCATATCCCCACCTGATGATCACCATCACCATGTCACCCACCTGATGATCACCACCATGTCACCCACCTGATGATCACCACCATGTCACCCACCTGATGATCACCACCATGTCACCCACCTGATGATCACCACCATGTCACCCACCTGATGATCACCACCATGTCACCCACCTGATGATCACCTCCATGTCACCCACCTGATGATCACCACCATGTCACGCGCCTGATGATCACCACCATGTCACCCACCTGATGATCACCTCCATGTCACCCACCTGATGATCACCACCATGTCACCCGCCTGATGATCACCACCATGTCACCCACCTGATGATCACCTCCATGTCACCCACCTGATGATCACCACCATGTCACCCACCTGATGATCACCACCATGTCACCCGCCTGATGATCACCACCATGTCACCCGCCTGATGATCACCACCACCATGTCACCCATCTGTCCTCTCAGTATAGAGATCAGGCATATGTTAGAGGTAATGAGATGACAAGCAGAAATAAACACTAAGAGCAGGAATCTTATTTTATGTCGCGTTATATTGATTTTTCACCACTTTCACGTTGCAATATTATTGCAAAAACTAAATTGAATCACAATCTTTTTTTTTTCTGCACATAAAATATAACGGCAAAACCATCAGCCCGATAACAAACATAAAACTGATATAAACAAGAACAATCGCAGCTATCCATAAACTCACACAGAGTCCTATGTCTGAGAGCGCTATTGATAAAACAATATTGTAATCCGAGATTCTTACCAGTTTACTGCATGATAGAAAGACATGAAACTGTATACACTTTCTTAAAGGGGAAGTGTGAAATTACTAAATAAAAGTTTACTGTGTTTGGCTATATTTGGCAGGGTCAGCTACAGGATTCAGTAGGCCCCTGGGCAACAGATCCTCAGTGGGCCCCTTTGCAGTGAACTCACGTGGCGGCATTAAAAACTCCTGTTTCCTAAAATATTCCCTAGTTTATCATCCCAAACATCCCCTTTATGTTTATTTTATATACAAGCCCCTCACACCCTATTGATTCATTATATACAGCTCCACTTACCACCATGGATTCCTTATGTGGGGCCCCCAGCAGCTCTGGGCCCTTGGCACTTGCCCGGGTATGCCGAGTGCTGCCGCCTGCCCTGGAATTTGGTATTATAGCATCACCTTGTCTGAGTTTATAGAACTAAGCTACAATATCAGTAGCAGGTGAGGGATAATATGGAGGATTTTTCATGTTTTCAGTAAAGGACTAGTGAAATGGGAGAGCAGGGGCTCTGGATTGAAGCACCATATTCCAAGGGGCCTGAGGAGAAGGTCAGATGTAGGTCAGTAGTTCTTTCAATATGTAGATTATGTGAGACTTTGAGCTGTAAAGTGTGCTGTGCCTCCTGGAAGGTTGTAACTGCCAAGTCTGAAGTAAAATGAACTTTACGTTGCCTGTTCCTGTCTTTATTTCGACATCAAGTGCTCCCCAATTTACCACTTTATAGTTACCCAGAAACAACTTAATCGAGTTGAACCTATTCTGCTATGGCTGCCCTCTCAGCACTGTCAGCATCTTCCACCACCACTGAGACTAGTATTTATCCAAAAGCTCAACCAATCCTATTAGGGGAGCACCTATCCTACAGGTATATGTGACTGAGCAGATATTCTTCTTCTTATTATGATTATGCTTGTGTACAGGGCCGGCGCCAATACTGGGCATACCTGGGCAAGTGTTGGGTCCCAGAACTGCTGGGGGGGACCGGCGCCAATACTGGGCATACCTGGGCAAGTGTTGGGTCCCAGAACTGCTGGGGGGGGACCGCCACCAATACTGGGCATACCTGGGCAAGTGTTGGGTCCCAGAACTGCTGGGGGGGGGGGGGGGGGGACCGGCGCCAATACTGGGCATACCTGGGCAAATGCTGGGTCCCAGAACTGCTGGGGGGGACCGGCGCCAATACTGGGCATACCTGGGCAAGTGTTGGGTCCCAGAACTGCTGGGGGGGGGGGGGACGCCGCCAATACTGGGCATACCTGGGCAAGTGTTGGGTCCCAGAACTACTGGGGGGGGGGGGGGACGGCGCCAATACTGGGCATACCTGGGCAAATGCTGGGTCCCAGGGCTGCTGGGGGGGCCCACATAAGGTTATACATCAGGAATCCATGGGGGTAAAGGGGCTGTATTTAATAAATACATAGGGTGTGAGGGGGATATAAAATAACCATGGGGGTACTATTTGGTATGATAAACTAAAGAATATTTTAGGGAACAAGAGACTGTTTTAGTTTCAGAATTTTTAATGCCGCCACGTCAGTTCAATGCATAGGGGCCCACTGAGGCTCTGTCGCCCAGGGGCCTACTGAAGCCGACCCTGCTTGTGTATGAATGTCAACTACCAATCTATGGGCCAGCTAAGGCCTCAGACTATTTCCACATGTCTAATTTAAGACTGGCGTCATAGCTCCCCCCTTTGGGGGTCTGGTGCCCTGTCTACTATGAGGCTCTGGCCTATTAGAGGATACAGGCACAAACAGCACCAGTTCAGACCTGTAGACCACACCTAAAATTTCTGCTATAGTCTCTGCTAATTTAGTCTCCACCAGCTAGTCTCTGCTGAGGGAGACTATAGTATATGTGGGGGGCTGGGCGTTAACACTACTGCTTGCCCCCGACACACCCAAAGTGCTCGGAGAAGCCCAAACACCAGGAGCATAACTTTAGGGGGTGCAGAGGTTGCGGTCGCACCAGGGCCCAAGAGGTTCAGGGGGCCCTTATGGTATCACTTTCCCATATGAGAAAAGTAGTATTATAAACCATACATTATAGTCGGGGGCCTGGCACAGACATTTAGTTAAGACACTGCCAAAAACTGTCAGGGAGGCGGAGATTCGTTTGCTTCAGGCAGAGGAGACATAATGGATCTCCCCCTATGACGGGAAAAACAAAAGTCTGACACAAAGCAACTAATACTAATAATTTCTGGGTCTGAGCCATTCCTTCAATATTTGGATTACGGGAACATTTTCCATATTAGCGGAAAAATAAGAACTTTATTACCTGATAGCAATTTCCACTTTGCAGATAAAATAAAGTAAGAATGAAGGTCTTAAGTACGGTAATACAAATGAGTCCGTAATTGCTTTCCTTAATTCACAACTGTGTTCTAGCAGAATTGGCTGATTTTTTTTTTTTTTTCCCCATCAACTTCAGTGTGAGAATTGGCGCTGTCTGCGGGCTCAGACAAAACGCTATACAGTTACTAATGTATGTGCCCCCGGATTGTTTATATTAAAACTTTCAGGAGTGACTGGCGCGGGGGTACAATGGGGGCCTTTTAGCATCACGCTGACTTGAAAGAGCATTTGAGCATTGCAGTTTAATTGTGTGTTCCCCAATGCTAGGCAACGGGCCAAGCCGTATTGTAAACATTGTGCGCTCTGTCAAGTGCGGCCGCCATACGGCAGCGGGGTGGAAATTCTCCGTTTTCATTTGTCAGCACAATTTATTGACAATTATTTACACTTAAACACAATTTTTTTTCCCAGTAACAAATGAGCTAGAACCGGAGCGACGCTGCGATATATTTTATACTCCGTCTCCGCTATAGATTGTATAATTCAGCATGTAAATCATCTGCGGCTTCTAGTCATTATGGAAATTCTCCTCCCAGCATGACATGGCGGCTCTTAGTGCTTGGCTGAGCATGCTGGGAATTCTAGTCCTATGCTAAAGATTTTAAAGGTTACTGAAAAATGGGGCTTAAATAACAATCATGAATATTCATAGAGACTCTTTGAAGCCAATTCGTTAAAGAAAAGAAAATGATGTTTTAACCACATTTCCACAAGTTCTTGATGATAATTTAGAAAAAAAAATATTTGCATGTCATTATATATACATATATGTCCTTACATCACTACTGACAATAGATGATGTCACAGCTTATCTCCTCCCCCTCCCTGTACAATGACCTCTATATAGATAACACTGACCCATCATTACATCACTAATGACAATAGATGATGTCACAGCTTATCTCCTCCCCCTCCCTGTACAATGACCTCTATATAGATAACACTGACCCATCATTACATCACTAATGACAATAGATGATGTCACAACTTATCTCCTCCCCCCTCCCTGTACAATGACCTCTATATAGATAACACTGACCTATCATTACATCACTAATGACAATAGATAATGTCACAGCTTATCTCCTCCCCCTCCCTGTACAATGACCTCTATATAGATAACACTGACCCATCATTACATCACTACTGACAATAGATGATGTCACAGCTTATCCCCTCCCCCCTCCCCCTGTACAATGACCTCTATATAGATAACACTGACCCATCATTACATCACTACTGACAATAGATGATGTCACAGCTTAACTCCTCCCCTCCCTGTACAATGACCTCTATATAGATAACACTGACCCATCATTACATCACTACTGACAATAGATGATGTCACAGCTTATCCCCTCCCCTCCCTGTACAATGACCTCTATATAGATAGTACTGACCCATCATTACATCACTACTAACAATAGATGATGTCACAGCTTATCTCCTCCCCCTCCCTGTACAATGACCTCTATATAGATAACACTGACCCATTATTACATCACTAGTGACAATAGATGATGTCACAGCTTATCTCCTCCCCCTCCCTGTACAATGACCTCTATATAGATACCACTGACCCATCATTACATCACTAATGACAGTAAATGATGTCACAACTTATCCCCTCCCCCTCCCTGTACAATGACCTCTATATAGATAACACTGATCCATCATTACATAACTACTGACAATAGATGATGTCACATCTTATCTCCTCCCCCTCCCTGTACAATGACCTCTATATAGATAACACTGACCCATCATTACATCACTACTGACAATAGATGATGCCACAGCTTATCCCCTCCCCCTGTACAATGACCTCTATATAGATAACACTGACCCATCATTACATCACTACTGACAATAGATGATGTCACAGCTTATCCCCTCCCCCCTCCCCCTGTACAATGACCTCTATATAGATAACACTGACCCATCATTACATCACTACTGACAATAGATGATGTCACAGCTTATCTCCTCCCCCTCCCTGTACAATGACCTCTATATAGATAACACTGACCCATCATTACATCACTACTGACAATAGATGATGTCACAGCTTATCTCCTCCTCCTCCCTGTACAATGACCTCTATATAGATAACACTGACCCATCATTACATCACTACTGACAATAGATGATGCCACAGCTTATCTCCTCCCCCTCCTTGTACAATGATAATAATAATAATAATATAATGACCTCTATATAGATAACACTGACCCATCATCACATCACTAGTGACAATAGATGATGTCACAGCTTATCTCCTCCCCCTCCCTGTACAATGACCTCTATATAGATAACACTGACCTATCATTACATCACTACTGACAATAGATGATGTCACAGCTTATCTCCTCCCCCTCCCTGTACAATGACCTCTATATAGATAACACTGACCCATCATTACATCACTAATGACAGTAAATGATGTCACAACTTATCCCCTCCCTGTACAATGACCTTTATATAGATAACACTGACCCATCATTACATCACTACTGACAATAGATGATGTCACAGCTTATCCCCTCCCCCCTCCCCCTGTACAATGACCTCTATATAGATAACACTGACCCATCATTACATCACTACTGACAATAGATGATGTCACAGCTTATCTCCTCCCCCTCCCTGTACAATGACCTCTATATAGATAACACTGACCCATCATTACATCACTACTGACAATAGATGATGTCACAGCTTATCTCCTCCTCCTCCCTGTACAATGACCTCTATATAGATAACACTGACCCATCATTACATCACTACTGACAATAGATGATGCCACAGCTTATCTCCTCCCCCTCCTTGTACAATGATAATAATAATAATAATATAATGACCTCTATATAGATAACACTGACCCATCATCACATCACTAGTGACAATAGATGATGTCACAGCTTATCTCCTCCCCCTCCCTGTACAATGACCTCTATATAGATAACACTGACCTATCATTACATCACTACTGACAATAGATGATGTCATAGCTTATCTCCTCCCCCTCCCTGTACAATGACCTCTATATAGATAACACTGACCCATCATTACATCACTACTGACAATAGATGATGTCACAGCTTATCTCCTCCTCCTCCCTGTAAAATGACCTCTATATAGATAACACTGACCCATCATTACATCACTACTGACAATAGATGATGTCACAGATTATCCCCTCCCCCTCCCTGTACAATGACCTCTATATAGATAACACAGACCCATCATTACATCACTACTGACAATAGATGATGTCACAGTTTATCATAGAAGTACTGCATATTACTGATGATGTATAGGGCGGCTCTGTGGTTAGCACTGTTACCTAGGTTCAATTCTAAACAAGGTAAAGACCTGCAAAGTGTTATTTTCTTTTTCCTATAAAGCCTTACAAATAAAAACAGTAATGTTGACAATGTATGGCATTGCAAAATCTGTTGGCACTAGGAAGACAAATAATATAACTTCCTTGCACGTTAGGTATCTTATTAAGCTTTTAGTCCACCTTTATAAATAAAACTTGTGGACTTGACAGGACTATGTATTACTTGGCGTACCATTCATGTGAAGCTGTCAACAATGACCATCATTCTGTTGATGGAATCACTATATGTATTATCAATTGTTAACATGAAGCTTCCCTTTAGGTGGTAGAGCATGATAGACCAGAGAATACAGTAGAGTAAGGGAAACTCAGGATAAACTAAGATTAGGCAGGGTTGGCAAAATATAAGAATGTGCACTTACCTTGCTACAGATCCTGGTTTCCATATCGCTTCAGCACTTCTGTTTTTTGCCCCTGTGACCAGCCAGAAATTCTTAGAGGTAACAGTAACGGCTTCAGTCAATGAGTGGCCTAATCAGCATTGATGTCCATTGGTCAGAGGAAGTGACGTCTCATGGTCAGAGGAGGTGACTTCCCATGGTCAAAGGAAGTGCCCTCCCATGGTCAGTGGAAGTGACCTCCCATGGTCAGAGGAAGTGACCTCCCATGGTCAAAGGAAGTGCCCTCCCATGGTCAGAGGAAGTGCCCTCCCATGGTCAGAGGAAGTGACCTCCCATGGTCAGAGGAAGCGATGTCCCATTGTCAGAGAATGTGACTTCCTTTAGTCAGAGGAAGTGACCTCCCATGGTCAGAGGAAGTAACCTCCCATGGTCAAAGTAAGTGACTTCCCATGGTCAAAGGAAGTGACCTCCCATGGTCAGAGGAATCCTGTGGTCCAAGGTGGTCCAAGTTGGCTGAAGTGAATCTCGTGACTCTGAACTTTATGTGCCATACAGAAAATAACAAATATTTGCACCTGAGCTTGATGTCCATATTGACATGAGATCTGTGAGTTAGCTGGTGTCAAGTAGCTATAACAGAGTAACAAAAAGGGATCTCCAGCACTTCAGATGATAAAAATTAAAAACTTCACTCTATTGAAGCGTAATAAAAGTTGTAATGTACAACCACAAGCAAAAAAAATTACAGATCTATGCGTTTTGAGCCATGACCCATGGCTCTCAGTCATGATCACAAGGTTCTTAGTCGGATAGATATGTAAAACTGATATGGGGCAACATGGAGCACTATAGGACCATATTGGGACTAGGGTGCACACTATATAGCTACACCCCTACCTCGATGTACAGAGCTTATCGGTATCTTCTACCTCCATCGCCAACCACAGGCTAAGACATCTGCTGATATTTCCACCAAATCAACCTCATGCACAAAAGGGGATTCAGGAAACGTCAAACAATCTGGAGACTTGTTATCAGCAACTGCTAGGCTGAACATCACAAAGGAGGCCTTATTTAAGGACATCACTTGAGTAGCTGCTCTTTAAAGCGTTGAGATTTGGCCATTTTACAGTTTCTCTGGATTTTTTTGATTCCTATAAATCTCCCTTCATAGAAGCCGCTTTTTCTACTGCACTGGAATGTTTAAAGATGGCCTTTCCAAGCCGAGTGCTAATTGCAAGAACTCTTATCAATGGAATGCAAAGTAGCAGGAGCTGAACTCCATCCCTCCGAATTCTATACCAGGGTAAAAGGGCAATCAGTTGAGACTCTTGCATATTTGGCGAGCTGCCTGTCTATTGGGAAACCTCATTGGACACTGGTGAACATCACGCCTCTGGGGTTTTTCGGGCTGGAAAAATGCCTACATCGCAGAAGGAATAGAAATCTAACCTATTTGAGATAAAATTAGAGGAAATATGTGCAAAATATAGGGAATAGGGAATCTGGCATCTCCGTAATCATATAAATGACCTTGTAGGTGAAGTGAGAACAACAACAACTACCTCCTCCAGCTCATTAATAGTTTCCAATCCAACCTCAAGTAATCGCTCGGAGTTGCTGTATTATGTTAAAAGTCAACTTTTACTCCCCCTGTTCATTGCTGAATTGTGTAGTCTTTAGTCTCTCCACATCCACTTTGCCTCCCTGCTGTAAAATTCACCCATGATGGTTACTTTACTCTTCCTCCAAAGAGGAGGAAGCGCATGCGCTGTGTGGTAATGCGGTAGATGATTCTGGGTAGATGATTCCAGCTTTTAAAACGCCAAGAGCAGCACACTGCGTGTTAGAAGCAAGCTGCCAGGCCCGACGCCAGCACCCGGCCAATCCAGGCAAGAGGCGGGGCCCCGGGGTGCTGGAGAGACCTACTCGGGCCCCCGGATCAATTGTACCAGTGTCGCTATAAGACATTGGTACAAATGATCACTATCCGGATCGATTACTTTTCTGCCTCTATGCTGCGCTCGTCGGGAGCAGTATCCAAAACTCACCTTTCCTCGTTCCCTCGAAGCGGTGCTCTGCATGGTATGCGAAGGCTCTGAAGCCAGCGCACATGATGACGTCATCAGATCAGTGCTGGCGTGTACGGGAGGCCCAGGCTGAAGAAAGAAGGTGCGCAAGGCACTGCTCTGGAGAATCCAGGAAAGGTGAGGTTTTTTTTCCCCGGAGGGGGGAGGGGCAGTGTGCCCGCAGGGGGAAGGGGGGGTTAGTGTGTTCGCAGGGGGAGGGGGGGTCAGTGTGTCCACAGGGGGAGGGGGGGTCAGTGTGTCCGCAGGGGGAGGGGGGGTTCAGTATGTCCACTAGAGGGCGGCCCACAAAGGGGCCCACTAAAACTTGGAGCCGGCCCTGCCAGCTGCTACACGCATGCACCCAAATGACACAAGTATGCACACAGATGACTCATGCATGATCTCAGATGACACGCAAATGCACACAGATGATGCATGCGTGCACCCAGATGACACGCGTATACACACAGATGACACATGCATGGTCACAGATGAAACATGTATACGCACAGACGACATGTGTGTGCACCCAGATGACACACGTATACACACAGATGACACATGCATGGTCACAGATGACTCACGTAAACGCAGAAATGATGCATGCATCTAGATGATATCCGTATGCACCCAGATGATGCATGCATGCACCCAAATGACAGGCGTATGCGAACAGATGATACGCGTATGGACCCACATGACATGTGTGAGCACACAAATGATATGCACAGGAATCCGCATGCACTCAGATGTGTGTACATTGTGTTTATGCAACACTTACAGCAGAGCTCTGGTACACTTGCTTGTTCGCCACTCAATTCACATCTATGGAACTTTCGGCACAACTGTCATGACAGTGCAAAAGTTCTTTTCACATGGGTCACCAAGAGTTTCTCATTCCTTTCATAACTTCATGCAGTATAAATGTATTCATTTCGATGTATAAAACTTTTCTTTTGAGTTCAGTAGAAGTTATACAGAAAAAGGGAGCTTACAGTTAAATCTTAATTACATCCTGTTACGTGTGGTGGATCATAAAACCACATAACCTTTATTACCAGTTTCTCCTGAGCTCTACACCACGGTGGTGCTATGTCTGCCAATGGATCTCCCTATATCTTTCACACATGCCCAGAAAAGACAGTAGCATAATATAAGGCATTATAGAGCAGTAGTGAGCAGTGTTGCTGATAATCCATCTCTTGGGTTTTATAGAATACTTACTAGAAGCTGTTGCATGACTAAGTCTCAGCTCTCTACAGCTGCTTCCTCTTCCTCAATCTCATTTTTCCATAGACTACTATGATCAGCAGTGACCTGATCCTTCAGCGATCTCATAATCCATCGTTATCTCTAAAGGTGGATTTTATAAATCAAACAAGAGTGAATACAGTGGGGCTCATTTACTAAGGGTCCGTCGGACGCATTTTCGCTGGGTTTCCTGACGATTTCCATTTTGCACCGCATTGCGCCGGGATTTTGGCGCACGTGATCGGATTTTGATGCATTGGCGCCGGTTTGCACACGACAGAAATCGGAGGGGCGGGCCGTTGGATAACCCGAAGGATTTGGACACCGCGCGGGATTTAACATTTAGAAATGTGTTGCAAGATTAAGCACTTACAAGCAACGGGAAGAAGAAGGTGAACTCCGGCGGACCTTGGCGCGGAAGCGATGGATGCAGGAACTCGGATGCGCGACCATAGTGAATCGCGGCAGACCCGAATCCTCGTCGTACAACGCACCACGGGATCGCGACAGGACCGGGTAAGTAAATCTGCCCCACTAAGGTTATTTCCAACTTTGACCTTAAGGTATAGCAGCTGAATGCTGGGGGAGGTCAGGGCTGGGGGTGTCCGGAGTCTCCTCCCCTCCTATCCTAATAATGACCTGTCCTATGGCTGGGTCATTGGAAGTATAGGGCCAGAAAAGCCATTTATGATCGACCTAGTTTCCATTATCCTAGTTGTGCTGATACAAGTATATTTGAATATTCCTATCAGTCATTTACATTTCTAAGCATACAATTAGTCATCTGATGAAGCCAGCGGGTCACACATTATAATAATTTCCCCTATAAGACTACGGCTTATATGATTTATGCAGAGTGACCCTTTTCATACTTTGTCAGACAGGAAGCTTTATGAATGTTAATGTATGAAGGGAGGTGGGTCCCCACCCGGATGGGGGATGCAGGGAATCCCTTTTATGTCTAATGCGTATAATAGGTCCATGCCAACAACTTTGAACAAATAAGAAGACGACGCAGCGTGAGGTCTTGTTAGGAGTCTTCAAGGATCCGAGCATGAATAATTACTGGAGCCATGTAATTGTCTCGTTCTAGGGGAAATATTCATAGCCGAAGACAAGTGTAATTAAATTCTTGAGACAGAATTCAAGTATCTGTTGAATAATGTCCCTCCAAGACAGAGTGCAGTCAGCCGAGTAGATATTCTCGGTGCCACTCAAAAATGCCTTGAGTGAAATGGAAAAATCCCAACTTTTTTTTTAAAATCATATATGGATTTGCTGATATGAAGCAAATTTGTTAAACTTTTCACATATCTTATGATTAGTGCTTGTGAAAATAGTTAACTTTGTACTAGACTTGCCTAGCAGTAAGTTTTTTTCTGCTCCTTCTTTCTCCTGTAGGAAATGGTGTATCGGAAAGCCTTTTAAAATCCATACACGGCTGATAGATAAGGAGAGGAGGCCAAAGCTTATCTCCTCACACACCTAGAGATTATTTCACTTGATAATTCAGCTCTGCAAAGAGATTAGACTGTCTGTAAGGAGATAACTCATTTGAAACTTTATCTGCTGCTCCTTATGGCTGGATGTAAGGCTGATTTATACACACTGCTAAAAGCAGGTCGAAATGGAATAAAAAACAGCACACAGGACACTAATGTCATTAGCGTCCAGGTCTACATGGAAGAATGAGCTCACACCTCCATCACTGTGGAGTAAAAAATGTGTGTGAGCATCCAACTTATTTTAGTCACCTGATCGGAAGATACTCCCACATCAATTCTGAGGAGTGTGTTCTACACGAAACGCATCAGGGAGGTGACAGGGGGCACTAGAGGAGTAGGGACGGTCACGGTACTGACCTTGTAAGGGAACTTGTTATATTCTTTGGTGAGTTAAGAGCTAAAAAGTAAGTCCCATATTTATTTTTAACTTACTCAAAAGCCTCACTGAAGCAGCTATCTATTTAAAGGAATTCACCCGATTTTAACCCATTAAACTAGCCCCCTCAGGTAGGGTATGAAATGTCTTTTGTAGAATTCCCTCTTTTATGTGAAATCTCGCCTGTTGACCTTTAAAAAAAATCTCCCCCAAAGTCATGTGAAAATGAGAAAAGAGCCATATTTTGCTGGAGATGAGTCACTTTTAGAAGCTTCAGATGCCCATATCTTCCATTTTATAGCACTTAGAAACATGCATTTAGTGTCATAATAAAGAAAAGAATCTCATCTTTAAGATCGCATTAAGGTTCTGTGATCTAAAGAAAAGGTCATGCAGTCAGTTATATAAATAGGAGGGAACTGGATCTTTATCTGCAACTCGCAGTTTTTAATATGATTCTAACTGCCTGTTTCAGATCACGGAAACCTGATGCTAAAGATCATAATCTTTATTTGACACCAAATGCATACTTCTACATACTATACTACTAAATATAGGGGGACTGAAGTGATAGTCCCCCTGCAGCCTCTAACAGTGACTCATCTCAAGCAAAATGTGACTCTTCTCAGCTCGCATGACTTTGGAGGAGAGAACCCCTTTAGCATAATTTTGAGGTTATTCTTGATGAAGATCTCTACCATCATAAAGGTTGTATTATTTGGAAATATCTTTTATATTTATGTATAATAGAGAAATTACATGAGTCCATAATGTCCCCCCCCCCCTTTCCAGAATGCGGTGCAGAGGTATAGACCAAGAGTCTGCTCTGAATTCCTTTCTCTATAAATAAAGCATAAAGCTTAGGGCTGAGGGTTTAAAATGTGAAAGTTCCATTTCTTTCCATTTATCTAGATAATCCTCCATGACTTTGCAGAACGAGCATAGGCGAGGCACGCCGGGTAATGGCGCTGCTGCGAACGTCACGAAATGTATACATGGTGCGCTCCGAGGACATTAATAATGGTGCATTTACTGTTCTGCACTCTCATATAAGCCATCTAGATTATGATTTTAGGAATCCCTTGTTTAATGTCCCTGTCATAACAGGGACCTGCAGTCACCGCGAATTACATGGAATCTATACGGGATACAAAAGAAGGTGTTTATAGGGTAAAGGGTTAGGTTACAAGTTGGACCCCCACCGGTGACCTTTGGAAAGCTCCTAGTCTTAGTAAATGAATTCTCCATAATATATCTGGACATCTTAGAACACGGAATTGTACAGTTCCTCTGTTATTCCTACTGGAAATGTATATATATAAATTGATAACTGGATCTTACACAATTTGATGCTGTGCTACTTTTCAACTGTGTATGGATATGTCACTTTGACAGGAACAATGGGAACTCCCAGTTGTCAAATTGTTCCATTTTCTCAGTGCAGAAGGGGTGGGACTTAAACTGTGGGCGTAACCATTTTTTTTTTCTACCCCATGTCACTTTTATGTCACGTTTATGTCACTAAAAGTGTAGGACGGTGCTCAGTGATATTGGTCAGTTTAGGAAATAGAGCATGGGTGTAATTAGGAGAGGCAGGGCCCCATTTAAGACTTCTTAATGGGGCCTCCTTCTATCTTAAATATACATAAGTATATACTCACATATGTGAGTTACAATCGCACACAGTATACACACACACACCATATATACATACAGTACATATATACAGCATAAACACAATACACAGACCCATGCATCATATACACAGACATAGGGGGAGATTTATGAGTAGTGTATGAGAGCAGAACTGTTCTAGTTGCCCATGGCAACCAATCAGAGCTCAGCTTTCATTTTCCCACAGCTGTTTATAAAATGTAAGCTACGCTGATACCATGGGCAACTGGCACAGTTTTACCTTAGTTTATACACATGACATATCCACAAACATAGAGCATATACACATCATATATACACACACACACAGCAAATACACACATATATACAATATCATATACAGTCATACAGCATATACACACAACACACAAACATACTGCACTTACAAACCCAATACCCCAGATGCCGCGGCCCCCTGACACTGCGGGCCCCATAGCAGCTGCACCACAAGCAAGCAAGGCCCTGCCCCTAATGCATTGGGAGACTAATTAGTAGAAGAGGTAGATTTAAAACTGCAGGTGCACCCATTTATATGTCTCTGTCCCTTGTTTCTACAAGGGGTGTTACTCATAGTGTAAAGGGGTGATGCTAGGTGATGTACAGCAGAGAAAATCGAAAATGTGCACTAGCTAACAAAGCTCCGCCCCTAGTGCATCTAGAGACTTATTAGTGGGAGGGGTGGGGCTTATTTTCTATACCTTCTTTCTATGGGAGATATCAATCATTGTGTAAAGGGATGGCGTTCAGTGATGTTAAACAGCATACAAATTAGAAAACACATGCACCGACCCTAGTGCACTGAAAAATGTATCTGCATAAAAATAAGAAACTTTTCTCTAAAATGAGTGGGAAATGGGAAAGGTATGCCGGAAAAGCTCATAAAGTGCCCTACACATGGCTAAGTTAAAGGGTAACTGAACGTTTGAAAGAAATTTATAAATCAATATTGCAGATGAGTGATGAGATCCCCACAGATCACGAGAACGGGGGGGGGGGGGGGGGGGGTACGATGGAGTACCTCTGTTGGACCCCTTGTCACTCCCCAAGGTAAATGGAGCAGAATTGACATGTGCACCCATCTGCTTCACTCAATTCGGGGAGCGACAATTGGTCCTACGGAGGTACCTCGGATCCATAGAACCCCCCGTTCTCATGATCTGTGGGGGTCTCATCATTGAGACCCCCATCGATCAGCAAGTTAGGCCCTGTTATCCTGTGGATAGGGCCTAATTTGTTTGGTGTGAAAACTTCTTTAATATACTGTAATGTCCTTCTTTATTACCTTCCTTTCTTCTATATTTAAACAGTGTGTGTAAATTGGTCTCTGTCCTGAGTGGAATCACCAAGCTAAATATTCTCCAGGTATGGAAAGAGTTAATCATTAGTCTCCTTATCTGCCTTCAGTAGACTGAGCTAAGAAAGCTTTCAGATACACTGCTCACTACAGGAGAAAGAAGCAGAACAAAGCACACAGAAGCTGCTTTACTTAACAATGTATATTACACAGTTTACTATCATTGCCTACTCTCTTCATTTTTGCAATAAAAGAAAATTAGCATCTCCTAGGAAGATTTGGGAGCTTGTACATTCCCTGTAAGCATCAAAAAAATAATTTGCACGACAGAAAAGTAAGTTTCTACACATCTCCGGCTCCAGATATTACCATGCAGCTAGCAGCGTAGCCATGTCCTAGCGGTTTAGAAGCGGTGGCCCTACGCTCGGGTGGTGGAACATCACGGTCATGGGTGCTGAAATCACATTTCCAGGGAGGAAATTCTCCTGTTTATTCTGAAGTTATTCAAATAGACAAGGGTAATTTGCCCGGCCTTTCATTTTAAAGAGGATGTTTAAGAAGGTAGAGGAGTGTAAAATTGAGGATAATGTTACTTGCACTTGTTAAACATTTTGCACATAATCTAATTTGGCAGCATGAAAAGAAATGACTGCATTAAATGATACATCTATATAAATGAAGACACGAAGCGCGGCGAAGGGTTATCAGGACCGGCCGTGCTCAGCCACCGCTGCTAGATTTATGTTGGCAGCAGACGGTTTAGGCTTATGAGAACGAACCATTTCCCATTATACAATATTCCATAGCACGATTTAAAAATAAGTACATGAAATTAATTTTAAAACTAATTAACCTTAGCTAAGCAAAAACGGAACGGCGGGATAAGAAATGCTGTTTAGTAGCCAGGGAAAGGGATTCACAGTGGATCTGTGCCGCTCTTATCCATGGATTAGTAGTATTTGAACGGAGATCAGCTGTAATACCTGACACAGCCTATCGACAAGGGTGGTGCTGTTTTTTTTAAAAGCATTTTTATATAGGTACTATCTGTAGCACCCGGCGTTGCCTGGGATAGGAAATAACTGCTCATAGCTATAACAAAATACAATGGGTTAACAAAAAATATTTTATATGTATTTATCTCTCTCTGTGACTCTGTGTCTGTGTCTGTCTCTGAGTCTTGTTTTCACTGTCTGTCTCTGTGACCCACGTCTCAGGTCCCGGGCTCACCTGTGATCCTCCGTGTGCTCCTGTGCCCCGCACTACTATCTCAGTTCTCCTCGTTCCTGACTCCTGTCCGGCGGCCCTGCGCACGTTCCTGCCTACTAGGGTGCGCGTGCCGGCTTTAGAAGATTTAAAGGGCCATTTTTGCTGGTCCTTTCAGGAAATGGTTAAAAGCTGGCGTCTCCCAGCATTCCCTGCTTTGTGCTCTATGCTGTTGAAAAAGCTTGTATCTTTGGCTTAGGCCTGTGTTTTGATCTCCCATTGTGACAATGGACCTGTTCCCGTTTACACTCCTCCAGTGCCAGTCCTGACCTTCTGCTTTGTCTCTGACCCTGAACCACTGCCGCCTATCTTGACCTCCTGCCTATCTCCGACCACAAACTTGCCTACTGACTCTGTACCTTGCCTTGGCCATCACCTTGGACAAAGTTGTGCCCGTGCGATGACCTGGTGGCACCACGCTGCAGCAAGACCATCCTGCTTTGCGGCGGGCTCTAGTGAAGACCCGGTGCCACCTAGACTCCGGTCCCAGGTGTTGGCTTGTATCATTGTCCGTGGTGGTCCACTACCCCTGGATCCTGACACTGTGGATGTCTCTGATTGTAGTTGTCTCTGACTGTCTCTGTATTTGTCTCTGATTGTGACTGTCAGATATATGTATATATATAAGTTGCTACTCTATCTTCTGTAACGCATTTTACACCTCACAAGTATATGCCCTATGGCTGAGCACAATGTACTATCAAGAGATCTTTACAGTATACATCATTTTCATTCAATTTTAGCTTCTTTGAAGGACAAAGCTTCTGTCCATGGCATTTAATCTTCCCCACTGTAACAAGGATACAGAATAATGTAATTTAAGATATCCTAATTGCAGAGAAAAAAGTGCAAGATATGTTTTCAAGATGCCATTGACTGTAACAGGGATCAATAGTAAATACTTTACACAGGAAGTCGACTTTCAGAAATGGCCCTTAAACCTTTTTGTGAATCCTCACGTCATTATCAGCGCGGGCTATTAGGGACTATCTCCCTTCTCAATTATTAACACAACACATAAGCCAATTGCCAATGCATTAGATAGAAACCAATGCAAAGAGGCACAGCCAAAATCCTAATTGCCCGGGAAAATGCAAATGTGCATCTACAAAGAGATGTGACTCCTGCACTGCTACGCAGGGCCGATTCTAGCATATTTGCTGCCTGAGGCGAATATTAAAATGCTGCCCCCCCCCCCCCCGCTCCCTGTTAAGTAAATCCTTAAACTTTATTAACAAGTAACATCCCTACAGACAGCTCCCTGACACTGTGTGACTGACTACAGGTTCTAAGAGGCATTAGTGACATCTAGTACCTTATAGATGACAATCTCTTCCATCAGTAGGACTTTATTCCGGGTTCTCCAATCCATGACGTATCACTGCTGAATTCATGGCCGGATATCTTCAGCTCCGTGCAGCATCTCCACCCGGCGTCCCTAAAAATACCACAGTCACTTACAGTATAAAGTCTCCTGGATAACAACACTGTGCTCCTAAATAATATATACTCCTCACAACACAACTGTCCGCATGCTACCCCACATATAAAACATCCCTTCATTATAAAGGGATAAAATCTTGCCCCACATATACAGCCCCCTCCCAGCTTAGTAATATACTGTATCCCATATACATCCCCCCAGCTTAGTAATATACTGTATACCATATACAGCCCCCCAGCTTAGTAATATACTGTATCCCATATACAGCCCCCCAGCTTAGTAATATACTGTATCCCATATACAGCCCCCCAGCTTAGTAATATACTGTATCCCATATACATCCCCCCAGCTTAGTAATATACTGTATCCCATATACATCCCCCCTGCTTAGTAATATACTGTACCCCATATACAGCCCCCCAGCTTAGTAATATACTGTATCCCATATACAGCCCCAGCTTAGTAATATACTGTATCCCATATACAGCCCCCCCCAGCTTAGTAATATACTGTATCGCATATACAGCCCCCCAGCTTAGTAAAATACTGTATCCCATATACAGCCCCCCAGCTTAGTAATATACTGTACCTGATATACATCCCCCCAGCTTAGTAATATACTGTACCCCATATACATCCCCAGCTTAGTAATATACTGTACCCCATATACATCCCCCCAGCTTAGTAATATACTGTATCCCATATACAGCCCCCCAGCTTAGTAATATACTGTATCCCATATACATCCCCAGCTTAGTAATATACTGTACCTGATATACATCCCCCCAGCTTAGTAATATACTGTATCCCATATACATCCCCCCAGCTTAGTAATATACTGTATCCCATATACAGCCCCCCAGCTTAGTAATATACTGTATCCCATATACATCCCCCCAGCTTAGTAATATACTGTATCCCATATACATCCCCCCAGCTTAGTAATATACTGTATCCCATATACAGCCCCCCAGCTTAGTAATATACTGTATCCCATATACATCCCCCCAGCTTAGTAATATACTGTATCGCATATACAGCCCCCCAGCTTAGTAAAATACTGTATCCCATATACAGCCCCCCAGCTTAGTAATATACTGTACCTGATATACATCCCCCCAGCTTAGTAATATACTGTACCCCATATACATCCCCAGCTTAGTAATATACTGTACCCCATATACATCCCCCCAGCTTAGTAATATACTGTATCCCATATACAGCCCCCCAGCTTAGTAATATACTGTATCCCATATACATCCCCAGCTTAGTAATATACTGTACCTGATATACATCCCCCCAGCTTAGTAATATACTGTATCCCATATACATCCCCCCAGCTTAGTAATATACTGTATCCCATATACAGCCCCCCAGCTTAGTAATATACTGTATCCCATATACAGCCCCCCAGCTTAGTAATATACTGTACCTGATATACATCCCCCCAGCTTAGTAATATACTGTATCCCATATACAGCCCCAGCTTAGTAATATACTGTATCCCATATACAGCCCCTGCAGCTAAGTAATATACTGTACCTGCTATATGCCCCCCCCAGCTTAGTAATATACTGTATCCCATATACAGCCCCTGCAGCTTAGTAATATACTGTACCTGCTATATGCCCCCCCCCAGCTTAGTAATATACTGTATCCCATATACAGCCCCTGCAGCTTAGTAATATACTGTACCTGCTATATGCCCCCCCCAGCTTAGTAATATACTGTATCCCATATACAGCCCCTGCAGCTTAGTAATATACTGTACCTGATATACAGCTCCCCAGCTTAGTGATATAGTGATATATAATATATACAGCACCCCCCAGTATAAAATGATTCTGGCCCCATATAATATAAACTGAATCCCCCCCCCCCCCAGTATAAATTAATTATAGCCCCAAATAATATCTATAGCATCCCCCCCAGTATAAAATAATTATAGCCCCAAATAATATCTATAGCATCCCCCCCAGTATAAAATAAGTATAGCCCCAAATAATATATATAACACCCCCCCCCCCCCAGTATAAAATAAGTATAGCCCCAAATCCCCAAATAAAATATACAGAACCTCCCCCCTGCCCCTAGTATAAAATAATTCTGGCCCCATATAATATCTATAGCATCCCCCCAGTATAAAACAATCATAGCCTCAAATAATATATGTAGCATTGCCCCCAGTATAAAATAATCACGGTATAGCCCCAAATAATACAAATATATATTGCACCCCCCCCCAGTATAAAATAATTATAGCCCCAAATAAAATACATAGCATTCCATCATCCCCCCCCCCCCCAGTGTAATATAATTCTGGCCCCATATGATATATATAGCGCCCACCCCCCCAGTATAAAATAATTATAGCCCCAAATAAAATACATAGCATTCCATCATCCCCCCCCCCAGTGTAATATAATTCTGGCCCCATATGATATATATAGCGCCCACCCCCCCAGTATAAAATAATTATAGCCCCAAATAAAATACATAGCATTCCATCATCCCCCCCCCCCCCCCCAGTGTAATATAATTCTGGCCCCATATGATATATATAGCGCCCACCCCCCCAGTATAAAATAATTATAGCCCCAAATAAAATACATAGCATTCCATCAAGCCCCCCCCCCCCCCAGTATAAAATAATTCTGGCCCCATATGATATATATATAGCGCCCCCCCACTATTAATTATTACCCACATTTAATTAATTAAATACATGAAAAATAATAAAAATCATACTCACCTGCAGGCAGCTGCTCCCTCGGCGCGCGGGTCCCGTCCTCACGCGGCGCTTCCGGCAGCCCCGGCTCCGCACAGTGACACAGGCGCGTGACGTCATGACGCCTGTGTCACTGCTTAGAACGGAGCGACGCAGCTGCCGGAAAGGCGCTGCGTCGCTCCGCATATAAATCGCGCCTGTGTCTTAAAGAGACAGGCGCGATTTATTTAGCTAGTGGGCGATTCGGGCGTTAATGGACGCCCGAATCGCCCACTTTAGAGCGGCGAATTTCGCCGCCCTTTACAGGGACCCGCATTCTGCCGCCTGAAGCGAGATTTTCATCTCGCCTCATGGCAGATGCGGCCCGTATTTCTCAATCAGTGCAGGGCATCAGCTGTATGTTATTGTGTTTAAAGGGGGTTTCCACTTTCTTTAGTAACAATTTCTCTGGCTAAAAAAGTTGGTGTTTTGAAAATGTATCAATCTCTTTACGACTATTCCAAAGAATGTTCTAACATTTGTGCCTGACAGCGGTCTAAGTACCTGCAGGTTTTAATCAGCTTTTACTATCAGTACCATGAAAGGGGTGTGGTCTAAATAAAAGGGTGTGGCTTTATATGAAAAGGAGCATGTGCCAACTTTTTGGTGCATTTTTATGCCGTAAACTAAGCCAAATAATAGGAGGTTAAAAGTTTTAATCTAAAACTACACAAGTTTATTCAACATTCAGCATCAGACACTTTGATCTGTCCCACTATTTTTCCAAAAAAACCCTTTCCTACTGACTTTTATATTGATCCAAATAAGGGCTAGGTACGCGAAAAAATATTGATGACTTGTCATAAGGGTAGGTCTTCAATATCAAATTCGTGGGGGTCTAACCTTCAACACATAGATTAGCTGTTAAACAGAGAATGAACTATAAAGCAGATAGCGCCATTATGCTGTGTAGTGGTCAGAACATAGTACTACAGATCAGCTCTCATTTGAAGGCAAGTTGATCTGTGGTGACTTGATTCATCCACTTTAAAGGAAAGAATTATCTCCTGCCTGTTCCATTATCTCAGTGGCCTCTACAGTTAGACCCCTCCAAATCTGATTTTGAGGACCTATTCTTAGGGTAATTCATATTTTTAGCCTGTAAAACCCCCCGGCCTTCACCTTGTTACCAACTTTTCCCCTACTATGCATATCATTGTGTGTTGTCTTTGATTGTCTCAGCCTAGAGACTATGAATTGTTTAGCTGTGTGAAAGGTCCTGGAGGGCTGTAGTGAGTCTTCACTCATCATTTTTCTTTTTAACTTTTTACATGCCATAGCTAATTTTGCATCTACAAGAAACTTTAAAAAAAAATTGACACTAAGCTAGTTTTGGGGACTATTGATCTGCCTGAGTCAAAACTTTTTCAACTGCGGGCTGCTGAGGCTCAGCTTCAAGGTTGCCAACAGTCCCACATCTCCGACGTCAGCTTGCTCCTGCCTATACCCTGCCTGACATCCGGGGCATCGCACTGGTGAATCTGGTTCCATCTCGGTCAGCTGTGACCTATACTAGGTCATTTGGTGCAGTTCAAGGTAGGGGAAGATTGAGTTATAGTACACTTCAATAACTGAGACCCATAAAAGAAGGTTAGGAAGACAATTATTTGTAGGTCAAGGATTGACCTTGGCTTGCTCTTGACCATACCCTGCCTGATATCCGGTGTATCACACTGGTGACTCTTGATCCATCCAGGTCAATCCGTGTTCCATGCTGAGGCCCACCTCCATGGGTCTTGACTGTGCCCCACCTGAAATTTGGTGCATCGCACTGGTGATTCTTGATCTGTCTGGGTCAACTGGGACCTAAAATGGTCTCGCCTCAGAGGCCATTTGGCAAAGTTCAAGGTAGGGAAAGATGCTACACCAATTTTTTAGGTCTTTTGTTCCATTAAGCCATGGTACACTTCAATAATTGAGTACTATAAAAGAAAATTAGTAAGACAATTACATTTAGGTCACGGATTGAGAAGCAAAAGGTTCATTGTTGAACTAAGGATGTTTTCATTCCTATTACGGGAAAGTAGAGTAATATTATTCCACGAGGTTCCAAGAAAGGTGTTAACATAAAGACTTTTCTTGGAGCGAGACGTTTTCGTACTCAAATAAACTGAAGTGAGCTCAGAACAGACCCAGACTAAGAAAGAGTGGCGGGCGACCAAGACCCTCCTCGCTATTCTTCTCTGCAGCCTGGAGGCCAGGAGAATTCTGAACGTGAGAATGGATTGGCTTTATTATGCACTTGGCTGGTGTTCAGCTCTAGAAATCAGAGGCATTTTATGTGTGTCGATAAAAGTAATACAGGAAATCAATTCCATATTAGAATGCCAAAAATTCAAGAGGTTGAACATTTGGTCAAAATTACATTTTACAAAAAGGGGATTTTAGGACATAAAAAAGACCTACATAAAGTAATATGTACACTTCATCTATATGCCCAGAACTAAAACACCCCTAAACCATATATATTGGCCTCCCACCGGTAGTGCTCCCCCCCCCCATGTGCACGGCCATAAGGTTCCCTGACCTATTTTTGCCGACTCGCTATAACTTTTCGTTTTGTACCCATCTACCGCGGCTGTTGCCCATCTTCAAGGGAACAAGCTACACAGTTGCCAACCATCTTAAATTTGCCAGACTTGTCCTAAAGTGTCGGTAAGATCTCAATGCACACCAGATCAAGAGTGGAGTAAGCAATAGGCCCACTGTGACTTTATCTTCTTGGGGCTTACTGATATCGAAAACTGGCCCTTATAGTGTGGACAGAATTACTCCCAAGGGTGTTTATGGGAACCATCAAATAATGGGGTGACCTTACCAAATAATATTGTTATAAGATGTTATACATTGTGAGAACATTGCCTAAATAACAGTGTCAACTAAGGCACACAGGCACATGATTCAAGTAGAGTCCGGCCACAAAAATTCTTAGTCAGACATGGAATAGGGTGCACCATTTTAGGCACCAAGGACAGAGAAAAGCTTCAGCGGGTTCAAAGGTGGGCAACCAAAGTAATACAAGCAATTAGTGAACTACAGTACC
This sequence comes from Engystomops pustulosus, assembly GCF_040894005.1. NCBI lineage: Eukaryota > Metazoa > Chordata > Amphibia > Anura > Leptodactylidae > Engystomops > Engystomops pustulosus. Next base: position 97,530,847 of record NC_092418.1, on the reverse strand, counting down.
CAGAAACCTGAATTAGGGTTATTTAGTTTTGAAGGTACTCGGTGGGGAGGTTGTTCCAGACATATTGGAGAACTCGGCATGGATGGAGACTCGCTAATATCTCCCTTGACATTACATTGTGAATACACATGAGAGAATCTAGTTGTTGCTTCATAGATCTGGTACGGTTTTGCCATTATTCAGGCACTGAATCTGAGTTGAATCTTTTCTGCTTAATTTCGGACACATCTTTTAAAATGGCGGCTAGATAATACCTAGAGTTCATGGAGGGAGGGCAGTGTAGGAGAATTAAAAAATTCATGAAACAAGCTTACTATGTTGTAAGGGACTAGAGGACCAGACTTCTAGACTAATTTCCAGGGCAATGGTAGCAAACCAAATCTAAAATATTTTGGATCATTTGCTTTTCTCTAAATATATTTCAATTCTTGATTTTTATAGATGATTCAGTTATCCAAGGTTTTATGCTGATAAGAAGTCGGGAAGGATTGTTCTTCCTCGAAGGCCGAACACAACCCCATATTATAAAATAGGCAGTTTGGGCGGTAGCTCGGAGCCCCAACCTTCTAGGAGGCTCCATGGCCATCCAAACCACACCCCAAATGTTATACTCACAAGGACCATCACCCATGAAATCCTTATAGATCTGTCTGTTTTAAAATACATTTAGCTTGAGTAACACAACTATTGAATTCAGGCACCAAATGTGGGAACGAGGCTTCTTATTGTGAGTACAAAGAAAAGCGCCTTCAATTGTAGAGCCAACAATGTGCCAGAGGTTGCATCTCCCAAAGCCTGGCCCGGTACGTATTGTTCCTTCACCTGGAAAGTATTTTCTCACTCCATGGCCCCCCTAGCTGTAATACCTGCTACCCTGCTAGTTACACCCAATGCTGACATTTGCTATTTTCAGCGCAGAACAATAGAGTGTTAAAAAACGAGACTTGGGAATCACAAAATACTTTCCCTGACCCATCATGCAATGTCCTAGACACAGAGGAGAAGGACTATGGAGAGCGCTTCTTAGTTGACACAGCTGTTTTGTCAGTCAGCTCAGGAAAGATGAGGTCATGCATTTTACAGCACATGGAGAGCGATTTTTGGAAGCTTTATCTCTCCTTTAATGTCTGTGAATATTGGCATCAGCCTCCCCGACGTGCCATAAGGCTCATTTGGATCAGTGCAATGAATTCTAATCAGAAGTACTGGCACATTGGCACGAGGAGATCCAATGATGTGATCTGATGAATCCTGATACATCAGAGGATCTAAACCTGGTCCCAGAGAGAGGTCCCAGCTACTGGTTCCAGAAATAGCAGGTACAGCACACAGATACCCCTACAGCCCCTATAGAAATGGATGGAGCAGCTGTACAACCTGCTGTTCCATCCCGGAGAACGGTGAAGACCACACACTCATCTGCAAGTGATTGCTAAACCTGTGGATCCACCTTCTACAACTCAGAGCTTTCAGCATCTCCCCTAAGGTCCAGTTTCATTATTTACTTGTGGATAAAAACCTGTGATGTCACACAGGTGCACGGCTCATTATATCACTCAGCTCTGATTACTCTCTGCAATGACCAGAGATATAACGAGCCGTGAACATGAGTGACATCACATGACCAGGGATATAACGAGCCGTGCACCTGCGTGACATCACATGACCAGGGATATAACGAGCTGTGCACCTGCGTGACATCACATGACCAGGGATATAACGAGCCGTGCACCTGCGTGACATCACATGACCAGGGATATAACGAGTCTTGCACCTTTGTGACATCTCATGACCAGGGATATAATGAGTCATGCACCTTTGTGACATCACATCACCAGGGATATAACGAGCCGTGCACATGTGTGACATCACATGACCAGGGATATAATGAGCCATGCACCTGTGTGACAGCACAGGACCAGAGATATAACGAGCAGTGAACCTGTGTGACATCACATGACCAGAGATATAATGAGCCGTGTGCACGTGTGATATCACATGACTATGGAACAAATTTTACCCACAGAAAGTACAATGAAGCTTCCTATACAATTTCCAGAGAGGATTTGACACAGAAAGTATATTGGAAAATCGTATGACTTTTAATTACACAAACAATATCTATTATTTGATAAAAGTGGACAGCCCCTTTAAGGGCAGGCTTCAGTATTGTGAAGCCAAAATACCCCTTAAAAGAATTAGAGATCTCTATGGCTGATATTTTTCTTGAACATATCTAATGTCTGTTCCTGCAGCTGATCACTACAGAAGAGAATAGGGAAGAAAATGAGCTGCAGTTCCATGCACAACCTGTGGATAGGTGTGGCGCTGTTTTCTCCAACTAATGAAATGTAATTTAATGATATTTAAATGAGCGATCCTGATCCGTTGTAATCTTCCCTTACCATTAGACCGCCGTTAAATTTCAAGGACATCTACTTAGCGATGCATCACATGGCCGGCAATTCCCATTTCCTGCACTTTCCCCTCCGTATACAACTAATTATGTAAAACGCCAGGGGCGATGTTCTATCATCTCGCCTCCTTTATTAACTGTGATATGATTAAGATCTGAGGATAAAGAAATGAGCGACATATGCTTCTCCAATACCGCGCCGCATTGTTGAATTGTAAATTTTTTTTTCTTCTCGCCCCGTGTCTAGGTGCGCGCAAGGTTCCCCATGCGTGGAGGCGAAAATATTAAAACATGCGGGGGGATCAGATACACAGCCCTCATTACACGCTAACAATGAATATTCTGCTTTTCTCAGCAAAATGCTCCATATCTGGCGGGCAGCACATATGAATGCCAATATGCTGATACCGGGAGCATGCCGAGGCATATCTAATGGCGGCACGGTACGGCACCGCAGACATCTCCAGCCGCACCCAGGGCCCATTACATTTCCTTCAAATCTGATAAATATCTATAAGCAGCGGTTTTGGCACGCTTTGTAGTCATCTGATTATTGCTTTTATTATAAAATATTCAGCCTGTTTTTAAGTAGATTGTACGAGGTTCAAAGAGGATCTGCTAGAATCTCTGGAAGCGCAGCAAAATATGTTTCGATATTGAAAGCTTAAAGGGAACCTGTCACCAGGATTTACTATTAGTCCCCTTAAAGGAAATCTGCTATTTCATTTGATGCATTATGAAGCAAATATACCTTGAGAATGCTGTAGCTACACTGATGCAGAAACATATCTTGTTTAATCCCTGAACTGAGTGGTTTTGCTGAAAAAACAACTATGACATTCAGGGCCTTGGGAAAGCTGGATTGCATGCTTCTTGCAGTACATAAACACATTACACGAGCTGTCTGCACTGTTCCAGGCAGGACTAATCAACCTGAGCTGGATCACTCATACACAGCAGCTAGGGGATGGTGCAGCCATTGATTACTTCTGCCTGTCAGTGATTACATCATTCTCCTGAACAGTGTAAGCAGAGAAGTGCTGAGCCAGGCAAAGGCATCATTTTTAAAATGGAGTAAACTACTGATAATTCTGGCAGCTTTCTTGCAGTCAGCTAAGCATGCGTGTGTCTCTGATGGGTTAAAGGGAATAAACTTCTATTGTAAATGCCTTTCTAGACGTCAGCTTGGCATGTATGTGTGTATAATGGGTTTAAGGGAGTAATTTGCTAATATTTTTGACATCATAATAGGTAAAAGGAAGTTATTTGCTGATATTTATCATCAGGCAAGCATGCATGTGACCTTAATGGGTAGAAGGGAATAAACAGATGATAATTCAGGTCGGCTTTATAGACATGAGCCAAGTATGCATGAGTGCATAATGGGTAAAATGGAGTAAACCACTGATATTTCTGATGGTTTTCTGGAAGTCAGCCAAGCATGCATGTGTCCATAATAAGTAGAAAGATTAACTGATGATATTTCGGATGCCTTTCTGGAAGTCATCTAAGCATATAGGTATCTGATGGCTAAAACAGAATAAACCACAGAAATTTCTGATGCCTTTCAATCCATTAGCCAAGCCATGCACCTGCGTGACATCACTTGACCAGGGATATAACGAGTCGTGCACCTGTGTGACATCACATGACCAGGGATATAACACGCCATACACCTGCGTGACATCACATGACCAGGGATATAATGAGCCATGCACCTTTGTGACAGCACATGACCAGGGATATAATGAGCCGTGCACCTGTGTGACATTACATGACCAGGGATATAATGAGCCATGCACCTGTGTGACAGCACATGACCAGGGATATAACGAGCCGTGCACCTGTGTGACAGCACATGACCAGGGATATAATGAGCCATGCACCTGTGTGACAGCACAGGACCAGAGATATAACGAGCCGTGAACCTGTGTGACATCACATGACCAGAGATATAATGAGCCGTGTGCACGTGTGATATCACATGACTATGGAACAAATTTTACCCACAGAAAGTACAATGAAGCTTCCTGTACAATTTCCAGAGAGGATTTGACACAGAAAGTATATTGGAAAATCGGATGACTTTTAATTACACAAACAATATCTATTATTTGATAAAAGTGGACAACCCCTTTAAGGGCAGGCTTCAGTATTGTGAAGCCAAAATACCCCTTAAAAGAATTAGAGATCTCTATGGCTGATATTTTTCTAGAATATATCTAATGTCTGTTCCTGCAGCTGATCACTACAGAAGAGAATAGGGAAGAAAATGAGCTGCAGTTCCATGCACAACCTGTGGATAGGTGTGGCGCTGTTTTCTCCAACTAATGAAATTAGTTGCATGCATGTGTCCATAATGAGAAGAAGGGAGTAACCTGCTGATATTTCTGATGCCTTTCTGGAAGTCAGCCAAGCATGCATGTGTCCATAATGAGAAGAAGGGAGTAACCTGCTGATATTTCTGATGCCTTTCTGGGAGTCGGCCACGCATGCATGTGTCCATAATGAGAAGAAGGGAGTAACCTGCGGATATTTCTGATGCCTTTCAATCCATTAGCCAAGCATGCATGTGTCCATAATGAGAAGAAGGGAGTAACCTGCGGATATTTCTGATGCCTTTCTGGAAGTTGACCAAGCATGCATGTGTCCATAAAGAGAAGAAGGGAGTAAACTGCTGATATTTCTGACAACCTTATATGATTCGGGAATATTGCATTAAATCCCACATGTCTGAGCCAGATTTCTCTTCTGTATGATGACCTTAAAGGATCTTACCCTACACAGAAAGAAAGATTTCTTTGTAATCCCATCCCATGTAACCAGAGACATTTTGACGCTTTATAAATAAACAATGAAATATTTTACTGATTTTAAATATTAAAACAATCCACTTAGTTCAGACCTTTAAAAGATCTTCATGAAAATTTGATTCCACTGGACCGGACAGGAAAGAGGGCAGTGAAGGGGTTACAGTATAGTCACTCTCTATGATGATCTTCAGAGACCCCCCAATGGATGGAGGATTAGATCATAACTGATCACTGGTGGTCCAACTTCAAAGTGAATGAAAATCACCTGCAATACCTTTCATAGCCACATTCATGTACATGGTGCTATAAGCAGGGCTAGCCATAGGTTGGCTGGAGTCCTGTGTTGAATCCAGTTTTGGTTCCCCCCCCCCCCCAGGCATCATTAAAAAAATGTATGTAAAAATATAAATTCCAAGATTCATATCTAATTTACACTTTTAAATATGCTGCATGAGAGCTTGTTTTTTCAGGATGAGTAGTATTTTTAATGGAACTATGTAATTAATATAATTTATTAGCTTGTGAAGGAGGGGGGGGGGTTAAAGGATATGGGTGGCCACATGTTTATAAAGACTACAATGCCCCCACTTTGACCCCCCCCCCCCCCATAACAAAACCTGTGCCCAGGATAAAACAAGGAGCCCCTTTCTGACCCAGCTGAGAATATTCACTTGTTAGCATCATCCAGTCAGACAACTTGTTGTAGTCATACTCCTGCACCAATGGTTCAACAATGTCATTGTGCCAACTGCATCACAGCTGAGCCACCCCGTACGGCACCCTTGCACCTTAAATGTCATTTAAAGGAGTTTTCCAGGAATTCTGAGAAACTCCATAGGGATTGGGGAAGGTATGGAAAGAAAACAAAAACAAGGCTTACTTACCCTGCTCCATCTCCCGAGTCACTTTCATATTTCCGGTATCTTTGGTATCTCTACAATGATGTCAATATGCCACCTGCATCACAAAAGAGCCACCCTATAAGGCACCCTTGCAGCTTTAATTTGATTTAAAGGGGGCTGTAGCAAGTACAGTGAAAAAAAACCCAAGGCTTACCCTGCTCCATCTCCCGAGTCACTTTGGTTTGGTAGCGGGAGCAATTCCTGGAGAACCCCTTTACAATACAATTCAACAGGTGCTTCTGGTTCATGCCCCTTGTAGGCTGGCACCCTATAGAAAGGCATGGGTGACGCATAGCTATGCAATGACACCTTCATTCTACTGATTGGGGGGAAATACTGCCCCTTGGGCTCTAGAAAACCTCTGAACATGACAGTACAACACAAGGCAAAGTCTATTTATATCTACAGTTTCCTTAATAATTCTGCTCACCTCTGAGCTCAATCCATTCAGCATCCCTTGCTGGTTCAGTGTCTGTTATGGACATGTAGAACAATCTGATGTGGGGAAACCTCTTAAGCATAACATTAAGGTCCATTGAGATCTACATCTACCTTTATAACTCTGCTCACCTGAGTGAGCTAAGTCCATCCAGCACCCCCTGCTGGCTCATTATCTGGTGATCACCTCATAGGAAGACAATTTGGGAGTGTAGAATAATATCATGTGGATAAACTGTCCCACTAAATTATAGAAACAAAGTCATTTTAGCTAGTGACAGGTTCCAATAGTCTATGCTGATTTTAAAAATACCTTTGTCACCATTCTCAATACTGCCCCTACTATATAAAACTTTATTTCACATTACCTGACTCTCTCCCTGCAGTGTCTGGTGAGTCCTAGGGGTGTGGAGGAGGCAGCTGCAGCAGACTGTGGGGGTCATTTACTAAGGGCCCGATTCACGTTTTCCCGACGTGTTACTCGAATATTTCCGATTTGCACCGATTGTACCTGAATTGCCCTGGGATTTTGGCGCACACAATCGGATTGTGGCGCATCGGCGCCGGCATGCACGCAACGGAAATCGGGGGGGCGTGGCCGAACGAAAACCCGACGGATTCGGAAAAACCGCCGCATTTAAAAAAAAAATTGTGTCGCTCACCTTCATCCAGGATAGGCCGGTGTATTTCGAGGCATTCCAGCGGACTTCAGCGCAGCAGCGCCACCTGGTGGACGGCGGAGGAACTACCATCATAAATCCCGGCCGGACCCGAATCCAGCGCAGAGAATGCGCCGCTGGATCGCGAATGGGCCGGGTAAGTAAATTTGCCCCTGTGTGTCTGTGTCTCGGTCTCCTCCCCATTGTTATGTGCATTGAGCAGGCAGGGGAGGGAGGAGGATGATGTCTCACCTCACACTGCTGGCACGGAGCCAGGTAATGTGAAAGAAAACATTAAAAAGTATTGAAATGATTCAGAATGCTAACAAAGGCATTTTCAAAATCAGCATAGCATAGGCTATTGGAACCTGTCAGCAGGAATGTCATTTCTAGCTAGTGACAGGTTCAAATAGCCTATGCTATGCTGATTTTAAGGGGAATGTCTGACAACAAGCAGCAGTACTATAAATGTATTATCCAGGCTTCATCACAATGATCAGTAGAGGGTAACTATTATTGTGTAGATACAAAGTTACTCAACTTTGTATTTTATGTAGATGCTACACAAAGAGTAAAGTCGTGTTTTGCACATAGGACATAGGACCCTTTAAGCTACGGCGAGCTCCACAATGTGTCATTGTGAATACGGACAATAGAAAATAGTGAATACATTGTAGCGGCCGGGCAGCTGATATGAACAATGCTCCCTAATGCTGCATTAGCCAAAATCAAAGTGGGCGAGAGCGAGGCCCCCGCAGCATGAGCTGGGCGAGGCGGCCCTGGGACTACGGCAATCTGTAGGAGATGTTCCTATATAACTCAGTTTCTCATCCACCACAAGTCATGTGGCTTAGTTTGAAGGTCAGGAAGACTTGAATCATCATTCTCTGAATAATTTAATTTTGGGCATGACAACCCGGCCAGGACTGTGTATTATCATTTATCAAATAGAAGCCAATCTCAGGCGGGTACAAGGAGCTCCTGGGCCCTAGTGCCACGTCTCCATACCCCCTATATACCTTCTATAGCTACGGCAAAGGAATAGCATAGAGCGTAGGTATGCATCCAGCCCAAGGCAGGGAAAGGGTTACAGAAAGTTTGCATTTACATGTGGGTTGTGACAGGGACAGGGTGGACTGTGACCTTACATTGCTGGCCGACCTCATGACCATGGATTAGGGTCATTTAAAGGAGAAGCGTGTGTGTCTGTGTGTACAGGGCTGTGGTCAAAGATTACACTGGAAAACTGCCTAAAGAGCAATTCCATAAATCCTTTCCTTATCTTTCATGCCCCTCGCAGTAAAATGATGCGGCATAATTCTGACTTTTTTTAATCAAAATTTGCAGATACTATAATAAATAATAATAATAATTACTACGAGTTCGAATCTGGATTTCAGAGAAAACTGAAGGGTACATTTGTCTCGTTTTGCTGTGCTGTAAGAAAACGGAAACCTTTGATCCATATATATCAGAAGGAGGAGCAACTAATTTTATTGTATTTTTACGTATTTTTATTTATGTGCAACTACCCCTTATTGCGTCCAGTCCATATTGTGGATAGTGCAACCCCTAGAGGTAAGTAGTACAGACCGTTGTGCTGTGGCTAGGGTTTATGGCTATGGAGCTAGTACTCTGGGTCACCAGACTGGAGCTTTATATTGGTAGCCACCCAGCTTTCCTAGGGACAGATATAACAAAAGCAGAAGATGTCTCAGGAAATAACATTCTATAGTGATCAAGTGTGACAAGTGCCGTCTCTCCTTTTCCAAGAAGTTCTGCAGCAGCTGATGCTTCTGAGGCGGGGATGACGGAGTGTTTGCAGCCTCAGCATCATCCATGAGTCAGTTACTTTTACTCTGAAACGCCAAACGCACGCCGCTCTCACGAACCCCCCTGACAATAAGCCTCATGACACACGACATAAATCCCACGTACAGCCAAAGCATTTATTTCCCAATCCCTACTCCCTCCCTCATTCCCACCCCCCCCCTATGCGAGGGGCGCGATAGTCATCCCTGGCCCAAATGTCATCTTTCAGGAATGCCGCTCTATTCTAAGGTTTACGGTAACATCAGGTAGCGACGTTCTCCTACCTTCGCCTGCAGATATTGGGGGTAGTAGTAGGTGGTGTAGTGAGGGTACATCTGCTGTTTCCACACTTTGCCCATGTAGATAGGAAGGTGCAGCGCAGAGCAGATCCCAAATCCCAAGTTCTCCTCTGTGGTTGTCCTAGTGCAGCAGCAGCTGGTTGGTATCTGCTATTCTGCCAACACAAACCTCACCCAAGGAGAAAGGGCTGGCGGACCCCCTCCCCTCCTGGCAGCCAGTGTGAGTGTAGCTCTCTCAGGAGTTTCTCCACAGGGCAGGTAATGCTGTTTGATTTCATGCAGCAAGCAAACCCCCAGGAAACAATCAATAAAGTCTGCAGCTTTCCGTTCAGTGACAGGCAGCGGGGAGAACAACTGGCAACCGGGGGGCTGGGAGATAGGAGTGGCTGCTTCAATTAGAAACCCAGAGGTGTGGATTCTGCACGCTGCATCCCAGTGGTGCCAACTGTGATGCCAACTCTCCTATAGATGAATCTATAACACATCCAAAAACCTATATAAGAGCAAAATGACAAACTCAGCTCTGCTACATCTCCTGTGAATTAGGTTTTTCCCGACTCATATTTCGTGTGTGGGGGGGGAGTTACTATTTGATTGACATAACTTGTCCTAAATTGACAGAATGTGTTGATAAAGGAATTAGCATATAAAACTGAAATGCAAATGATGTGTGCGCAGCGTGGATTTTGGGCGATGCGGAGGAGGCCGTTCCTTGGATTTTTATTTACACTTTCCTTAATGAATAACAAACAATGCGGAGGGATTTTAGGAGGCGTTTGGACTGGACACGTTTTTTAAAAAATTATTTTTATTTTTCTTTAAATGCGAATGTAGTGGAGCAGAAGATACGGGAAAATTGTGGAGGGAACGTCGGCGGTAAATACATCAAAGAGTGTTTTAATGAGAAATGTTTAAAAGGAAGAAAATAAAGGGGGTTCCCATAACCAATATTTATTTCAAGGGGCATAACAAGGAGAGTCTGGGCCCCATAGCAGATTTCTGAATGGGGCCCCTCTTCCCAGTAAAGAAAATATACATATTTGTATGTTCACACATGGGAGTTATAATCACACACAGTTATTACACACCATATATACATACATATAGCATATAAACACACATACATACATACAATATCATATATAGACATACAGCATATACACACACATACATACATACAATACCATATATAGATATATAGCATATACACACACATACATACATACAATATCATATATAGACATACAGCATATACACACACATACATACATACAATACCATATATAGATATATAGCATATACACACACATACATACATACAATACCATATATAGACATACAGCATATACACGAATAAAACATATACACACCCAATGCCTGAATGTAAGGGCTCCTTGACACTGCAGGCCCCATAGCAGCTGCTATGGCTTCTACCACTGTAGTTACACCCTGGATTTATTCCATATTCAATGTATAGTTGGACATCCAATATGTCTGCTGATTGGGGGACCCCAAGCCCCCCTTAGCTTCCTTGTAGTGCCAACTTCTGGCACTGGCTCGTCCTGTGACCTGTATCACTCCTAAACAGTGCAATAGACTTCAGGTATGTCGTACAGGATGAGCCGATGCTGGAAGTTGGCATCACAGGACTGTTAGATGGAGGGTGAAGTCAGGCTGAGAGGAGGCATTTTGGGGCCTTAGGCAGACAAGCAAAAAAGCATCAGAATCAGGGGTGATCCTGAGGAGATTAATCTATGAAAATCCAGCGAAAATACTACACATATAACTATATATCTGAAATGTATATACCACAAATATAAATATATAACTGTAACTATGCCACACATATAAATATATACCAAAAAATGAATATACCTCAAGCACAAATATATATATATATATATATATATATATATATATATATATATATATATATCAGCAGTTAATATCCACACATGTTTATATATACCAGCATTAAATGTCCTGCACAGCTGGGTTGCATAGCCATCACTTACAATGTAAAATATTCTATGTCTTTGCTGGCATGGTCCATCCCATGCTTGTTCCTGGCAGATTCATCCTAGTTGGCAATCCTTCTCCATCAGGTAGAGAACATCATGGCAACTTCTCCCATTTGTGAATTATCACTGCGGAATTCTGGACTCTGGAGAACATTTCCACACTCTGTCCCTAAAGAAAGCCACAGTTTGTAATGAACCCTAGATAACAGCTATATGTTCCTTAAAATGTCCACAATGGGGCTTATTTACTTAGGGTCTGCAGATTGCACTTTCGTCTAAGCATATAGCTAGCCCACCACATGCCCCCAGTATATATGTAGCCTGGCACAAGCCCCCAGTATATATGTAGGGGTTCACATGCCCCCAATATATATATATATATATATATATATATATATATATATATGTAGCCCAGCACATGCCTCAGTATATATGTAGCCCAGCACATGTCCCCAGTATATAGGTAGCCCAGCGTATGCCCCCAGTATATATGTAAGCCAGCACACTTCACCCCCAGTATATATGTAAGCCAGCACACTTCACCCCCAGTATATATGTAAGCCAGCACACTTCACCCCCAGTATATATGTAAGCCAGCACACTGCACCCCCAGTATATATGTAAGCCAGCACACTGCACCCCCAGTATATATGCATCCAGCACACTGCCCTCGATATACATGAAAGGCAGCACATGTCCACCCATCATATAGGTAGCTCAACACATGCCCCCAGTATATATGTAGCCCAGCACATTGATTTGAGCCAATGGAACTGCAGGTCACACAGAGGGTGCAGGTAGCAGTAACATCCAGTAATCAATGGTACATGTACCTTAAAGACGAACATATTGTCGATTACAATTGATTACAATTATTGTCATTTTCAATTAAAAGTCCCCCATTGGGGGTTCCGTCAGTCCTACGACCCATAATCAGTCATCTTTTTCATATCCTGTGTCCAGTATTTGGTCAGTACTTCTGTTTTTGCTTTCAAATACTGATGCAAAATACTGATCAAATACTGACTGTGTGAAAGTGGCCTAAATGTAGAGTTTGGGAAAAACTCCTTTTAACCCAACCAACAGCAAGACGGAGCTTAAAGCGTAACTGGATAGTTACTGACAAAAAAATAGATTAAGCACAGTTGGAGAGAGACTTTGACAACAATTCCAACAATACCTGTATCATGGTGCTGCCTTCTTCCTAGCTGTAGATACAGTCTGGTATATCTATCATCATATCTCGTATCATATTCAGCTATTCCTGAAGTGGACGGCATTTCCTGGTTGTGACATCAGCTAAGGGCAGCACTGAGGGCACTCATATGAATCAGGACACAATGGGGGAGATTTATCATAAGTCTCTTAGAGCAGAACTGTTCTAGTTGCCTATGGCAACCAATCAGAGCTCAACTTTCATTTTCCCACAGCTGTTTATAAAATTAAAGCTGAGCTCTGATTGGTAAATTGATAAATCTTCCCCAATGTTTGTAATTGGCCGATCTGAAGCATGTGATGAGTCACATGCTTGTGACATCACTCCAGGTCCTATTTGGCACTCCTCTACTACTGCCTCTCTCGACAAGCCTCCTGTAGTCTCCAGCTGTTCTCTACAGTTTCCCATGGTTACCAGGAAGCATGGCAAATGGAGATTAGCCTGAGGGGGCAAAGGAGGTAAAACCTTTGCTACCTGCTAAACATCCTCAGATAGCTAATTAGAGTAATTAGAGAATTGCTTATTTTTGCTTAATGCAGAGTTAGGAAAAAGTTTTTATACTTTACAGTTATACTTTAAGTGTCTGCTCATGGGGTGTCTGACTGCTTGGATCTCTGGCAATTGGCAGCCCCAAGTGCTGCTTCATACAGAATAGGACTTCTAGATTTATCTACTCTAGAAGTCCTCTGCACTCCATTGACTTCAGATAATTAAAAATAATTAAAACTTATGGGTCAGAATCTATGTTCCCACAGAAAATTAGAGATCTCTGGTAGTGATTGGTTTACCTGGGGCAGTGATGGGGGTTATTTCAGAGGAAGGATATCTATTGGTCCAAGCCAGTGAAGGATTTATTGTTAGTCAAGGTCAATGAGGGATAAATACCAGTGTCCCCGGTGGTCCCATCTGAGAACTCAGTGTTAGAACTCATACACATGAACGTGTTCCGTCTGTGGAATTGGGTCCACATATGGCCTGTTCCCATGGGCTGCACATATTTGTGTGGACCACATTATGTTGTTGATGGTACTGCAAACATCCAAGTCTCTACAAAACTTTTAATATTTAAAAACAAATTTTTTTTAACCTGCTTCCAGAATTAATTGTTTGGCTCATCAAGTGCTGATACAGCAAATACCTGATGAAGGATCTGATCATGGATCCAGCTATCAAGACCAAAGCAACCAATTGATTCTACTTGCTCATTTTTCCTGCAAGACCCACTACAGGAGAAATGTGGTATCACACGCACCTTTTCAAATAATTCAGAGAACAGAGCTGGAGGAGAAGGCACAGTCAGCTCTATTTATACTCTGTTTGTAGTGGTGTCATTGGGAAACTGCAGAGCACCTTGTATGCAAAGAGTGACTCCTGGCCTGTATGAATATTATAGCCCCTACAAGTCTGGAATCACTTCCTACATCTGGTGCTAGAATCAGCTTCTAGGGCAGTGGTGGCGAACCTATGGCACTGGTGCCAGAGATGGCACTCGGAGGCCTCTCTGTGGGCACGCGGGCTGTCTCAGAGTTTGCCAGACATGGCTCCTTCCAGGCAGTCCAAGTAGTGCCCTGCTATTTTAAAGTGACCCATCCTGTGCTGCTTGGTCCTGTCCGAAGAGTGAGAAGATGTGGACAGGGTCGGATTGGAGCTCAAAGATTCTGGTAGCAATAAGTTTATTACTGCCTAAATTGCTGTGTTGGCACTTTGGGAAGAGCTAGTGTGTTTTTGGTCTCATTTTGGGCACTCGATCTCTAAAAGGTTCACCATCACTGTTCTAGGGGAATGGAGGATGTGTCCTTTCTGTCTGTTTTCCATTTGGGGTCTCCAAAGGTACACATTAGGGCTTATTTACTAAGGCCGGCGCCACACAGGGCGCTTTGTCTGCGCTTGCAAACGCAAACGCAGACAAAGTCGCGCCCACCGGGGTGGGCCTCGGCCCGATCGCATCGGCGTTTCTATGGAAACAAAGCGCCCTGTGTGGTGCCGGCCTAAGGGTCCGTGGATCGCATTACCGTCGGACTTCCCGACATTTTGTGGATTTCAGGGATTTACAAGGGAATTGTGTCGGACGCGATTGGATTTTGGCGCATACATCAGAAATCTGGGGGGCAATCGGTCGGTCCGACTGATTCACACTAAGCTCACACTAAGCTCGGACCTGAGCGGGGAAGCGACACATGCAGGATATTGGGCGCACGATCTTAGTGAATCGCGGCACAGTGCATTGTTGTCGTAGCAATGCACTTTCGGGTACTCCTCCAGACGGGTAAGTAAATGTGCCTCATTGTGTACATGTGTATTTAGAGCAGGAACAGTTGTTTGAGAATTTCATGTGTGACTGTCATTCTCAGTATAAAGTTTGGTGGGTGGTTTGGGTGACTAAGAGGATGAGGGGGTGATACAAGAGCTTACAGACTATGAGGATGAGGGGGTGACACAAGAGCTTACAGACTATGAGGATGAGGGGGTGACACAAGAGCTTACAGACTATGAGGATGAGGGAGGGGGGTGACACAGGAGCTTACAGTCTATAAGGATGAGGGGGTGACACAAGAGCTTACAGTCTATGAGGATGAGGGGGTGACACAAGAGCTTACAGTCTATGAGGATGAGGGGGTGACACAAGAGCTTACAGACTATGAGGATGAGGGGGTGACACAAGAGCTTACAGTCTATGAGGATGAGGGGGTGACACAAGAGCTTACCGTCTATGAGGATGAGGGGGTGACACAAGAGCTTACAGTCTATGAGGATGAGGGGGTGACACAAGAGCTTACAGTCTATGAGGATGAGGGGGTGACACAAGAGCTTACAGTCTATGAGGATGAGGGGGGTGACACAAGAGCTTACAGTCTATGAGGATAAGGGGGTGACACCAGAGATTACAGTCTATGAGGATGAGTGGGTGACACAAGAGCTTACAGACTATGAGGATGAGGGGGTGACACAAGAGCTTACAGTCTATGAGGATGAGGGGGTGACACAAGAGCTTAAGTCAATGAGGATGAGGGGATGACACAAGAGCTTACAGTCTATGAGGATGAGGGAATGACACAAGAGCTTACAGTCTATGAGGATGAGGGATTGACACAAGAGCTTACAGTCTATGAAGATGAGGGATTGACACAAGAGCTTACAGACTATGAGGATGAGGGGGTGACACAAGAGCTTAAGGTCTATGAGGATGAGGGAGTGACACAAGAGCTTACAGTCTATGAGGATGAGGGAGTGACACAAGAGCTTACAGCCTTTGAGGATGAGGGGGTGACACAAGAGCTTACAGTCTATGAGGATGAGGGGGTGACACAAGAGCTTACAGTCTGTGAGGATGAGGGGGTGACACAAGAGCTTACAGTCTATGAGGATGAGGGGGTGACACAAGAGCTTACAGTCTATGAGGATGAGGGAGTGACACAAGAGCTTACAGTCTATAAGGATGAGGAAGTGACACAAGAGCTTACAGTCTATGAGGATGAGGGAGTGACACAAAAGCTTACAGTCTATGAGGATGAGGGGGTGACACAAGAGCTTACAGTCTATGAGGATGAGGGGGTGACACAAGAACTTACAGTCTATGAGGATGAGGGGGTGACACAAGAGCTTACAGTCTATGAGGATGAGGGGGTGACACAAGAGCTATCAGTTTATCATCCACTACTGGTGACCCATGTCCTGGCCCAATAAGGTTTTCCAGCATAGCCACTAAATTATCTAGATTGGTGAAATTGACTAAAATTCTAGAGTCGCATTGGCGACAAAGTTGGAGATACTGAATATTAGAGGGTAGTCCCCACTTCGGCACCATGTGAAAAGGGGGATGTCAAGATACTTCTTAACATGAACATTCAATAAATCATCTGACTTCTCCGACTTTTATTAGTTTCACAGCAAGAAATACAATAACATAATAAACGAGACCCAGTAGACGACAATTATAAGAAAAAGAAAAAAAAATACTGAAAACTGTGCAATAGGGCAATTACTTATTTATGTAGCAATAATGCACTTTTGCAATGCTGGGAGCGGTGCCATCTCACCCATATCCCGCTATTCCAGAGCTGGGCTCTAATGTTCCCTAATGGAGGCTTGTAATGGGCATTGCTGTGTTCTTTGAATGTTCAGGATGTCCAATTAGTTCTCAACTTCTGTAACTACTCGCCATTGCGGAGCAGGGAGATGCCCAAATTGCTGCTACATTACAATAGCCAAGTGTCAGCGCGCTGTACATCAGTGATATCAGTGGTCACATTGGAACCTTGGGGGGGGGGGGTTCAGTTCATGGATTTACTGTTTTGTCCTTACATTTCATTTATAGCATAACCAGGGTGTGATAGGGTTCCTCTAATATGCCACAGATGTGTCTGATGCAGGGATGAATCTCCTGAGGCAAGATATAGAGCGTCGCCCTCTCCGCTCCATCCAGCCGTAATATATCAGGTTATTTTTTTAGTAAGTGAGTTCTCCATGCTGTGCTTCACTATTTTAAGGTGTCAAGTCTGGCTTTATAGCAGGTGATTGTGCCTCGGATGCTGCCCCCCATTCTGCTGCAGGTGGTGCCGCCTGAGGCAAGAGGCTCGACTCACCTCATAGATGGTGCAGCCCTGCTCTGATGTCTCCATCACTCCACAACCTTCCTCCCTGCTGTTTTGTTCCTTTTATTTGGCGACTATGGGCAGATTTATCAATTGTGTCAGCGTACGGTAAGGCTAGACTATGCTCCGCCAGATTAAAGAGTCTGATGCTGGATGATAAATCTGTCCTATTATGAGTCTGTTTAATAATAATAATAATAATTCTTTATTTATATAGCGCACACAGATTACGCAGCGCTGCACAAGCATGTCAAATTGGTCCCTGTCCCCATGGGGCTCACAATCTAAACAACCTAACAGTATGTTTTGGAGTGTGGGAGGAAACCGGAGGACCCGGAGGAAACCCACGCAAACACGGAGAGAACATACAAACTCTTTGCAGATGTTGACCTGGGTGGGATTCGAACCCAGGACTCCAGTGCTGCAAGGCAGAAGTGCTGCTCACTCAGCCACCGTGTTTAGTCGTATTTAGCACCTCCTATTAGTTGGGTTAGTTTATGGCAGAAAACTATGAAAAATTTAGCTTAATTTTTGGCACACAGGCCTTTTCTGAGGCCGAGCCCTTTTAAGAAGAGTCTTAAATGGAACCTGTCACCTTGAGAAAGACACACGTACCCCAAATAGAACCTTGTTCTGCATGTTAATTATTTCCAATTCTTGCATATCTGATGTTTATATCTTGCCCCATTCGTCTGAAATTCAGTTTTATTTCTATTCTCTTGTCCCGAAGATAAATTCAAGTAGACGGGAAAATTGATTCATGAGATGGAGTTCCCTCTGCTTCCTCACAGCTGCTCTGCTAACTAACTACACCCCTTAGTGACAGTAGTGGATTATAACGTAAGAGGTTTGGGTGGTAGACGGGGCCCAGCCCTTCTAGGGGCCCCATAGCCACCCAAACCGCCCACCAAATTATATAATGAGAAGAATCTTCACCCATGTAATCCTCATAGATCTGTTCCTGCTCTCAATACACATGTACACCAGAGCCATTTTAGGGCCTTTTAAGGTCCTCCAAAGGTCCTCAAACCACAGATTGAAAGAAGGCAGAAGGGACACATCCTCCCTTCCCCAAGAAGCTGATTCTAGTGCCATATGTAGGAAGTGTTTCCAGACTTGTAGGAGCTATAATACTCATACAGCCCAGGGCCCATGGGTGTCTTAATCCACCCCTGCTTAGTGGATCTATGAGTAAGTGTCCATGGTTTATCATACTTGACTTTGATGACTTTGACTTTTCTTTAAGAAAACTATATAATGTTATACAGTCCACCTACATGTGTTTTTTTTGTAGTAAAGTTTAGTTAATCCTTGATGCACTCATTTGCTTCCTGTATGTAGCTAATTACCATATATACTCGAGTATAAGCCTAGTTTTTCAGCACGAAACAATGTGCTGAAAACACAAAACTCAGCTTATACTCGAGTAAAAAAAATATAGGTTTTACCAGGTTTTGTGGTAAAATTAGGGGCCTTGGCTTATACTTGGGTCAGCTTATACTCGAGTATATACGGTATTCCCAAATAGGGAAACATTTTAGGATCAAGGGACAAACTCAAAACATTATAGTGTCAATTATTTTCTGCCACAAAAAAATAATTTTAGTTACAAATCATCAAACCCCCCAATTTCTTTTCTCCTTTCCCCTGATTTCAGCCGTCCATGGACACGTCCGCTCTACCGGCTCCTTTGTTTAGTGACAGGTCCTGAACAATGCGGATTACACAAGGAGTCTATCCGGCGCACACATTCTAACAGGTTCATCATCGGAGACAGCCGTCCGCTGACAATGACAGGACAGATGGCCGATAGGAGTTATCTATTTTTATATGAACTCTGCACAGGCTGATTGTGTTTCCCAGCACATCCACAGTACACGCAGCGGAGATGCCGAATATTGGCCAAACTCCACCTATAGATTTGTAAAGTTTATGTTTTTTTTCCCCCGTTTTTCTGAAACCACGAGTAGAGTCCTCGCTCTGAGTCACGGATAAAGACTTTATTCAAAGAACGTGTTCCAACTGCTCGAAAATATTTTCTTTTTTAATGTTCTCCCCAGTCTTAAGGTAGGTCGCTACAGGTCAACCACGAAAAAAAATAACCGAAGCTACGCGGCCTGTACAGGGAGATATTGGAGATCGTAAGACACTTGTGTTACCCAAATATAGACAATGGGGCTCATTTACTTACCAGGTCCATGCGCGATCCCGCGGCACGTTATCCGGCGTTGATTCGGAGCGTGCCGAGATTCAATAAGGTTGTGCGCCCGATATCCACTAGGTGTCGCTGCTGCCCCAAGGTCTTCCAAGGTCCAAGGTCCGGCGGAGTCCTCCATCCTCTTCCTGCGTGTCAAGCGACACATTTTTAATTTAAATACCGAGTTTTTTCCAAATCCGTTGGGTTTTCCGATTTCCATTGCATGAAACCTGGTGCGACACAATCCGATCGCGTGTGCCAAAAACCTGGGGCAAAACGGTGCAAACTGGTCATTTTCGAGAAACCTGACGAAAATGAGCGATTCGGGCCCTTAGTAAATGAGCCCCAATGAATTGTGTTTATTGTACATATATTTACAAGCTTTCCTTTTTACTTTTTCAGAATTTTTGAGCACATCCTGGATGAACGACTCATTTCTACAAGCTCTGGATCATTTAGGAGCTGCAGGCATAGCAGTGCTGACTGTTTGTTTTATTGATTAGGTGAGGTAGTAGAGCGTGTGTAGTTGGGACTCATTTACTAAGGGTGGCACTTCTCACTTACACGGCTTGCACAGGTATTTAACTAGTGTCTGTGCTTGGATTTTGGCGCACGCAATCCTTTTTTGGCGCAGCTGCGCTGGCTTCCATGCGGCACAATTTATGGGGCGTGGCGTCAGACGATCCGACTGATTCGGACTGAGCGCAGGATTTAACTTTCAAATTGTGTCGCAAGCCCACTGAAAAGATGGTAAACTCTGTCGGTCCTGAGCAGGGAAGCGACCCATTCATGATCACGATCTTAGTGAATGGCAGCGCAGTGCATTATTGTTGGACAATGCACTCTCTGTGAACTGCGGGTATGGGGTAAGTAAATCTGCCCCGTTGTGTTTTATATCCATCTCATGAATCTGATCTGCCTCATCTCTCTTTCACTATTTGTCAAAAATTTGTAGAATATTCAGAAGCTAAATAAAAGTAGATAAACCCTGTACCCTGTAATCTAAGCACATTGTCAGCACACAGGATCTTGTATAATGGATAAATCATGAAACACTGCTGAATCTTACACTGACCATCACTGAGTGATAGGAGCAAAAGCAGCAACAAAACTGATCTTTGATTGTGGAAATCACTATAGGATTAAAATTTGAGAACCTTCTTTAATTGGCAAACGCCTTTAAAGGAAATCTACCAATATATATAATAATAATCTATACTTATATAGCTCCATCATATTCCATAGCACTTTTCAAATTATGGGGGACATGTACAAATAAAATAGGACATTACAAAGTAAATACATTGTCATATAGGGACATATAATAATAATCTTTATTTATGTATCATCATCATATTGCAAACAACTTTACAAATCATTACAGAGTAATTACATAACCAGATGAAACAATAGGAATGAGCTATATCCCCTCATGGCATCTACATGACTCCAAACCATCCCGGATTCGGCACGCCAGTCCCGAGTTTTGGGCTCTGTCCTGCCATCTTGGTCGGTTGGGAGAATGTCAAGGGCTTACCCTCACTGAATGTTGCCCATCTTTACAGGCTGTTACACTGCACAGGAGCACTCCCCCTCTCCCAATGTGTGCAGTAATTTCCTATGCTCCTATGAGATTATAACAGGCATAGGAAGGAGAATGTGCTGAGAGTGCAGATGGAGGATGAGAATGTATAACAGCCTGTGAAACTGCAGCATGTAGGGGCTCTTTAGCCCCTGCGATAAAAATTAGAAACATGTAATTCTCTAACATTGGCTCCTCCTCCCCTCTGCTCCCTCTGCAGTAATCTCATAGCAGAAGAGGAGGTTTCAGCACTCACTGGGAGGGGGTAGTACTGAGGGAGCACGGGGAAGTGCTCAAGCACAGGGTAACAGCCTGTGAAACTACAGCAAGCAAGGGCTCTGTTAACACCTCCTGGAGCCCTTCAGACTTATTTGTATAATTAGCATAAATTAATTTTAGAAGAAAGGAGGCCATGAATAACACATATAAGAGGATCACAGTCACGGTGGTTTATCAGGCTTGACTTTGATGTTATATTTCCTTTACGGTAACATAATATTTTGTTGATAGTCAAATCTGATTAGCGGGTCTGACTGCTAACAACAAATTCTGAGAATGAGGTCCCATTCATTAATTGAACTGTACATCCTGACGCTCTACTCACTGTCTATGAGATTTCCGGAAGTTGCCTCCTGAACTCTCATAGATAGAGATGAGTGGACCTAACGCTGGGGTTTGACTACGTGACCCAGACATATTGCCAGATTGTTGGCTGAACAGCCATTCCCGCAAATAGAATGGAGGTACTGGAGATAGCCATGCACTGTGCCGGACACTCCTATTGAATGGAGCGGCAGTATGCATGCATGACCTGCTACTCCATCAATTACTAAGATCGGGACCCGCCATTGTTGTGATTGAAAGATTAGATAAGGTATATAACTTGGTACAACCGCTTTAAAGCACTCCGGGTCTATCCATTGGTCAGTGTCAACCGGGGGCATTGCGGAGGGAGTACCGGGTGTTGTACCCTAACTATTTGTTCATAACCTAATCTCATGTGCCTTCATTTTTGACCCTACAAACCTCAACAAACGAATGAAAGCGCTGCAAGGAATGAAGCCTCAACCAAGTCTTTCTGTTTCAACCGAATTTTTCAAAGTTTTTCCCATTATTTTGCAAATATATGTTTAATTTGTAATATTACATTTGAGGGTAAAATCTCTAATGATCTGTGACTTCAATAGAATGAATTGTTCATAAAACACCCCTGCGCCTCATCCAAGCTGCATCATCCGCGCCTCCGAATGCATTGATTATTCACATCTGAATTACCTCCATCATCTCGGCGTTAAATCCATGTTAGTTTTGCATTATCTTTTTAAATAGGAGCCACAAATCAGACGGATATTGCGGCATCTTTCTTAATAAAAACGAGCGAGAATACAGGACTTGGACATGACATCTTTCCGCACGGCTCAGTTCATACTGATGGGGAGGCTTTTAGGTCATTCATTTGCATTGGATGTACGGGAAATGACTGCGTACTAAAAAATCGTATTGTCCAAAGCCATATGAAATATACATTATGGATGCGGGATAAAGTGTATGAATCAGAGTATTGTTTATTATAATATTTGATATTTCCATTAACATGAAATGGAATTCATACGATACATGTAATAGGATTGGCTTGTTTTTCAATATTATTAAACTAATATTAATCATGTCTATCTATTAGTATACGTTTGTGTAAATACAACCTTAGGCTATATTCACACTGCCGTTGCCCGCCCGTACCGTACCGTAGCGGGCAACGGCAGTGTACGGGGAGAGGAGGAGGAGGTGAGCGCAGCTCACCCCCGCCCCTCTCCATAGCAACCTATGGCGCACGTCGCCGTATTACGGGAAAAGATAGGACAGGTCCTATCTTTTTCCCGGGTACGGAAACGGTACGGTGCCGCACGTGTGCCGCAGGGTGCCGTGCGCCCATAGAAGTGTATGGGGGACGTATATCGGCCGTATATACGTCGGCCGTATATACGTCCCCCATACGTTAGTGTGAATGTAGCCTTATAGTGGACCATCTGGTGGGTCCAGGCTCTAACCCAATACTGTAATATTAGCTGTCTAACACTTATTTAATCACTTGCTCGCTCTTGCCGTATGTATCTCAAGAACATCTCGAGAATCTGCCAATTTCTTACAACTGAAACCCATAAAAAACTAATATTATATGGAAAACACTAGATATCAAGCTGCAGGTTTGTCTGAAGTTCTATGGACTTTGTATATAAGATGCGGCTGATGGTTCAAGCAGCAGAATTTTTATTTATGAAATTATTTTATTCTGTTCCCTTTTAAAGAATAGCTGGACCATTATAAAAGTTGTGTCACCCCCTCATCCTCATAGACTGTAAGCTCCTGTGTCCACCCCTCATCCTCTTAGACTGTAAGCTCTTGTGTCACTCCCTCATCCTCATAGACTGTAAGCTCTTGTGACACTTCTTAATCCTTATAGACTGTAAGCTGTTGTGTCACTCCCTCATCCTCATAGACTGTAAGCTCTTGTGTCACTCCCTCATCCTCATAGACTGTAAGCTCTTGTGTCACCCCCTCATCCTCATAGACTGTAAGCTCCTGTGTCCACCCCTCGTCCTCTTAGACTGTAAGCTCTTGTGTCACCCCCTCATCCTCATAGACTGTAAGCTCTTGTGTCACTCCCTCATCCTCATAGACTGTAAGCTCTTGTGTCATCCCCTCATCCTCATAGACTGTAAGCTCTTGTGTCACCCCCTCATCCTCATAGACTGTAAGCTCTTGTGTCACCCCCTCATCCTCATAGACTGTAAGCTCTTGTGTCACCCCTCATCCTCATAGACTGTAAGCTCTTGTGTCACCCCCTCATCCTCATAGACTGTAAGCTCTTGTGTCACTCCCTCCTCCTCATAGACTGTAAGCTCTTGTGTCACCCCCTCATCCTCATAGACTGTAAGCTCTTGTGTCACCCTCTCATCCTCATAGACTGTAAGCTCTTGTGTCACCCCCTCATCCTCATAGACTGTAAGCTCTTGTGTCACCCCCTCATCCTCATAGACTGTAAGCTCTTGTGTCATCCCTC
The DNA here is from genome assembly GCF_040894005.1 of Engystomops pustulosus. Taxonomy (NCBI): domain Eukaryota; kingdom Metazoa; phylum Chordata; class Amphibia; order Anura; family Leptodactylidae; genus Engystomops; species Engystomops pustulosus. The sequence goes on along the minus strand of NC_092418.1, from coordinate 97,506,839 downwards.
ATCCTCATAGATTGTAAGCTCTTGTGTCACCTCCTCATCCTCATAGACTGTAAGCTCTTGTGTCACCCCTCATCCTCATAGACTGTAAGCTCTTGTGTCACCTCCTCATCCTCATAGACTGTAAGCTCATGTGTCACCCCCTCATCCTCATAGACTGTAAGCTCTTGTGTCACCCCCTCATCCTCATAGACTGTAAGCTCTTGTGTCACCCCTCATCCTCATAGACTGTAAGCTCTTGTGTCACCCCCTCATCCTTATAGACTGTAAGCTCTTGTGTCACCCCCTCATCCTCATAGACTGTAAGCTCTTGTGTCATCGCCTCATCCTCATAGACTGTAAGCTCTTGTGTCACCCCCTCATCCTTATAGACTGTAAGCTCTTGTGTCACCCCCTCATCCTCATAGACTGTAAGCTCTTGTGTCACCCTCTCATCCTCATAGACTGTAAGCTCTTGTGTCACCCCCTCATCCTCATAGACTGTAAGCTCTTGTGTCATCCCTCATCCTCATAGACTGTAAGCTCTTGTGTCACCCCTCATCCTCATAGACTGTAAGCTCTTGTGTCACCTCCTCATCCTCATAGACTGTAAGCTCATGTGTCACCCCCTCATCCTCATAGACTGTAAGCTCTTGTGTCACCCCCTCATCCTCATAGACTGTAAGCTCTTGTGTCACCCCTCATCCTCATAGACTGTAAGCTCTTGTGTCACCCCCTCATCCTTATAGACTGTAAGCTCTTGTGTCACCCCCTCATCCTCATAGACTGTAAGCTCTTGTGATCAGGGTCCTCACTCCTATTGTTCCATATGAATGTTTGTCTCTGTAATGTAATATTATATTTGTATATGTCCCCTATGATCTGTAAAGCGCTAAATAAATAAAGATTATTATTATTACTATTATTATTAACCCACTTTGAAAGCTACTAAGGTCTACTCCCTAGAGGTTTATGGAAGGTAGGCCCAAAGAATAATTTTATCGGGTAGTCCCAAGTCCCAATACAATGGCTGATTACCAAGTGCCTGCAACTGGTACTGACACATTTATAACAGATTATCTATCCCATATGGTGAATGCCATGAAAAGCTGTGCCAAATTAATAATAATTCCTTTATTTATAAAGCGCACACAGATTACACAGCACTGCACAGAACCTGCCAATCAGTCCTTGTCCCCAATGGGGCTCACAATCTAATGAATCTACCAGTATGGTTTTTTGGAGTGTGAGAGGAAACTGGAGGACCCGGAGGAAACCCACGCAAACACGGAGAGAACATACAAACTCTTTGCAGCTCCTTTTTTATTCCTTATCACATTTCTCCTCGTAATCCGTGTCTGAAGTAGATCCGTCGACGGATCAAAAACGTTACACACTATTACATTGGATCGCCTGTATATCACAAATAAAATTTTGTACTTTCCAAAAACAGAGTGCCGAATTTCTATAATTAATTTTATACGGGTTGGTTCCCTATTCGAGCAAATTTAAGAGTGACATGAATTTTCCTTTCCGTGATACACATCTACCATCAAGTAACGTGCTACTCGTAACTTAGCAAGCAGCAAATCTGGAAGGACTAACGGTCACTAGATTTGGTAAGAATCTGGCATTTTTCTGGCACCAAATGGAATCTGAATATTTTATGATTCACTTTGGATGAATAGCTACTGCTGTCATTCATGTACTATAGCCCTGTTTTAGAGGACTAGACGGGATTATAAACCTATTTCTAGGACTACTGGAGCACCATGGGATCAGACCAATTCGGACCTGATGCAAATTTTGACAATTTGGACAAATCTTCTATAAATGGAATCTTGGAGGAGTTGCTCATCTCTAACCCACAGCCTACTCCTTACTTATGTTTGTAGTATGTGGAGTATTTAGTGTTCAATGGGGAGAATTCATTAAGACGGGCGGTTTGAACGACCAGTTTTAAAGGACATCTATCACCAGGGTGAAGGGTTGTAAACCAAGTACACTGACACACTGATGTGTGTCCCCTCTGGCAGGATCTGCTCATCTTTTAGCTTATTATGTCCTGTTTTTTACAAATAAAGGCTTTTACAATTATGCAATTGCGCCTGAGGGGCCCAAAGCTCCATAGGTGTTGCTGGAGCCTGGAGCCCCTCAGGCTCATTTGCATAATTTTTAAAGCTGGTGATATATGCCCTTTAAAGTTCCCCCGCTGCCGGTTTGGCACCTGTACCTTTGGCTGTACGGGGGGCAAACTCCACCAATTTGGACTTGAACTGGAAGAGTTTTTTGCTAAACTCTCTGTTGTTTTTTCTAGTAAAACTAGTGGGCTGGGCGTTCATGCCCCTGGCCCACCCAAAGTAGAGTGCGGGTTGGAGAAGTGTGAAAACTGGTGGCAAGGGGGAGATTCATGTGGTTTCTCTACCAGTTTTCTGATGCAGAAGCAGGGCCGGCATACAGAAGCATGCAGAAGCACTGGGTATACCTGGGCAAGTGCCAGGGCCTAGGGCTGCTGGGGGGGGCACATAAGGCTGTGCATAAGAAATCCATAGGGGAAGGGGAGGCTTTATAATAAATAACCATGAGGGGGCTGTTTGGTATGATAAAATAGGGAATATTTTAGGGAACAGGAGACTGTTTTAGTTGCTGAATCTTTAATGCGCCACATGAGTTCACTGCAAAGGGGCCCACTGAGGCTCTGTCGCCCAGGGGCCTACTTCAAAAAATACTTCCAATTCATAGTATATTTTTCAAGTGAAAGTTTGTACTGTAGGCGCCTTATAGAGTCATACTTGGCATTGCTGACATGTAATGATTTATTCTTGTCTTGTAAATGTTTTACCCACAACCCACAAGAACTTTTGTAGCATTTTTTTCTTTTCTTGCAATCCGCAGCATTGGAGCGGGAGTATTTCTAGCTCTATAGTAACAAGCTCCAGCTTTGGTTTATAGAGGAGAGATGTTGGCACGATGCTCGGTTCTCTCCACATTCTTCTGACTGATTTCTCTTACACTTGAAGAACCTTATTCCAAACAGCTGGATCCCTTATTCATCATGTAAAGCCTGGGAAACTACACCAGATCAGTAGTTTGTCTGTAATAGGGTAACTTTCCACCTGGGCGTCGAAGGCCTTTCTCATTCTGCTGCTGAAAAACAACTAAAAAATGATCCATATAAAGGCGGTCCCCTACTTAAGGACACCCTACACACAGACAACCCCTAGTTAAAGACGGCCCCTCTGCCCCCTGTGACCTCTGGTGAAGCTCTCTTAATGCTTTACTATAGTCCCAGACTGCAATGATCAGCTGTATGGTGTCTGTAATGAAGCTTTATTGATAATTCTTGGTCCAATTACAGCAAAAATTTTTGAAACTCCAATTGTAACTGGGGCAAAAAATTTTTTTGTCTGGATCTACAATGATAAAAGATACAGTTTTGACTTACATACAAATTCAACTTAAGAACGAACCTGTGAAACCTATCTTGTATATTAGCACCTTCTTAAAGGGGAGGATGGTTGAATGAAAGGAAATACAGCACATGGGTGCAGTGCTTCTAAACCAAGCACACTTACATGCTGGTATGTACCTCCAGAAACAGGATCCGTTTTTCCTTTTGCCTCTAATTCATATTTGAGAAAAAGGTCTTTTAAAATTATGCAAATGAGCCTCAGGGGCTCCTGTCTACATTGACTTCTGCATTATGGGGGTCATTTACTAAGGGCCCGATTCGCGTTTTCCCGACGTGTTACCCGAATATTTCCGATTTGCGGCGATTTTCCCTGAATTGCCCCGGGATATTGGCGCACATGATCGGTTTGTGGCGCATCGGCGCTGTCATGCACGCGACGGAAATCGGGGGCTGTGGCCGAACGGTGACCCGACGGATTTGGAAAAACCTCCGCATTAAAAAAAAAAAAATTGGTTGCACGGGCCATACTCACATGCACCACGATGAAGACGATGAACTCCGGGGCACCTCGGCGGACTTCGGCGCAGCAGCGCCACCTGGTGGACATCGGGCGCAGGACCTTCATGAATCGCCAGAAGACCCGAACGCTCGTCAGAGAAGCCGCCGCTGGAGCGCGAATGGACCGGGTAAGTAAATGGGGCCCTATGTGTTTCAATTCGGAGGAAGGGCAGAAACACTGAATAGAAGTGTGAATACTTAAAAGCCGTGAATCTGATAACAGGTATTATAATAGTTTAAGTTAGTTGTTTGATGTCCTCAGTGCATCCAAAGCTTTTTGTTGATGAGGCATCAATAAAGTCTAAAATTTAGGGTTCATGTTGAACTATGTGATAGGTTTTATGTCGTTGGACACAATAATTAAACTTTTATCATATCGTATTGTAACTGTTGTTTCAGTATTCCAAATAATGGCAAAAATTTGGGGCATTCCTTATGCTCTGATTATTTCTTCCCTTCCTCTGGATTATCATGGTAGAATCTTAGAAATTGGAGTCATGTTTTTTTTTCACCTTCATCAACTATGAAACTATCTATGCAATGTCGACGCGGACTACCGGGAATGTTGTTTTAACAATAAGAACATGAATAGTTGATGGTGAAATGTGGACGCATTGGGGCTTATTTTCTAAGGGTCACTTCCGTCGGACTGTTCAACGTTTTTGGGGTTTGCACGGCTTTGACAGGTATTTAACAGGGTTTTGTGCTGGGAATGTGTCGCACACGATCGGATTTTGTGCAGCTGCGCTGGCTTCCATGCGACAGAAATCGAGAGGCATGCTGTCTGAGGATCCAACTGATTCGGACTTAGTGCGCAAGTGGGATTTAACTTTCAAATTGTGCCGCAAGACAATGCACTTACATGCACCAGGAAGAAGAAGGTGAACTCCGGCGGACCTGAGCGGGGAAGTGACACATGCAGGATATCGGGCGCACGATCTTAGTGAATCGCGGCAGATGTATTATACACGGACAATGCAGTTTCTGTGAACTCCTCGGACCGGAAAGTAAATATGTCTCATTGACTTACACCCTAATTCCTCAATACCATTACGTTGTATCTTGTCCTCATTGGAGATAACCATTCATACTCCCCATTCCCAATGCCGGGCTCACACTGTTTTCCATTAAGTTGTGGAATTGCCTTTGTAGATATCCGCACCACGTGCCCGTACAAGCCTTATACATTTTCACACATGGTTTCTCCATGTTGACATTAAATAAGCAATGAAAACTCTCACATGAATAAGATCCGCCTTCAATGAGACGAGGGAGTGAATGTCATTAATAATGTTATGGTTTGTAAATTCCAAAAAACGTACAAAAATATTGAGATCTCAGTACACGGACAGGGAATTTATTCAGGAACTATCGCTGCATACATTGACTAGCACCGGCTTGTTCTTGGTCTAAATACACACAGCTGTTTATTCGATGACGAGAATACTTTCACCTGGCAAGAAATTGGATTTTTTTTCTTTTTTGGGAGCTGCCAGTTTTTGGGTTCAGCATTACGTGAATAACCTAGTTGTAAAAGTCACATGGACGGGGTCCAGCACCTAAACACTTCAGAATAATTTTGCAATGACTTAGTCACCAGGAGTCTGAAAAATAAGAAAGCAACTGGCGGGAGAAGAGCTGTGTTTTTAATTTCCTGAGACTTGTTTCCAGTAAATGTGTGAATCCCATTATAACATCATCATAAGCAAGAAAATAAATGCCATTGCTGGACACGGTGAAATTGTTTTATGGAAAGGTCCACAACGCAGTTTGCATATTTATGATTTATTCAGATAGACTGTAATGTATTAGGGAGGAGATCTCAAAAGCGGAGACAACACTCCATGGTGGATGTACTGCATTACTATCTGTTAGGGATGAGCGAACCCGAACCGCAGGTCAGTGATGAACATTGCAGGTTCAGGTCCCCAAAACTGGATGTCAGTCTAAGGTTCAGGTTCAGCATTTGGGTTCTTCCCTGCCGGTGCCAGTGACGGCACAAAGACACTGCCAGCAGGGCTTTGCCGATAGCTCAACATCTGCAATTGGCGCCACCAATGATCTCAAGTATTAAATTGTGACGAGTGGACTGGACTGAGGATTTAAAACTGCAATTACTATACCTATGTACATAAACCACTTTATCCAATATCTTGTGAGATAGTCTTATCACACTGGGGCACATTTACTTACCCGTCCCGTCGCGATCCCCGCCGTGCGTTGTCTGATGAGGTTTCGGGTCTGCCATGATTCACCAAGATCGTGCGTCCAATTTCCTGCATCTTTCGCTTCCCATACTGAGGTCCGCCGGAGTTCACCCTCTTCTTCCTGGTGCATGTGAGTGCTGATCTTGCGACACAATTTGCTTTTTAAATTCCGCGGTTTGTTCAACTCAGTCGGGTTGTCCGACGTCCACGCCCCCCGATTTGTGTCGCATGCAAGCCGGCGCCCTTGCGACACAATCCTATTGCGTGCGCCAAAAACCCCTGTGCAATTCAGGGCAAAACGGAAAAAAATTTGAAACCCGAAAATGCGGCTTTCGGACCCTTAGTAAATGTGCTCCACTGTGGCATAACTATAGAGGTCTCAATTGCCAGAGATGCCATGGGGGCCTTCAAGCCGTTGTACAACACTCTTACAAAAACCCATGATAATATAAATTATAGAATATAACAAAACTCAATCTCATTAGTTACAAAATGGAGCTTAAATAGTTTGATTTTATGATTCACAAAATGTTATGGGCTTTCTAAAGTAGCCAGAGTTATCACCAAGATGGCTGCCACTGGAAACTACAAGTCCCATGATCCTTTATTTGTCAGTAACTCCTCCTCCCTCTCATGCTTTGCCCCCAGTGATGATGTAACAGGCTGTCCTGCTCTGTCACCATTGTAATGATGTGTAATTGCCATCCCTGCACATTACACACTGAGATGACGTTTCACCACAACACTGGTCATACTGGATGCACTGCAACCAAACAACTGCAGCCAAACCCAGTGGGGATCACATGACCTGCCCAGGCAGGTGCAGGACATATGATGTGGACATGTGACCAGCGGCCATCTTCTGTCCTGTGTCAGAAAATAACTGGACTGATTAAAGGGCCAGGAGCATTTTAATTATTCATTACATTGGGGCAGATTTATCAAGCAGTCTGAAAGTCAGAATATTTCCAGTTGCCCATGGCAATCAATCACAGCTTAGCTTTCATTTCACCAGTGCTCATGAATATTTTAAAGGGGAGCTGTGATTGGTTGCCATGGGCAATTGGAAATATTCTGACTTTCAGACACTTGATAAATCTGCCCCATTGTATGTCAACTGCATTTTTCTGCTTAAGGGAGCAAAATTTTAAATAACATCTAATTACATATTAGCTTATATTTTAAGGACCCATTTGTATATGAATTATGCGGATTCCTAGAATACCGCATTAAGTATTGTAAATTCTGTAATCCTACTTGGTGAAATGAGATTTATGACACAAGCTCCTTTCTCCACCTTAAAGATATACATTTTTTTTAGGCCCCTTTCACACTTCCGTTGTGGGGACGTCTATGGCGTCTGGCTGCAGTACACCGCGCACACACATGGGCCGCCTTACTATGGCCAGGTAAAAGATACTAACCTGTGTTAACGGCATAGTTTTTGCAGTCTTATTGCATCTTTAAAGAGGGTTTTTCTGGACTTGTTCTTGACTTGCAAAGCAAGTTTACACCAGCGTGCATCACATCCGTTACTCTACTCTAATGAACACCTAGAACTCATGGTAGACTTTCCATTTACTACCATAGACTTGCATGTAAGCAAATTTCACTTCAGTTGTGCAGCCGTTTTTTTTAATGCCAAAAATAGAGCTGCAGCTAGTGTTCTTTTTGCCCTACGCCATGCCAGGGGGTGTTACCAAAGCACCTCTGTGCTGTAACTTCACAGGGTATTACACTGCACAGGAGCACTTCCCTCTCCCACTGTGGGAGATTATATCAGGCAGAGGGAGAGGAAATCACTGAGAGGGAGGGTAGAACGTCCTTCTCAGTATCAAAATTTGGTCGGTGGTTTGGGAAGCCATGGGCCCCATAAAAGCTTTGGGCCCTGGGCTACTGCCCATACCGCCTATGTTATAATCCACTTCTGTATACAAGGCTGCTATCTATCCGGTTTCATCCATGTAAATAATGCAATACACTCCAAGTACGTGTAACATTGATACTAACTCATTCTAATGTCCAAATATTAATTCAGCTCCGGGACGATCTCTCTAATGTAAATCCACAGCTTCCTCCTTCAGTAAACGTTCTATGGTTTATGTATACAGTTGATTCGGATCACTGAGCATTATTTTATTACGTGGAAAGGTCAAGTGATGGGAGCAATATATGTTAGTGGTGGAGGAAATGCCAGACTGGGTTCTCATGTCTTTGAGTAACACAGCGACTGTTATTATCCGGGAAGAAGTGCAATAGTAAACTGATACAGAATAATTTACAACCTGATAAATATTCCACCGCGGCGGGTTCATTCCCTTCCATACTAATTACACATGTAATTTACAGAGGAGAGCACGGCTAATTTTATTTCTCCATCTCCGAACACATATTTTTTGGCTTGTCTATGGAAAGCAGAAGGCGTATGGTAATAAGTCCACGTTATTCAGAAGGAAAGGTCTAATGTCGTCCATTAGTCCTTGAAATACCAAGAGAAACCATTTGGTTCCAAAATACATAGTCATAAAAGTAGAATAAAAATTGTCTTTATTTTATTCCCCATGACACTTGGACATACGTTATGGTCACTGTTCTGTGGACTATGGGAACAATTCTACGGATCATTGAGACATAGTTCATAGAAAACATGTTTTTTATGTTAGTGATATCAGACAAAGAAATTTTTGGTCCGAAAAACTTGGTCCAAGTATCCAATGGCTCAAACCCATGTCCAAACTCAAGGACCAAGATTGTCAGACCAAAATCATTGATGCAATAGCCCTTTTTCAGCTCCTTCCGCAGATGCTCAATAGCATTTAGGTCAGAGCTCATAGAGCGGGGTAAAAACAGAGCCCACCATCAAGTTCAATATACCAGCAATATAAAATAACGATGAGGGGGCTGTATATAAGATAACCATGTGGGGGCTGTATATAAGATAACAATGAGGAGGCTGTGTATAAGATAACCATGAGGGGGCTGTATATAAGATAACGATGAGGGGGCTGTATATAAGATAACGATGAGGGGGCTGTATATAAGATAACGATGAGGGGGCTGTATATAAGATAACGATGAGGGGGCTGTATATAAGATAACGATGAGGAGGCTGTGTATAAGATAACCATGAGGGGGCTGTATATAAGATAACAATGAGGAGGCTGTGTATAAGATAACCATGAGGGGGCTGTATATAAAATAACTATGAGGGGCTTTATACAAAATAACTATCAGGATGGCTATATATAAGATAACCCCAAGAGGCTGTGTATAAGATAAGGATGAGGGGGCTGTATATAAAATAACCATGAGGGGACTGTATATAAGATAACCATGAGGGGGCTGTATATAAGATAAACATGAGGGGGCTGTAAATAAGATAACCATGAGGGGGCTATTTGGTATAATAAACTAGGGAATATTTTAGGGAAGGAGACTGTTTTAATTTCTTAATTATTAATGCCGCCACGTGAGTTGCAAAGGGGCCCACGGAGGCTCTGTCGCCCAGGGGCCTACTGAAAGCTGGAGACAGCCCTGGTGCCATACACAGAGAAATAAAAAAAAAGTCTTGGATTTTTAAAGAAAAGAAATGGGAAGAAGGGAAATATGTAATTGGAAAAATGGAAATGGAAAAATGGAAACAAAAAAGGGTATTGTTGGGAAAACACAAATTTTATGCAAGGAGATATGTTGATAACGGACCTTGATAGGGGGTTCAAGTAGTTCACAGTTTTAATATTAATCTTCCAATATATATACATCACAATGAACACAAAAGTTTTCTTTTTTCCTAGTATTACTTCTACTTCAACGCTAAACTGTAAAGTAAGAGAATAATACAGACGTATTTATTTGTACTTCATGTATTGTATATTTTGTGCTATTGATTTATTACTAGCAATTTTCACCAGCAATGCACAGCTACATGTATATACATATCATAAAAAAATATATAATGTATTTCCTACCCAAGTGTTGATATGACTGATGTTCCCAACATCCAGACGTACCTGCAGAATATACTGTGCTGTTGGCAGATGTACAATAAATAGTTCAGGGAACACATCATTTGTACAACAGCGTTTGGCTCAGCATCCGAAACACTAAAACAGAACTTGTCATTTACACCTTAAATATACAAACCAACACATAAATAAACCAACTTTACATTTATTGTGTATCGGCCGTAGTCATAAACTCCCTGGAATCACCTGCTGCTGAATATTTTCAATGTGTACACTAAATATATTCACCTATACAGCAATTTTCTACTCCTACATATAACACAACAAATAAGGCTTTTCTATACAAAGTGTTAACACAGTTGTGTGTAAAAGACTGCTGTGACCTCTGTGTGTCCATGGTTACAGACTACAAATAAAACCCCTGTAGTCAGACCTTGTCCTTAGTGAGGAACTGTATGTTTATGTGTATAAGTATATAAATGTCTGTATATATATATATATAAGTGTAATATGCATCTTTTAAGAGTAAGGGGGCCACAATCTGAAGTCTGCAATGGGCTCCTGCCTCTCCTAGTTAAGCCACTGAGTTGAATATAACGTCTCGATCTTAAAACATGACCTTCATCAGATACGGATTGCCTGTGGGAGGAGATATCCAGTAGATTTGTGGTCCAATGGATATCTCCTCCCATGGGCAATCCCGTTTTGATGAAGGTTTTGTTTTCAGAGTGAAACGTTATATATGTATAGCAGGGAATGTTGTTGACAATTAATGATGGGGTCACTGTATAGCAATGGGAGCAGTTTTAGTTAAGGAGGGACAGTACATTGGGGTATGCTGTAGACAAGTAATGAGGGGGCACTGTATAGCAGGATCGGCACTATATATAAATTAGTAAGGGGGCACTGTTCAATTGAGGTATGCTGTAATGAGGGGGAACAGGATAGCAGGATTGGCACTATATGTAAATTAGTAAAGGGGCACTGTAAATTGGGGTATGCTGGATATAAGTAATGAGGGGGCACTGTATAGCGGGATCGGCACTTTATATGAATTAGTGAGGGGACACTGTACATTGGGGTATGCTGTAATGAGGGGGCACTGTATAGTTTAGGAGCGGCACTATATATAAATGAGTAAAGGGGCACTGTATGGCAGGAGTGGCACTATATATTAATTAGTGAGGGGGTACTGTATGGCAGGAATTGCATTATATATATAAATTAGTAAGGGGGCACTGTATGGCAGGAGTGGCACTATATATATATATATATATATAAATTAGTAAGGGAGCACTGTATGGCAGGAGTGGCACTATATATAAATTAGTAAGGGGACACTGTATAGCAGGAGTGGCACTATATATAAATTAGTGAGGGGGCACTGTATGGCAGGAATGGCACTATATATGAGTAAAGGGGCACTGTATGGCAGGAGTGGCACTATATATAAGTTAGTGAGGGGGCACTGTATGTCAGGAGTGGCACTATATATAAATTAGTGAGGGGGCACTGTACAGCAGGAATGGCACTATATATGAGTAAAGGGGCACTGTATGGCAGGAGTGGCACTATATATAAGTTAGTGATGGGGCACTGTATGGCAGGAGTGGCACTATATATAAATTAGTGAGTGGGCACTGTATGGCAGGAATGGCACTATATACAAATTAGTAAGGGGGCACTGTATGGCAGGAGTGGCACTATATATAAATTAGTGAGGGGGCAGTGTATGGCAGGAGTGGCACTATATATAAATTAGTAAGGGGACACTGTATAGCAGGATCAACACTATATATAAATTAGTAAGGGGGCATTGTTCAATTGGGCTATGCTGTAATGAGGGCGCACTGTATGGCAGGAGTGGCACTATATATAAATTAGTGAGGGGGCAGTGTATGGCAGGAGTGGCACTATATATAAATTAGTGAGGGGGCACTGTATGGCAGGAGTGGCACTATATATAAATTAGTGAGGGGGCACTGTACAGCAGGAATGGCACTATATATGAGTAAAGAGGCACTGTATGGCAGGAGTGGCACTATATATAAGTTAGTGAGGGGGCAGTGTATGGCAGGAGTGGCACTATATATAAATTAGTAAGGGGACACTGTATGGCAGGATCAACACTATTTATAAATTAGTAAGGGGGCACTGTATGGCAGGATCAACACTATATATAAATTAGTAAGGGGGCATTGTTCAATTGGGCTATGCTGTAATGAGGGCGCACTGTATGGCAGGAGTGGCACTATATATAAATTAGTGAGGGGGCAGTGTATGGCAGGAGTGGCACTATATATAAATTAGTGAGGGGGCACTGTATGGCAGGAGTGGCACTATATATAAATTAGTGAGGGGGCACTGTACAGCAGGAATGGCACTATATATGAGTAAAGAGGCACTGTATGGCAGGAGTGGCACTATATATAAGTTAGTGAGGGGGCAGTGTATGGCAGGAGTGGCACTATATATAAATTAGTAAGGGGACACTGTATGGCAGGATCAACACTATTTATAAATTAGTAAGGGGGCATTGTTCAATTGGGCTATGCTGTAATGAGGGCGCACTGTATGGCAGGAGTGGCACTATATATAAATTAGTGAGGGGGCACTGTACAGCAGGAATGGCACTATATATGAGTAAAGAGGCACTGTATGGCAGGAGTGGCACTATATATAAGTTAGTGAGGGGGCACTGTATGGCAGGAGTGGCACTATATATAAATTAGTAAGGGGACACTGTATGGCAGGATCAACACTATATATAAATTAGTAAGGGGGCATTGTTCAATTTGGCTTTGCTGTAATGAGGGCGCACTGTATGGCAGGAGTGGCACTATATATAAATTAGTAAGGGGGCACTGTATAGCAGCAGTTTGACTGCTACATTAATGGCTACAGGGGTTGAGAAAGCATATTTTATCGTTAAAGGCCAAGATGACAAATCGGGATGTACGTGGACCACTTGACAAGTCATCGTGGTAGGACGGCATTTTTACAATGACCACATGGCAGTTTTTATTAGTAACCAGTCTATTCTAGTTACAATGTGTACTTCCTTTTTTTATCATTCCCTGTAAAGTTCCATGTATTCCTGCGTTACAATAAACATCCTCTGTCCGAGATTTCCTGCAGCCCGGCTCCGTTGAGTAATTCCGAAAGGGATGACTCACAGATACTTCAGACCCACCTAACCTTTCCCTCCTCGGATAGAAGAATTGTAGCGGTCACTCGACACATCAGTTTTATTTTTTTGCAGCACAGCAAATGGGATCCACAGGCCTCCGATAATAAATCAGAAAATCTTATTTAATATTATTAATTAACCTTCCTATATTGAATTTTAATTAAAATGTGCCCATAAATAAGAGGCAGCTGTGATCAGACAGGAATTTATTAGCGCTGCACATCCGGGGGCAAAGCTCCGATAGTAGAATTAGTATTCCTACTGATAAAAGCTCCATAGGGGACATGGATCAAAATTAGAGCAAAAGATAAGTGCAGTTGTAACCAGTTACGTCACTTCTTTCATTTTCCAGAGGGACATTGGAAAATGAGGGGTGGGATTTGATTGGTTGGAAAAGCTCCAGTTTTTCCTCTATTGTGCATGTTGGTTTGGTAAAACATAGAGGAGAGAGGATGTTTTGGGGTATGACCATGTGTTGGTCATAAAACAAAGGTTTTACCAAAAACATTGTGCAGCCATTGGTCACCTTAGGACGCTTTGTAATGAATGGACTCTGATCAGCTCAATCATTACTATGGAGCAACTACAAAGCTAATAAAGAGGCCCATATGAGAGGTTGAAGATTAAAGCCCCGTAAGAAGCCATATCAGGTGAAACTCGGAGTCGGGCGGTATACCGAGCGTGTTTGTTTTATCCATAAGGCCTTTTTAATCTTTACTCTTGTGAGTATTTCCATTAAAACAACTTTTAAGATCAAAAAAGTACTGCACCATCGTTTTTTTCCTTTCTCTTCCCAAATCTAATAGTAATTAGAAGAAGGAACGAAGAAAGTGGAACGAGTAGTGGAGGAACAAGTTCCCGGGTGGGAACAATTAGGAGTAGCACTGAAGCTACGAGCTACCTTGAGAATCCCCAGGAGGGACGCCGTGCCGAGATGCCTTACCCTGTATGAGGATTTTTCATGCCCTAGGCATGCAACGCTGAGGACATTGGGTATGGACTAAGGACTGTCCCCGTGAGTACCAAAAATCTCTGGTTGGAAAGGTACTGCACCTTTTTTCCTAAATGTGGAGTGGATGAACGTAGAGGTGGAGGATTAATCAATTTTGTACGAAGATTAAAGTCTATTGACCCTACTCTTGCCTCTTGTTCCTGCACCTTGATTTGTTGGTTAGTTGACTCCCGACTTTCCCAGAAGAATCGTCAGTCATGTGACTTCTTCAGCCAATCATCAGTTTCAAAATAGCCTCATAATTAACAAGAGAGAGCCCAGTGACTTTTTCAGTCAATCATTAGCTTCACCATCAAACAAGAGACAGCCCAATGACTTCTTCAGCCAATTAGTAGCTTCAAAATTAACAAGAGACAGCCCAATGTCTTTCCCAGCCAATCAGCAGCTTCAACATGTACAAGTGCCATTCCAACTGACTCTTTTTGGTGCAGTTTAAATTTTCTTAAGTTTTAACTTTCAACATGCTAATTAGACACCCCTTATGTCAAGTGGGTGATCCCGAGCAGGAGGAGACGGACAGGCACCACCCAGTTGACAATAGAGAGTCTAATAAGCATAACGGGCGCTACAACTAACAGAAGTGGTTGCTCGGGATCGATGGGATTTCGAAAACAAATTTCAACTGTATCGAAATGTAGAAGGTGCCAAAATTTTGCACTGTTAACCCTTAACCTTAACCCTTTCTTTTGCAAAACAGTAGTATAAAAACCATACTTTTTATTCTTTAATATTGGTAGCCACTTGGTCAGTGAGAAAACCATGCTAGGAAATGAATAAAAGAGGTGCATAAAGGTTGTACCGGACCAGCAGTTCGACCCCATAGTGTCGCTTGTGGCTTCACAACTTCCCATACAAATACCAGCAGCAAAAGTTGTTAATCCCTATTACTATGTGGCTGGATCAGCCTAAACCCTGTGGGCCTGGATTTGTGTTTGCGGTATTTCTGTAGCTCTTAAGTCAGTTACTTTTGGCTGTATCCATCTTCATATCTTCCATTCTATGATGTTTACACGAGCAACATAAGGCTTTACCAGGCAAATAGACCTTTAATATTTAATACAGCAAACGTGTGTAGACTTCCTCGCTGGATGTTTGTTCCTCAGGTTATTTTCAGGGAATCAGGGATAATTTTTCAGGCTTATGATGAGAGGTGTTGATGTGTAATGACAGGGTTATGGATGTGTCCGGGCCAAATGCTTCACATTAATTTCACTTGACACGTAACGGTCCAACTTTTCATGACCGGTCTATGGACATGTTCTCCAACCTCTGCTAAAGCAACCGACAACTCCCAGCATGCCCAGCTTAGAGGCCACTACTTTGTCGCGTCTATATACCAACACATCCATGGATATTTTTATGAATTTCATGGTGTCCGTACTTACAGGGCCCTGATAAAGGAAGTTCTATTTCCTCTTGAATGTTTCCGTTCTATGGGATGCTTGGGGGTACATTTCCTGTTATTGATCACCAGGATTTGTCAAGGAAAGTGGAAAAAGTCCAGGAAGATAACAGACTTGGTGTCTAGACAGCGGTGTATTTCTGAATTTTTCCACAACGGTGAAGGTGGTGACAAATTAAAATTGCCATGAACCTCAAACCCTGCTGACGTCATCGCTTCTTCCTCCGTTGGCTTTTTATATTGCAGCTAAAATTATATGTTGGATTTTTTTTACAGCTAAAATAATAGTAATGACTATTTGAGGTACAAAATGCACTTTTTGAAGTCATATGAACCCCCCCCCCTGTCCAAAATAAACATTATAAGTGCTTTACTTATATTACTTCCATCTTATTATAGACCCACCTGGCCGTACAATACTGAAGCTATTGGCCCCCAATATAAAATGTGGCTCCCAACTTTACTGTTAAAAAGTACACACTGACACCAGAACACCATTTAAGTTCAGAAACAAAAGGCAAAATTACATATCTGATACCCCAGCAAGTAATGAGTGAAGGGACTTTTCGTTAGGGCTATGTCTGTAGCATGGCCGCCTCCTTGAAGGCCACCATATTAGTATAAGGATACATTGGGGCATATTTACAAACCCGGTCCATTCGCGATCCAGCGGCACGTTCTCTGCGCTGGATTCGGGTCCGTCCGGGATTCATCAAGGTAGTTCCTCCGCAGTCCACCAGGTGGCGCTGCTGCACTGAAAAGCATCGGAACGCACTGGAGTTCACCGAGCCGGGCTGAGTGAAGGTAAGTGCAAGCTCCGCGACAGCTTTTTATTTTTAAATGCAGCATTTTTTTCCGAATCCGTCGGGTTTTTGTTCGCCCACGCCCCGCGATTTCCGTCGCGTGCATGCCAGCGCCGATGCGCCACAATCCGATCACGTGCGCCAAAATCCCAGGCCAATTCAGGGGAAATCGTCGCAAATCGGAAATATTCGGGTAACACGTAATCAGATATGCAACCAACCACACTCTTTACAACACTTCCAGTTTGGCCCCTGCATATATTACTTGGCAGAAAGCTTGTCTGACAACTACTACAACACGTCAAATAGCTGTGCATCATAGGGAACGTTCTTGGTTGTTGTTGCAACTTTCTGTGTTGATCACAAGAAATATTACAGAGCTCATTGGGTCAATCAATTTCTGACAATTCTCCCATATGCTACATGACCTCCTTCCCAATGGAAAAACTTGCCCTGGTCCAATATGTCAGCTTTCAAAATGGTGGCCTAGCCGAAAAATCCCCCCCACCCCCACCCCTTATTACTTTTGTGTATCAGATATGTAATTTTCTCTTTCATTTCTGGAATAATTGTATTACATATTACTTGGCACAAAGCTTGTTCCACAACTTCTCTGACACATCAAATAGCTGTGCATCACAGGAGACGTTCCTGGTTGTTGTTGTATCTTTCTGTGTTGATAACTTTAGAATCACAAGTGATATTACAGAGGTAATTGGTGTAATCAATATCTGTGACAATTCTTTCACTTGCTACATGACCACCTTCCCATTGGAAAAACCTTCCCTGATCCATTACGACGGCTTTCAAGATGTTGGGCATGTTTCAGACCAACCCTCTCATTTATTACTTGGTATCAGATATATTATTTTTAATTTCATTTCTTGAACAATGTTATTATATATAACTTGGCAGAAAGCTTGTTGGACAACTA
Organism: Engystomops pustulosus; assembly: GCF_040894005.1. Taxonomy (NCBI): domain Eukaryota; kingdom Metazoa; phylum Chordata; class Amphibia; order Anura; family Leptodactylidae; genus Engystomops; species Engystomops pustulosus. The sequence goes on along the minus strand of NC_092418.1, from coordinate 97,489,380 downwards.
CTCCAACACATCAAATAGGGAACACTCTTGGTTGCTGTTGTTGCAACTTTCTGGGGCACATTTACTTACCCGGTCCAGTCGCAATCCAACGACGAGGATTCGGGTCTGCCGTGATTCACTAAGGTCCGTACGCCTGATATCCACCAGGTGTCGCTGCTGTGCTGAAGTCCGCCGGAGTTCACCTACTTCGTCCCTGTGCATGTAAGTGCTGATCTTGTGACACAAATCCTTTTTTAAATTCCGTGGGTTTTCCCAATCCGTTGGGTTGTCCGATGGCCTGTCGTGTGAAAGCTGGTGCAGATGCGCCAAAATACGATCCCGTGTGGCAAAATCCCAGGGCAATTCAGCGCAAAACGGAAACCGGCGGGAAACCCAACGAAAGTGCGCGATTCGGACCCTTAGTAAATGAGCCCCAATGTGTTGATTAGACAAGATATGACAGAACTCTTTAGGGTAATCCATTTCTGTGACAATTCTCCATGTGCTCCATGCTCAACCTCCCATTGTCTTGGAATATCAGGAAATGTCACCATTACCATCTCTTAGCTGTGGTATTACTGTGTGCTTTAACCCTATGTACTGTATATATGATATTTATATTTTGGCCTAACGAAGACAAACCAGACCCATATTGGATCTTGCAGGAAGTCTACTCATGAGTGTTAGCCGGCTAAAGGTTTTTCCAAGCAGAAGGTCGGAGTCTTCCCTCAATTAAAACTAAAAGAATGAACTGTGACCGGGATGGTATTAGGAGTGATATACGATTGTGTATTTCCAGGTCAAGAGACTATAACTGGAGCGTTCAGCCACAAATTCCAGCATTGCACTCGCTGACCTCGCACCGCAGCAGCTGCTTTTAATACTATAGTAAATTATGGATGGAGGACAAATGTAATAGACTGTGTGATGTGTGATCAGGGAACAAAGGAAGAGTCAGGAGATAACAGGCTTGCACCGGGTATTGTCCTATTATGTAGCTCCGCAAATTATTATAACAAGCACCATTGGGTTAAAAAATTACCTGGAATTACTACCTGGAAACAGAGCTGCAAGGAATGTATTTGTATTGGGTACCTGTGGGCTCACCAAAGGAAATGATCCCACAGCCAGAAACCCCAAATTCATGGGCGGACATACCATTGGTGGAACCCAAGTACCACTCTCTTCCTAAGGCTTCCATGTGCAGTTCCTCAGGGGAGTGTAATTGTTGGCCCGACTGTCATCAGGGCCGTTCTTGCACCAATGACAATTAAACAATATTGCCCAGGCATTAGGCTCTTGCTCATGGTCATGGAACCCATTGAGCCCATTTTTCAGTACGAGCCTATTGAAGTAAAAGGGGACGTATGCTAGCCAATGAAAAAACGCCCACAGTTCACTGCATGTGCATGAGCCTTAAAAAATGCTCCTTCTTACTATTAGACTGTATGTAAATGTCTCAAGCAACAAATTTTATACCTAAGAAGATGGAAGATAAATTTTCCAAAAAGGCACTTTTAAAATTATGCAAATGAGCCTGAGAGGCTCTAGGCTCCATAGGTGTTAATGAAGCCTGGAGCCCCTCTGGCTTATTTGCATAATTTTAAAGCCTTTTTTTTCCTTAAAAACAAGAGCATTAGAAGCTAGAGCCAGAGGGGGCACACACCAGTATGTCAGTGTTCTTGGTTTACAATCCTTCATCCTGGTGGTAGATGTCATTTAATAATGTTAACTTTACTGGTACCTTTATTTTTAATCTTCTAAAGTATTTCCTCCAATTTCTCAGACTTTAAGACATGCTCCTTGATTGGACCAACAGAGAGCTGGGGGAGTGTCTTAGGCTACCATATTACAGAGCGCAAAAAAATACTTTAATTGTAAGAATTTCCTTTTTAGTAAATGTACTTGTATTGAGATCATGGAGGGGTTTGTATATTTTTATAAACTCTTAATAAAAATATATATATTTTTTTTTTCAATTGTCAAAGCCATGACATGTTTTTTGAGCAACAAGCTAATTTTTTTTTATTTTCACAATGTAATGGTCTGGGTATTATTTGTGGAGTGCAATGGGGTTACTTTTTGTTTTTATATGTTTTAGTTTTTACCTTCTAGACTTACCTTCTTTTTTAATAGATAGACACATGAGGGCTTGTGTTTTGCTGGGCCTGTGTAATTTGCAATACTTAAAAAACAAAACAATTTTTTTAAATCAAAGGTATTTGCTGTACTTTTATATTTCCCTTGATGGACTTGTTTGAGGTCTTGAGGCAAAATGGAGTTTTATTTCAACAATTTATAGTTACATATAGATTTTTGAAACATTTTCCATTTTTGGTGGGAAGGGGAGGCGACCCAAATACATTTATCATGAAGGAGACAAAGTAACCTCCCTCCTCCATTTTAACCCCACCCCCACCCCCTTCTGAACTTCTGAGAGCTTCAATTTGGGGTGTGGGGATGGCATTTTTTCCTAATAAACACAAGTCCCCGGGTTACGTACAAGATGGGTTCCGTAGGTTTGTTCTTAAGTTGAATTTGTATGTAAGTCGGAACTCTATAGCTTATAATTGTAAACATAGCCAGAATGTTTTTTGGTCTCTGTGACAATTGGATTTTAAAAATGTTGGGTCGTCATAAGAACCAGGAGTAACAATAAAGCTTCATTTCAGACACCTTTTATAACTCCTATAGCTGATCATTACAGCTTACAGCTAAAGTACAGTAAATTACTAATATCCAGGGGTCCGTTTGTAACTAGGGGTCGTCTGTAAGTTGGGTGTTCTTAAGTAGGGGACAGCCTATATTTATCTTGTACCATAACATTTAGCCTAGAAACTGTAACACAAATGTTCTGTATATACTGTGTTGTGTAGCTTTTGCTTGTGTTGCGTTCTGTTGAATGTGTATTCGCTTTATTATATTTTATTTGATGTTATTTTGCTTAAAATTAAAAAGATGTGACAAAGTTGTGTTCGGTGCACAAAGCAAGCTGGAAAATGTAACCCTGTTTTGATCTCACATGGTGACTGTGTCAGTGACATAGAACAGTAGGCTACAACATTTGATGTGTGCCCCACTACATTTGCTTTCATTTACTACAAAGCATATTTTCAGAATTTTAATGTCATTGATTTTTTTTTTCCTTTACCATTTCTGCACATTTGTTAAAAGGGGTTATCCAAGGAAGTTAAATTACTCTGTGCAGCTATTGTGGAACTTGGACTAATGGAATCATCCAAACCCAAAAAGAAAGTTCTGGAGCAGCTGCATCAGATGAATTAAAGTGCTTGGAAAAAATACATTTTTGTAAGTAAAAAAGAATCCTCCTTGTCTATGCCAACATTGCCTGCTTCATAGGCTCTCTCTGTGGGCTCCAAGGCCATTGCCTCTGCACAGAGTTGACCAAACAGGACTCATGGCCTTCTCCACTCCCAACCACAACACATTTTTGGTTGCCTGAGACTGCAGGATGACCGAGGAGGTGTGGACAGGGCTGGTTAACCACTGTGAGCCACTCCATTGTTCCTGATGTTTCAAATTTACCCTCCTTAATAATACTGATGCCTTTATTTATATAGCCCATTACACAGTGCTTTACAGAACTTGCCAAATTAACTCCCAGCCCCAATGGCGCTCACAATCTAATCAACCTACCAGTATGTTTTGGAGTGTGGAAGGAAACCGGAGGACCCGGAGGAAAACCACGCAAACATGGAGAGAAGAGACAAACTCTTTGTGGATGTTGACCTGGATGGGATTTGAACCCAGGATCCCAGTGCTGCAAGGCTGTAGTGCTAACCACTGAGCCACCGCGCTGCCCACGTATGTGTATAAGTATCGCTTATAGAAACTAAGGCAGAGCAGATTAAAATAATCTACTGCTTAAATTGCCATATTGGCACTTTATGAAAAATAATTGGGTTTTACAGTATTTTTCAGACTATAAGGCGCACTGGAGTATAAGGCGCACCATCAATAAATACCTGTTAAAATGTCTAGGTTCATATATAAGGTGCACTGGATTAAGGATGAATGACCAGCAGGTGGCAGACCTGTGCACAGTTCAAGGCAACTGTTGTCTCTAAGTACGGTTCATATATAAGGCGCACTGGACTATAAGGCGCACCTTTAATTTCTGGGGATTTTTTGTGCGCCTTATAGTCCAAAAAATACGGTAATTGTAGTTTGAGCACTCAGCGTCTAAAAGGTTTGCTATCACTGCTCTAGGTGAATTATTAGAAGAAATACATCTGAGCATAGAGTTGCATGGACACTTTTGTGGTTAGGATTTTTTTTCTCGGAGCCATTAGAGCCAGAGAATTTTTAGTTGGTTTCTTCTACTAGATTAAAGATCTTCCAAGACCATTCATAATGTGGTCAGAATTTTTGGGTACCGGCTAGAGATGAGCGAACATACTCGTCCGAGCTTGATGCTCGTTCGAGCATTAGCGTACTCGAAACTGCTCGTTGCTCGGACGAATACTTCGCCCGCTCGAGAAAATGGCAGCTCCCGCCGTTTTGCTTTTTGTGGCCAGAAACAGAGCCAATCACAAGCCAGGAGACTCTGCACTCCACCCAGCATGACGTGGTACCCTTACACGTCGATAGCAGTGGTTGGCTGGCCAGATCAGGTGACCCTGGGATAGACTAGCCGCTGCCCGCGCTGCTCGCGTCATTCTCTGTCTGGATGCCGCTAGGGAGAGAGCTGCTGCTGCTCAGGGAAAGCGTTAGGGTGTTCTATTAGAATAGTGTTAGGCAGGAGTGATTCTACAAGAACCCAACAGCCCTTCTTAGCGCTACAATAACGTTATACTTTTTTTGTTTGTTTGCTTGTGGCTGGGCTTGCTGGCACTAGTAGTGCAGCTAGTACCATATTGTGAGGAATTTGCAGGGGGACTTGCTACCGTTGTGTTTAGCTCTTAGTGACACACATATCCACCTCAAACACCAAAGTGGGAAAATTTATTAGGGGTTTGATTTCAATTAGGCACAGTCTGCCATTTACTTTTTATTTTACGTTTATTTTATTTTTTCATAACTCAGCGTCATCTCATCAGTGTGCTTTCATACTTGGCTAGAAAATAGCCAAAGGAGAATCCAAACGGCTTACTTACGCCTACAATAGCGTTATATATATTTTATTTCTGGTTGATCTGCTGGTGGCTGTACTTGCTGCAGTGCATCTACTAGCCAATTGTGAGGAATTTGTAGTGAGACTTGCGACCGCTGTGTTTAGCGCTTAGTGACGCACATATCCATAGCAAAGACCGAAGTGGGATAATTTATTAGGGGTTGGATTTCAATTAGGCACAGTCTGCCATTTACTTTTTATTTTACGTTTATTTTTTCATAACTCAGCGTCATCTCATCTGGCATAGCAGTGTGCTTTCATACTTGGCTAGAAAATAGCCATAGCAATAGGATAGCATTGTTTGGTTTTAAAAACTAAAAAACACAAAAAAAAACTAAAAAACACAAAAAAACACAAAAAAAAGTTAAAAAAAAATTTAAAGTTATATAACTTTCATTTTCAAAATTTTTAACCCGAGGGCTAGGGGTTGAGGACGAGGGCGGGGACGTGGGCGTCCATCTACTGCAGGGGTCAGAGGCCGTGGTCCTGGGTGGGGTGAGACACCACCTGCTGATGAGGGAGCAGGGGAACGCCGCAGAGCTACACTCCCTAGGTTCATCATGTCTCAAGTTACTGGGACTCGTGGTAGAGCACTGTTGAGGCCAGAACAGTGCGAACAGGTGATGTCGTGGATTGCCGACAATGCTTCGAGCAATTTGTCCACCAGTCAGTCTTCCACGCAGTCCACCCATGTCACCGAAATCGGCACTCCTCCAGCTCCTGCACCTCAGCCTCCTCCCCCCCAGTCTGCCCCCTCCCAGGAAAATTTGGCATTTGAACCGCCATACTCTGAGGAACTGTTTTCTGGACCCTTCCTACAGTCACAAACCACTTGTCCGGTTGCTGCTGAGCAATTTTCCGATGCCCAGGTTTTCCACCAGTCGCAGTCTGTGGGTGATGATGACCTTCTTGACGTAGTGGAAGAAGTGTGTAAAGAGGTGTCCGACGATGAGGAGACACGGTTGTCAGACAGTGGTGAAGTTGTTGTCAGGGCAGGAAGTCCGAGGGGGGAGCAGACTGAGGGATCGGAGGATGGTGAGGTGACAGACCCAAGCTGGGTTGAGAGGCCGAGTGAACACAGTGCTTCTGAGACGGAGGAGAGTCCTATAGCAGAACAGGTTGGAAGAGGCAGTGGTGGGGCCAGACGGAGAGGCAGGGCCAGAGCAGGTGCATCAGCGCCAAATGTGTCACGTAGTGAAGCTCCCATGGCGAGGGCTCCCACGGCGAGGGCTAGATTTTCAGAAGTCTGGAGGTTCTTTAAGGAAACACCGGATGACCGACGGACTGTGGTGTGCAACCTTTGCCAAACCAGGATCAGCAGGGGTTCCACCACTACTAGCTTAACTACCACCAGTATGCGCAGGCATATGAATGCTAAACACCCGAATCAGTGGCACCAAGCCCGTTCACCTCCGGCCGTGCACACCACTGCTCCTTCCCCTGTGTCAGCTGATAGTCAGCCCCCTGCCCAGGACCCTGGCACAAAAACCCCATCGTCGCCTCCACGATCCTCCACAGCATCCACCAGCGTTCAGCTCTCCATACCCCAGACGCTGGAGCGGAAAAGAAAATATAGTGCAACCCACCCGCACGCCCAAGCCCTTAATGTCCACATCTCCAGATTGCTTAGCCTGGAGATGCTGCCCTATAGGCTAGTAGAGACCGAGGCCTTTCGCAACTTCATGGCGGCGGCCGCCCCTCGGTATTCGGTCCCCAGCCGCCACTACTTTTCCCGATGTGCCGTCCCAGCCCTGCACCAGCACGTGTCAGACAACATCATCCGTGCCCTGACCAACGCCGTTTCTGACAAGGTCCACCGGACCACGGACACGTGGACGAGTGCTGCCGGGCAGGGCCACTATATATCGCTGACGGCACATTGGGTTAACTTGGTGGAGGCTGGGACCGAGTCTGACCCTGGGGCTGCTCATATACTGCCGACGCCGAGGATTGCGGGGCCTACCTCGGTCCAGGTCTCAAAGGCCTACTATGCCTCCTCCTCCTCCCACCACTCCTCCACCTCCTCCTCCGAACTACCATCCGTGGGCATGGCGCCATCAGTCGCTAGCTCTAGGCACAGCAGCAGTGCCGTCGCTAAGCGACAGCAGGCGGTGCTCAAACTGCTGAGCCTAGGCGATAAAAGGCACACCGCCCAAGAACTATTACAGGGCATCACGGCGCAGACTGATCTGTGGCTGGCACCGCTGAACCTGAAGCCAGGCATGGTTGTGTGTGACAACGGCCGTAACCTGGTGGCGGCTCTGCAACTCGGCAGACTGACACATGTGCCATGCCTGGCCCATGTGTTAAATCTGATAGTTCAGCGTTTTCTCAAGACATACCCCAATCTGTCAGATTTGCTCACGAAGGTGCGCCGCATCTGTGCGCATTTCAGGAAGTCCAGCACAGATGCTGCTACTCTCAGGGCAGCGCAGCGCCGCCTCCAACTGCCCGCTCATCGACTGTTGTGCGACGTGCCCACGAGGTGGAATTCAATATTAACCATGTTATCCAGAGTTTACCAGCAGCGCAGAGCGATTGTAGACTGCCAGATGTCAACTTCCACCAGAACTGGTAGTCAGGTCAGTCAGCTTCCTCAAGTCTACAATGAGGAGTGGACGTGGATGTCTGATATCTGTCAGGTGCTGAGTAACTTTGAGGAGTCAACACAGATGGTCAGTGGCGATGCCGCCATCATCAGCCTCACCATCCCGCTGCTTGGCCTGTTGAAAAACTCTCTGATCAGCATGAAGTCGGAAGCTTTGCGCTCGTCACAAGAGACGGGGGAAGAAGATTCCCTTGTTGATAGCCAAAGCACCCTTAGGTCTGTTTCTCAGCGCATATCGGAGGAGGTGGAGGAGGATGAGGAGGAAGAGGAGGAGAATGTTGGCGAGACACAAGAGGGGAGCATTGCTCAGACCTTCACTGTTCAGCGTGTATGGGCAGAAGAAGAGGAGTTGGAGGAGTTGGAGGAGGAGGAAATGGACAGTCAGGCCAGTGTGGGGAGTGAATTCTTGCGCGTTGGTACTCTGGCGCATATGGCAGATTTCATGCTAGGCTGCCTATCCCGTGACCCTCGCGTTCAAAGAATTTATTCCAGCACCGATTACTGGGTATTCACTCTCCTGGACCCACGGTACAAGCAAAATCTTTCCATTCTCATCCCTGGAGAGGAAAGGAGTGTGAGAATGCATGAATACCAGCAGGCCCTGGTGCACAAGCTGAAACAGTATTTCCCTTCTGACAGCGCTAGCGGCAGAGTGCGTAGTTCTGCGGGACAAGTAGCGAGGGAGAGTAGGCGAGCAGGCAGCTTGTCCAGCACTGGCAAGGGTACGCTTTACAAGGCTTTTGCCAGCTTTATGTCACCCCAGCAAGACACTGTCACCTGTCCCCAGTCTCGGCAGAGTAGGGCTGATCTTTACAGAAAGATGGTGAGGGAGTACGTAGCTGGCCATACCATCGTCCTAAATGATCACACAGCTCCCTACAACTACTGGGTTTCAAAGCTGGACATGTGGCACGAACTGGCGCTGTACGCCTTTGAGGTTCTTGCCTGCCCTGCCGCTAGCGTCTTGTCCGAGCGGGTTTTCAGTGCAGCTGGTGGCATCATCACCGATAAGCGTACACGCCTGTCGACTGACAGCGCTGACAGGCTGACACTTATTAAGATGAATAAAGCCTGGATTTCTCATAATTTCCAATCTCCACCAGGTGAAGGAAGCTCAACCTGAATAATTTATGCACTCCTCCTCCTCCTCATTTTCCTCCTTCTCCTCCTCTTTGTACACTAAAGCAGAGGAAACTGGCTATTTTTTGACAGGGCCCACTGGCTCTAGCTATAGTACTTTATGCATTTAATTTTTCTGGAGGGCCACCTACCCGGTCCTCTGTTTTAAACAATTTTTGGGAGTGCCACATACAGGCACTCAATCTATTCAATTTTTCTGGAGGGCCACCTACCTGCTCCTCTGGTTTGAAAACTTTTTTGGACTGCCACATACAGGCACTCAATCTATTTCATTTTTCTGGAGGGCCACCTACCTGCTCCTCTGGTTTGAAAACTTTTTTGGACTGCCACATACAGGCACTCAATCTATTCAATTTTTCTGGAGGGCCACCTACCTGCTCCTCTGGTTTGAAAACTTTTTTGGACTGCCACATACAGGCACTCAATCTATTTCATTTTTCTGGAGGGCCACCTACCTGCTCCTCTGGTTTGAAAACTTTTTTGGACTGCCACATACAGGCACTCAATCTATTTCATTTTTCTGGAGGGCCACCTACCTGCTCCTCTGGTTTGAAAACTTTTTTGGACTGCCACATACAGGCACTCAATCTATTTCATTTTTCTGGAGGGCCACCTACCTGCTGCTCTGGTTTGAAAACTTTTTTGGACTGCCACATACAGGCACTCAATCTATTTCATTTTTCTCGAGGGCCACCTACCTGCTCCTCTGGTTTGAAAACTTTTTTGGACTGCCACATACAGGCACTCAATCTATTTCATTTTTCTCGAGGGCCACCTACCTGCTCCTCTGGTTTGAAAACTTTTTTGGACTGCCACATACAGGCACTCAATCTATTTCATTTTTCTGGAGGGCCACCTACCTGCTCCTCTGGTTTGAAAACTTTTTTGGACTGCCACATACAGGCACTCAATCTATTCCATTTTTCTGAAGGGCCACCTACCTGCTCCTCTGGTTTGAAAACTTTTTTGGACTGCCACATACAGGCACTATCCAAATTAAATTGTCTCCATAGCAGCCTCCAGACGTTGTCTCCATTGCTACCTCCAAAAGTCGTCCATATAGCTGCCTCCATACATCGTCCCCTTATCAAACGAGGTGTGTCAGGCACAAATTTGGGTTGTTTTCATGGATTCCACATCAAAGTTGTTAACTTTGTCGCCACCCTGCTGTGTTATCCACAAAATATACTGGCAAACTTTTACCATTTAAGGATATTATTTCAGCGCTTCTTGCGCATCTGTTTACATTCCCCTCATCCGCCATATCCCAAACTTATAAGAACGCTACTACACTTAACTTGGTGCAGGCTGGGACCGAGTCTGACCCTGGGGCTGGTCATATACTGCCGACGCCGAGGATTGCGGGGCCTACCTCGGTCCAGGTCTCAAAGGCCTACTATACCTCCTCCTCCTCCCACACCTCCTCCACCTCCTCCTCCTCCGAATTACCATCCATGGCCATGGCGCCATCAGTCGGTAGCTCTAGGCACAGCAGCAGTGCAGTCGCTAAGCGACAGCAGGCGGTGCTCAAACTGCTGAGCCTAGGCGATAAAAGGCACACCGCCCAAGAGCTATTACAGGGCATTCCACATCAAACTTGTTAACTTTGTCGCCACCCTGCTGTGTAATCCCCAAAATATACTGGAAAACTTTTTTCATTTACGGATATTATTTCAGCGCTTCTTGCGCAGATGTTTACATTCCCCTCACCCGCCATATCCCAAACTTATAAGAACGCTACTACACTTGATCTTATACAAAAGGTTCTTAGAAGTGCTGTTTGGGGAGTAGCCTAGAGACAGGGGCTTGGATTGGCGAAAGCTCGCCTGGCAGCGGAGCGCCAGCTCCATGCCAATATCCAACTAACATAGTTTTAACTGCAGCACCTTTAATCTACTACTAGTTCACTGCCTCCATACATGGTCCCCTTATCAAACGAGCTGTGTCAGGCAGAATTTTGGGTTGTTTTCATGGCTTCCATGTTAACTTTGTCGCCACCCTGCTGTGTAATCCACAAAATATACTGGCAAACTTTTATCATGTACCGATATTATTTGAGCGCTTCTTGCTCACCTCCTTTGGTTCCTCTCTGCCACCCATTGGTTTGAAGCCTGAGTCCATTTAGGGTATGTCGCCATGACACTCTCTAGCCTGCTGCCGCTGCCTCTGCATGCCGTCCCCTATAGTGTCAGGGTCAATTATTGGATGTTTTAGATGCTATCTAGCTTCATTCTGTCACTCTGTCATGGCCATGCTGTTGCCCATAATTTTGGCATAATGGTGCGATTAACCCCTTAAGGACGGAGGGTTTTTCGCCTCATTTCTCGCTCTCCAACTTCAAAAATCCATAACTTTTTCATTTTTCCGTGTACAGACCTGTGTGAGGGCCTTTTTTTGTGCGTAACAAATTTTACTTTCCCGTAATGTTATTTATTTTAACATGCCGTGTACTGCGAAGCTGAAAAAAAATTCCAAACGTGGAAAAATTGAAAAAAAAAGTTTTTACGACTTTCACTCTTCGCTTCAAATAACACCTCTACTTTATTCTTTGGTTCGGTGCGATCGCGGTGATACCAAATTTATACAGGTTTTATTGTGTTTTAATACATTTTCAAAAATAAAACCAATGTGTACAAAAAAGAAAAAATTTTTTGCCATCTTCTGCCGCTAATAACTTTTTCATACTTTGGCGCACGGAGATGTGTGAGGGGTCATTTTTTGTGAAATGAAGCGACGTTTTCATTGCTACCATTTTGAGGTCTGTGCGACATTTTGATCATTTTTTATTTCATTTTTTATGTTATGTAAAAAGGTGTAAAAGTCGCATTTCGGACATTTGGGCGCCATTTCCCGCCTCGGAGGTCACCGCCGCCCATAACCGTTTTTATATTTTGATAGATCGGACATTTTGGGACGCGGCGATACCTAATATGTTTGTGATTTTTACTGTTTATTATGTTTTATATCAGTTCTAGGGAAAGGGGGGTGATTTGAATTTTTAATATTTTATTAATTTTTTTTATTTTTTAAACTTTTTTTTTTCTTTTTTTTTTCACTATCTTTTAGACCATCTAGGGTACATTAACCCTAGATGGTCAGATCGCTGCTACCATATACTGCAATACTTCTGTATTGCAATATATGGCATTTTTGCAGCACATTCATTACAATGAGCCACTGGCTCATTGTAACGAATCTGCAGCTGCCATGTAGCCTCGTGTCAAGAGAAGACACGAGGCTACCATGGCAACCGATCGCCGCCCCCCGATGACTTCGGGGGCGTGGCGATCGAAAAAAAGATGGCGGCGCCCGCCCGCCGCCGTCTTTTAAACGCCGCCGGCGACTTTGCCGGCGGCAAAGAAGGTGTTAATAGCCGCGATCGGTGCAAGCACCGACCGCGGTTATTAGTGGTGGGGGTTTTGTGCAAAATGCAAAAACCCCCACCTTTGTATGAAGAGGACTCAGCCCGTGAGCCCTCTTCATACATCCCTTATACCTCTGCGCCGTAGAGCTATGGCGCAGAGCGTTAAGGGGTTAAGCAGCCTCAGAGGCATCCATGCATGCTGCCCCTGCTGTTTCCTGTCCATTTCCGTGGTGTTTCCATCCTTTTCTGAGGTTCCCAGGTGTTTGGCCAAGCTTCCCTGTGCAGAGCCTTGGTCCCCTTGAAAAATGCTCGAGTCTCCCATTGACTTCAATGGGGCTCGTTATTCGAGACGAGCACTCGAGCATCGGGAAAAGTTCGTCTCGAATAACGAGTACCCGAGCATTTTAGTGCTCGCTCATCTCTAGTACCGGCCCATTTGTAGCCAGTACCGTACTGTGGCTCTTAATTTTGAGTTCTAAAGGTGGCAAGTCATTGGTTTTGTTAGCACCAAATGGGCCTGGCTTTATTTTAACCAAAATTGCCTTCATACTGCTAAATGGGGTGTCCTAACCTGGGTCTACTAGAGGAATAACTTTCTTGCTCCACTTAAATATCTGCCTTAATATATACAGTATTGGGTGCACAATGTTGTGGTATAACCTTGACCCTTCAGAGGATCTTACCCATTATATTGGGTTTGTGGCATAACCTGGGCACTTTGGATGACCTGTCCTATTATAAATGGGGCACATTACTATGGTATAACCTTGGTCCACTGAAAGTTATGCCCACTATACTGGGAGCCTAATATTGTGGGATAAAATGTAACCACAATATTGTGGTTGTGGCATAAACCCAAGTGGACAGTGGACAACCTGTTCCTGTTATTATAGCAATGTCTAGGTCCACTGAAATAACAACATCATTATATTGGGGTCACAATATTTTGTGCAATCTGGGCCCTCCAGAAGATCTGCCCCTTTATACTGGGGGAACATTACCGTGGCATACCTTAGCACACTGAAGCATTTGTCCATTGCACTGGGGCACATTATGGGGTGACATAACTTGGGTCCACTGAAAGATCTGCTCCATTGCATTGGGGCATATTATTGTCACATAATTTGTCACCTCTTTTTGATCAGCCCCAAAATATTGAGAGAAAAAATATGTGCCATAACTTAGGAGGATTGGCCCCATAATAATGAGGGGCCCATTCAAAAGTTTGGCCACTTTACTTCATGTTTTTGGAATGCCAGTGTGTGTGTGTGTGTGTGGGGGGGGGGGGCAGGATATCAGGTAATTTACCAGTATACATCAAGTAATAGTTCTGCTCCACTTTCTTGGTATGTACAGTGAAGCCTCCTGTCTGTTACCTCATCAGCCAGAGATTCCTGACCATAAAATGGCCCAGTTGGAGCGTCATGTCTAGTAGCCAACCCCTTTAATGGGGATCCACTGAAGGATCACTGTCATGGTTTTTGTGCCCTAACCTGGGTCCTCCAGAGGTTATTCCATCAGTATACCTTGGGGCTTATTTACTAAGGGTCCTGCGGCCGCATTTCCGTCGGGTTTTTTGGCGTTTTCAGGGATCGCGCCGCTGGGAGAGGGATTTAGAAGGGGATTGTGTCCCACACGATCGGATTTTGGCGCATCGGCGCAATTGCAATTGTGTTGCAAGACATGCACTTACATGCACCGGGAAAAAGATGCTGAACTCTGGCGGGCACGACACATGCTGGATATCCGGCGCACGATCTTAGTGAATCGCGGCAGAGTGCATGAGCGTCGGACACTCCGGATCGGGGAACACGCAGGACCAGGTAAGTAAATAAGCCCCATTATCTTTACCATTCTGAATAAACATTGGTTATTCATAGAAGTAGTAAAAACTATAACACACTGTAGTTTAATACTTTGATATTACCGGTAAGGCCTTGACTCATATCCCAATCTGTCTCACATAGCAGAGAAAACTCTATTTAAGAATATTATCTGACATCTGTTCTGTGGACAAATCAGGTTATAACCAAGGTTGTTCAGGATCAGCAACTCCTCAGGAGAGATCAGGTTGTGAGAGGAGAGAAGATCAATACCGTAATGACAAAGGGGAACCGGAGACATAAAAATATGGTGAGGGCTGACAAGTGACTGGGGCTAGAAGAGTCATAATAGACCTACTTATTGGTGGCCTTTCAAAGGTGCAATAAAAACACAACATCATCATTACAGCAACATATATACGTCTATTGTTTTATCCGTAAGTGGAAAATGAACGCGCTCATTATGGCGACGGCCTCTGCTCCTTGTAAAAAGCCACGGACGAGTTTCCACAATCTCGGTTTGCCCATAATTGCTTTGTAAAACCATTGATCCCTTCATTACGACGCTATGCCAGTCTAGAGGTGGTTTTTCTTTTGGCTCCTTTGAAATCTATTAAGCAGTTAAAAATATGAAAAACTGGAGAAAACAGTAAAAAGGCCAAAAACAACAAATGACTCATTTCCTTACAAAAACACACACAGTTTACGTTGCTCTGGAAATGATAACCACTATTACAGAAAGAAAAAGAACTTCGCCTCTCCTTTCCCTAAGAGCTTGCATGTATTCTGGCTACAATTTGTTACACAGTGACCTGAAGGTGAACCGTTTCTCCGTGTGAGTCGCGGTACAGGGTGGGTTGAAGTAATTTTTTTTTTCTAAAACAATCATTCAGCTCTAGTAAGTAACGATCTGCTTGCGAAATTGTAATGTTCTGCCGCGAACAAGCGGGACTGTCGTGAATTTTTTTTTTTTTTTTAGGAAAATGAAAGGTTACGACCACATTTCCTACAACTTTCCTTCCAGGCGTAATGATACGTATTAAAACTAAATTTGTAAATGTTAAGATAAATAGTAGGAATTGTGTAATGAATAACCAGATGTTGCAGAGGTATTGCTTGGTAATGATGTGGAAAGTTTGGCAGCAATTTGCCAAAATCGAAACTTGACTTCCATCCAAAAACCGCCGGTTTTGTACAATTGTCAGTAAAAAAAACTGCGTTTCCATGGTGGTTTTATGAAATTTTGGGATAGTTGTTGTATATGAACAGATTTATTTAATAGACACTTTATCAAATATGTTGTAGGGAAGATACTAATGGAGGGATTAGATGACCCATTTATTTATTTGAACATATACAATTGAAAGAGTCGAGAGCAGCTCAGCCCCCAGTGAGCTGAATATATTAATATAACCAGCAAGATGCGATGGATCTGGGCAGGTCATGCCAGAAAGGGTTTCAGGAGTTTTGATAGGGCTTCCATGACCTCCTTGTCTTCCATGACTGCCATGGACTTGGTGAGAATGATGGGGAAATTCTGAGTCTCATGGAGACCTTTACGGCTGGGTCAAAAGTCCCAGTCTACTAAGACCAGGACAAGGCACCAGGTCATGCCAGAAAGGGTTTCAGGAGTTTGGATAGGGCTTCCATGACCTCCTTGTCTTCCATGACTGCCATGGACTTGGTGAGAGTGATGGCAAAATTCTCGGTCTCATGGAGCTCTTTACAGCCTTGGAGGAGGCCCGCCTGATCCAAGACACCTAGGAAAAGCTCTGCCTGGCAGGTATCTCCTGGAAGCTGCAGTTCTGGAGCAACACAAGGAGGACCCACTCCCCCTGGTCAAGTCAGGGCTCCACGATGGTGGTATTTTTTGAGGGCCTCTCAGTTTGGGTAGAAATTCTGCCACAACTGGGATGGCGCACCAGGCCAGCTTCAGGAAGTCAGTCACTGCTTTCACAGCCTTCTGGTTCTGAAACTTTGTTACCACAAATTTCCAGGAATTTTTCATTTGTGCAGAATCAAATTTTTCATAAATTCATATAGAATTCCACTTCCTCCAATACCGATTCATTCATTGATACCGATGATGCTTATAATACTATCTGCAGGATGGATGATAAATGCTAGCTCACTATGGGGCCAGCATCTAAGGGCCCTCAGTTGGGACAAGTAATACCAGTAAATCTACCCTTATATACAAAGTTGCGGACCATTAAATAGAGTCCTTACCGTGTTGTTTCATGAGGGAACAGATGTTGCGTGTTGCTTAGGTCAGTAGAACTTCCCAGCTGGTGCAG
Source organism: Engystomops pustulosus (assembly GCF_040894005.1). Taxonomy (NCBI): domain Eukaryota; kingdom Metazoa; phylum Chordata; class Amphibia; order Anura; family Leptodactylidae; genus Engystomops; species Engystomops pustulosus. The sequence goes on along the minus strand of NC_092418.1, from coordinate 97,473,035 downwards.
TTTGTTGTTTTCAGTTGTGGTCAGGAGAGATGATACATGGACACAACACATGCTCCATATGCGATGGATATTTGTGCGGTTTCATGTTATCATTCAAAGCCAACCACAAGTATGTGCTCTGCTTCATGATCAAAGTTGCAAGTGTCCAGTTGACCCTGGAGGATTTTATCCAATTAATGACTCTAGATTATGCCGAGATAAGGATTGCTACTAGAGATGAACTCGGAACTCAGAACGGCTCGTTGCTCGGACGAGTATTTCCCCTGCTCGAGATCGAGCATTTAATTAAGAAAAGACAGTGAAGAACAGTGAAGAATACAATTAAAACAGTGAACACAGTGTACACATGGACCATTTAAGTGAAGAACACAGTATAAGAACACAGTGAAGAACAGATTGCAGATGTTCCGAACATCTGCTCACTTAGCCGAAGACACGAGCGCCGATGCAGGATAAGGCATGCAGGAGGGAGGCTGAAGTGGAGCGGAGCGAGGGCTGGAGCGGGCATGGAGGAGCGGAACGGAGCTGAAGCGGGCATGGAGGAGCGGAGCGGGCATGGAGGAGTGGGCATGGAGGAGCAGAGCGGGGGCTGGAGCGGGCATGGAGGAGCGGAGCGGGGCTGGAGTGGGCATGGAGGATCGGAGCGGGCTGGAGCAGGACCCAAAGCACAGAAAGAACACAGTGAAGAACACATTGCAGATGTTTCCGTACATCTGCTAACTTATCGGAAGACGCGCGCTGAACGGTGCTCTTCACAATAGTATATAAAGAACATTGTGGGGCACATTTACTAAGGGTCCGCAGCCGCGAATCCCCGGTTTTTCCCGAATATTTCCGCTTTGCGCTGTATTTCACGGGATTGTGGCGCACGTGATTGATTTTTGTCGCAATCGCGCCGACTTTCACGCAACAGAAATCGGGGGCGTGGCCGCCGGCCAACCCGAAGGATTCGGAAAAACCGCGGAATTTAAAAAGCCATTTGTGTCGCAAGATCAAGCACTCACATACACCAGAAAAAAGCAGGTGAACTCCGGTGGACCTCGGCGCAGCAGCGACACCTGGTGAATATCGGCGAACGGACCTTAGTGAATCCCGGCAGAACCCGAATTAGCGCCGGAGAACCCGCCGCTGGATCGCGACTGGACCGGGTAAGTAAATGTGCCCCTGTGTGTGAAGAACACATTGCAGATGTATGGTAACATCTGCAATGTGTTCTTCACACACCCTTCAAAGACCCAACCAAATTTATGACCTAAACCCCCACATAGATGCAGTCTTAGACCTATAAACACAGACCCCTGACAAATCTTTTTAATAAGTACAGAACTCAAAAAAAGACCTCAATTCAGACTCGTAGATGGCCACCTCTTATCTTTCTTGCAATCCCCTTAGATCCAGAAGACCCAAGAGATTTGTGCTCTTCGAGGAGGTCTCCCACAAGTCTCCAATATTCACAAGAATTTTTTTTTTTAAATTTTGTGCGCAATTGATAGGTGATTGACAAAGAATAACTTCTGCATGTGATGCCATTCATTTCCTATTTGTGATTTTATAATCCACACTTATCTCAAAAAACTCCAAAAAGCAATCTTGTTCTTTTGAATTATGTAATATGTTGTTAATGAATATTATCCACTTTTTTTTTAATATTGCCTTGCACTCTAACACCTTGTCATAGGCAATAATGTATCACTTTATGGGATCTATTGTGTGCATTTTCCCGCACATTCTATGAAATATGAATGAGTGATAATTGCCTACTACAACTGAAGACGAGACGTGATAATTGTGTCTGTGTTTATAAAACATCCTTCATGCAGAATATGGAATCATCTAATCTCCACTTATTATACATGGGAAATAAAAGCTGTAAAGAAGAACATGATGAGCCGCAATCTTCACGTCTGTGCCGGACATTGAGGGATGGGGTTCCCAAACCCAAATGGGTTCTTCATTTGGGCTCACTCCATACAGTAAGACCTGTGATGGATTGTAGCACCAATCACGAGTGATAACGCCCATTTTGATGGCACCGGTGCTCACTTGCTGCCATTTACTATAGGATTGTCGCTCTCTGATGATGTCATGGACCCTCTGGTAAAATTGCAGCACACACAAAAGGGGCAGTGTTCAGGTTCAGAACCAAACATAACGTTTAGGTTCTGCCGAATCCAAACCTGAGTGGGTCTGCTCATCCCTACTTCCTTCTAGACGTACAAGGACCCACGTTACACGATGTCACCATTACTGTAGCACTGTCCACAAGCATCCAGGGTCGCCCCTTTACACACTGATTGACATCCCCCTTTTTGCCGTTTTTTTTTTTTTTTTTTGCAGATAGCATACTGACCCATTGGTTTCTATAGGTCTGTTCGCATAATAATAATAATAATTCTTTATTTATATAGCGCACACAGATTACATGTGGTACCAACATTGGCCATTAACTGGTTTCATGACAAAGGGGCTCACTTTCTTATCAACCTACCAGTATGTTTTGGAGTGTGGGAGGAAACCGGAGGAAACCCATGCAAACACGGAGAGAACATACAAACTCTTTGCAGATGTTGACCCTGGGACTTGAACCCAGGTCCCCAGCGCTTAGTTGCAAGCAAACTGTTACAGGACAGTACAGGTTAACATAGGGTGAAACAATAACAGTATGAAATACAATAGTATTACACTAACACCTAGAAACCTAGAAAGCCATCATAGATTTAGCTTCACTGGCCGACACACTAAATAATGAATAGTCATTGACTAGTTTTAGCATCTCGCTGTGAACTCTGCACCCCATTATTCAATAAATGACCCCTTTGTTTCCAGGGAGGGGGGGGGGGAGGTTGCACCTTTACTATATTCCGGGATGTTTATTTTCAAAGTGCTATAAGTAACGTGCCCTGTGCACTTCAGCTACAGAACGTCAACCCGTCTACATGGGGGTTTATAATGTGCAGGCTTGTGTTGTCAGGCTGCTCTTTATTATGTCAGGCACAACAGAGGATAGCATGACACCAGCGCCGGCTGCCCTGGTGTATTGTAATAAGTCACATCTGGAATAACTTAGCGCACGCAGACTTTTACATTATCGCTTGTCATGGCGACTCACATGTATCAGTCCTCGCTCATTCTTTATGAGCGTCTGTCCGCAGGTCCTCATTAGAAATACATAAACAGCTGAAGAACAAGGCGACTCGTACAGGACCCGACTCCCCGACATCATTCATGGATATTACAAATTGGTCATTCTGAACGTGTACAACAGATTGGATTGTGTTATGTTTTATTCTATTCCATTTTTTTTTTCATTGTAAATAACAAAGGTTCTTGTAGAGTTACATTTTTTGCAATTTTTTTAGAGTTAAAGAAACTCTGCAGCTACTTTTACACCACTAAACTAATGGGCTCCCCAAGCAGAGTATAAAATGTTCTATTCTTTTATGTAAAATCTTGAGTATTAAAAAAAAAAAATCTCCAAAGTCATATGCAAATCAGCTTAGACGAGTCACTTTTTGGCTGAGATGAGTCATTTTTAGAGGCTGAACAGGGAGATGCCCCTTTTTTGGAATATAGAATAGAACCTAGAACCATGTATTTTGTATCATATTAAGATTTGGGTTCTGTTTGCTAAAGAACCACATAGTTAAAGACATAGTTGGGAATGCAAGTTACAGCTATAGATCAGATTCCTGCATATGTCCACAATTACCTGTATATCTAGTTCTATAGCTTACAGAGCCACAATATCATGCAAAATATGTGACTCCTAGCTTTAATATGAGGCGTCTGAGTCTCCAGCCTCTAAAAGTGACTCTTCTTTGCACATTTTCATGGAAATTATCATGTAATTTAATGTATCATGTAATCATGATAAACCAGGGACACTTACTCATAGATCCAGGCACCGTGACTGTGCTAATCTTCTTTTATTTATTATTCATGGCCGTGTTCTTTCTAAAATCAACTTTATAATAATAATAATAATAATTCTTTATTTATATAGCGCACACAGATTACGCAGCGCTGCACAAAGCATGTTGAATTGGTCCCTGTCCCCATGGGGCTCACAATCTAAACAACCTAACAGTATGTTTTTAGAGTGTGGGAGGAAACCGGAGTACCTGGAGGAAACCCATGCAAACACGGAGAGAACATACAAACTCTTTGCAGATGTTGACCTTCGTCGGATTTGAACCTAGGACCCCAGTGCTGCAAGGCAGAAGCGCTACTCACTCAGCCACCGTGCCGCCCCAACTTTATAAATGAGGATAATGAAGGGTTCCTGTGGGTGTTACCAGAGCTCCTCCGTGCTGCAGATTCATAGGCTGTTACACTGTCCAGTAGCATTTCTCCCTTCTAATTGTGTGCTAAAACCTCCTCTGCTGCTGTGAGCTTACATAAGACAGAGGTAGAGGGAAGTGCTGAAGGAGCAGAAGGGGAGGGACACACTGTAATGGTTGATGAATCTGCAGCACGGAGGGGCTCTGGTAACACTCCCCCAAAATCCTTCAGGCTCATTAGCATATTTTTAACAATTGATTTTAGAAGGAAGGAGGCCATGGATAACAAATATAAGAAGATTACCACAGTCCCGGTGCCTGAATCTATGAGTAAGTGTCCCTGGTTTATCAGGATGGATTTTGATGATCGATTGATTTAATTAAACGAAAACTTACTTTTTCAGCAATTTTGTAACTATTTTCAGTATCGCCTGTAGATTTCCATAAAGTTTGTACCTCATTTCCCATATATCCTCCCAATATCCTTACAAGAGGGAGAAAAACAAGGCATAAAAGCAGTAATTATTCCTGCAATAACAGAGCGCCAAAGCCTGAGAAATGGATTGCTCCGTCAGCACCGGGCACCGGGCCAAATCCTGATTGATCCGGCAGCTATCAGGCGGAGACGATACTCCGACAAAAAAAAAAAAGTATATTTAATTTTAACTTAATTAAAACATTTTGTGAATACCTGGTGTGATTACTTTTATGTTAAGAGGTTGTTTATGCAGCCGGTAAGATGATATGTCCCCCCCGTTCTTTGTGCCTTTCATTGCTGTTCCCATGGACTAGAAAGGGGAAAGGCCTTTTGACTCCTTCTTTTTTGTTTCCCTACGGAAGCGGAGACCTACAGCAGCTTGTTTATGTTACCTACTGCTGGGGCGCAGGAAAAATGCTTCACCGGCCGTATAAAAGGCAGAGAGAGATCCCTGCAGACAGCCAATACCAGGGAATAAGCTCAATGCGTTTGAAGCTGCTATAATCCTTCTCCAGGGTAATCATATAAAAATGTATTTATTACACATTTCCTATAGGAGGAGAAAACACTGAGTAATCCGAAAGAATGTATAGAGCGTTTATTATAACATTAACTAAGCCCTAGTGGTAATTAAAAACTTTGGAACCACAAGAGATATAGCAAATCTGATTGAGGAAATCGATTTCGGCTGTCAATCACTGTGTGTGGGAGGAGTAATCAGGACTCTCACTGTCAATCACTGTGTGTGGGAGGAGTAATCAGGACTCTCACTGTCAATCACTGTGTGTGGGAGGAGTAATCAGGACTCTCATTGTCAATCACTGTGTGTGGGAGGAGTAATCAGGACTCTCACTGTCAATCACTGTGTGTGGGAGGAGTAATCAGGACTCTCACTGTCAATCACTGTGTGTGGGAGGAGTAATCAGGACTCTCATTGTCAATCACTGTGTGTGGGAGGAGTAATCATGGCTCTCACTGTCAATCATTGTGTGTGGGTGGAGTAATCAGGAGTCTCACTGCAAATTACTGTGTGTGGGCGGGACAATCGGCATTCTCACTGTCAGTCACTGTGTGTGGGCGGAGTAATCAGGACTCTCACTGTCAATCACTGTGTGTGGGAGAAGTAATCAGGACTCTCACTGTCAATCACTGTGTGTGGGAGGAGTAATCAGGACTCTCACTGTCAATCACTTTGTGTGGGCAGGGTAATACAGACTCACTGTCAATCACTGTCTGTGGGCGGGGTAACATGTCATATGACATAGAATTTTTATGGAGGATGGAGGGGAGGAAGAAGCAGCGAGGTCTCCACCAACCAATTCATGATGACTGCAGGAAAGCTAAAGATTACAAGTCATGTTATAACCCGATAAAAGCATTAGTTACTCCTCATCTACACCCCGGTGACTACTGAGCTCTGCATATTTTGTGGAGAGGTGAGGTTCGCTTTAAGAAATGATATGGAAAGGTGGACGTAGCCTTTAAATGTCTACATCTCCAGCCTCCTTACAACAACAGAGCAGTAAAACGGGAATGAAGAGCCAAGGACAGACCAATTGTCATTATCGGAGAATGAAAATGTGCTCTTCAATGAGAGGATATCAAATTAACAAACCAAATAATAGTCTGAAGTGGAGCCATTCCTGAGCCATTGTGTGTGTTATTGTTTTGTTTTTCATCAGTAACATCCAGAGAGAGATATAACGGCCCACAACAGCCGTCCCTGCAGGTTATCGTTTCCCGGCACTGCGTTTCGTCCATGGGCTGCCAGCGCTAAGCTGACATTGAAACAACGTAAAGTAAACTTTGCCATCTATAAGTTCCAACAAAAATGTAAATGACACCGATTAAACTGCCTGTAGACTTAGTTCTACTCTGCTCTCTCTTTCCTGGCCTTGTCTTCAGATTGGAGAGACAACTTACTGGATCGGAATTATTTGCCACATCCAGACACTGACATTGCCGGAGTCTGGACCTGAAGAGGAGAAAAAGACCATGACCCACAGTATAACGGAGTGGCTGGCTAGTGCAGCATGGGGCACGCTGTGATCATGGTGCTTGGTATGGGGACCCGGAGGGCTGTCCTACAGCCTGGCAGATCTCCAGCAGGTGGTGTGTGCAAGAAATATGGAGGGCGAGGCTGATGTACTGGTTTCTCCCTGGGGCAACCCCTGAATGTCTGTAGGATGAGTCCCTGGGTGATAAATGGGGAAGCCCATAGTGGTAGACAGCCGATCCAGGGATCAGACTGAGGCAATGTTGTACAAATTAAAGGAAACCTACCACTATGGATCGCCAAGATCGTGCAGCCACTGGCCTGCGTTCTGCGCATGCAGAATTCCGGCTTTGCGGACGAGTGTGCACAACTGCTTGTAGCTGTGCACTGAAGATGTCTGGGTAGGAGGATGAAAGAGGCTACTAGGGCATGGAGTAGCCACGCCGTGTAGCCTAAGCTCTTGGCTACTCCACAGCCCAGTAGCCTATTTAGAAATTTTGCATATTACCCTGATTAAAGATTAGAAAAGATAGAGGGGAGTAAAGGATTAGCCCTAAAAAGGGTTTTCCTTACATATGTTAGATGCACCTACCACCTTAATAGGTAGATCCGTAGTGGTAGGTTTCCTTTAACTTCGGTTACATTCACACACATGTATGGGGGACGTATATACGGCCGACATATATACGGCCGATATACGTCCCCCATACACTTCTATAGGCTCACGGCACTGTACGGGAGCAATACGGTGCTGCACTCCGTAGCCCGGGAAATGATAGTACATGTGTTACAGCGCCGTGTGCCATATGTTCCTATAGAGAGGGGCGGAGGTGAGTAGCGCTCACCTCCTTCTTCTCTCCCCACGCACTGCCGTGTGCCCGCCGTGCTACGGTACGGCGGGCAACGGCAGTGCGCATGTAGCCTTGCAGTTCGTTACTGAACAGTAGGCAACAGCCCAAAACGGGTAACAGCAGATTCTTTATGCTGGGATAATCATGGAGAGTTTGTCTGGAGGAAAGGTGCACGCAGCCTGATAGTAGATGCAGACTGGGCTGGTTCAGGCACATTTTGTGAACTAATAGATTTTCTATATATGCTGGTGGTGTTCTTGTTGTTCTAATTGAAGGTAGTATAAAGGTCCAGGCGTGGTAATTTTTACCATGATTTACCCGTGGCACGTAAAGGATAACATCCCGATCAGTGCCAGCATCAACGGTGCCGGATGTAACCTGTAGGGGTTAACGGAAATCCACTTCTAACTGAAGTCCGGGTTCGTGTTCTCCTGACCCAAACCCGCAATGCTCATTACTAATTAGTAGGTCTGATGGTACCACAGGCTTTCTCATTGGTATGAAGTTGTTAGTTCCTTAATGTTGACATTTATATTTTTTGCTTTCTTTTTCTTTCTTGTTTTCCATGATTTGTGTCGTGACTTCTAGGATCCGGCCATGAACAAGCTCTAGGTTTGCTGGTTCCTTTCTCCTTGTACCCTCCGCAGACATCTGATTGAGGATTGTGTGACCGCTCAGTGTTTATCCTGTTGTCTGTCTCCTGTCTACTTTCTCCATTAACCCCGGCTCCTCTGTGATTGATTCCCATTAGTTCCAGTGATTTGTCTTCTTCCAACATTCTGTTTTCTCTTATATTTACTACTATAAATCTCCAACATTTGGGCTATGAATGTGAGTACAGGGTATCAATAAAGAAAAATCTACCATTTCTTTTTATGCATTGTGAACCAAACATACCTTGAGAATGCTGTAGTGACATTGATGCAGAAACAAATCTTGTTTAATCGCTGATCCGATTGCTCAAAAACAATTATAAAATTCAGGACCTTGGGAAAGCTGGGTTGCATTCTGGCTGCCATTCTTAAACACATTATACAGAGCTCCGTGAACTGTCCAGACAGGACTAATCAACCTAAACTGAATGACACATATACAGCAGCTGGTGCAGCGGGTGCAGTGATTACTCCTGCCTGCCAGGGACAATACAGTGAATATACCGTTCTATGGAGCAGTGCATAATTAGGGTAAGAGGAGAAGTGCTGGGGCAGCCACAGTAGCTACAGAGCATCATTATCATCATTTCATAATGGGTTTTCTTTTTAGAAACCCCTTAATTTAGGGATTAAACAAGATATGTCTCTGTAACAAGATATGTTTCTGCATCAATGTAGCTACAGCATTCTCAAGGTATGTTTGATTCACAATGCATGAAAACAAATGGTAAGTTTCCTTTAAACACCCAATGATCTTTTCTGCTTCATTGTGAGCTTATTCTTCCAACTAACAAGAAATTCATAGGGTGCACGAAAATATGAAAACTCCATATCATGGTGCAATTCTTAGAATTTTAAAATGAGTGATAATATTGGTGGTAGAGTAAGGTAACAGTAAAGTCATGGCGGTCGTCAGCCCTATTTACACATGAACATAGTTGGAACACTTTGTCCAAGCACGTGTAACTTATAGTTAACAATCTCAATTTATATCATCAAACATACGACTGCAATAGTTTGGCACTGCTCATCCTTATCCATAGTCCCATGGGATTTGTAATATACCAGTAAAAATAAATCATTACTTATATTAAAATTCCATAAATTTGTATATAAATATATAAAGGATTTGGGGTATTATTTCCCCCCAATTTTGCCCATTGGACAATCCCTTTAAAGAACACCTGTTGACTTTCTCGACACATCAGTTCTAGTTAAAGGAAATCTACAATCAAAATCCATGATGAAACCAGGGACACTTACTCATAGATCCAGCGCACAGTGGGAGGGGGGATATCCTTCTGCACAGTGTAACAGCCTGTGAATCTACAGTACGGAGGGGCTCTGGGAACACCCTAAGGAGCCCTTCTGGCTCATTAACATAATTTTAAAGGTTAATTTTAGAAGGAGGGAGACCACGGATAACAAATATAAGAAGATTACCACAGTCCCGGTGCCTGGATCTATGAGTAAGTGTCCCTGGTTTGCCATGATGGATTTTAATAGTGGATTTCCTATAATACTTGAATCTTTCATATAGTAAAAATATTGCCATTTCTTATTTTCCTCTGCATATATGCAAATACTTACAAAGTGACGGGGCATAACTATAGGGGTAGCATGGGGTCCGCAGTGTGAGGGGGCCCCAGCATCTGTTTTTTTTTGTGTGTGTTGGGTGTGTATATGCTATATATGTGTGTGGTGTCTATTTACTGTGTGTATTTGCTGCATGGGTGTATATGACACTGTATTTTTAGAAAAGAGATAACTTGGCACTCCTTTTAGGTCAAAAATTGAGGAAAATTTATTTAACCCAGAAGAAACAGTATAGCAAAACAACAAAAATTATTATTTTGCAACGTTTTGGTCTTATAAATTCAGACCTTCATCAGGCACGGATTGCAAGTTATAAGTTGAAATGGAGATGAGATGCGGTGCTATGACCGCTGGAGCGCAGGTGGAAAGGAGGAAAAGCAGGTGCTCCCACTGGAGAGATGAGCGCTCTGATATAAGATATTGGGGCAGATTTACTTACCCGGCCCATTCGCGATCCAGCGGCGCGTTCTCTGCGGTGGATTCGGGTCTTCCGACGAATCACTAAGGCAGTTCCTCTGCCATCCACCAGATGTCGTTGCTGCGCTGAAGAGCATCGGAACGCACTGAAGTACACCGAGCCGGGCTGAGTGCAGGTAAGCGCGTACCGAGCAACAATTTTTTTTTAAAATGCGCCATTTTTTCCGAATCCGTTGGATTTTCTTTCGGCCACGCCCCCCGATTTCCGCCGCGTGCATGCCAGTGCCGATGCGCCACAATCCGATCACGTGCGCCAAAAAAATGGGACAATACAGGGAAAATCGGCGCAAATCGGAAATATTCGGGTAACACGTCGGGAAAACACGAATTGGGCCCTTAGTAAATGACCCCCACTGTGTGTATATGTGATGTGTATACTGTATGTATGTATAGGGTGTGTGTATGTTGTATGTCTATATATATAAATATATACATGTGTGTATAAATGTGTGTGATTGTATAAATATATATATTTTTTAAGGAGGAAGTGGGCCCCATTCAGAAGTGTGCTATGGGGCCCAGCCTCTCCTAGTTACGCCCCTGCTGAGTGGGTATCACACAAGAGACATGAACTTGTAGAACTTGTAGTGTAAGTAGTGAAAGAGGTATAGCAGATTATGTAATGGTACCCCAATTGGACAAATGTAAACATGAAGCCCGATATTTTATCATTCCATAAATTTTGAGGAGGAATAATGGAGTAACAGAACAAAAGATAGTTCTCATAAAAGATGCTACAGGAAATGTGAGTAAGTACTAAAACAGATTTGTCAGTAAAGCAGATGGTTCCTCGGTAACATATATCGTCTTTGATCTTCTGTACGGATACAATTACATCCTGTCTGATGTTTTGGGAAGTAATGTATCTACTACTATTGCACCTAACACCTAATTTATCTAGAAAAATCCCAGGATTTGTAAAGCTTAATTCTCACGAAATTTCATTCCACTTACCTTGCCCAGCATTTGGAATTAGACTTCAATGTATAGAGGCCATACAGTCTTTACCATACACTAAATATTACTATAGCTTATCATCATTAACCCCTGGAATCGGATTAGCAGCTATATAAAATAAAATAATATAATATCAAGTATTTATGTACAACAAGGGCTTTTTTACTGTGAGAACTGTCAATCTGTGGAATAGCTGAGCTCAGGCGCTGGTCACAGCAGGGACAGTAGAGAACTTTAAGAAATGTCTAGATGCCTTTTACACCTAAATAACATTGATGGTTATGTCATATAGAATTGTTTTCCCTAAATCCCTTCCTCATCCAATCCCTTCCCTTCCTTGGTTGAACTTGATGGACATGTGTCTTTTTTCAACCTTATAAACTATGATAAACTATAGTAAATAGATCACTTTTCAGCACTGTAACACCGAAAACCAGGTAATGGAAGAAGTTAAGCCCCGTTCAAGCAACGTTACAGTTATTAAATTAAGGAATTTCAATCTCCACCCCCTGAATTCCCATACAATCCTACCTTCCCATGGATTGCCCTGTCCCACTCTTAAACCAGCTGGGGCTTCCAGATTTGATGTGGGATTTTGCATGTTCTGTCCAGTTTTTGGATTTGGAGATCCCCAATTTTTTCAGGACTGTCTATTAATATAGGGACTCTCCAGGCAAAGTGGAGGCACAGTATACAGTAAAGCTGGAAAAGGTGATACAGACAGAGACATGGGGGGCCCTGACACTAAACCCCCATCCCTGCTGTCCCTTTCTGATTGGATTGCCTAGCCTACCCTAAATGGTAGGCGACACCTAGTTGACATTGTCTACCTGCTCCAAAATGCATACAGGGAGACAAAGACAAGACAAAACAAACAGATAAGAATGTTTGCCAAATCCGAGTCAAAGCCAAGAGGACAAATGCAGTACAAAATCACTTAGGAAAATGGGTAGTCAAGAATACAGGCAAGAGTCGGCATCACCAAGACATAGAATGAGTATAGACTATAGTAGTCAAAGTACACTGATCAGGGGCTACATGCAAATCCATAGTCCCCATCCAGAAGATGATTGGAGAGGGATCTTGTCAATCACAACGGGTTAACCTCTTGAGAACCATAGCACTGTTTGCATGAACAAGCAGGTGTAGTAAGGTTGATGAGCACAAAAAATGTATCCACATTCACCAACATTTTGGAGCCATTTTCTAACATAGGAAAAGCCATTTGCAAAATTAGACTAAACAGTCTTAAACTACAATAGATTTATCATCCATATTTGATAAACCTGGTGCAGTATATGGCTGCATTGCCCAACTTTGTACAATTTAGACAATGTTAGTAAATATCCCCTTTTATCTTTTTTTCTTAACACTGTTTTCAATTTTAATACTATTTACACCTAAAAATTATCTACAGAGAAATTTTGAGAAACTTTAGAATGACATGGTATCCCTTATCTTATTGTGATGTTTTTCTTTTATTCTTTTTGCCCTATTTTTTGTTCACATTTGTTTTTTTCAATTCTGAACTCTGGCATTGTCTGAAATGAAATCAACTGTTCTTGTTGGGAAATGTGAATTTCTTCGATAAAATAAATGTAGTAAAAGAGAAAGAAATATAAAATTTTATAAACTAAGAGTTCTAAAAACTCTAAGTATTGTAACATCTGTGCTCATTTGGTCTTCCATAAAGTATGGCATTAGATGTGCATTCTGCCAGTAGACTGTGATTCTGTTCTTAGTTTGTGTTCTGTCCTGCACTAGCGAACGCTGCTTTATTTCACTCCTGGCTGTTTTAATTCACTTCCACCACTCCTGTATGTCTCCTATTGACTTTGTTCTGGGCTGCAGACAGTTAAGCTAGCTGTGATGGACAGATGACTCCTCCATTATCATTCCTCCCCTGTTAGCCTTGTTTGTCTGGATGTCAGGGACTGGTCCAATCGGTTTATGGACCAGGACTCTGATAACTCTTAAGTGGATTGTCTGGCCACTTCCCAATGCTTGCTATAAGATTTTGGAGCTTTCTAGCATTTTCTGGACTTCTGTATTCTGTGATCTTTTGACCCTTGTTTGTCTTCTGACCATCCATTTGTCTCTTGACTATGTACTGCATTGTCAGTTTGTCTTCCAAAAGCCCCGGAAGAAGCCATTTCAGGCGAAACTCGGAGTCGGGCACACTTTACCGAGCTTGTGTTTTTATGTACAATGCCTTTTTAACTTCTAAGTTTGTGAGTATTCAAATAAAGAATTATTTAAAGAAATTGAAAACCTGTTGCACTAGTGCGATTTTCTTCTCATTCTGAGCGACAAACAGGCGAGGACACAAAGGGAGCGGAAATGGTGGTGAGGAGGCTGAGTTCACCGGTCGGAGTAGTTGGCAACAACACAGAAACTATCTGCTACCGCTGAAACGTCCGCAGGAGACGCTACTTTTGGAGTGTTGATATCGTAATAGGAGACAACTGTTGTTTGAACAACGATGTTTCAGAACGTTGTGTTTGAAAAAAGGACATCAGTACCTGTGAACGCTTAGATTGTGCATCGGAAAGGTACCACGCGTGTAATTTTACTTATAATGTCAGTATAAGTGTTGTTCACACAAGCCTTCCATACCTTTTGATTTCAATGAGACTCCATGGGGCAAGTGAAATTTAAAGGAAGTCTACCATTTGTTTTTATGCATTTTGAAACAAATATACCTTGAGAATGCTGCAGCCACACTGATACAGAAACATATCTTGTTTAATCTCTGAATTGAATGGTTTTTCTCAAAATACAATTATAAAATTCAGGACCTTGGGAAAGTATTGCCATACAACATTATTTCCACATACACAGGAGCTGCCTGAACTGTCCAGACAGGACTAATCAACCTGAGCTGGATGACTCATACACAGCAGCTGGAGGGTGGTGCAGTGATTGTTTACTTCTGCCTGTCAGGGACAACACTGTGATAACATATTTTCAGCTTATGCTGGGCAGGACAAGGCTAGAGCAGTGTATAAATAGGGTAAGAGGAGAAGCACCAGGGCAGCCACAGGAGCTGCAGAGTCATTATCATAATTATGTAATTGTTTATTCAGCAAAATCGCAAGTTCAGGGTTTAAACAAGATATGTTACTGCATCAGTGTCTCCACAGCATTCTCAAGGTATGTTTGTTTCATAGTGCATAAAAACAAATGGTAGATGTCCTTTAAGATGTCAAAAGTTATCCTTAAAAATGAAAAAAAGGGTAATAAAACTTTTTTCAAAAATATCACAATTTTGAGTTCCAGCAAGAAATATAATCTGCCCGTACCCCTAGTTCTTACTACATAGGACAATGAATTCCCTTGGAGACCATAAATATCTATATTCCTTATGAAGGTTTCATGACGAAGAATCTTGATTAATAAATATGGATAAATCCTGACATTGTCGAGGATCCGGCTACAGTCAATTAATTTCAACTGGATGGTCCCTAAAACTGTAAAAGGTCATGTTCTGTTTCAATCTCTGTTGTTTAATGATTTTGAGTGAGCTCCATAATTCAGACTTGTTTGACAACTTGGCCTTTGATACTGTCTGCAGTCCTAAAGCTCATCCACGTGAATTTTACTGCTCGGTGTAATATCTGTATCTGAAGCCGGCCAGCTTCATTCTCCCGTATTGATTTGTATTTATAATACTGAGGATTAGAGAACAACATCAATCCACTGCTAGAGATCATCTGCGCGTGGAATCTTCGGCAAATGTTTCACTTCTAAACTTTTCCTAATGCTAAAGGAAGCCAGATTTAGATTGATGATAAGGGAAAGAGCAGCATGATTTGGGATTAGGGGACGTTCAATGCTTTAGTAATAAGCAAGGCAATTTTGCAATAGTTTGTAGCAAAAATATCTGTATCAACCCCAAAAATATTCCTGGATATCTTACATAATAATAACGAGAATATCTTGGGAATTTTGCTTTTTTACATTTGCCCCTAGGGGTGTAAAAACAATATTTAAGTTCAAACCACATTTTAAGTGTATTGCCCGGAGAGCTCCCCACTAGTGTTGAGCAAACCCCAACCACAAAGTTTGAGTCCCTCAGACATGACCCTGAGCTTTATTAGAAGTTTGCTCTGGGTTCGGCTAAACCCCCTGTCATGGGTGCTCCCGCGATCCCTGTCTCGGATCGCGGGTGCACCTGGGCCTCTCCTGGGTCCGGGGGCCAGCTTCACTTACCTTCCTCGGCTCTCGCGGCATCCTCCGCAGCTCCTGCGGGTCGGCGCGCGCGTCCCCGTCTCCTAGGGCGCGCGCACTGGCTCACTAGGATTTAAAGGGCCAGCGCGCCATTAATTGGCGCTGGCCATTTCACTAATTCTATATAAGCCTGCCTCTTCTGTGATTTGCCTGCGATTCCTGTGTCTTCTGCGTTCCTGTGTCTCCTGTGTACCTGAGTCCCTCCGTGTTCCAGTGTTACCTGACCTCTTCCGTGTTCCAGTGTTACCTGACCTCCTCTGTGTTCCTGTGTTACCTGAGCTCCTCCGTGTTCCTGTGTACAGTGCTCCTCCGTGCTGCTGTCCTGTGTGCTGTGTTCCCATACCCTTCTACTTGGACCTCCTGTTGCTGACTCTGGACCAGACTCTGACATTGCACCTCTGCCGCCTGCCCTCACCTTGTGCCTGGGCTTCGACCACGAGATTGTCTGCCGTCTCTGTACCTTGGCCGCCACTGCAGACAATTCACACCTGAGGAACGACCTGGTGGTACCACGCCGCAGCTTGTCTAACCCGGCTTGCGGCGGGCTTTGGTGAAAACCGGGTGCCACTTAGACTACGGTCCCAGCTAGTGGCTTGTGTCATCTTCTGCAGTGGTCCAGAGGACCCACACCTGTGTGCCTGACACCCCCTTAATGTCCGTTAACAGTGCTGGCACTGATCGTAGGTGTTAACTCTTTAAATTCCGCCAAAGTTGGCAGAAGCAATTGAATCAATGTATAACGATTGCACCGGCACTAACATCTTGGTGCAGGATGCCGCCATTTTGTGGAAGATTGACACTGCCCAATGTTGTCATTGGGAACAACCCACCCCAAAATAGCAGCACTGCAGGCATGTTAGTGCCAGTGGCATTTAAAGAGCAAAAACCAGTGTCCGGTGCCAACACCGATTGTGGGTATATTTTGTGGGGATTCATGTCTGGGTACCCAAACACAAATTTTAATGGGTTTGCTCCTCACTTCTCCCAACGAATATTCCTGCCCAGCAAATACATAGACTTATACTGGCAGACAGAGGCATCGTTTTTGTAGTACTAGTGTACTGTTTACCTTCTCCCCGCCCCCGCTGAGCATATACATCACTCAGCAGGAGGGAGGACATCACAAAGTAACAGTAACATCACAAAGAAAAACTCCCAAAAATCAGCAGCAGCCAATCATTAGCTGTTGCTGATTTTCCCTTCTCCCCCCTGTATCAGGGCGGAGGCATCAGGTGACATCCCACTAAATATGCTCACAATGGGATACATCTGTGCCATGTGTGGTAAGGACATGTTGGGTATCCTCCCGGCGTATACTTACAACCTATGTGAAAAGTGTGATGTGAATCTAGCCATATACTTACCTTGATCTTATCTCAGGTCCAGTGCGGCACCTCCCATCAGTTTCTTTCTGTATACAAAGGCTTAGAGATGACCGTATTTAGTGTGTTCCCGATACAGCTTCTGACTGTCGCTTGTGGTAGGTTTCAGTGAGTGTGCACTACTTAATGTAACATAATGTGGTTCAAGTCCCATCCAGGTCAACATCTGAAAAGAGTTTGTGTGTTCTCCCTGTGTTTGCGTGGGTTTCCTCTGGGTCCCCCGGTTTCCTCCCACACTCCAAAACATACTGGTAGGTTGATTAGATTGTGAGCCCCATGGGGACAGGGACTAATTTGGTTAACACTGTGCAGCGCTGCGTAAATATAAGCATCATATAAGTAAAGGAATTATTAACGTGACGTAAAAAGCTCAACCTCTGTGTTCCAGAGAGCAGCGGATATTGGTGAAGCCATGCTGGACTGGGGATAAGAACCAAGGTAAGTTTGTTATTCTCTTTTTTCCCCACCTGGGGCCAGTTTAACAGTCAGCATTTATAAACCTTTTGAAGACATTTCTCCAAGAATACTATTTTTACATATGGCGTCTGTCATGGGTGCCTCTGTGACAGAGGGTCTCGGGTCACAGGCGCACCAGTGTGACTCTGTGTGCCCCACCATGCCAATTGCAGCCTCACTTAGCTGTCCAGCTATGGCTCCTCTGGTCCAGGCCTTCCCGCCTTCTAGGACGCTCCCTGGCTCTGTGAGATTTAAAGGGTCAGCGTGCTGCTAATTGGTGTTGCCAGACGCCTGACCTGATAAGTAGCCAGCCTCTTCCTGGGACCCCTGCCGGATCTCATAGCCTTAGAGAAAGCGTTCCTATTTGTTGTGACATTCTGCTACGTCTCCGACTCTGATCCTGTGCCGCCTGTCCTGACTCCGATTTTGCCTGCCGATTCTGTACCTCGCCTTGGCCACCAAGGCGTTCCTGTTGCGATTCCTGCTACGTTCCTGTCTTGACGTTCTGCTACATCCCCGACTCTGATACTGTGCCGCTTGTCCACGACTCTGCCTGCCGATTTTGCCTGCCGATTCTGTACCTCGCCTTGGCCACCACTATGAGCAAAGTGCCACTCAGGTGCCACTCAGAATCTGCTTCCAGTTGCCGGCTTAAATAAACGCTCGTGGTGGTCCATCACCTCTGACCCTGACAGCATCCTACCAATATCACCACCCATAGGACTCCTGTGTGTGTTAAGTTAATAGGAGCTGATGAGTAGATCCCCGGTCCGGTCACTATACAGAGAACGGAGCTGAATATACATTCACAGCTCTATTATTGATGATAACCTTAAAGGATTATGAGGACGATATGGAAGTTAGGAGAAAAAGGTTTGCAGTTTTAGTTATTGTGGCCTAAATCCATTCTTGTTCATGTTCTTACTGTCCTATATCCCACTCCGCTGTTTACGCCTCATGATAAGACTTTGGGGTCCAGCCCCACAAATAAATCCCCATCAGGAATATGGAGCTAGAGTGCAAAAAGACGAAACACATCTGTGCTGTAACTGTTTGAAATTTCACACAGATACGAGCCCGATGGCCTCCGATGCAATATTTATTTTTCTTGGATTCATTGGGAGACAAATCCTAAGGATTAAAGCTGTTAGATGATATATTTGACATAGACATAGAAAACGCTTTCTAGCCGTTTTTCTGCTGTAAGTGATACAGTGAGGTATATTATCAGTATCAGAATCAACAGGAGGCTTTAATGTATTTACTTACCTAGATCACTGAGGCTCTCGTGTGAACCCTAAGTGGCTCTTTGAAGTAGAATCATTCCTCATCTGGGAAATGTAACATTTTATGAAAAAGAACACGTTTTGAGTCCTGGACTTTATGACTGTTTCATAGCTAATGGAAGGCTAAGTCACAAGTAGCCTTCATGTTTGGTGCCATTATATTTCCTGCTTTCTGTACTGTGTCCTCTTCTACTTGGAACCTTCCCATCCTCCATCCTCAGCACTCTCCTCCATTCTCATCATCCTGCTCCCTACTGATGGTTCCTCTCACACAGCATAGATTTGTAAAGCGCTACGGAATATGATGGTGCTATATAAATAATGATTATTATTATTATGTTGACTACTTAAATGTATTTTAGTCAATACCCAATAGCTACTCATCTCCTTCTCCTTACTCCAATATTCCAGTGCCTGGGCAATAGGTTTCTTTAAAAATATTTCAGCTGGCAAAAATCTTCCCTGATAAGTTGGTTTTTGAATTGTTTCAGACCCCAACATCAGGGATCAATAAAGTTGTATTGCATTGTATTGTAACTACTCATTTCTACAATCTTTCAGTGCCTGAGCAATAGGTTTGTCTGGTCCATTTTACACTGTGCAATTTTGGATACTGATACTTTGGTTTTAGATTTGGACCTCAACTTCTGATGTCCATTCGCTGAAACTCTGCCTCACCTACCATAATTCCTGAGCTCCACCTGTCCTGACCTTTCCTCCTACTTCTAAAGTCAAGTTTTTCCCACCTTCACTTGTCTTCCATGGTGAGTTACTCCCCTGATCACAGTGCCCTTACTCCCTATTATCTATGAATTCATGTGCTATGTGTAATCCGGCATGGAGGACCAGGGTGTACATAAGGTAGACTGGGTTTTTTACACCCATACCCCATGGTAGACAATCATACTGTACATGCTGTAAAAAAAAAAAAAGTCATCAAAGTGGTTTTCTGGTTAGAAGACTATTTTTTGATACTAATGTCCTATCCTCAGGAGGGGTACTGGGTACTGATCAGCTCTTCCATACATGGGAACTCCAGCAGAGGAGGCCAGAAAGAGTCAGCTCCATCCACTGTAAAGTGGTCATGTCAGACTACTGGAACTTAGGTCTCACTTTGGGGACTTAGTTGCCATGATCTGGGTCGGACTCCAAGTACAGGCAGTCCCCGGGTTACATACAAGATAGGGTCTGGAGGTTTGTTCTTAAGTTGAATTTGTATGTAAGTCGAAACTGTATATTTTATAATGGAAGTTCTAGACAATTTTTTCTCTTTTGCCCCAGTGACAATTGGAGTTTCAAAATTTTTGGTGTAATTGGACCAAGAATTATCAATAAAGCTTCATTACAGACATCTTACTGCTGATCATTGCAGTCTGGGACTATAGTAACATCCAGAGAGCTTCACCAGAGGTCACAGTGGGCAGAGGGGTCTGTCTGTAACTATGGGTTGTCTGTAAGTCGGGTGTCCTTAAGTAGGGGACCGCCTGTAAACTGACACAGATCACCTATTTTCCACTCACTATACCAAAAATAGACCACCGGTATCAAAAATGCATCCATAACCAGAAACCCCCTTTTACAAGAGGGATTAAATTGAGACGTGAATGGCCCCTAAAGTGATGTTTAAGGGTAGACGCTCACTCTAAGTCATAGAATATTGAGACAAAGTCAAAGAGATTGTTTTATACGTCTTACTCTAAGCATTTCATAAGAACAGGAAGGATTTAAGAGACACTTTCCATGCACAGCTTGTTATCAGGAACAATAAGACTTGACTATAAAGTACATTTGAATTTGAATAAAAATTCTGATATTCACCTCCGCCGCTGTGAAGTCACATTTACTGAAGACCTTTGTCTTGTTCTATCGCTGCCTTCAAATGCGGAAGAAAATAAGATGTAGTAGTCGGAGAAAGCAGCGGGCCTTCTTCAGGGAGGAATGTCAAGTTGAAATCCCTGTTTGAACTAAAGTGCAAAGTTGACTGTGTGCTATATACAATCCCTTAAATCACAATCCGCAGAACTCCTCTGTGCTCTAAAAATGGAAATGAGGCCTTCGAAACATGAAAGCTCTCGTGAACGGGCATGTTTTTTGTAAAACGGTCTGTTTTATGGAAGCGAGATAAGATTCGAGTAACGTATTGCAGACATAATTAGACCCGCTGGAAAGTGAACGATATTATAATCTTACACTTTAGGGTGATTATCCTGTACATAGAATTTATATGGTAATACAGGAAAATGAATTTATAACATTTCTCAAAGGGTTGTCCAAAGATTTAATCTGTTTTTAGCTCCTCGAATGCACAGAGTGATAAGGGGAGCATTCATACCTCTTCCCCTATGCAACATTTTTGGATATAACTAAGCACTGTAGTCAGTTATCTCTGGCAGACCTACAGACAATGGGGGAAATTCATTACTGGCGTTTTAAAAACATTTTAAAATTCCCCCCATTGGCCTCTTAGTAGGTACAGGCCCCAGTTTGGTCCTAATACCAAGTCTGATCTTGCCGAGTATTTTGTTAAAGTTTATGCCTGTTTTTTGGTGGAGACTATAGTAAATCAGGCGGGCAGGAAATTCACGCCCCTGTCTCACAAGGCCAAAGCACAGGTTGGAAAAGACAGGAAACTGGAGGGGAGGGGGAAGGCAAAAAATTGCTGGAGAAGGCATAATGGAGCACATTTAGTTACCTGTTCGACGGAGTGCAACGATAATGCACTGTGCCACAATTCACTAAGATCGTGCGCCCGATATCCTGCATGTGTCGCTTCCCCGCTCAGGTCCGACAGAGTTCACCTTCTTCTTCCTGGTCCATGTAAGTGCATTGTCTTGTGACACATATTAAAAGTCAAATCCCGCACTCAGTCCGATCGTCCGATGGCCCGCCCCATTTCTGTCGCTTGGAAGCCGGCGCAGCTACCCCAAAATCTGCATGCGACACAATCCCAGTGCAAAACCCTGTTAAATACCTCTCAAAGCTGCGCAAATCCGGAAAACCCTGAACAGTCTGACGAAAGAGAGATCCGCGACCATTGGTAAATAAGCCCCAATGGATCACCCCCAGTGTAAAAAGAAGCAGTGCATATGCTCATCCAGTGTAATGGGGTTCCCCCAATTACAAGGGCTCCCCACTCAATTATTACCAGTGGAGGTCAAACTGTTGCAACTTATTAACCGATCTTGAATGGAGAACTGATGCTAATGTGTTAGTGGCTCCCCCTTTTTGGTGGTTTTTGCTCACACCAATCCAGGATTAGTCAGGAGATTTAATGTATTAATGGGATTTTGCCCCTATAAACATATGAGACAGGTAGAACTGGAGTTGGAAAGTCTCCTAAAATTATCCCGTACACAATGTAAAGCTAGGATGTGAGCTTAAAGGGAACCTGTCACCAGAAATTGGCCTAATAAACCACTACCAATATGTTGTCAAGCAGCAGAGTAGGTTCTATATCCTATTTCTTTTATGGCCTGGTGTTGTGGCATCATATAGAAAATCAAATTTGAAGTGAGATGTAAATTGGTTTTATGAAGTCAAGAAGGCGGAGAGTTTAACACTAAAGTCAGTCAGTCTCACTCTACCTCAGAAAGCCCCGTTCATTGTAGTTGAAGGTCTTGCATGTAGGGACGTTGTTAACTAAATCTCCTGCACATGATTTCAATCACAGGAAGGTGATCAGAGATAGGGAGAGCTTGACTTCAGTGTTAAACTCTCCGCCTCCCTGACTTCATCAAATTAATATCTCAAAGTTGAGATAGGAAACACCAGTCTTGATATATTGGAGGTCTAGACCTGTTTACATTTGAGCTTCATTTTGAAGACCCGTGAAAATGTAAATGCATTTTGGTTAACACTGAACCTGGAAGTAGAACATTTCCCTTTATTTTATTCTGCCATCAGTCTACTTTATATAGAGCAAATAGGAATTTAGTGGCAATATTTTTTGCTAACTCTGCATGAAAGTGTGATGCTTGAGAACATATTACCCATAAAAGTATTCCTACTCTGGACTTTCCGGAATTGTAATATGGGCAGTCAATCATCTGAGATGGGAAAGGACACATGTGGCACGAGATAGAAAGTGTCTGAGATTATCTATTACCAGGCAAGAACAATAACATCGCTCCATCTGTGACATTTATAGTGGAGACCCCAGTATTTCCCTGCTACACAACCATGACAAAAAAGATCTGTGTACATGACATTGATGGAACGAAAGGGCGGCAATATAAAATATGAATAATCGTCAGTTCCTCCTGGTAGTCACCAATATAAAAACCTGAACGAGACCCAAATTTCATATCCTTTTTTTTTATCTCACAATTTTACTTAAAGAGGCTAAGCAGGAATCAAGATAAAGAGTGGCTCAATGGTTAGCACTACAGCCCTCCAGTGCTGGGGTCCTGGGTTCAAATCCCATCCAGGTCAACATCTGCAAAGGGTTTGTATGTTCTCTCCATGTTTGTGTGGGTTTCCTCCAAAACATGCTAGTAGGTTGATTAGATTGTGAGATTGTAAGTAAAATACCCTTATAGGGTCAACTATATTGTATTCACCCTGGTAAACTTTTTACCCATTGGAACCACGGGTCATGTGACCAGTCACAGGAATTCCTGAAAGTGGCTGCTGGTGGGCTACATGACCCGTGGTTTTGATGGACAGAAGAGAATTTACAAAGACAAAGAACAATATGGGTGGCCCTATTAAAGTATTCTACTTATCTTGGTAAACTTTTTTAAAGTGTCCAAGTGGTGCCCAATGAATGTTGAATGTTATGGAGTAAAACCTGCATGGCACAGAGTTGACAAATATAATTGTAACTACTTTAGTGCACTTCTTTAAACTTTCCAAGATGGTTGGTTGTAGGCCAACGCCCGCAAAGAGTCCCTCTGCTCTAAAGATAGTCTTCATCATAACCATCGCCATATGTTTGGAAGTGATAACTTACCATTGAAATATTGACAACCTAATCTGACGGTTAAAATGGTCACCCATGTTAAACTGTTGCTCCCTATGTACACAATAAGGTATAACATTCTACTTGGTGGAGGTCTGACCACTGTGATCCACCACTGATCATGATAATTGGCTTCCAGTTCTCTCTACCTGATGGAGCAATAGTTTGGGGCTTTGGGCACGTGTCCTACTGCTACAAATAATGTCTGAAACAGCTTATGGTTACCTATGGCGCAAGATAAATTAACCTGGCATTTACTGGGAATGGGATCCCCATCATCGGTTTGACCTTGAATCCCAACGGTTTGACCATCACTGATCAGAATGGTTTTACCAAAAGAATTTATTGGGGAAAATGGATAAAATTGAACAACTTTAACACCATTATCGTGGTTGATGAGGATCCCAACAGTTGAACCATCACTGATCCCCTTACCCGTGGAAAGGGGATAACAGTTAAACATGGGACAACTCTGTTAAAAAAGTTCAAAAAGTTTCAATTTAAACATCTGACCAATGAGAGTGTTATTGCTAGAACCAAAATATGTATGCCTTCAACCTCAAATTGGGACACAAGATGAATGTCTTAATGTTGGGTGTCGTAATAGTAGTGATTCTAGCAGTGGAGGTCCCCTACTGGAAAATCCATTGGATGTTCACGTTGATTCCACATTGGGGGTCATTTACTAAGGGCCCGATTCGCATTTTCCCGACGTGTTACCCGAATATTTCCGATTTGCGCCGATTGTACCTGAATTGCCCCGGGTTTTTGGCGCACACGGTCGGAATTTGGCACATCGACGCCGGTATGCACGCGACGGAAATCGGGGGGTGTGGCCGAACGAAAACCCGACGTATTCGGAAAAACCGCCGCATTTAAAAAAAAAAATTGTGTCGCGAAAATTTCACTCACCTTCATCCTGGATAGGCCGGTGTATTTCGAGGCATTCCAGCGGACTTCAGCGCAGCAGCGCCACCTGGTAGACGTCGGAGGAACTGCTTTGATGAATCCCGGCCGGACCCGAATCCAGTGCAGAGAACGCGCCGCTGGATCGCGAACGGACCGGGTAAGTAAATCTGCCCCATTGTGTTCTGATTGTAAACACTCAGTAAAGTGGTTGTAACAGGATCATGTCTTTCCATTTTACTGTCAGCTGCTTACATAAGACATCAGGCATCAAGCAAGGTCAGATAGTCACATAGATCCAAAAACACCACCTACACAATGGGGGTCATTTACTAAGGGCCCGATTCGCGTTTTCCCGACGTGTTACCCGAATATTTCCGATTTGCGCCGATTGTACGTGAATTGCCCCGGGATTGTGGCGCACGCGATCGGATTGTGGCGCATCGGCGCCGGCATGCGCGCGACGGAAATCGGGGGGCGTGGCCGAACGAAAGCCTGACGTATTCGGAAAAACCGCCGCATTTAAAAAACGAAAAAGTGTCGCTTGGGGAGCGCTTACCTTCACCTGGTCCGAGGTGGTGCATTCCGGCGCGATGAGATGACTTTCAGCGCAGCAGCGCCACCTGGTGGACGGCGGAGGAACTACCTTCTTAAATCCCGGCCGGACCCGAATCCAGAGCAGAGAACGCGCCGCTGGATCGCGAATGGGCCGGGTAAGTAAATTTGCCCCAATGACTGTGAGTTCAGCATTTCTTGTGAAGTGATGGTTGAGTTTTGAGTTCATATACAAGAGGATCATTACTTATCATCTAAAAGGAGAAAAACAATTCCACATACAGAGAACATATGTTTTTGAGTACATTCATAAAGAAATATTCAGGTAAGTAAATCTCAGAGGACTTATCATATTTTGTAAAACAAATTTCAGACTGAATATAGTGAAATATAACAAAAGTGAAGGTAACGTAATAGAACTTCGTGCTTGTGGTGGAAGATAGATGAGAATTATAATGCTCTGTGACAATGGACTTTTGGGCTAAATATTTAGGATGTATAAAGTATTTGTTATAGCATATGCATACATAAACTTCTGTGATTACTCTTCCTCTTGCAAATGTAGAGAAAGACAAGAGTTTGCCAAAATTCTCCTTGATAAAGGGGTGTCCCAGTGACACCACTGACAAAGGGAATGGTAACACCTATTTATCAATTCTTTCAGGAATAGAGGAGTGATGCTACAATGTAGAGTGCCAAGCAATCTGTTGTTTCCTCCATCATTGGCCCCCATCGTCCACCACTGGCCAGAATGTCTCAAATAGTCCATCACTTGTAAGAAGGTCTTCAATGGTCCTTCACTGACCACAAATTCCCCAAATTCCCATGCCTGGACAGAAAATCCCACATGGTACTGGCCAGAGCATGCCCCGAGGTTCATCATTTTTTTTTAGCATTACTTTTCTGCAGTTGCAGAAATGTACAACATTTGACTTGACCACTAAGAGGTTGGGTTTTGCTAAAAATTTGTGATATTATTTTGTTCCTGTCCTAAATCTTGAAATCTTCACAAACATACTCACTCAGCATGCACCTCCAGAAGGTCTACCCCCTTACTTGAGCATCCCAAATGGTCTATCATTGGAAAGAGCATCCTCAGTGGTCTTCTACTGCACAGAGAATTCCCACTGGTCCAATACTGGGCCAAGCAACCTCAGTAGTCCATCACTTGGAAGAGCATCCCAATGGTACATTGGTGGCTAGTGTATTCCCAGTGGTCTACCTCTATCCAGACCATCCCCAAATGGTGCATCACACTTATTCTGTAGCTTTCTGGAGCTTCAGGAATGGACACTTAACTGGTCCACTTTGATTTTGGGTGGTGCCTAAAGTTAGGACTCCAATCTTTTGCCTGTTATTAAGTGAAGCTACATATGCATCTTCAGGAAATGCCACCTACTCAGCATGCTTCTCCTAGGTGTTTCTTCAAGGATGAAAACACCAGCCACTCCTTAATGATGTGCCCAACAACTCTATGAATCCTTAATTCATACTTTCTGTGGAAAGGATTTTACTTGCTCTTGGTGGTAAACATGTTGACTTACATAATAGTCCATTAACTTTACACAGGTCATTGTTAAAGGGAACCTACCACCACATATCTACCTATAAAGCTAGATAGGGTGTTAGGTGGACCTATAGGACTTGAGGAAAGCCCTTTTAAGGGCTAATCCTCACGTCCCTGCAATCTTTAGCAAACTTTTATTCAGTATATATGTAAATTTCCGTACAAGGCTACTGGGGCGTGGAGTAGCCGGAGCTGAGGCCACACGTCGCGGCTACTACACGCCCCGGTAGCCTTTTTGTTCCGCCTACCAAAATCTTCGGCGTGCAGCTCGTCGTAGACTCACGCCCTCGTCCGATGATCCTGCTGTCTGCGCATGCGCAGTGGCTCCGTGTTCGGATCAATGACCGGGCAGCTGCGGGCCCGCTGTTCTGCACATGTGCAGACAGAAGAATCATCGGGTGAGGGCACGCAGCTCGTCTAAGATTTTGGTAGGCGGAACAAAAAGGCTACCGGGGCGTGGAGTAGCCGCGACGTGTGGCCTCAGCTCCGGCTGCTCCACGCCCCAGTAGCCGCGTACGGAAATTTACATATATACTGAAAAAAAGTTTGCTAAAGATTGCAGGGACGTGAGGATTAGCCCTTAAAAGATAGATATGTGGTGGTAGGTTCCCTTTAACAGAACATGCAGTTTACTTTATGCATTTGTACACCTCACAGTGCTAACCTAGTCACCTCACAGTGCTAACCCAGTCACCTCACAGTGCTAACCCAGTCACCTTACAGTGCTAACCCAGTCACCTCACAGTGCTAACCCAGTCACCTCACAGTGCTTACCCAGTCACCTCACAGTGCTAACCCAGTCACCTCACAGTGCTAACCCAGTCACCTCACAGTGCTTACCCAGTCACCTCACAGTGCTAACCCAGTCACCTCACAGTGCTAACCCGGTCACCTCACAGTGATAACGCAGTCACCTTACAGTGCTAACCCAGTCACCTCACAGTGCTAACCCAGTCACCTCACAGTGCTAACCCAGTCACCTCGCGTTGCTAACCCAGTCACCTCACAGTGCTAACCCAGTCACCTCACAGTGCTAACCCAGTCACCTCACAGTGCTTACCCAGTCACCTCACAGTGCTAACCCAGCCACCTCACAGTGCTAACCCAGTCACCTCACAGTGCTAACCCGGTCACCTCACAGTGCTAACCCAGTCACCTCACAGTGCTAACCCAGTAACCTCACAGTGCTAACCCAGTCACCTTACAGTGCTAACCCAGTCACCTCAAAGTGCTAACAGAGTCACCCCACAGTGCTAACCCAGTCACCTCGCGGTGCTAACCCAGTCACCCCACAGTGCTAACCCAGTCACCACACAGTGCTAACCCGGTCTACTTGCTTTCAAGACTGGAAAACGACTCAGCTACTTCTTAGCCTATGGTGCAGTCGCATTGTGTATAGGTCACTATCTCACTTTCACACAGCCCACACTGACCTCAATATGGTTTCCCACAAGGCTGAAGGTCTCATGTAGCCCTCAGAGTCCTGCTGACTCAATTCCTCACAGAGTGGATATTATCTCACAGACTACATATTCTCTTAGAGTTGAACCCCCATAGGGCTGAGGTGTCAAAAAATCAGAAACAAGCTAAGCCTCTTGTTTAAGGTGGCACCACCTAGTGAGAAGGTAGATCATCAAGATAACTGGCTAATCAGACAATAAAGCACTAGACAAGGATGTCCTATTAAGACAACTTGTCATGGCCTGGAATTTCCTTGATGATGACTGAAGAGGGACTGGCCGCTGTGTAGTGACAGCAGAGTAGATGTTCATGTCTCCGGCAGCTATTTGGTAAACCTTGGATGATCTGATATTGGTGGCCTATTCTAAGACCAATAAGGGGGATTGCCACCTTTAAGATATTAATGACCCTCATCAATCAGCTTTTCCCGACACACAGGCAACATAACCAAATGCTTAGCTTTGTTTCCTATATAGTGGTCAGTCCAGGGAACTAAAGCTCAACAAATAATGGATATCAATGTTCTAGACTCCATCGATTTGATATATATATATGACTTGTGATGAGTGGTCCCGAACCGAAAGTTTGTACCTAACAGTACAGGTTCGGGTTTGCAGAACACGACCCCCCACCAGTTACACCCACGATTGATACTGTCACCAATTGTGGGTTTTATTCTTTACATTTTGGCAGCGATCTTGTGGTTTCCCCGTGAAGTCACGTGGAACGACTATTGCCGTTGCCATTTTCCTAACAAGATTACGCTGTCTAGAGCATATATAGTATAACACTCGCAACCGGTGCAAGAAGGTGTTTTGATTCCAGCCTTGTTCCACAAACCAAACTCGCTGGGCCCCGAATGTGTCCGTTTATCATTATTTATGACCTATCCTATAGAAATGCCATATGTTTTCTAAAAGTGGAAAGTGCTGAAGAACCTTTGAGATCTAGAAGGAGAGAAATGCTTTGGTACAGTATTTTACATTGAGACTATATAGCAAACAGAATTCTGAATTGTATTTATTGTTTTATCAATTGTTTTCTTATTGTGCTATCAATTATTTAGGTTTCATTTCATACAAATTTTTCATTTCATATGTTTAATTGATACACATCATGACTAAAGCCGGTTAGGCCGATATCCATCGATCGCTCATCTGTATCTGTTCTATTTTCATATGCAAGAATAAAGATACAAGTCGAAGCTTTACCAAACTTGTGCTGAATATGAATCATAATAAGCTTTATTTACAGTATTTTTCGGACTATAAGGCATACCGGAGTATAAGGCGCACCATGTCTAGGTTCATATATAAGGTTCACTGGACTATAAGGTGCACCTGATTATAAGAATGAATGGCCAGCAGGTGGCAGACCTGTGCACAGTTCAAGGCAACTGTTGTCTGTAAGTAAGGTTCATATATAAGGCGCACTGGACTAGAAGGCGCACCTTTGATTTCTGAGAAAATCAAAGTATTTTTTGTGCGCCTTAAAGTCCAAAAAATACGGTATATAAGGATTATATTCTGTAGCGTGGATATTTGGATGTTTTTGTACATTTATATACAATTACTCATTTTCAGAATGAACATCCAATAATTAATGCTAATTTAGAGGTGATTAACAAGTAACCGTGACCTTTGTTTTGTTGCAAGGGATAATTATGTTGCAGAATTATTGATATTAGGTTTTATTATATTCTAAATTCCGGTCGCTCTCATCAGTGTTTTGACATTTATTGATTCCAAAATCGCAGTTTACAATGTCATAATGAGATAACCGCTCAGATAAATTGAATAAACACTATTCATTGAGCGTAATGACCCATAGCCAGTTATTTGTATCAGTTATTCGGTGATGGTTGGAAATGTATGATATGTGGACACTGAAAACGTCAAATTTTGATTATTAAGTTATTGGAGGTGCATCATAGTAAAATATAATACACAAAATTAGTTTGAAACATATAGGAATTTTTTAGATGTTGCCACATAAATTGACGTTAGCCGAAGCTAGTCCAACTTTTGGTGCCTACAGTCAATTCACACAAATGAATGGGGTAACTCTCGGTCATCAACTTATTTTTTAAAGGACATCCACCACCAGATTTACAGTCACCAATGTGATACTCGTTATCTTGGGGGTTAACTGGAAGCGTTCTTCTTATTTTCTTGTACGTCTGTTTTGCCGCAAAAACTACTTTATAAAAATATGCTAATGAGCTATGTCCACTAATAAATTATGTACGCCCCCTTCATAAAAAATCATGCTTTGAACCTCCCACAAGATGCAGATATCTGGTGACGTCACCCAGCTGTCTGCAAATCTCACGCATGTGCAGTGGCTCTACACCTCGCGCAGCCGGCCGGAGACTGCAAGATTTGCAGACAATCGGGTGACATCACCGGCTGTCTGCATCTTGTGGGAGGTCAAAGCATGAATTTTTATGAAGGGGTTGTACAATTTATTGGCGGACAAAGCCAGGAAGCGCTCAGGGTATGTAGGCCTGAGCTCCTCCGATATTTTTATAAAGTAGTTTTTGCTGCAAAACGGATGTAGAAGATGATAAGAAAAACGCTTCCAGTTAAACCCTAAGGTAACGAGCATTACATTGGCGACAGTCTACCACCAAAAAATCTGATTGTAGATGTCCTTTACGGTAGGTCAATGACTTGAGTAGTCTTTGTAGAGCAGTGTCTCCGTTGTAGCTGAAGAAGTTTCTGAACTTTGACACATATAGCCTTAAGGTGCAAACATGGGAGAACCTAAACTCTCTGCTGCCTGAGGGGGCTATAGTATGGCGCCCCCTCTTTCCCATTTAGTAGTTATATATCAGGCTTATTTTTTAGTAAGTGGATTCTCCATGAAGTGTCTCACACCCATGCTGATATTTGGTATTGAAGGTATGAATATTTTTAAGTGTCAGATCCTGCTGTGTAGAAGGTGACTGTGCTGCCCCCATTTTGCTACAGGTGGTGCTGCCTGGGGCAAGAGGCTCAACTCCCCTCTTGCCAACCTGGGTGCAAACCACTAATTACTCCTCCGTCGAGGATTCGGGTCTTCCGGCGATTCACTAAGGTCGTGTACCCAATGTCCACCAGGTGTTGCTGCTGCACCAAAGTCCACCAAGGTTCACTGGAGTTCACCAACCTATCCTGGGTGCATGTAAGCGCGTGTCAAGCGACACATTTTTTAAAAAAAAAATACTGTGGTTTTTCCGAATCCACGCCCCCCGATTTCCGTCGCATGCATGTCGGTGCCGATGCGCCACAATCCGATCGCGTGCGCCAAAAACCAGGGGCTATTCGGTGCAAACCGGTAATTTTCAGGAAACCCAACAAAAAAGAGCAATTCGGACCCTTAGTAAATGAGCCCCAATGGTCTTATCGCACTACGACCTAGCCGGGTGGCCACCGGGCAAAATGTAGATGCGGTTTAATGGTGCAGCCGCTTGGCTCTCAATAGAGAGGGGAGTAATGAGGAAGGCTGGCTCCCCCTCCCTTCTCCACTTGGCTTTGTGCTCAACTGTGATCTGGTCCAGATGAGCCCTTGGTAGTGTGCTTGAGGCCACTGCATTCTCCATAAATGTCCATAAGGATTATGGGGGAGATTCATCATAAGTTTCTAAGAGCAGAACTGTTCTAGTTGCCCATGGCAACCAATTGGAGCTCAGCTTTCATATTCCCACAGCTGTTTATAAAATTAAAGCTGAGCTCTGATTGGTTTCCATGAGCTACAACAGTTTTACCTTAGAAACTTGATGATAAATCTCCCCTTATGTGTTTTTAACATGGCAAAGGCAGAAGGTTACAGACTTAAATTTAATATGCATCACCCTGTAAAATCCTATCTACAATGAATAAAAATGTATTTGGGTGTCAAAAAGGAATGTAGAATTTACTAATATGTTTTTTAATGTGATGTTGATAATTTACATTTACCGATTTAATCTATAAAAAAATGCCCCCAAAAAATTAAATACTCAAATTTGTTGCAAAAAGTATTAAAAAAATAAAAAAGAAGCAAAGGTAAATTTTATTTTTTTTAAAAAAACCCTGAAAGTTAGAAAATTTGATAGGAGATTTATGTTCATTTTTGGGTGAAGATCTGGAAAATATCTAAAATTCAACTTCCCTGTGTAATGTATGAAATTTTCAAAGGAAAAGTAAAAAAAAAAAAACATTTTTGATGAATTGTTTTTCAAAACGATTTATGTTTATTACCATTTTTAGTACTTATTGGATTAAAACATATTCTCCGTGCGCCCCTAATTCTGTTAAAATATTTGAAGCAGAGGCCTCCGGCTTCTCCAGGACTCATACTTGCTGTGCAGCTATGTCGGCTGATTCGTGCATAATGATGACGGCTGCCAGAGAAGAATTTCCTGTTTTGTCTCAATCACATATGAATGCAGGCGAAGGACTGAATCACTGCCTGAGCCGCAAGAGGGGAAAGAGCACAAGTCTGGAGGAGCCGGCCTCCGAGATCTGCAAAGGCACAAATGTATTTAATACAGTGGAAGCCGCCATTTTATGTGTGACATAAATCCGTTTTTATTTTGCCAGTAAAACGATTATTTTTCCACTTTTGTTTTAATAATCAGCTGTAACAGTTATCACAGGTGTCTGTAATGAAGCTTTAGTGTTAATCCTGGTTCTTAATACGACCCAACATTTTTAAAATCCAATTGTCACAGGGACAAAAAGAAATTTGTCTGAAGTTACAATTATAAAATATACTGTTCCAACTTACATACAAATTCAACTTAAGAACAAACCTACAGAACCTATCTTGTACGTAACCCCGGTGACTGCATGTATTGTTTTTGTGGTAGCTTGCAACACTTCTTTGCAGGTACTGTCACTATTAGGGATGAGTGGGGTTTGGCCAAACCTTGAAAAAAGATTTGGGTACCTGAACCCACATTGGTATTTAATCACTGCCGGAAGCGTTTAAAGGGTTAACACCCACCAATCTTTGGGATCGATCATGGGAAATACCAGCAGGGGTGAATCAAACCGCTGAACCCTAACTTCTGGCTGAAGTCTGGTTCTGGGCACTTGTACCTGCAATGTTTGGGTCCGTTCATCCATAGGGGGCTATTTATCATATTCTGCCGCTTGTGCACTGGCGCATGATAGCCCTGGCGCTGCTCTGGCGAAGCCGGATACATCAAGAGGCTCCTTCCATCTTCATTTATCTGGCAGGGGTCTGCGCATCCAACAATTTTCACATATGAAAATTTGCCAGCAGCAGTGAGTGCGCAGGCATGAGGATGGGAATGCCCCACGCTGACCTACTGCCTACAGGGTACAGGAACTGATGTCCCCTCATGTGTTTGGAAGGGGGGGCCCAAAAAAATATCCAGTCAGAAGCCCCAAAATTCGTAGTGGCAGCCCTGCTGATATATAAACAGTGGGGTACTTACCCGTCCGAGGAGTTCATCCAAAGTGCATTGTCCGACGATCATGCACTGTGCTGCGATTCACTAAGATCGTGCGCCCGATATCCTGCATGTGTCACTTCCCCGCTTAGGTCCCCGGAACTCACCTTCTTCTTCCTGGTGCATGTGAGTGCTGGATCTTGCAACACAATTTGAAAGTTAAATTCCGCGCTCAGTCAGAATCAGTTGGATCGTCCGATGGCCCGTCCCCGATTTCTGTCGCATGAAAGCCAGCGCCCCTGCGACACTATCCAATCGCGTGCGACACAATCCCCAGTTAAATACTTGTCCCAGCGGCGCAAAACCCAAAAACGACGGAAAATCAGAGGAAAGTGCAATCCACAACCCTTAGTAAATGAGCCCCAATTTGTTTAAATGCAAACAAAGACAAAAATGCAACCAGTGGGCCCAAATTTTTCCTGCATGGGGAAGCCGATTCTGTTTTTTGACAACCCCCAACCTTACAGGTTGATAATACATATTGCAATCCAACGTCATGCGTGCACTTTTTGTCCATGTGTATATGCCAAATTGTTCAGAACCTTAAACTTTCCTGTCTTGGGCACCAAAGATACCAAGTCAGTTCAATTTTCTTAGAACCATGGAACTAGTATAAGGTCCATATTTGTTGATTTCAAAGCTGGGAAAGCAGAAAAATACCTGTGTCTTCATGCGGAGCCCTCAACAATGCAGATGGGCCAATGCCTGCCAAACAGATGATAGATGAATTAAATATGACATCACCATCGGTTATCGATAAATAATATATGAATACAATAAAAAGATCTGCAAGCTCATTAATATTTCAGGCGTGTCAAAAAATAGCAAGATTATCCAGCGCGGAAACTGATCTATATTATCATATGAATTACCAGTGCAAGGAAATGTGTAGGTAAAAACATGTCGGATACAATATGGCGTAGTATCCAAGGATCGGAGGATGATCTTATAACTAGACAGGGTCCAAATGATTGACAGTACTAACTTGTAATACTTGTATTCGTCCCCACAAAATATCAATTCTGGGGCATCCTATCTCATTACTTTGCACCAATATTATGAATAAATTGACAACTGGGCGTTACCATTCCCCTTGTCAGTAAGGTTTGTCTTTACACTGATGCTGGCAATTGACTACACCCAGTAGTCATTATATTTATACATTTGTAAGATGTATAATGAGGAACAGCATAGCACAGAGTTATAATCTAAGATAGTCCAGAATTCTTATATTTTACTGAAAATAGACACATCCGGAGAGATAATAGGCATCACCTTCCCTGTTTACAGTGCTGGTCCGAAAGGATTAGAATGTTTCGTGGTTATTCTCAGCTGACTCTTTCATTAGACAGTTCATTAGCCAGCTATAAAACTATCCTTGGGGCTGGACTTCTCTGCCAGTGATTTTCTCTTTACTAATCTTAGCTTGTTCAATCTGCCTCACCTAGATTTGTGTGATTGGACCTTCTTATATGTATCCGGAGTATTCCTTGTCTCCTGTTCATGCACAGTATTGTCTTGCCATCTCATTGTGATCTTGGTTCACAATATTCTTAAGTCTCTGACATATTCTCTTGATTGTTGACCACACTTTTTTCTCCCCTCTTCCCATCCTCCATGTTGTTCAGTGTAGCAGTAAAAGGTTAACTGTGGGCGTTAGGATCATGACTAAAATTCACCTGAGCTGAAATTATGTAAAAATTATTTTTTCTTATATTTTTGGTGCTATTTTTTAAATCCAATATCCGTGTCAACAGCTAGATAACAAACAAAAAAAGACACTTAAACACTGCAGTTTATGTAGTAGGTCCTGACAAATAGGCGGACATTTTCTTGTCTTGTAGATATTATGTTTCGGTTTGTGCTCGGTACACTCTGGAGGCAGATAATATTGGATGAGACAAATGACAATAGGTGATGGAGACAGCTCAGCATCTCCTCCCTCCCCCTGCACATATTGCTGAGCATGTAAGAACAATATTCCGCCATAAAGGTCTATAGCTTATCATATATACCAAATAATAAAAAGAGCATATTTCGGTAGGTAATTTTTTTACCACTGAATAATAAGACATTTTAGTACAGTCATTGGATTCATTGCTTGCAAATTGTTACATGATATTTTAACTATATATATATATATATATATATATATATATATATATATTTTTTTTTTAATTATGTTTTAAAAAAGTGTTTCTTAAAGGGGTTTTTCAGGCTTTACAAATTTATTTACTATTCAAAATCATAAGATTAGAATTAGAGATGAGCGAACACTAAAATGCTCGGGTACTCGTTATTCGAGACGAACTTTTCCCGATGCTCGAGTGCTCGTCTCGAATAACGAACCCCATTGAAGTCAATGGGAGACTCGAGCATTTTTCAAGGGGACCAAGGCTCTGCACAGGGAAGCTTGGCCAAACACCTGGGAACCTCAGAAAAGGATGGAAACACCACGGAAATGGACAGGAAACAGCAGGGGCAGCATGCATGGATGCCTCTGAGGCTGCTTAAACGCACCATTATGCCAAAATTATGGGCAACAGCATGGCCATGACAGAGTGACAGAATGAAGCTAGATAGCATCTAAAACATGCAATAATTGACCCTGACACTATAGGGGACGGCATGCAGAGGCAGAGGCAGCGGCAGCAGGCTAGAGAGTGTCATGGCGACATACCCTAAATGGACTCAGGCTTCAAACCAATGGGTGGCAGAGAGGAACCAAAGGAGGTGAGCAAGAAGTGCTCAAATAATATCGGTACATGATAAAAGTTTGCCAGTATATTTTGTGGATTACACAGCAGGGTGGCGACAAAGTTAACATGGAAGCCATGAAAACAACCCAAAATTCTGCCTGACACAGCTCGTTTGATAAGGGGACCATGTATGGAGGCAGTGAACTAGTAGTAGATTAAAGGTGCTGCAGTTAAAACTATGTTAGTTGGATCTTGGCATGGAGCTGGCGCTCCGCTGCCAGGCGAGCTTTCGCCAATCCAAGCCCCTGTCTCTAGGCTACTCCCCAAACAGCACTTTTGTATAAGATCAAGTGTAGTAGCGTTCTTATAAGTTTAGGATATGCCGGGTGAGGGGAATGTAAACAGATACGCAAGAAGCGCATGATGCGCATGGAGCTGGCGCTCCGCTGCCAGGCGAGCTTTCGCCAATCCAAGCCCCTGTCTCTAGGCTACTCCCCAAACAGCACTTTTGTATAAGATCAAGTGTAGTAGCGTTCTTATAAGTTTAGGATATGGCGGGTGAGGGGAATGTAAACAGATGCGCAAGAAGCGCTGAAATAATATCCCTAAATGGTAAAAGTTTGCCAGTATATTTTGTGGATAACACAGCAGGGTGGCGACAAAGTTAACAACTTTGATGTGGAATCCATGAAAACAACCCAAATTTCTGCCTGACACACCTCGTTTGATAAAGGGACGATGTATGGAGGCAGCTATATGGACGACTTTTGGAGGTAGCAATGGAGACAACGTGTGGAGGCTGCTATGGAGACAATTTAATTTGGATAGTGCCTGTATGTGGCAGTCCCAAACATTTTTCAAACCAGAGGAGCAGGTAGGTGGCCCTCCAGTAAAATGGGATAGATTGAGTGCCTGTATGTGGCAGTCCCAAAAATTGTTCAAACCAGAGGAGCAGGTAGGTGGCCCTCCAGTAAAATGGAATAGATTGAGTGCCTGTATGTGGCAGTCCCAAAAATTGTTCAAACCAGAGGAGCAGGTAGGTGGCCCTGCAGTAAAATGGAATAGATTGAGTGCCTGTATGTGGCAGTCCCAAAAATGTTTCAAACCAGAGGAGCAGGTAGGTGGCCCTCCAGTAAAATGGGATAGATTGAGTGCCTGTATGTGGCAGTCCCAAAAATGTTTCAAACCAGAGGAGCAGGTAGGTGGCCCTCCAGTAAAATGGAATAGATTGAGTGCCTGTATGTGGCAGTCCCAAAAATTGTTCAAACCAGAGGAGCAGGTAGGTGGCCCTGCAGTAAAATGGAATAGATTGAGTGCCTGTATGTGGCAGTCCCAAAAATTCTTCAAACCAGAGGAGCAGGTAGGTGGCCCTCCAGTAAAATGGAATAGATTGAGTGCCTGTATGTGGCAGTCCCAAAAATTCTTCAAACCAGAGGAGCAGGTAGGTGGCCCTGCAGTAAAATGGAATAGATTGAGTGCCTGTATGTGGCAGTCCCAAAAATTCTTCAAACCAGAGGAGCAGGTAGGTGGCCCTCCAGTAAAATGGAATAGATTGAGTGCCTGTATGTGGCAGTCCCAAAAATTCTTCAAACCAGAGGAGCAGGTAGGTGGCCCTGCAGTAAAATGGAATAGATTGAGTGCCTGTATGTGGCAGTCCCAAAAATGTTTCAAACCAGAGGAGCAGGTAGGTGGCCCTCCAGTAAAATGGAATAGATTGAGTGCCTGTATGTGGCAGTCCCAAAAATTCTTCAAACCAGAGGAGCAGGTAGGTGGCCCTCCAGTAAAATGGAATAGATTGAGTGCCTGTATGTGGCAGTCCCAAAAATTGTTCAAACCAGAGGACCGGGTAGGTGGCCCTCCAGAAAAATGGAATAGATTGAGTGCCTGTATGTGGCACTCACAAAAATTGTTTCAAACAGAGGACCGGGTAGGTGGCCCTCCAGAAAAATTAAATGCATGAAGTATAGCAAGAGCCAGTGGGCCCTGTCAAAAAATAGCCATTTTCCTCTGCTTTACTGTACAAAGAGGAGGAGAAGGAGGAAAATGAGGAGGAGGAGGAGGAGTGGATCAATTATTCAGGTTGAGCTTCCTTCACCTGGTGGAGATTGGAAATTCTGAGAAATCCAGCCTTTATTCATTTTAATAAGCGTCAGCCTGTCAGCGCTGTCAGTCGACAGGCGTGTACGCTTATCGGTGATGATGCCACCAGCTGCACTGAAAACCCGCTCGGACAAGACGCTAGCGGCAGGGCAGGCAAGAACCTCCAAGGCGTACAGCGCCAGTTCGTGCCACATGTCCAGCTTTGAAACCCAGTAGTTGTAGGGAGCTGTGTGATCATTTAGGACGATGGTATGGTCAGCTACGTACTCCCTCACCATCTTTCTGTAAAGATCAGCCCTACTCTGCCGAGACTGGGGACAGGTGACAGTGTCTTGCTGGGGTGACATAAAGCTGGCAAAAGCCTTGTAAAGCGTACCCTTGCCAGTGCTGGACAAGCTGCCTGCTCGCCTACTCTCCCTCGCTACTTGTCCCGCAGAACTACGCACTCTGCCGCTAGCGCTGTCAGAAGGGAAATACTGTTTCAGCTTGTGCACCAGGGCCTGCTGGTATTCATGCATTCTCACACTCCTTTCCTCTGCAGGGATGAGAGTGGCAAGATTTTGCTTGTACCGTGGGTCCAGGAGAGTGAACACCCAGTAATCGGTGCTGGAATAAATTCTTTGAACGCGAGGGTCACGGGATAGGCAGCCTAGCATGAAATCTGCCATATGCGCCAGAGTACCAACGCGTAAGAATTCACTCCCCTCACTGGCCTGACTGTCCATTTCCTCCTCCTCCAACTCCTCCAACTCCTCTTCTTCTGCCCATACACGCTGAACAGTGAAGGACTCAACAATGGTCCCCTCTTGTGTCTCGCCAACATTCTCCTCCTCTTCCTCCTCATCCTCCTCCACCTCCACCTCCTCCGATATGCGCTGAGAAACAGACCTCAGGGTGCTTTGGCTATCAACAAGGGAATATTCTTCCCCCGTCTCTTGTGACGAGCGCAAAGCTTCCGACTTCATGCTGACCAGAGAGTTTTTCAACAGGCCAAGCAGCGGGATGGTGAGGCTGATGATGGCGGCATCGCCACTGACCATCTGTGTTGACTCCTCAAAGTTACTCAGCACCTGACAGATATCAGACATCCACGTCCACTCCTCATTGTAGACTTGAGGAAGCTGACTGACCTGACTACCAGTTCTGGTGGAAGTTGACATCTGGCAGTCTACAATCGCTCTGCGCTGCTGGTAAACTCTGGATAACATGGTCAGTGTTGAATTCCACCTCGTGGGCACGTCGCACAACAGTCGGTGAGCGGGCAGTTGGAGGCGGCGCTGCGCTGCCCTGAGAGTGGCAGCATCTGGGCTGGACTTCCTGAAATGCGCACAGATGCGGCGCACCTTCGTGAGCAAATCAGACAGATTGGGGTATGTCTTGAGGAAACGCTGCACTATCAGATTTAACACATGGGCCAGGCATGGCACATGTGTCAGTCTGCCGAGTTGCAGAGCCGCCACCAGGTTACGGCCGTTGTCACACACAACCATTCCCGGCTTGAGGTTCAGCGGTGCCAGCCACAGATCAGTCTGCGCCGTGATGCCCTGTAATAGCTCTTGGGCGGTGTGCCTTTTGTCGCCTAGGCTCAGCAGTTTGAGCACCGCCTGCTGTCGCTTAGCGACGGCACTGCTGCTGTGCCTAGAGCTACCGACTGATGGCGCCGTGCCCACGGATGGTAGTTCGGAGGAGGAGGTGGAGGAGGGGTGGGAGGAGGAGGAGGCATAGTAGGCCTGAAACACCTGGACCGAGGTAGGCCCCGCAATCCTCGGCGTCGGCAGTATATGAGCAGCCCCAGGGTCAGTCTCGGTCCCAGCCTCCACCAAGTTAACCCAATGTGCCGTCAGCGATATATAGTGGCCCTGCCCGGCAGCACTCGTCCACGTGTCCGTGGTCAGGTGGACCTTGTCAGAAACGGCGTTGGTCAGGGCACGGATGATGTTGTCTGACACGTGCTGGTGCAGGGCTGGGACGGCACATCGGGAAAAGTAGTGGCGGCTGGGGACCGAATACCGAGGGGCGGCCGCCGCCATGAGGTTGCGAAAGGCCTCGGTCTCTACTAGCCTATAGGGCAGCTTCTCCAGGCTAAGCAATCTGGAGATGTGCACATTAAGGGCTTGGGCGTGCGGGTGGGTTGCACTATATTTGCGTTTCCGCTCCAGCGTCTGGGGTATGGAGAGCTGAACGCTGGTGGATGCTGTGGAGGATCGTGGAGGCGACGATGGGGTTTTTGTGCCAGGGTCCTGGGCAGGGGGCTGACTAGCAGCTGACACAGGGGAAGGAGCAGTGGTGTGCACGGCCGGAGGTGAACGGGCTTGTTGCCACTGAGTGGGGTGCTTAGCATTCATATGCCTGCGCATACTGGTGGTAGTTAAGCTAGTAGTGGTGGAACCCCTGCTGAGCCTGGTTTGGCAAATGTTGCACACCACAGTCCGTCGGTCATCCGGTGTTTCCTTAAAGAACCTCCACACTTCTGAAGATCTAGCCCTCGCCGCAAGAGCCCTCACCACGGGAGCTTCACTAGTTGACAGTGGCGCTGATGCACCAGCTCTGGCCCTGCCTCTCCGTCTGGCCCCACCACTGCCTCTTCCAACCTGTTCAGGTCGAGGACTCTCCTCCGTCTCAGAAGCACTGTGTTCACCCGGCCTCTCAACCCAGCTTGGGTCTGTCACCTCATCATCCTCCGATCCCTCAGTCTGCTCCCCCCTCGGACTTCCTGCCCTGACAACAACTTCCCCACTGTCTGACAACCGTGTCTCCTCATCGTCGGACACCTCTTTACACACTTCCACTACGTCAAGAAGGTCATCATCACCCACAGACTGTGACTGGTGGAAAACCTGGGCATCGGAAAATTGCTCAGCAGCAACCGGACAAGTGGTTTGTGACTGTGGGAAGGGTCCAGAAAACAGTTCCTCAGAGTATGCCGGTTCAAATGGCAAATTTTCCTGGGAGGGGGCAGACTGGGGGGGAGGAGGCTGAGGTGCAGGAGCTGGAGGAGTGGGGATTTCGGTGACATGGGTGGACTGCGTGGAAGACTGACTGGTGGTGGACAAATTGCTCGAAGCATTGTCAGCAATCCACGACATCACCTGTTCGCACTGTTCTGGCCTCAACAGTGCTCTACCACGAGTCCCAGTAACTTCAGACATGAACCTAGGGAGTGTAGCTCTGCGGCGTTCCCCTGCTCCCTCATCAGCAGGTGGTGTCTCACCCCGCCCAGGACCACGGCCTCTGACCCCTGCAGTAGTTGGACGCCCACGTCCCCGCCCTCGTCCTCTACCCCTAGCCCTGGGGTTAAACATTTTTAAAATGAGAGTTATAACTTTTTTTTTTTTTTTCTTTTTTTTTTTTTTTTTTGTGTGTTTTTTTGTGTTTTTTGTTTTTTTTTGTGTTTTTTGTTTTTTTTTGAGTTTTTAGAACCAAACAATCCTATCCTATTGCTATGGCTATTTTCTAGCCAAGTATCAAAGGAAGCACACTACTATGCCAGATGAGATGACACTGAGTTATTGCCTAATAGAAATCCAACCCCTACTGAATTTTGCCACTTCAGCCTTTGCTATGGATATGTGCGCCACTAAGCGCAGAACACAGCGGTCGCAAGTCTCACTACAAATTGCTCAGAATTGGCAAGTACATGCACTGCAGAAACTACAGCCACCAGCAGATCAACCAGAAATCAAATATATAGAACGCTACTGTAGGCTTCAAGAAGCTATTTGTATTCTCCTATGGCTATTTTCTAGCCAAGTATCAAAGGAAGCACACTACTATGCCAGATGAGATGACACTGAGTTATTGCCTAATAGAAATCCAACCCCTACTGAATTTAGCCACTTCAGCCTTTGCTATGGATATGTGCGCCACTAAGCGCAGAACACAGCGGTCGCAAGTCTCACTACAAATTGCTCAGAATTGGCAAGTACATGCACTGCAGAAACTACAGCCACCAGCAGATCAACCAGAAATCAAATATATAGAACGCTACTGTAGGCTTCAAGAAGCTATTTGTATTCTCCTATGGCTATTTTCTAGCCAAGTATCAAAGGAAGCACACTACTATGCCAGATGAGATGACACTGAGTTATTGCCTAATAGAAATCCAACCCCTACTGAATTTTCCCACTTCAGCCTTTGCTATGGATATGTGCGCCACTAAGCGCAGAACACAGCGGTCGCAAGTCTCACTACAAATTGCTCAGAATTGGCAAGTACATGCACTGCAGAAACTACAGCCACCAGCAGATCAACCAGAAATCAAATATATAGAACGCTACTGTAGGCTTCAAGAAGCTATTTGTATTCTCCTATGGCTATTTTCTAGCCAAGTATCAAAGGAAGCACACTACTATGCCAGATGAGATGACACTGAGTTATTGCCTAATAGAAATCCAACCCCTACTGAATTTTGCCACTTCAGCCTTTGCTATGGATATGTGCGCCACTAAGCGCAGAACACAGCGGTCGCAAGTCTCACTACAAATTGCTCAGAATTGGCAAGTACATGCACTGCAGAAACTACAGCCACCAGCAGATCAACCAGAAATCAAATATATAGAACGCTACTGTAGGCTTCAAGAAGCTATTTGTATTCTCCTATGGCTATTTTCTAGCCAAGTATCAAAGGAAGCACACTACTATGCCAGATGAGATGACACTGAGTTATTGCCTAATAGAAATCCAACCCCTACTGAATTTAGCCACTTCAGCCTTTGCTATGGATATGTGCGCCACTAAGCGCAGAACACAGCGGTCGCAAGTCTCACTACAAATTGCTCAGAATTGGCAAGTACATGCACTGCAGAAACTACAGCCACCAGCAGATCAACCAGAAATCAAATATATAGAACGCTACTGTAGGCTTCAAGAAGCTATTTGTATTCTCCTATGGCTATTTTCTAGCCAAGTATCAAAGGAAGCACACTACTATGCCAGATGAGATGACACTGAGTTATTGCCTAATAGAAATCCAACCCCTACTGAATTTTGCCACTTCAGCCTTTGCTATGGATATGTGCGCCACTAAGCGCAGAACACAGCGGTCGCAAGTCTCACTACAAATTGCTCAGAATTGGCAAGTACATGCACTGCAGAAACTACAGCCACCAGCAGATCAACCAGAAATCAAATATATAGAACGCTACTGTAGGCTTCAAGAAGCTATTTGTATTCTCCTATGGCTATTTTCTAGCCAAGTATCAAAGGAAGCACACTACTATGCCAGATGAGATGACACTGAGTTATTGCCTAATAGAAATCCAACCCCTACTGAATTTTGCCACTTCAGCCTTTGCTATGGATATGTGCGCCACTAAGCGCAGAACACAGCGGTCGCAAGTCTCACTACAAATTGCTCAGAATTGGCAAGTACATGCACTGCAGAAACTACAGCCACCAGCAGATCAACCAGAAATCAAATATATAGAACGCTACTGTAGGCTTCAAGAAGCTATTTGTATTCTCCTATGGCTATTTTCTAGCCAAGTATCAAAGGAAGCACACTACTATGCCAGATGAGATGACACTGAGTTATTGCCTAATAGAAATCCAACCCCTACTGAATTTTGCCACTTCAGCCTTTGCTATGGATATGTGCGCCACTAAGCGCAGAACACAGCGGTCGCAAGTCTCACTACAAATTGCTCAGAATTGGCAAGTACATGCACTGCAGAAACTACAGCCACCAGCAGATCAACCAGAAATCAAATATATAGAACGCTACTGTAGGCTTCAAGAAGCTATTTGTATTCTCCTATGGCTATTTTCTAGCCAAGTATCAAAGGAAGCACA
The DNA here is from genome assembly GCF_040894005.1 of Engystomops pustulosus. NCBI lineage: Eukaryota > Metazoa > Chordata > Amphibia > Anura > Leptodactylidae > Engystomops > Engystomops pustulosus. The sequence continues at coordinate 97,428,912 of NC_092418.1, read as the reverse complement.
CTACTATGCCAGATGAGATGACACTGAGTTATTGCCTAATAGAAATCCAACCCCTACTGAATTTTGCCACTTCAGCCTTTGCTATGGATATGTGCGCCACTAAGCGCAGAACACAGCGGTCGCAAGTCTCACTACAAATTGCTCAGAATTGGCAAGTACATGCACTGCAGAAACTACAGCCACCAGCAGATCAACCAGAAATCAAATATATAGAACGCTACTGTAGGCTTCAAGAAGCTATTTGTATTCTCCTATGGCTATTTTCTAGCCAAGTATCAAAGGAAGCACACTACTATGCCAGATGAGATGACACTGAGTTATTGCCTAATAGAAATCCAACCCCTACTGAATTTTGCCACTTCAGCCTTTGCTATGGATATGTGTGCCACTAAGAGCTAAACACAACGGTAGCAAGTCCCCCTGCTAATTCCTCACAAAATGGTAAAAGATGCAAATTAAAATAAAAAAAGTAGAACGTTATTGTAGCCCTAAGAAGGGCTGTTGGGTTCTTTGAGAATCACTCCTGCCTAACAGTAAGCTAATAGAACACCCTAACGCTTTCCCTGACCAGCAGCAGCTCTCTCCCTAGCGGCATCCAGAGACAGAATGATCCGAGCAGCGCGGCCAGCGGCTAGTCTATCCCAGGGTCACCTGATCTGGCCAGCCAACCACTGCTATCGACGTGTAAGGGTACCACGTCATGCTGGGTGGAGTGCAGAGTCTCCTGGCTTGTGATTGGCTCTGTTTCTGGCCGCCAAAAAGCAAAACGGCGGGAGCTGCCATTTTCTCGAGCGGGCAAAGTATTCGTCCGAGCAACGAGCAGTTTCGAGTACCCTAATGCTCGACCGAGCATCAAGCTCGGACGAGCATGTTCGCTCATCTCTAATTAGAATCATGAGATGAGTGTTAGAACTCCCAATCTCCCAGCACTTCCAATAATACATCTATTTAGTCTTTCATCCTGTTACATTTATTACTTAACTGATCATGACTAAGATGCACAAACGTCGAAACGCGTCGATCATTTAAGCTGTTAATGCATGTTGTTCCGGAGGTGTGAATAAAGTGGAAGAAATTTATTTAAACCAAACCTGGTGGCTTCATGTGAGTGCCGAGATTCCTTGTACCTTTTGCTGTTTTGCGGTGGTCTTTCCTTTTTCGTGCACCAAGGCTGATACCAGAGGACTTTGGACCATCACACTGTGGGGTGAGCTGAACACGCACCTGTTAGGGTGCTATGTGCACATGTTTTACATTTATTACTTATCCTGTGGATGGGTTATCCATATGTTAAGTCTGTAAAAATGTTTAAAGGGTTGTCCACTCTTTTACATAAGTGGCCATGTGCCTTGTGGATAATCAGTGAATATTCATAATGTGATTTTATTAGTCTTACTACTTGCTTTTATGCTGTGTGCAGACTCTCTGTGATTCTTTGTTTATGTGTGTGAGCTCTAGTGATGAAGATGAGCTGTAGCAACAGAGTTATGACTCACCCTGCTCCCTCTCCCAGTCTGCTAGTGAGGACAAATAGTGAAAAGAGAGACACAGTGGGAGATGCCATGAGGATGGGCTGGAAGAGGGGGAGAGAGGATGCTGTGTATATATGCAGAGGGCAGCATGGGGAGAACAAGGAAAGGCTGAAGCTTTCAAAGGAGGCAAAGACACAGGTACATATATATGCAGACACATGCCTAATGGAAGTGATTTATTGAAATGTAGTCAGCCGCTTTAAAAATCAGTATCATAGTGGATAAGTTTGATAAAAAAAAGTTGCAGGTCCATTAAGATCAACCTGTGATAAATTATGGGTTATGAAGGTGTAGGCATCTCGTAAGTCGTAATAGTGAGTGGTGGCAGCAAGGAAGTGCTTGGAATAAGCATCTGTAGTGGGGAGTAGATTGGCTCTGTGCAATAGTGTTCCATAGGCATGTAAGTGGTAGGGGATACATATGGGGCTTATTTACTAAGGGCCGGCGGACGCACTTTTGTCAGATTTTCCTAAATTTTTGGGATTGGGGATTGTGGGATTGGGGATTGTGTCCCATGCAACAGAAATGGGGGGGGGGGGTGCCGCCGGACGATTCGACTGATTCGGACTGAGCGCGAGATTTAACTTTCAAATTGTGTTGCAAGAACAAGCACTTACATGCACCAGGAAGAAGAAGGGGAACTCCGGCGGACCTGAGCGAATTACGATAGAGAGCATTCTGGTCAGACAATGAACTTTTGGTGAACTCCTGGACGGGTAAGTAAATGTGCCCCATAGTGTGGCTGTGCACCCATGGCATGTTCGTGTGTATGGTTAGGGACACTGATGAATTTGGTTTCCCAAACAGAAAGGGAAAGGTGCTGGGTGCTAGGGGAGTAGAATCTGACATAAAGACACCATTTTGCATTGGTGAGGGGGCTTTATGTGCTAAATTGTGGCTCCCTAGTGCAGATGCACCTCATGACTGAACATAATGGTAGGGGATCATCACACAACCTATCCTACAAGGTTGATCCAGAGAAAACCTTCTAAAGCTAACTGCACATGACCTGTGAACTTTCACCCATGTAGCCCAAGTGTCATTGGTGGGTAAGTACTGCTCACGCTACGATGTCAATAATAAAAGACAACTCGAGAATTCATATGGGCAGGAATAGGACCTTGACATCGAATAATAGGACCAGACATGGAAACATAACTTGGCCATAAAAAGAGATCTAGTTGCACAGAAAAGTATTATCATATCATATGAAGTAAGGTTCCATTTGCCTGGTGAACGCTCCAAAGCCTGACCCTTGATGTTACCTTGGTCTTCATTGATAGCTTTAATACTGCCTAGTTGGTTGTACTAATGCATGTGCCGTGAATGCGCTTCTATAAGTCTATTCCTCTAGGTCAGTGGTGGCAAACAGGCTGGCACAGGTGCCAGAGGCGGCACTCGGAGCCCTCTCTGTGGGCACCCGGGCCAGCACCCCAGGATGAAGTTCACCAGACAGGACTCAAAGAATTTTCCTGCAGAATCTTCCTACAATGATAGACAAATTTGCCCTCCTCCTTTCAACTGTGTTGGCGCCGTTATCAGGCTGAACAATTGAAAGTTGTCAAAGACCAAGGAGAATTAAATTACTGCTTAAATTTCTGTGCTGGCACTTTTCAATAAATAAGTGGCTTTTCGTTGAAGTTCGGGCGCTCAGGCTCTAAAACGTTAGCCATCACTGGTCTAGGTTTACCAGGGATAGTCCTAAGTTGGGTATCATTCCCACCTCTAATGGACACTGAAAGAGCATCCAAAATCAGGTGACAATTCTCTTAGTTTTTTATCACATCTGCAAAAAAAATTGAAAAGATAAAAAATAAATAAGCATAAATCAATCCCACCTACACCAACAGCCATAAAGCACGTCCCTTAGCTTTGTATATTGTGTCTTAGTGTTGTGGCTTAGGCTTTGTGGTGCTTTAAATCTACACGGTAAGAAATAATGCAGAAAACTGCAATGATTTAGATTTCAGTCTAACTACAGAGCAGCCATCTGTGGAGCGCTCGGAATACAAATAAGCCGGCTCCAGCTCTCTCCGTTTTAATTGTGTCGGCTGTGTAGCAGCTGCTAAGGAACATAAAACTGCTCTGACAATGACACGTAGTGATCAATAATCCAGAACAGAGCTTCAAGGTGCAAATCTTTTCTAATACAGGACCCACAGCACCTGACAAGCCCCAAAGACCACAGACACCCAGCAAAGGATTCACGCCGTAACGATTTTTATTAGAATGACGCGGGATGATTTGATGTCACTGCAGTTGGTTCTAGGATTGATGCCTATTTACCTTTGTCCTTAGGGATGGGCGACGATACTGGATTTTTTATGGTCCTGGTCAACCGTCCCCTTTGTGTAAGTAAGAGTAATTTACCACTTACATTTATTCATCATGCACTGGTTATTTGATTATAATAAGGGAGGTCCCTGAGTGCCTCGATCAAATAGAGTCACTTTTATGGGACCAAGACAGATAACAGTTAATAAACATCATAATTCCTTTATTTATATAGCGCACACAGAGCTTTCCAGATCAGTCCCTGTCCCCAATGGGGCTCATAATCTTATCAACCTACCAGTATATTTTGGAGTGTGGGAGGAAACCGGAGGACCCGGAGGAAACTCACGCAAACACAGAGAAAACATACAAACTCTTTGCAGATGTTGACCTGGATGAAGCTTCAACCCAGGACCCCTGCGCTGCAAGGCTGTAGTGCTAACCACTGAGCCACCATGCTGCCCTAACAGTTCTGAAAGTCCCATAGTAATGAATAGGAACGTTTCGTTAACAATGGGTACACCTGGACCCCTATTTTCAGGTGATTCCAGTGGTCAGATTCTTTATCCTGTGATTAGAGGTTTGGTGTTATTAGTAAATCCCATATTTTTGGATTAAGGAAAACTTATTATTTTACGTAGCATTTTTCCTGTTTACTTAAAATATTCAAGTTATAGTTATATACTGGACATGGTCATAAAGTTTACACTTTCAGGTTTCATTTCAGGGTATCCACATTTAAATTGGATAAAGAGTTTAAGAGTTTTAGCTCTTAGGAGATGTACATGAGCACAAAGGTGGGGGCTGAGAGCTGAGGAGTCTGCAGCACAGACAAGTCACATGTTGTTTTTTGAAATGCAACCAAACCAAAGCCCAACCCCTAAGACTACACAGAGGATTCTGTCAGGGGGCAAGGCAAGTTATAACACACAATTGTATTGTAATGTAAATGCTTTGGGTAAGCAGAAAGACATATGTGTAATGCAGCTGTAATGGGCTTCTGTAACCTGTCTTTGGTGAAAATGAGGTCCCTGGTGACAGGTTCCCTTTAAGACCTGTTTCACATTGGCGTGTTTTATTCACATCAGTGATTTTTTACTGAACTCATTTTGGCTTATGGACACGTACAGATTGGCTTTCTCTTCCGGGCTTCAGCGATTTGTCACTGAGGCCTCACTGACCCTTTCTTGTGAATGGGCTTTTGCACTGCTGAGTTTTTCTAAATCATTCTCAAGTTATGTTTGGTTCAAAATGGTAATTTTTTTTTAAACAGGTCAATTTCTCCATAAATAAATTATTTGGCGCTTTTGTATTGTTAAACAAACTTGGTTCTGGGACAGACAGACTGAAGCATAGACTGGGTGACATTCCTGGGGTCTGAGCGGGGCGTAAGATGCTGTAATCTTTCCTTTTTAGACAGTGTTTCACCAGGGGAAAGAGCACCACTCGGATCTACTGTCTGATTAATGTCTGTCTAGTTCTGCAGTCTGGATGTTTAATAAAAGGCAGTGACATAGTGACTCCAGATTTCTACAGAATCCTGATTACCTGCACCAGACCCTGGACTCCAGAATATAAAACAGCGCAACGTTCATGAGAGTCAGGGCATGTATGCTGTTATTATCTATTACTGGTTATGAAATGGGAACATTTATAATGGGATTTAGACATATTTTGTATTGCAGCAAATCTAAATATCACATCTGAAAAATGTCCTAATAAAGACACTGTTAAGTGGTTGACCCCTTTAAAGGGAACCTGTCACCAGGGACCTCATTTTCAATAAAGACTACAGATTACAGAAGCCTATTATAGCTGTATTGCATATATGTCTTTCTTATTTCCTTAAGCATTTGCCGTACAATATAATTGTGCGTTATAACTTACCTTGCACCCTGACAGAATCCTCTGTTTAGTCCCAGAGGTTGGGCTTTGGTTTGGATGCATTCAACATGTGACTTTTTTGTGCTGCAGACTGCTCAGCACCCAGCTGCTCCTGTACAGCTCCTTTCTCCTGCTCTTGCACAGCCTGGTGAGCTGACATCAGCAAGAGAGGGAGGAGCTGTACAGGAGCAGGAAGGTGGGGGCTGAGAGCTGAGCAGTCTGCAGCAGGGACAAGTTACATGTTATTTTTATGAAATGCATCCAAACCAAAGCCCAACCCCTGGGAGTACACAGAGGATTCAGTCAAGGAGCAAGGTAAGTTATAGCACACAATAATATTGTAAAGCATATGCTTACAGAAAGCAGAAAGGCAGATGTGCAATGCAGGTGTAATGGGCCCCCGGTGAGAGGTTCCCTTTAAGGGAGTCCAGCAGCTCCCAAGTCACTCGACAGGCAGAATAATAATTGTGTAGGACATTTTATAAATACATAAAATCTCAGTATTTGCTGAAAATTAAGGCAAACTATAGCATACAGTCCACTATCCATTACACTAGTTATTGTACTGTAGTTTTTCAGCAAAAGTTGCATAATATTATTTGTTATCAGAGAAAACTGCTTCTTTCTCCATTTATCAGTCTCTTTTTCCGAATCCGTCGGGTTGTCCGGCGGCCACGTCCCCCAATTTCTGTCGCGTGAAAGCTGGCGCGTGCGCCAAAATCCAAGCGGAATTTGGTGCATACTGGAAAAATTCGGGAAACCCGACGAAAGTGCGCCCGCGGAGCCCTTAGCAAATGAGCTCCTATGTATATAATAGGGTGTCTTGAGTGTGTCAGGTCTGATGCCGGCTCCCCTGACACTGTGGGCCTCATAGCAACTGATTTAGCAGCTACCACTGTAGTTATACCCCTGCAGGACGAGCATGCATCATGTCGCTCAATTCAATTGTATGTGAATAACGGAAATAGGATGCCTACTTGACCTAATTGTTATGCTATGTAGGCCCGCACACGTCACCCATGGCTTTGTTTTTATTTTCCAGCTGCTCCTTCCATGCCAAAGGTTAGCTTTAGAAATATGCAAAGGCTGAAGTACTTTGAGGGGTTAGCGCAGCAATAACAACACCCCATTCTCCATAGTCCAGCGATATGTGGAGCCGGAGCCCTGAGGTGCTCTGCCCAAGGACTTGAGCCTAATTTGCATAATTTAAAGTTACATTTTGGCATGGAAGGGGCAGATAGAAAATAAAAATAAAATTATGATTGGCAAGTGTGGGCGTAGCCCTACATAGTGGTTCGTTCTGATAAATCGTGGAGACAGATTCCCTTCAGAGTCCCTTTAAATACAACACATTTTCATATCATCTGCTAACTATCAGTAGGTGAACGTGTCGTTGCTGAGGATGTGAAAGATGTATCGTTCTGCAACTTTTGCTTCTACAAGAGCAACAAAAGGAAGTGTAAAGATTTGGCTTCAATCTGTTCCGGAAAAACAAACATCTTGTTCATGGGGATGTGCCCGATTGTCAAGCCGCTCCCGGGAACATGTCAGAATGTTCTACTAAGAAGGTGGTTACCAAATCTACTCTACAATGCAGCAAAGAAAGTGAAATAATAGTAGCAGTGAAGGTGAATATGGGTCGTGGGGAGGAAGTTCATCTGCCATACAAGCAGCCATTCATTCTGTGCCAGCACCTGGAGCTACAGGAGTCACACAATGAACCTATGGTAGGTGAAGACCTGGGTGAGGAATGCACCTAAAATAAGGCACCGAGCCAACACTCTAATGTAGATGCAATATCTATTCCCATACAGCAGCATAGCGAGATGAGGAAAAGCAAGCATCTTCCTCCTACCCCAATTGTTTTAGATTATGTCCCTTTTTATCCAAAACTCAGTTTATTGGTCTAGGATAGAGGTGAGCAGACCCGACGTTCAGGTTCAGATTTGGTATGCAGGTTCAGCCACCACTTGACCTGGACCTATTGCCGGATTGGTGGCCGCACAGCCAATCCGGAAAATGATCAGCCGTAGCAATTAGCCATGGCTATGATTGGCCAGGGGTCCACTGTTCTCCCATCAATCCAATATGTCCGGGTAGGGCGTGCGGACACAGAACTTGAACATCGGATCTCTACTCTTGAATCAACCCATAAGATTGTCTCAGGTTCCATGGGAATGTTCTAATCACCCTTCGGACAGAATTATTTGATCCTCTTTTATGATCCCTATTGTGTCAAGAATAGAGATGAGCGGACCCAAACCACAGTGTCAGAGGCCCACCACCAGACTTCAGGCAAAAGTTTGGGTTTGCCATTTGGGCTCACCCGCCAAGTAACACATCTGCTGGGTGTTGCGAGTGTAAACTCTTTAAATGCCGGCCAATGCGTGAGCACATCCATTCTTCCTGGGATGGTCATTCCCTAATGACATCACCGGGAACAATGATTCTAGGGAAAGTCCTCGCTTTTAAATGGTTAACACTTACATTCAGTGCTGGCCCATGATCGCAGGTGTTAAGTAGCAATGAGTGGACCCATACTGTTAAATGCCGCTGGTGGCTTTGCTTTGTTTCTGCCTGCAGATGGTTGGCTATCCAGGCAGGTGCTCTTTATGGATCCAAAATATCTGCAAAAACAGATGCCTTGCATAAGCCTCTAACATCAGGAAACGTTTGTGGTAGCCCCTGGTAACCAAAATAAATTGAAGTGAGTCATTTCCAGGAAAAGCTTCTGCATTGTGTGTTGTGCTCCAGCTCAAATTTCAGCTTTCGTTTCAAGAAGGGTCATAACTTAAAATCCTGGGCCCTAAAACACAATATCAAGCAGATTGCATGACCCCTTCCTAACCATGGTAATATTTATGGGCCTCTTAAGACTTCATGGTCTGGATGTGATTGCTACTGTACATCTGCCTATAGCTACAGATGTGTCTGCCCATAACTGGGCTCAAATTTTGTTAAGAACTTTGTAACAGGAAACCACATTTTCTTAAATAGTTCTTCTTTTTGGTCTACCCACCGATATTCCCAGGTAATTAAGGATTTACATTCATTGACGGAAAGAAAATGCAACAAAGTAGTTGTTGGGGTGGCTTTAGGACCCTGTCGGGCTGCCTCTAGTCTGAATATAAGATGAGGTAGGGTTGGCTATATAGCCATATAGGTTTTATATGTTATGTTGCAGCCAGACTGGACCACCGGATGGCCAAGACCCTTGCTGTGAGTTGGCTGCTGTAAGCCATCAATGAGCTGTGTATCTCTTCTTGGGGTGAATGACCTTCATATTTGATAGCTTCCTAGATGATCACACCCGCACTTAGGGTGGACTCCAAAACTGCATAAGAACTTGATTTTAAAAATTGGTAATTTTTGGTTAACACATTCCATTTAGCGTCAACTGTGGGTTGAGTAATGACCGGCCTAGCCAGTAAGCTGCGAGGGTGGCGTCCTCTGTTCACTCAGGGCTGGTTATACTTTCTCCTATGATTTGTAGTACTACTGTCCTGTATCCATAAACCCATACCCCAGCCTGATGCAGAACCCTGAATCTGTACCTCAACCTGGATTCTGTCTGATCCAGAACCCCAGCCTGATCCAGAACCCCATAGTTGTACCTGAATCCTGCCTGTCCAGAAACCTGAAAGCGTGCCTTATCCTGCATCCTGTGTGATCTGGAACCCTGAAACCTGCCTGATCTGGAACCCTGTACCCCAACCTGATCTGGAATCCTGAACCTCAACCTGATCCAGAACCCCGTACTAGTACCTGAGCAAGAATCTAGCCTGTACCATGTTCCTGAGCCTGTTCCTTTACTCTCTTATGTATGTATATTTGACACACTTTTTATTCTGTTCTGCACCCGTGATATCATGTATGTATAGAATTCAAAATGATTTTTTGGTTATTAATTGGAAAGTTTGTAAAAAGTTGAAACAATTGATAAAGAAAAGGAAAATTAAGGGTAATCTACCACCAGGATCAAGGATTGTAAACCAAGCACACTGACATACTGGTCTGTGCCCCCTCTGGCAGGATCTGTTCTTCTTTTAGCTTCTTATGCCCTTGAATTTACAAAAAAAAAGCTTTAAAAATTATGTAAATGAGCCGAAGAGACTTCATGCTCAATTCAATGCTATGGAGCCGGGTGCTCTGTGTGGTTCATTTGCATCATTTTTAAAGCCTTTTTATCCAAAAACAAGGACATAAGAATCTAAAAGAAGAGCAGATCCTGCCAGAGGGGTCACACACCAGTATGTCAGTGTGCGTGATTTACAATCCTTCATCCTGGTCGTTAATTTCCTTTTTTCATCTTTTTGATGGAATTTTGCCATGGATGCTCCGGAGCAGATGTAAACTTAGATTTATTTGAATATATAGATATATATATCTTCCTATTTTCAAAGCTGCCATCTTGTCACGTACAGTTTTCATCTTGTCGCGTGAAGTCACGCACCAACAAAAGCGACAGGTGCAGTCTAATGTAAATTGACAGGAGGAGGCTGCCCAATTAATAGCAGCAGCCAATCACGAAGCAGTAAACACTCTCTAATAAACGACTATTTCGATCCGGCAGCTTATGGCGTTTTATTGTCTATGGGTAACAGCTGGGACGTCTCCGGTCTCTATTCACATTATAATGTCAGGCTCTGTATGAAATAAAACTTGACTAATCAGGACAGGGTTCTGGTTGCAGATCCGGCGTCTATCGCATTCCGCCTTCCAATAATATTTTACTGTCTTGGCACAATACCTGCCACTAGGACCAGGTTGCCAAACAGCAAAGAAAGGACTATTTATGACAGCATGTGTCTTGTCTTTTGCACCTCTCTAATCCAGGAAATTAACACTCTAATCCGGGAATGCGTGACAAGTGCTTATAACAACCTGAAATCTGGGAATTCCACTGGAATCAATGCAAACCCCCAGGAATGTTACAGCCTGTCTCATTAGTGTCAGAAACGCTAAACCCATAACAGGCTCCTGATTCTTCCCCGTGTGCGAACGCGTCTGGAGGAGGAAATGTGCCACGGAGTGTTTTCCTTTTTTTTTTTTTAATAATTGCTGCAGACATTTGTTGTTCCTATGATATAACAAGGGGCCAGACATGACAACAACAATAGAACAAAAACAGTGACAATTACAGCAGTGGTAAAGTGATGTTTAGAAGGATTTATTAGATGATTATTATAGGAAATCTACCATCAAAATCCATTTTGATAAACCAGGGACACTTACTCCTAGATCCAGGCACTGTCACAGTGGGAATCTTCTTATATTTGTTATCCATGGCCTCCTTCCTTCTAAGATTGACTTTTAAAATTATGCTAATGAGTCTGAAGGTTCCTCCATGCTGCAGTGACCAAGGAGCACCCGGTGCTGAAACTATTTCCGTTGCTGTGAGATACCATCGGGCAGAGGGAGAAGGGAGGTTCAGAGGGAGCAGGGGGGAGGGTGAAACGGCCTGTGAAGCTGCAGCATGGAGGGGCTCTGGTATACCCAGACGGACTTTCACGCATGAAAGCCTCATACATTTGTGACTACAATGGTAGCAGCCATAAAAGCTGCTATGGGGCCCACAGATAAGAAATGTCAGAACAGAGGAAGGGGACAGCAGAATGACAGGACTAGGGATCTCTCCCCATGTGGTCAGCAGCTACTGGGAAATGTATAAATGTATATATTGGTGCTTAAATGTGTGTGCATAAGTGTATAAATGGGTTTGTGCGTGTAAATGTGAATAAATGTGTATAGGGGTGTGTGAGGGGGTAGTTGGGCCACATTCAGAAGTCTACTATGTTACGCCACTGAGTCATTTCAGGACCTGTGAAGGTCCTCCAAAGGTCCTGAAACCACAGATTGAGAACAGGCAGAAGGGACACATCCCCCATTCCCTAAGTAGCTGATTCTGGTACCATATGTAGGAAGTGACTCCAGACTTGTAGGGGCTATAATATTCATACAGCCCGGGGCCCATGGCAGTCTTAATCCACCAGTGGGTGCAAACACAAATGCAAAATTATCAGTGCGCCTAGGACAATAGTATAATTGAAAATTAACTTGTGGAAGGTCTTTATTTCGGATCTCGCAATCTACAATCCAAGACCATAAACCCCCTGAGAAACAATGTATCCGGTAATATATAAGATGTTCCATTATCATCACAGTCGTCAATGTTGTGTAACCATCAGGAGCTTCTGCCTTCCCATTAGTACAGTGAAGGTAATTAGCAAACGACAGAAAAGTCACCAACTAATTATCTCCAAGTGTATTTATGGGCGTGTTACTACATCTGTAACTGCTCTGTATTGTACACATGGGAGGACATATATAGTAACCAACATATGCTGGAGCTCTATAACCAACTTATGCTATGTTATAGTCGCAGTGTTATTCAGACCAATGTCAAGCACCGAGTCGTTGTACGTCGCCCGTAGCTTTTCACCTCCTGGGTTTATATACCACCGCTTGCTTCCTGCAGAAGAGAAAGTTCATTTGCAGTTTGTTGACTGTGAATATAAATTCTGGGAATGTTTTCCCTGGTCCGGGCTCATCAGTATGCCTTGTGGCGAGTGGTACCAAGGTCTCTTAATAATCCTTCTGTCAGCCGTTTCTCACTTCTACGTGAAGGGGAAATAGTGCCAGGGCTGCAAAATTTAAAGGGAAATTTTACTTTGTAGATGATTTACTTTTTAATAAAATATTTTGACTATAATTTTACATGTAACGTTCACATAACATAATCACACCACAATAAACAGCTTGACATCATGTAGATGCATTGTCTGGCGTTTGAAAGATTTAAAGACAATCACTGCGAACCTATGGCACGCATGCCACAGACGGCACGCGAAGCTGTTTCTGTTGGCACGCGTACCGGCGCCGGTAAGCCTCAGCCCGCTACCCTTCTAAATTTGTCTATGCGAGCAGTGGAACGACTTGCCGCTCCATAGACAGCAACGCAGAGTTTTCGCGCATGCGCGGTAACTCGGGATGCACTGAAAGTATCAGTCGCTCCCATAGAAACCAGAGAATAGTTACCGTGCATGTACAGTAATTATCCGGCCAGAGAGCGCTGACTGAATTGCCGCTCCCATAGAAACCCATGCATTGTAATTGCATGCGGTTGGGAGAAGGCAATTTTAAAGCTGCACCCACATCCTACATTGTGCCACATGTGGCACAATGTATAATGCTGGTTGGCTGACAGCACAGCCTCAGCCAATCAGATGCAAGTTTACTATGAGCTCTGCCCCCCCCCCCCATTCTTTCCCCTGAACAGTGCACAACTTTAGACAAGCAGGTGACAGCAGCAGTGTACTGTCAGTGTTTTCTAACATTAACTACAAAGTTCCCTATTTTTACACATATGTAAGTAATGTTTCTGGGGAGATAATTTAAACCACTAAACTAGCAGTCTCCACATGTAGTCTTAGTTTACATAATGTGGTTGACTTGCGTTTTGAGCTTGGCCTGATCGCATTTGCATTTTGCCTGAAACGGATGCGATTTGGAAGAAGCTACGTGTGTAATATAATAATAATTCTTTATTTATATGGCGCACATTTGAGCTCTTTTGATAGTGTTTTTATTGTAATACAAAAGATTGTAACGTTTGAGCTATTTTTTCTCGATTAAAACCTTGCTTTTCTAGTTACATTTTTGTGTTGGCACTTCGCTATAAGTCAGTAGGGTTTGGGTTGCATTTTGGGCACTCGGCCTCTAAAAGGTTCGCCATCACTGCTCTATGAATTCATCAGATACAGCCCCCCTAACCCCTATGGATTCCTGATGTACAGCCTTATGTGGGCCCCCAGCAGCTCTGGGCCCTGGCACTTGCCCAGTTATCTCCAGTGCTGGTGCCAGCCCTGGTATAGACAGTGGGAGTCTACTACTAGTCATTCTATGCTCTTAACTGGATCATATGCCCGGCTTCCCATAATAAAGAGGAAACACCTCCTTTACCTACTTTACTTCTTTCTAAAATGATTAAAGTTATATGTTAAAAAGGTGGAGAAAACACAAAATACACAGCTAAAATATTAATAAGGCGCAAAGTGATGTCACTAAGTGCAATGCAGAGATCATCATATTTCTGAAGATATGCAAATAAACCTTCAACTAAAGTGGGACCAATTTGTCAATGGAAAAAGCTGTATGTAGTCTGGATGCTCTTCGGGATCATCACACAGCACCAGCGCTGAAATTGTGATGAATTTTTAGCTTAAAGGGTTTGTCCAGAGGTAGAAAACCATGACTGCTTTCTTCCAAAAACCATTTCACACCGAACCATGGTGTGTTGCAAAACAAGCACAAACTGGTCAGGAGAGGAGCTGTTTTTGGAACAAAGCAGTCCTGTTTTTCACTGTCCGAACAACCTCTTTAAGCGGTGAGCAAATCTGGCAAACTAGATGCGTCCACAGTGCACTTGTGAGTAGTGATGAGCAGATCTGTGCCACAAGTCCAGCTGAACCTTAAATAAATGTTACCCAAATGCGAACACCCACCAGCAAAATGGTTAACACTGGTGGGGTGAAGTCCTGACTGATGTCCGGGTTCGGGAACCCAAACCTGCAATGTTCCTCACAGACTCAAAGGGGCACATTTACTTACCCGTCTCATGTAGTTCACAGTAAGTGCACTGTCTGACGATTATGCACTGTGCTGCGATTCACTAAGATCGTGCACCCGATTTCCGGCATGTGTCACTTCCCCGCTCAGGTCCGCCGGAGTTCACCTTCTTCTTTCTGGTGCATGTAAGTGCTTGTTCTTGCGACACAATTTAAAAGTTAAATCCCGTGCTCAGTGCGAATCAGTCGGATCGTCCGACGGCACCCCCCACCCCCGCTTTCTGTCGCATGAAAGCCAGCGCAGCTGCGCTAAAATCCAAACCCATTCGACACAATCCTCTGTTGCAAAACCCGAAAACGTCGGGAAGCCTGACGAGGGAACGTCCGCTGACCCTTAGTAAATAAGCCACAATGGGTCACATTTACTTACCCGGTCCTGTCGTGATCCCCGATCCGGACGGTCCGACGAAGATGAAGTCCGGCACGCTTCACCAACATCGTGCGCCCAAGATCCTGCATGTGTCGCTTCCCCGCTGAGGTCCGCCGGAGTTCACCTTCTTCTTCCTGGTGTATGTGGTTTGAGAACTCAATTCAATGTGGGGGGAATTCATTAATGTGTTTCACGTTCCAACAGTCCAGACCTCAACAACACTGGCCGAGTTGCAGTATAAGACTGCCGAGTTCTACTTTTAGACCTTCTTTTAGCTGGTCTTAACTGTGCCCCCAAATGTGGAGCCCCACCTTAATTTTTTGGTGCACAGACTATTTCCCACACTACCACAACCCCTTTCAAGAGGACACACCTCCTTTCATAAAGTCACACCCCTTTGTCGGGTGAGTCGAAAAAGTGCTAAAAAATAGTCTAAAAGCCTTCATAGATGTGTCCCCAGTGTTTCTACTCATATTAAACCCCTCTACGTGGCAATATCATGGGCTTGGGATGTATTGTGGACATGGAGTCTCCCTTAAAACCTGTTGCAAGCAGTGAAACCATTAACCTCTAAAGATATAAAACATTCATTACACCAAGGATCGGTAATAGGTAATGAATACATGTGAAATAATATGTTATATGCACCTGCTGTCTAATAAAGAACCTCCCGGATTATGACTTACAGCTTACTAAGGAACATGAAAAGGAAATAAATCTGGAAAATAAGAGTAATCCTGCAGGTATATTATACCTAATCATCATGTAAGGGACACAACCTGCCATTCACTTGTGAGAAATGATGGCAATGTATTAAGAAGATGTCAATAGCTTCTCCGCACTTACTCGAAAATACCGAATTGATTCGCTCTTGCATTTGATATTGACTATTTCATGAATGAATAGCGAGATAATGCAGAAAAAACCCACTTGTCTCCACTTAGCTCCAGCACTTGTGATAATGACCTTACCCTCTATGTATTAACCCTATACAGGCTCTATCTATTTGATTCATGGAGATATAGGTTTGATTAGAAGATCTCTGTGATGATCCAGGGCTCCATTTGTTCCATAGGATCTCCCTTAAAAATGATAAAGAAATGTTACACTGTAAAACTTGATTTTAATGTATTGATTATGACAGACCCAGAATATGTGCAACCCTATTTCTGTATACCATATATACTCGAGTATAAGCCTAGTTTTTCAATTTTTACAAAAAAATGTGCTGAAAACCCAAACTCGGCTTATAGTCGAGCAAAAAAAAAATCAAAACTCACCTTTCCGTCTTCCCCCGTTGCTGGCTATATACTGGGGCAGAGGGCTGGCTATATACTGGGGCAGAGGGCTGGATATATACTGGGGCAGGAGGCTGGCTATATACTGGGGATATGAGCTGGCAGGCTATATACTGGGGGGCAGGTGCTGGCTATATACTATGGGGCAGGGTCCGGCAGGCTATATACTGGGGAGGCTGTGACCAATGCATTTTCCACCCTCGGCTTATACTCGAGTCAATGGGTTTTCCAAAGTTTTGTGGCAAAATTAGGGTCCTCGGCTTATACTTGGGTCAGCTTATACTCGAGTATATACGGTAGTTTTGAAAGAATTTAGTGCTGAGGAATTGTTCCATTATTAAAGGCTATCCCTTATCCATGGGGTAGGTTAGAACATACTGATCTGAGGGGCTAGGAAACAAGAACCCCCAACGATCACAAGAACAGGGGTTCTGTTCACCTGAATGGAGCAGCTGTTGTACCGGCAGTGCCTGGGTTGGAACTGTATATTTTGTAGTTGTATAATTGTGACTACAGACAATTTTTTTGTCCCACTGCTCCATTTGTTTAATTCTTATAGGTTGGCCTAGATGGACCCTTTTCCTATCTTCTGTGATACTAGTTGTGGCCTGCAGGAAGCAGATTGTAATAAAGCTAAGAGAAAATAAACTAGGGCTAGAATGGTACCTGTCAAGGTGAGGTGGGACTCAAAACCGAATACAGGTCCCAAATTGCCCTGTATGCGTTTTCAACATTGGTGCATGAAAGATCTTGAGTTCTCTGTGCCTGCGCATTGCGGATTATGGAGCTGGCGTTGTACACTGGGCAAGTGCCGTAGGTATGGAGAATATGCAATGTAGCTGAGTATGAAGCAATGTGAGAGGAGGAGCCGGTGCAGTGATGTGAGTCCAATGTGTCTCCCATATCACATACAGGTGAGGATAAATGTTTGTTTTTTAAGTGAGCCTATGAACAGCAGTCAGAAGGATCCATATGGGACCCTAAACCACAGCTCCATATAGATCTATAGTTGGTTTAGAGTACCCAATTGACCAGATTACAACAAATAACTAAGAGATTCTTCCTCTCTGTTGGACGTACAAGGGGTTACTCATGGTTTACACATGACTGCCGCTAACCTCTTCAGGGACACCACCATAATGCATATCTCAGGGGTTACATGAACCATAAACCTGGGTTTTAGGCCACTGAACTCTAGCAACCTGGGCTGATTGATGATTTCACATTCACACGTTACGGTTGCACTGCGTTTTGAAACACAATTCAATGGAATGGGGAGGGGCTTGTCCCGTGTATTTATATTGAAACGCATATATGATGGGGACAAGCCCCTCCCTGTTCCAACTGATTGGTGTTTCAAAATGCAATTTATCCAGAACTTGTGAACGCAGCCTCACTACAGCGGAGAAGCAGCTATAGAATCAGTCAATACTGTAATTGAGAATAATTTTTGGTACTACTTCTGATTTGGTGGAATTTGGTTAGAATTGATTACTTTTTTTTTATAAAATGGTCAATAAGAGAGTTGTGTTAATTTGTCCGTTGGCAGGTCGCGGTTTCTTGCTTTTTCTTTCTCTCTCTTTCATATGTATCCTTTCTATATATTGGGGCACATTTACTTAACCGCCCGACGTAGTTCACCCGAAGTGTCCGACGACAATGCACGCTACTGCGATTCACAAATATCGTGCACCTGATATCTTGCATGTGGCGCTTCCCCGCTCAGGTCCGCCGGAGTTCACCATATTCTTCCCGATGCATGTAAGTGCATTGGTTGCAGCACAATTTGAATATTAAATCCCGGACTCCGGAGTCCGAATCAGTCTGATCGTCTGATTTCTATCTATCTATCTATAAAAGTGAAGAGGCAGCACTCCAAAATAGTGTTGAAAGGGGGTGAACCGTGACGTTTCGGTGTGAATTTACACCTTTCTCAACACTATTTTGGAGTGCTGCCTCTTCACTTTGATATATTTGGCATTATCTGCCAAGGAATCACCAGCTACTGCACTCACCACTTCAGCTGTGCTGCTCAGGACTCTCCCTTGTCTATCTATCTATCTATCTATCTATCTATCTATCTATCTATCTATCTATCTATCTATCTATCTATGTATCTATCTATCTATGTATCTATCTATCTATCTATTATCTATCTATCTATCTATCTATCTATCTATCTATCTATCTATCTATGTATCTATCTATCTATCTATGTATCTATCTATCTATCTATCTATCTATCTATCTATCTATGTATCTATCTATCTATCTATCTATGTATCTATCCATCTATCTATCTATCTCCTATCTATCTATCTATCTATCTATCTATCTATCTATCTATTATCTATCTATCTATTATCTATCTATCTATCTATCTATCTATCTATCTATCTATCTTCTGTTATATATCCACATTTTCCATTCATTAAAACATCTGTCAAACCCCACATGTGGCAGCAGCAAATGATGCCCTATTAAAAATAAAAATAAAATGCTTGTACAATTGATCCCCCTAACAATGCTATAGCTACAGCCCCCTATAAGAGTAGAGCTCTCCTATACCGCCCATTTAGCAATAGATCTGTAAAGAGCCAGACGATTGCAATTCATTCTGCTGTCAACTTGTCATGTTCCGGGAGCCAAATTACACTATAAATGACTGAAAATAACAGTTATTTGCTGATTTCCTCTCATTCTGTTGCCGTGGTATGAACTGATACTAATTTAGACATTCTTGGGTAATTTCACAGTATTTTGAGCTTTGGTTTTCAAAGATGCCATTCTTCCTATTAAGCATTATGCTGGCAGATGTCCCTGTGGAGGGAAGGCTGCGCTGTGATGAGAGGTGGCGCACACAGGACTGACCACAAAACTTACTACAAATCAAATAAGGAAGGGAGAAAATTACTCTTTTTGTTTCCCAACTATTTTTTTGATAAAGTAAATGTTGCTAGGGATACATACAGCCCCCCTAGTAATACATACAGCTACCCATTAATGAATATATATAGCCCCCTCAGTAATACATATATACAGCCCCCTCAGTAATACATGTAATACATACAGCTACTCATTAATAAATACATACAGCCCCCCCAGTAATACATACAGCTACACATTAATGAATATATACAGCCCCCTCAGTAATACATGTAATACATACAGCTACTCATTAATAAATACATACAGCCCCCCCAGTAGTACATACAGCTACACATTAATGAATATATATAGCCCCCTCATTAAAACATGTAATACATACAACTACCCATTAATAAATATATACAGCCCCCCATTAAAACATATATACAGCCCCGAGTAATAGATACAGCCACCCCAGTAATACATGTATACAGACACCCAGTATACAGCTCCCAAGTAATACAGATATACAGCCCCCTAGTAATACATAAATACAGCCCCCCAGTAATATATACAGCCCCCAAGTAATATATACAGCATCCCATTAATACATATATACAGCCCCCAGTAATAAATATATACAACCCCCAGTAATAGGTATATAGAGCCCCCAGTAATACATATGTACAGCCTCCCAGTGATATATACAGCCCCCCAGTAATAGATATATAGATCCCCCAGTAAAAGATATATAGATCCCCCAGTAATACAAGTGTACAGCCCCTAGTAATATATACAGTCCACCAGTAATACATATATACAGCCCCCAAGTAATATATAGTAATATATACAGCCCTTCTAGTAATACATGTATACAGCCCATAAGTAATATATATACATCCCCCAGTAAAATAACAAAATAATAAAACTTTACTTACCTTTTCTCCCTCTCCCCCGATGCTCGGCGCGACCTCCTCCTCCTTCCAGCAGTCAGATGTTTGGCACAGGCATTGCAGAGTGAGACGTCACTGCGCCGCCTGCGCCAGGATTGTTCCCTCGCTCTGCCATAGAAACCAGTATGTGGGTGGGATCAGGGTCAACTGCACAGATTCAATCCTCCACATATAGTTGTGATTTGAGCACCCACACTATAATCCACCATTGATTGGTGGGTGCCAATTTAAAATGAAAGTGATGGGGACCCAGAGGATGCGCCCAGGACCCCTCCTTATAATCCAGCCCTGCTCCTCCCTGTTTTGCAGGACCCCTCCTTATAATCCAGCCCTGATCCTCCCTGCTTTGCAGGACCCCTCCTTATAATCCAGCCCTGCTCCTCCCTGCTTTGCAGGACCCCTCCTTATAATCCAGCCCTGCTCCTCCCTGCTTTGCAGGACCCCTCCTTATAATCCAGCCCTGCTCCTCCCTGCTTTGCAGGACCCCCCTTATAATCCAGCCCTGCTCCTCCCTGCTTTGCAGGACCCCTCCTTATAATCCAGCCCTGCTCCTCCCTGCTTTGCATTGGATATTTGTTCCATATATAGACCACCAACATGACTCCCATATCATCTGACCAAAATCAGAAAAGAATATTTGTTTGGATCAATTTTAAGATAAAATTCACTTTAGTTTTCATGTAAATCTCTTTTTTCTCCTCTTGTTTTCTGTGTCATCAGCGACTCTTCTGCCTCTCCTGAGGGTTGTAAGACAGCTGTCCTGGCTTCCAGCTCTCATGTAGCACAACCTGCATTTGTACTATCTTGGTAATAAGCCAGCGAGAGGAAAAAACAGTTCACATCAAGAGCTCATTAAAGGGCTCAATGAGAGGAAAATGCTTGTGAATGATGAGGCTATTACCCACCTTCCTGATGGACCGGGCAAATCCAAGATCCGTTCCTACTCGACGAGCTACTAACACCGAAAGGTCAATCAGGAGTAGCTTCCTCTAGTGGTTGGAAACCTATTGTTACTTACTTCTGCCAATTACTCTATGGTCTATGAATCACATCAATAGTAAAGTAGGGACTTATTTATTTCTAGTGTCTGGATGTAGAATGTAGTGGCATCAGAGGCTATGCACTGTCTGCATAGGGCAACATTATATAACATCTGCTCAGCTCCTCCTGTTCTATAATATACTACCTGCTGATAGAACACTGTGTACAATTTGTTCAGCTCTGCTTGCTCTATAACATGCTGCCCGCAGATAGGACAATTTGTACAATCTGCTCAGCTCCTCCTGCTCTATCACATGCTGCCAGGAAATGGGACATTATGTACAATCTTCTCAAATCATCTTGCTCTATAACATTCTGCCTGCAGATAGGACACTATATACAATCTGCTCAGCTCCTCCTGCTCTATTGCATGTTGCCTGCAGATAGGACACTGTGTATAATCTGTTTAGCTCCTCCTGCTCTATAACATGCTGCCTGCAGATAGGACACTGTGTACAATCTGTTTAGCTCCTCCTGCTCTATAACATGCTGCCTGCAGATAGGACACTATGTACAATCTGCTCAGCTCCTCCTGCTCTATAACATGCTGCTTGCAGATTGAACACTATGTACAATCTGCTCAGCTCCTCCTGCTCTATTGCATGCCGCCTACAGATTGGACACTATGTACAATCTGCTCAGCTCCTCCTGCTCTATAACATGCTGCCTGCAGATAGGACACTACGTACAATCTGCTCAGTTCCTTGTGCTCTATAACATGCTGCTTGCAGATTGGACACTATGTCCAATCTGCTCTACTCCTCCTGCTCTATAACCTTCTTAACCTTATCTAATGCAGATAGTATTTGTTACTTATCCCCACTGCTACAATTCTCATGATTACTTGATCTTTTTAAGGTCACGTTTTCAGGTTCCGTCTAATGTTTGGGTGAAATTCATCTGTGGTTAAGATCAGGGGCGGACTGGCCATTAAGATACATTTATGGGCCCTGTAGGCAGTGGCCTAAATTGATTGTGAGCCCTATAGGGACACATAGTAATGAGAGTTTCTGTACAATGCTATGGAGTGGATGAATATGACGGCCCATGCAGAGCCTCATCTCTCCTCAGACATGACTTTATCCCTCCCGGTCCTGATCCGGAATGTTGTGGATGAATATTTTTGTCTATTAACAATTTACCATTCTAATTACATCAGTGAAGTTGCTGGATGTCAGTCCTTTGTCACGGAGATGACAAGAGATTTTCCTCACATTCATCATGGTAAGCTCCTTAACTATCATTTCCGAATTAATGACATGCAAATGAGGAAGTTTTGTCGAATAAAATATGTTTCTTGTCACAACAAAACTATTATTTTTCAAACAGCATCGCATCCACCGTTCAGCGTGGAAGACATCGCATCCTATCATGTGGATTTCAGAGATTTTAAAGGACTAATTTCACTCCATTGAATATCTTAAAGGAAATCTACCATCAAAATCCATCATGATAAACCAGGGACAATACTCATAGATCCAGGCACCGTGACTCCGGTAATATACTTATATTTGTTATCCATTGCCTCCTTCCTTCTAAAATCAACTTTTAGAATTATGCTAATGAGCCAGAAGGTGGATGGTGTTACCAGAGCTCCTCTGTGCTGTAGCTTCACAGGCTGTTACACAATGCAGGAGCACTTACTTGCTCCCACTGTGTGAGATTACAGCCAGCAGAGAGAGGGGCTGAGTGAGCAGGGGGGTGGAAGACAGTGTAACGGCTTTTGAAAGTGCAGCACGGAGAGGCTTTGGTAAACCCCCTAAGCCCTTCTGGCTGACGATCATAATTTTAAAGTTGATTTTATAAGGAAGGAGGCCATGGATAACAAATATAAGAAGATTATCACAGTCACGGTGCCTGGATCTATGAGTAATGTCACTGGTTTATCATGATGGATTTTGAAGGTAAATTTTCTTGAACACCATTATGCCAGGACTAGGGGAGTCACTTAGTAACACATCCTGACCATGGTCATATACTGTATAAAACAATCTTTTTACCACACAGAAATTGGCACGTGATGTTGTTGTGAGAAAAAATGAATCATTGTGTGACTTTTCAGATGTGGATTTGCGGATTTAGGTGTGTGTGTGTTTTTTACATAAAAGTCAATTAGCAAGTTCAAATCCACATGAAACCTGCAAACTTTCCATTGAGTCAATTATGATTGATATTATTTACAGAAATCATATAATCAATTCACAGGTAAAATAAAGCTGAAAAAACGTATGCAGATAACCACCTGTAAATCCTCCTCAAAGACTTGATACATATATCAGAAATCCACATTAAATGCTTGCATATTATTATGCAGATTGTGCGCAGATTTGCAGGATTTTTTCCACATGACAATCCATAATGTGTGTGGATAACCTGAGACATCCCAGTATTGGAAATAAGAATAAACGGATAGCATCCAGGAAGGGTGCGTTGCTCTCCTATTTGGAACGTTTGTAAAGGAATCAGCGCGAATGTGAATGTGTGAATCTGATGAAGCGCTCAGCACGAGCGCGAAACGCGTCATTCCTTTTATTGTTTTAATTCTTTTATATTTTATTGCCATAATTGGCTTAAATAAAAGAAACTTTTTGAGCAAGCCAGCGCCGATTCCTTTACAAACGTTCCAAATAGGAGAGCAACGCGCCCTTCCTGGATGCTATCCGTTTATTCTTCAAGTTACTGCACATGGACCTTTGGGGAGCCAGCAGCGGAACGAGGCAGCGGCATTAAGTCTCTCCTTGTCTCCCCTACATCTCTACTTTAGTATTGGAAATAAGGAAGCTGAGCAAATCCACGAAGGGCATTGGCACGATATACACAGAGAGGTAACATTATCCTGGCATCCACCAAATGTTGGCTTGACAATCTACCAGTGCAGAAATCGTGATTCATCACTCCACAGAACACAATTTCCCAGCCCCGAAGTCCATTGGTGAACTGTGCTTTACACCGATCCATCCGATGCTTGGCAACTGCTCATGCCATTAATTATACTAAAATCTAACAGGTTAGTTTAAGACCCGAATAGCGTCACCAATCTTATTATTACCCTGTTAAAGTTTGTTGGAGTTGCAGGTTACAGAGCGGCAGGACTCAGGACTTCCTGTGACATGTCCTGCCGGCTTCTTGTGGATCGATGGTGCCATGCAGTCATTAATTTTGCACGCCCTCTTTGTCCTTATCACTACCATATAAGTGGTTGCAAGGGTCAGTGCACACCCCTGTGTCCTTACTGCTAATATATTAGTCGTTGCAAGGGTCAGTGCACGCCCTCTTTGTCCTTACCACTACCATATAAGTGGTTGCAAGGGTCAGTGCACACCCCTGTGTCCTTACTGCTAATATATTAGTCGTTGCAAGGGTCAGTGCACGCCCTCTTTGTCCTTACCGCTACCATATAAGTGGTTGCAAGGGTCAGTGCACGCCCCTTTGTCATTACCGCTACCATATAAGTGGTTGCAAGGGTCAGTGCACGCCCCTTTGTCATTACCGCTACCATATTAGTGGTTGCAAGGGTCAGTGCACGCCCCTGTGTCCTTACCGCAACCATATAAGTGGTTGCAAGGGTCAGTGCACGCCCCTGTGTCCTAACCGCTACCATATAAGTGGTTGCAAGGGTCAGTGCACGCCCCCTTTGTCATTACCACTACCATATTAGTTGCAGTGGTCAACGAATGCACATAGGAAGCCAGCAGGACATGTGACATCTCAGGAAGTCACTCAATTTGGGCGCAGCTCTTCAATCTCACAACATTTTTTGTACTTCTGGTTTCCCCACACTTTTTTGGCACATAAATAAACCAACAGAAACCAAGTCTATCAGCTTCTAAACCCCTTCATGAATTTGGTTTTACATTTCTGATGCTCTTTTGTTCTTCTTATGGTGCGGCAAATACATTAAAGGACATCTACCACCAGGATGAAAGATTGTATCCAAATTAGCACATATGCATACAGTCCTTCATCCTGGTGGTAGATTCCCTTTAAGCTCATGCGGTATAAAACGTAACATCACAGTGCAAAACACTGTAAACATTGTTCAAGAAAACAACACTTAGAGGCAAAAATACTAAATACACCCCTATGTGCTTTACATGTGGGAACCCTCTTCTGTACTTTTACATGGTTTGGCTGTGGAGCTGTGGTTCTGTGGTTATGAAACACTACCACCTTTGCACAATACCCGTAAGGGCTCATGCACGCAACAGCATTGTGGCCGCCGATATGGCCGCACAATTTGCAGACGCATGAAGGCCCCCATAAAGGTCTATGGCACCCGGCCACAGTAGAACAGTTTTGCTCCTAAGCACTCCGCTCTCCTGCACCCGGCTGTATGCTTGCCCGGGCTAGAATATGTTGATGTGCATGAGGCCTAACAGTTGACGGAAAATCTAGGAAGGAAAGAATTTTAATGACTACAATGGGTGAATCCTCTCATAGTACTATGCTGGAATTCTGTGGGTTTTTAGAATGTAAACTACAGATCATGGTGAGTGGTTGGATTTTACCCCAGGGGTGATGGTACTGACCAAAACAACTAAAATCAATCAAATACCTCGTGGCCAATATCTTTGTCTGTATAGTTCTGGAGACCATGTAGAAATATATTTCGGTCAGGATCGGGATCCCACCGCAGCGCCATTGAAGGAGGTGCCATTTAGTCATATTGGGGCACATTTACTTACCCGGTCCTGTGACGATCCCCGAGGTGCGTTCCCCAACGAGGATGAAGTCCGACATGATTCACTAAGATCGTGCGCCCGAGATCCTGCATGTGTCGCTTCCCTGCTCAGGTCCACCGGAGTTCACCTTCTTCTTCTCGGTGCATGTAAGTGCATGTCTTGCGACACAATTTGAATGTTAAAACGCGTGGTTTGTCCGAATCCGTCGGATTGTCTGACGGCCACGCCCCCCCGATTTGTGTCACATGAAAGTCGGCACGATTGCTCCAAAATCCAATCGAGTGCGCCAACCCCAGCAAAACGGAAAAAGTCGGGAAACCCAACGAAAATGCGGTTTGCGGACACTTAGTAAATGTGGCCCATTATCTGAGAGGTGGGACTGTAGTAGTAGTCTTACAACTGTGGGAAGAAGCCTACAACCCATGTACATTACTGATGTCTGCACAATGACCGACTTGTATGATCCGTCTCCTCATCAAACAGCTTGACATGAAAATTGCAAATCTGATGTAATCACAAAAAAGTTAAAACACATTTCTACGAGCTGAGCAGCCGGTCTTCATTTTCCACCTTACGATAATACAATGGATCTATTTATTGGTAGGTGACATCATTTTCTGGGTTATTTTCTGTTGCCAAGGGAAACATAAGCCATGAGAAAGATTTCATTCATAAAAAGCTCGGCAGAGTAGAGCGGGTTTATTTAAGGCGAGAGAATAAGTCACTCACTAGAAAATAATTCTCTTACCTCTACAGATGAATTCAATGTAGAGATGATGGAGTTACAATACGGACACAGGACCACTCCTTACATTCATGCCAATGACTGAGCAGATGTAGAGATCCCACATACCAACACGTTCACTATTGGGAACTTTGAACCAAAAGGTTTTTTTTTGTTTTTTACTGTTGCAAATGTGATAAGAAATTCCCTCCAAGATGTTCTAAATGTCTGTATCCCTCAAAGCTGGACAGAGATTGTCATTGATTACTTCAGTCCCTCTCCACAATGTATATTTAAACATTTTTAAAATAGGTAAAATTGGGTGGTTAGTGGAAATTTATTAGGTACACTGTGGGGCAGATTTACTTACCTGGTCCATTCACGATCCAACGGCGCGTTCTCTGTGGTGGATTCGGGTCCGGCTGGGATTCACTAAGGCAGTTCCTCCGACGTCCACCAGGTGTCGCTGCTGCGCTTAAGACCATCGGAATGCACTGAAGTTCACCGAGCCATCGTGGGTGGAGACACTTTTTTTTACTTTTAAATGCGGCAGTTTTTCCGAATCCGTCAGGTTTTTTTACGGCCACGCCCCCCAATTTCCATTGCGTGCACGCCACTCCAATGCACCACAATCCGATCGCGTGCGCCGAAATCCCGGGGCAATACAGGGAAAATTGTCGCAAAACTGAAAAATTTGGTTAACCCGTCGCAAAAACGCAAATCGGGCCCTTAGTAAATGACCCCCTATAGGTCCAACATTTGGGTTTGTACCGAACTTTGGTGGTCATCATTGATAGTTCTACATCAGGAGACATCACTAATCATATCTCCTGAAGCTTGGGGCACAATGTCAATCATAGAGGTGGGGAGAGCTTGACTTCAGTATTAAACTCTCTGCTCCCCTAACATTATACAACCAATTTCCATCTCAAAGTTGATTTTCTGGATGATGCCACCACTCTGGCCATTGAAGGAAACATGATCTAGATGTTCAGCTGCCCACGTACTGGTGACCAAGGTTCCCTTTAAGTCAACCTCGGGTGTTAGTTGGTGCTGCTCACAGGACAAGGAGCTTTGGGGGGGAAACATCCCACCATTTTCAGATTAGGACATGGCAGAGGCTCTCCCTCAAGATTAGGCACTGTCCATGTATATTTGGGACAGGCATAATACCTGCCTTAGGCGCATTCAACACCAGCAAGAAGATTCTCTAAACTTTACAACATACACCTTTCCAACAAACTTAGGGCAAAGTAAAGTGTTAATTTATCCTAGGAGATTCCTGTTCCTTGCATACAACATGCACGTTCCCCTTTTGGGAGCAGGAAAGACTGGAATGTAAGGAAGAATGCGTGAGGAGGAGGAGGGGCGCACATAAGAACTATTGAACTAATTGGTGTCTAGCAAGTTAAGGGCTGTGTTTAATTTTCTTCAGGGTAAAAGAGGTCAAGATTGGAATGAAGTCAATGAGAAGTAAAAAAAAAGATGAAGTCTCAAAGGAAAAACAGGTCACACAAACGCTCTAACATGGAGAGGTCATGGAGTATCTCACAGAAAGGATGTGACCTTTACCTCCTATGCCACTGGTGGGGTCAGCTACAGCTTCCCTTCATGTCAGGATGAGGTTAAAAAGGTAAATCGTAAATTAAATCGATTTGAAAATCTTAATTTGAAGTTAAAAAAACTACACCTGGTTAAACTGAGCTTTTTTTACATTTACATAAAATGAAATTAAAAAATCGAATTAATAATTATTGAAACATTTTGGACATCTTGAAGCAAAAACCCAAGAGAGACCATGACCACCTAACTTTGGCAATCACCGAGTGTCCTAACATGTCAGATTTTTTTTACTGATAGTACAGTATAGAAACTCAAATAAAATGTTGACCTTAGGAAAACCAAATACAGAACACGGTCTACTGAGTGCAATAAATAATGTCTTAAAGATCTTCATCACACTGTGACTTTCTTAGCCAGACCCTTTCATCGTAAATCACTTGACCCTGGAGGCGGCTACCCTACCAGCAGTGAGGCCAAGCTCCTAAGTTCAATACCGTAAATCAAGGAACTATGTCAGTCCTGGAGGGCTTCCACAGATCACCCAAGGGTAGGACAGAGCTGATTATGTAAATTTAGGCTAAATTAAATTAAATACTCTGCGGGTAACCTAGAGGTCCATGAAGTTATTATACTAGATCTGCTGAAACCTCACAACCCCTTAAATACAGAAATAAAGTGACAAATGCTGCTTTATATAGTTAAAAAAGAAAGTTATGGATGCATATCACCCTTACTATGTTGGGTGAAATGGTGCCTATGGCTATGTTTTTCCTATAGGAATTGAATTTATTGATCGGTGAAGGTCTGTAGGCTGAGACGCTCCTTCCCCCGGCTCTCTTATGGAGAGGCAGGATACATGCTCATCTTCTCGCTGCACCGATAGTAAGAACAGGGTTTGATGGGGGAACCAATCTCCGAATCTGTGAGTTTTCCAGTGGTTGGGTCCACTTTTTATCCCCTATCCTGTGGATAGAAGATACCATGGAAAACTTGGGACAACCTCTTTTAAAAAAGATCAGGTTGATTTGGGACTCTAAACCAACTATAGGTCCTTATGTACTTTATATGTGCTTTAAGATCCCTAATCGACCTTTACAAGGCTATACCTATGGCACTTGTGCAGTGTACTAAAAGGAAAATTCCCTTTAAGTGTTTAGTACCACCACAGACAGTGCCGGCGCCACCACTGGGCATGCCTTGGCAAGTGGTGGGGCCCAGAGCTGCTGGGGGGGGGGGGGCCCACATAAGGCTGTACCTAAGGAATCCATAGGAGTGGATGGGGACTTTATATAAAACAACCATGAGGGGCTTTTATATAAAATAACCATGAGGGGGCTGTATATAAGATGACCATGAGGGGGCTGTATATAAGATAACCATGAGGGGGCTGTATATAAAATAACCATGAGGGGGCTGTATATAAAATAACCATGAGGGGCCTGTATATAAAATAACGATGAGGGGCCTGTATATAAAATAACCATGAGGGGCCTGTATATAAAATAACCATGAGGGGCCTGTATATAAAATAACCATGAGGGGCCTGTATATAAAATAACCATGAGGGGCCTGTATATAAAATAACCATGAGGGGCCTGTATATAAAATAACCATGAGGGGCCTTTATATAAAATAACGATGAGGGGGCTGTATATAAAATAACCATGAGGGGCCTGTATATAAAATAATCATGAGGGGCTGTTTGATATGATGAACTAGGGAATATTTTAGGGAACAGGAGAGTGTTAGTTTTTGAATTTTTAATGCCGCCATGTGAGTTCATTGCAAATGGGCCCACTAAGGCACTGTCACCAAGGGGCCTACTGACACCTGGAGCCGACCCTGACCACAGGAGAAATGAGGTATTACACAGTGCGATAAAAAATATGACAAACTATTATCACACCATCCATCTAATATAAAATATATTATTCAAATCTTCATGTTACAGCACAAACACAAGCAGAGACCATGTTCTAAATCTGGCATCTCCCCGACAGGATGGTGTCTACTTTAGAGAACTATTTAACTCGGCAGGTTTTTGTATTCTATGTGATGTTGGCACCTGAACCCATTTCCTGGAGCTTTTATTCCTAAAACAGCTTTAATTAGTCTTCCAATCTTGGTTCTTTGATAAATGATTACCTGTGAATTGCATTAAACTGGTTCTCTATCAAAATACATCTGACAGGACCACCCAGAGAGACAGTAAATAATGTGTTTTCTCCCGGCCCCTCACACATCACACGTCTGTTCTCCTCTCATTTTCACACACATTAGGGACTTTACGGACAGCGTAAAACACAAGGAGTTGTTGGCTAAACAGCACAGAGGAGGGAATATAAAGTTAATGTATCAACAAAAACTACAGAATCTATAGTGCCTCCTCCTATACACAACTCTTTCCCTCTTTTCCAAGTTTTAACATTTAAGGATTTGTATATTAAAGGGATTGTCCAGGTTATAAATCCAGATTCCATCAGCAATATTATGAAATGTATTAATTAAATAAAGAGAAAACATCATTTGTTCAAGATCCTCCCAAGGACAGGACTTCTTACCTTCTGGAGGACCTGTCCTGTCTTGTACATTGCAATCCATCAGTTCCAGGTGTAATGCCCAGTTTCCCCTGTGGCGGTGCTGCAGAAACTGGAAACGTTTTTACTATAACAAACAATGATCACTTATCCATAAGGTAAGTGGAGGTTGTATAACTAGAGGGGACTATAAGTCACATTAAGTAACCCTAATGCCCAGTTTATGGCTATATCAGAACATGGAGCAATAAACTGACTGCTGAACAGTCTTGACGAAATTATGCATTAGAGCAGGGGCTTAAAAAGACACCAGTGGGTCCTGATACAAAGTTTGGGTTGGAGTGCCATATACGTAAACTCACGTTGCCACCCCTGGCCTACACATTACACTTGAGAATACCCATATACAATAAACAGACATATACAAACATTCCAATAATCATACACAATATTTCTACTGTACAGCAGCAGCCTCCCTTATTAATATACTGTCAAGCAAATAGGGGCATTACTACATGAGTAGCAGCAATAGCAGATGCTATGGGGTCCACAGTGTCAAGGGGCCCCAGCATCTGGGATATTTCATGTGAGTATGCTGTATGTGTGTGTTTGTGAAGTGTGTATGCTCTAAATGTATATTCATATGTGATGTGCATATGCTGTATGTCTGTGTATATGGTGTGTATACACTGTATGTATATATTTATGTATTATGTATATAAGGGGTAAGTGGGGCTCCATTCAGAAGTTCACTATGGAACCCAGCCTATCCTAGTTTTGCCACTGCTAGAAACCTCCCTAATGAATAAGATGTTCATCAGTAGCTCCCCTTATTAATAAGATGTCCAGCACCAGCCTCCCCTCATTATTAAAATATCCAGAACCTCCCTTCATAAATAATATGTCCAGCAACAGCCTCCCCTCATTAATAAGATGTCCAGCACCAACATCGCCTCATTAATAAGATGTCCATCAGTAGCTTCCCCACATTAATAAGATATCCAGTAACAGCCTCCCCTATGACTTTTCTATTTATAATCTATGATTACATAATAATTCTGATGTACTCATGTGATCACTTACCTGTGACATCACGGCTATGTAGGAGGGAGCAGCCACATAGAAAGTAGCTTGAAATGTCAAATTGATAAGGAGTGGCACACCCTACAAAGCGGAATTGTTGAACCTTTGTTTTAAATGTTTTATTTTTAATGCCATGACTAAGAGCTCCACTTGAAACGCGTAGGCTTCACATGTTCACCTGCCTGTAATATTTTTAGAAGATGTAGAAATAATGAAAACAAATTTTAATGGGAATTGCTGCAAGAATTTCTGCCGCCTCCCCTCATTAATAAGATGTCCATCAGTAGCCTACCCCAATAAAATGTCCAGCAGCAGCCTCCCCTTAATAATTTCTCCAGCAGCAGACTCCCCTCAATAATATCTCCAGCAGCAGCCTTCCCTCATTAATAAGATGTCAATCAGCAACCTCCCCTCAATAAAATATCCAGCAGCAGCCTTCCCTCCAATAATTGTCCAGCAGCACCCTCCCATCATCATTTAGATGTCCATCAGCAGCCTTCCCCAAATAAAATGTCCAACAGAAGCCTCCCCTCAATAATTTGTTCAGCAGCAGCCTCCCCTCTTTAATAAGATGCCCTCCAGAAGCCTACCCTCAGTAAAATATCTAGCAGTAGCCTCATAATCATACAATTGATTATCTTCCCCTGTCATGGAGCCACGGTCTGCTGCCTCTGCAAGCCCTCTCCATCGCCCGGTCCGGTTATGGTCATTACACCACTGATTGACAGATAAACATGGATTTATGGGATTGCCCACATGTCTATTCCTTCCAGTAACCAGTCCAACTTAGTTTGTCAGGTCAATAGTTTACAAACATTTCTTTAATGCAATGTGCTGAAATGCCTGTAATTTAGTATTGGTGCGTGTATATTCGTATTATCTGTGACCAGGACATATCCAAACAGGCTCATAGACAAAACACAGCAGGCTAATAATATGGAAGGAAGTGGTGGGCAGACGGCTTCGCTCATGTAACAGTAATACTAGACCTTATTTTAGCTCAAGCAAGACATTTACAGCCATCCATAAATTCCCACCACTATACATAACAGGGACGTGGAGATGTTCTGGCCTGCATGAATACATTTGTCTAGTTCCTTCTATAGGTGTCTACTTACAGCGCTGTTTATTTAACCTTGAGGCCGGCTAGTAGCGAGGAGCCTCACATCGGGGAATGTGATATGCCTGGCTTATGAAATTACTACACATTCTTGTGGGAAGATAAGGTTTGGCCTCTTTTATATAGTAGTGGTCAATATCAGAACCATTTGGTAGGAATGATTGTATGGGGGATATCTGTGCAGTCTAGAAAGTGTGGCGTAGAGCCTCCCATACACATCACATACAGTAGATGTCCACCAAATGTTTGCTCAGCTGACATCACTCCTGACTCCTTATATACACTCACCAGCCACTTTATTAGGTACACCTGTCCAACTGCTCGTTAACACTTAATTTCTAATCAGCTAATCACATGGCGGCATGTAGACATGGTCAAGACAATCTCCTGCAGTTCAAACCGAGCATCAGTATGGGGAAGAAAGGTGATTTGAGGCCTTTGAACGTGGCATGGTTGTTGGTGCCACAAGGGCTGGTCTGAGTATTTCAGAAACTGCTGATCTACTGGGATTTTCATGCACAACCATCTCTAGGGTTTACAGAGGATGGTCTGAAAAAGAAAAAACATCCAGTGAGCGGCAGTTCTGTGGGCGGAAATGCCTTGTTGATGCCAGAGGTCAGAGGAGAATGGGCAGACTGGTTCGAGCTGATAGAAAGGCAACAGTGACTTAAATCGCCACCTGTTACAATCAAGGTAGGCAGAAGAGCATCTCTGAACACACAGTAAGTCGAACTTTGAGGCAGATGGGCTACAGCAGCAGAAGACCACACCGGGTGCCACTCCTTTCAGCTAATAACAGGAAACTGAGGCTACAATTTGCACAAGCTCATCGAAATTGGACAGTAGAAGATTGGAAAAACGTTGCCTGGTCTGATGAGTCTCGATTTCTGCTGCTACATTCGGATGGTAGGGTCAGAATTTGGCGTCAACAACATGAAAGCATGGATCCATCCTGCCTTGTATCAACGGTTCAGGCTCGTGGTGGTGGTGTCATGGTGTGGGGAATATTTTCTTGTCACTCTTTGGGCCCCTTGGTACCAATTGAGCATCGTTGCAACGCCACAGCCTACCTGAGTATTGTTGCTGACCATGTCCATCCCTTTATGACCACAATGTACCCTGTAACATCTGATGGCTACTTTCAGCAGGATAATGCGCCATGTCATAAAGCTGGAAACATCTCAGACTGGTTTCTTGAACATGACAATGAGTTCACTGGACTCAAATGGCCTCCACAGTCACCAGATCTCAATCCAATACAGCATCTTTGGGATGTGGTGGAACGGGAGATTCGCATCATGGATGTGCAGCCGACAAATCTGCGGCAACTGTGTGATGCCATCATGTCAATATGGACCAAAATCTCTGAGGAGCTTCCAGCACCTTGTTGAATCTATGCCACGAAGAATTGAGGCAGTTCTGAAGGCAAAAGGGGGTCCAACCTGTTACTAGCATGGTGTACCTAATAAAGTGGCCGGTGAGTGTATGTGCATGATTGGTTTGGGGAAAATAGTTAAGTTTAATCTTGGGAGGATTTACCTACAGAACAAACAAACCAATTGATTAGGGCCCAAGAGGGGCTTCAGACTGACTTCAAAACAGCAATGCAGTTCAAATCTATTGTAATGTAGTGGATATTAGATTTCTTAGGCTTAGTTCACACCTGGTTTTGGACATCCGCTGTCAACTTCCACCTCTAAAACGATAATAATGGATCAGGATCACGGTCTTAAGATCAAAAAGGGAGATTTCGGGTCATGCTGGATCGCCCTATGACAGCTCTTCCTCCTCCAGAAGGAGGAGTGATTTCAGCTGCCACCACTACTCATACATAAGGTTGACGAGACACCTTGCATAGATTATGCCCAAATACAATATTACACTCCTTAATAAATCAATTAATTCAGGTAATGTCTCTTCTGATTACATGGAATCATTGGAACACAAGAAGGCCGTCATTTAACTGAAGTTTTAATATCAAAAAGGGCAGTGCTTGTACAAAAAACATGACAAATACATACAATGCAAAAAAATAGAACTTAATACATTATGTGACATTATAAGTTTGGTGCCCGAGAAAGCAGAAATAAACAATCTATTCGCTATCCTGCGGTTTCCCCAATGCGGGTTTCGCCCATGCTTCCTCAGGGGATCCTCATGAGAGAAACGCGAATGTCCACGTGAACAAGCGTTGGCGAAACGCAAGTTGGGGAGTTCGTGGGCAATCGCACAGCATCAACATGGGTAAGACACTTATATTAACATATCTAATAAAGTTTGATGTATTTACATATTTTTACATAAAGAACGTTGGAACTCCTGTATTCTTTGGTAGTATAACCTCGTATCAGGCTAGTTGGTTGTTATATATCTTTAAGATGATGTTTGACACATAGAAACCAATGGCCCTATCATCCCATAATGATTTTATGTTTCAGGTCAACTGGAATGAGAAGCTTAAATATTGATTACCCATCCTTGGTAGAGGATCAATATCAGTTCAGTAGGGTCAAACATTGAGCACCTACACTGTGAATTTGATAGGATGCAACATTTGTATGAGGGCTGTGACCTCTTCAGATCTTACAAACCACAGTGCCATGCTTTGAATTGTGGCTGCACCTGGTATTGCAGCTCACTTTCATTACTTTCAATAGGGCTAAGCTGCAAACAGATGGTATAACTGATGGATGCCACATCTGATGGAGCTGCTTGGTGGGGGCTCTAAGTGCAGTCCACTTTCAGAAAATAATTGATATTTTCTGTATCAACTCATCACGGTTTTGTACATCTCTGCTTGCTTTAACAGGAAGCTTCATTGTTTACTTCCTGTGGATAAAAAACTGTCCATGCTCCTGCGATGTCACACAGATGCACGGCTCATTATATTAATGAGCTATGCAAATGTGTGACATGACATGACCAGGGATAAAATGAGCCGTGCACCTGTGTGACATCACATGACCAGGGATATGATGAGCCGTGCACTTCTGTGACATCACATGACCAGGGATATAATGAGCCATGCACCTGCGCGACATCACATGACCTGGGATATTTTAAGCCATGCAGCTGATTGACATCACATGACCAGGGATATAACGAGCTGTGCTCCTGTGTGACACCACATGACCAGAGATATAACGAGCTGTGCACCTGTGAGACATCACATGACCAGGGATATAACGAGCCGTGCACCTGTGAGACATCACATGACCAGGGATATAACAAGCCGTGCACCTGTGTGACATCACATGACCAGGGATTTAATGAGCCGTGCACCTGTGTGGCATCACATGACCACATATATAACAAGCCATGCACCTGTGTGATATCACATGACCAGGGATATAACGAGCTGTGCACCTGTGAGACATCACATGACCATGGATATAACGAGCCGTGCACCTGTGTGACATCACATGACCAGGGATATAATGAGCAGTGCACCTGAGTGACATCACATGCAGGGCCGATTCTAGCCTTTTTGCTGCCTGAAGTGAAATTTGAAAATGCTGCCCCCCCCTCCAGCCGCACGCGTACAAGCGCGCACGTGCATGCCCCTGGTGATGCTACCTTACACACTAGTAGTCATTAGACACAGATATTAGTGACCTCTAGTACCTTACAGGTGACCATCTACTCCATCCGGAAGGTTATTTCTTTACGCTGTCTTCAACTCCATGCAGTACAACTCACCATGGCGCCCCTAAAAATACCACAGTCACTTACAGTATAATAGATTGTGATTCCAATATATATTATCCTCACAACATGACTGAACAAACTATTCCCAACATAAAACATCCTTTAGTCACCCAAATTAGAGCATATATAGTAATTCAATTAGGTGCCCTAATTTATCCTCCCCCTATATTGAACAGCAAACCCCCCCCCCAGCCCCCCAGTAAGTAATGTGCCTCACACACAGCCCCCCAGTAAGTAATGTGCCTCACACAGCCCCCCAGTAATGTCCTCACACAGCCCCCCCAGTAAGTAATGTCCTCACACAACCCCCCAGTAAGTAATGTCCTCACACAGCCCCCAGTAAGTAATGTGCCCACACAGCCCCCCAGTAAGTAATGTCCTCACACAGCCCCCCAGTAAGTAATGTCCTCACACAGCCCCCCAGTAAGTAATGTCCTCACACACAGCCCCCCAGTAAGTAATGTCCTCACACACAGCCCCCCAGTAAGTAATGTGCCCCACACAGCCCCCAATAAGTAATGTGCCTCACACACTGCCCCCCAGTAAGTAATGTGCCCACACAGCCCCCCAGTAAGTAATGTCCTCATACAAGCCCCCCAGTAAGTAATGTCCTCACACACAGCCCCCCCAGTAAGTAATGTCCTCACACAGCCCCTCAGTAAGTAATGTCCTCACACACAGCCCCCCAGTAAGTAATGTGCCCCACACAGCCCCCAGTAAGTAATGTGCACCACACATCCCCCCAGTAAGTAATGTCCTCACACACAGCCCCCCAGTAAGTAATGTGCCCCACACAACCCCCAGTAAGTAATGTGCCCACACAGCCCCCAGTAAGTAATGTGCCCCACACAGCCCCCTAGTAAGTAATGTGCCCACACAGACCTCCAGTAAGTAATGTGCCTCACACAGACCCCAGTGAGTAATGTGCCCCACACAGCCCCCCAGTAAGTAATGTGCCTCACACAGACCCCAGTAAGTAATGTGCCTCACACAGACCCCAGTAAGTAATGTGCCCACACACAGCCCCCCAGTAAGTAATGTGCCCTACACAGCCCCCAGTAAGTAATGTGCCCCACACAGCTCCCCGTAAGTAATGTGCCCCACAGAGCCCCCCAGTAAGTAATGTCCTCACACAGCCCCCAGTAAGTAATGTGCCCACACACAGCCCCCCAGTAATGTCCTCACACAGCCCCCCAGTAAGTAATGTGCCTCACACACAGCCTCCCAGTAAGTAATGTGCCTCACACAGCCCCCAGTAAGTAATGTGCCTCACACACAGCCCCCCACTAAGCAATGTGCCTCACACAGCCCCCCAGTAAGTAATGTCCTCACACAGCCCCAGTAATGTCCTCACACAGCCCCCCAGTAAGTAATGTGCCTCACACAGCCCCCACTAAGTAATGTGCCTCACACAGCCCCCCACTAAGTAATGTGCCTCACACAGCCCCCCAGTAAGTAATGTCCTCACACAGCCCCCAGTAAGTAATGTGCCCACACACTGCCCCCTCCCCCAGTAATGTCCTCACACAGCCCTTCAGTAAGTAATGTGCCCACACAGCCCCCCATGTTCTCCCCCTTGGCCCCTGTCATGTCTCCCCCCTCACCTCACAGATGCAGCTCTCGCTGTGTGGTCACTGCTTTCCCCGGCAGGTCATGTGACCCTCACATCACCAAAGGTCCTTCAGCCTTCAGCCTCCGGGGGTCTTATACTCCCGGAGGGTGAAGCTACTGCTGGGGGAAGTAGTGACTACAAATAGTCTCATCACGATCTGTGTCCTGAGGATACACATCGTGATGAGAGGATGTTCTAGCGATCCCCCTACTGTATACACTGCCTACTGCACTCACCATTCAGTGCTCCCACGCAGCTCCCTCGTCTTCTCCAGCCAACAGCCGCTCTGTGAAGGGACACAGGTCGCGCCGACCTGTGTCCTGCAGAGCGGTGCGCACTGACGGGATGTGCTGCACCGCTCTGCCTATAAATTACATCACCGCCTTAAAGGCGGCAATGTAATTTATTTTACAGGGGCCACGAACTTGCTAGCCATTGGCAAGTCCGTGCTACCAGCAGCAAAATGCCACTTTTAAATGGGGTCCGCTATCTGCCGCCTGAGGCGGGGACTTCACCTCGCCTCATGGCAGAAGCGGCCCTGATCACATGACCAGGGATATAATGAGCAGTGCACGTGTGTGACATCACATGGCCAGGGATATAATGAGCCGTGCACCTGCGTGGCATCATATGACCACATATATAACAAGCCATGCACCTGTGTGACATCACATGACCAGGGATATAGCAATCAAATGACCAGAGACCGCTTTCTATCCACAGGAAGTAAACAATGAAGCTTCCTATTGAATGACAGCAAGCGGAGATCTAGAAAACCATGAAGAATTGATACAGAAAGTATTTTGAAAACTTATCGAACTTTTACTTAGACAAACAAGTTCAATTATTAGCTGTCAATCCCTTTAATGTTGATGATCAATATTTTAGTCCTACAAAACCTTTTCAAGATAAATGCGACCACTGAGGCCCCATGCAGTGACACAACAAACTTTATTCTCTACTCTTCTACAGGCGGTCCCCTACTTAAGGACACCCGACTTACAGACAACCCCTAGTTAAAGACGGACCCCTCTGCCCATTGTGACCTCTGGTGAAGCTCTCTAGATGCTTTACTATAGTCCCAGACTGCAATGATCAGCTGTACGGTGTCTGTAATGAAGCTTTATTGATAATTCTTGGTCCAATTACAGCAAAAAATTTTGAAACTCCGATTGTCACTGGGGGCAAAATTTTTTTTTTGTCTGGATCTACAATTATAAAATATACAGTTTCAACTTACATACAAATTCAACTTAAGAACAAACCTATGGACCCTATCTTGTATGTAACCCGGTACTTTGCCTGTACTTTGTTAGGTAAGAAGAAGGTTTTCTAACAGACCTTTCCTCTAAAACTTACTTGATTTGTATCTTTAGATCTGGGTAAAATCTAGAGGTATTAAAATCCTCCGATTCCTCTGATCACCAAGTTTACTGTCAGAATTTATACCTGCGTCTTAGAAATTCTCAGCTGGAGTAAACACTTGGACGTAATATATTCCTCCGGATAAAACAGTTTGTCTCGCGCGCTACCTAATTTCTCCAGCATGGCGGCTTTTGGGGGGAAGGAATGTG
Organism: Engystomops pustulosus; assembly: GCF_040894005.1. Lineage (NCBI taxonomy): Eukaryota > Metazoa > Chordata > Amphibia > Anura > Leptodactylidae > Engystomops > Engystomops pustulosus. The sequence continues at coordinate 97,389,462 of NC_092418.1, read as the reverse complement.
TATGTTTTCTATAAATCAGCCTCGTAAACCTCGCACATTTTCATTTTGACACTCAGAATGCAAAACTCAGACGGCTTATCTTAAGACGCAGCGGGGAGGCTGGAATTCATTTCTGTAAAGCCCCTTCCTATCTTTCAACAAGAGTGGGTGGATTTCCAGCGCTGCAAATGTTTGTGTATTATCGAGTATTTACCATGGCGACGGAACCCAACAGAAACATCCCATTGGCCACAAACAGGAAATCTTTGCAGATTGTTCTAATTACGCCTTCCAAGGGCGCAGACTAGCTACAGCTCTACCTGTCACTTCTTATATTAGAGATGATCCCTCTTCTATTACTTTCCTCTCCAGGAGAAGACTGCGCACAACTCCTTGGCTTCTTACCCTTCGGAGTGTCCGCTCCAAAAAAAAACAAGGATCTGTATTGCCTCTCTCATCTGTAGATACTTAGTCTTATACAAAAATGCTCAGACTACAAGTGTATAGCATGTCTTACTTGGAAAATGTGTGGGCGTCATTTCGGTACTAAGTGGAAGTTTGCACGTCGCTAGTATTAAATCGCGTCTTATGGGAAATAACACGCAATGGAAACGTGTAACCTGAAATATTATTACAGTCTCTTTATGTAGAATACAAGGTTTCTGAGGACCAAATGTGGTTTATTCTTCTAAAATGTAGCTTTAATTTATGTCTGATTTCAACAAATTTCAAAACTTATCACAAAAATACTTATACGGCAAATATTTCCTACGTACCTGCTATAGCTCGTCTCATGCTAAAGCTGCAGGGACTAGTCCCAATAGGACCCGTGACAATGGAAGAGTCCCTATTGGATGGCGATGAGGAAATGTCCATCATTCATCATTTGGATATGAATCGCATGTCACCTCTGTCACCAGATTTGACACCATTAAAGAGGACCTGTCACCCCAAAAAGCCCCCCCCCCAAATGTGCCCCCATAAACCTCTCCCTAGCCCCTTTCTCCCCAGCAATTTTTTTAAAAATCTATGGTCGGAAAGGTGGTTTAAACAGATCTGACCTCTAACAAAATAAGAGGTCGGATCCTCATATCTGGTGGGCTGCAGTTGGTGTTATTCATAAGGGGGCCGGCCGACACTCCCCCAGCACGCCCCCTGTCACCTAGGACCAATAGGAGAAGCCGGCAGCATGTATTGAATAATCGCTGTCGTCTCTCCGCGATGCGGCCGCGCCGCCGTTGTCCTACTAACAGCGGCGCGGGGCTTATTCACATGGCGGCCCACACTGCACTGACAGCGGCTGCGGCTGCACCGGGCTTATTGACAGTGCCGGCCGAATGTTATATATATTCAGCCGGCAATTGCTGGGGACAAAGAGGCTAGGGAGAGGGTTATGGGGGGCACATTTGGTGGGGGGCTATTTCGGGGTGACAGGTCCTCTTTAAAGTACCAGCCCACCTCAGGTAGGGTACAAAATGTCCTTTCTAGAATTGTTTACGTTTATGAGAAATCTCTCTCGTTACCTATGAAAAAAATCTAATTTGAAAATAAGCAGAGAAGATTGTTTTTGGTAGCTTATTATTTGCTCCGTTATAGTTCGCTACTTTTGTACTCTTGGTATTTGATTCTTGGCTTTGTTTAGTGACTATTCTTCTGTATTTGTGATTCTGGTATTTGACTCCTGGCTTTGTTTAGTGACTTTTCTTCTGTATTTTTTCCTCCTTTGTTGTTGTATCTCCATCAATTCCAATTCAAATCTGATATTTTAAAAGTTAAACACGACTATAAGATCTCCATTAAGAAAAAAAACCCATTCAGATTGGATATGCTAACTCTTTATCCTCTTTACACTTCAGATTCGCTCCTCAACAGTGTTTGCTATAGAGGAAATTCAAGTACACATAGGGGCAGATTTACTTACCCGGTCCATTCGCGATCCCGCGACGCGTTCTCTGCGGTGGATTCGGGTCTTCCGGCAATTCACTAAGGCAGTTCCTCCGACGTCCACCAGGTGTCGCTGCTGCGCTGAATGCACTGGAGTTCAACAAGCTGGTTTCTCCGAATCCGTCGGGTTTTCGTTCGGCCACGCCCCCCGATTTCCGTCGCGTGCATGCCGGCGCCAATGCACCTAAATCCGATCGCGTGCGCCAAAACCAGGGGCAAATCAGGGAAAATCAGCGCAAATCGGAAATATTCGGGTATCACGTCGGGAAAATGCGAATCGGGCCCTTAGTAAATGACCCCCATAGAGTTGTATGTTGCATCCAATAAAATACTTTTTATTATCTTATACTCACAAACAAAAGTGTTTAAGATGCACATATATACAGGATTTCATGAGGACGGCAATATCTTGTGCCCGACCCTAGGTTTCACCTGGACGGCTTCTTCCGGGGCAGCCTATAAACTTGACTCATCTTAGGCAAATATAATTCTTCTTTGCTCATTTTCACATGATTTGGGGGAATTTTTTTAAATTGGAAAATGGATGGGATTTAACATAAAACTGGGAATTCCATAAAGGACATTTCATACTCTACCTGAACCGACTAGTAGTACTGTATAGTGAGGTAAAAGCTGGTGACAGGTTAGCGACCAGCCTCTTTTTGATCCAAATATTCAAGAACTTTTTGATGCATTTTCACCTTCTTATTTTCAATTTTCACACTGCTTGCCAACTTTTCTTAACTGCAGCATTGTTACTATTATTACTACTATCAATATTATTATTACTGCTTTTATAAATATTGCTTTTATGTCTTTTATAGCGCTAGATTTTCAACTATCTCAGAGCAATTGATAGCCCCCCAACTTATATTCCTCAGCCAGCACTTTATTACTTGGCTATGAGTGCTCCACTTACCCACGGAATTTATTTTATCTTCTCCATATGATATCAGATCACCTTCTATTACTGATCCGATGGAGACAATAGAGGTAAAAAGAGATCCGGAAAACATATTACAACAATAAACCAGGTCTATTCCCAGAGCCTGAAACATAGTCGTAAAAAACAAAAATGAGCACAAGCGGTGGCACTTTATCCAGATTTCAGCAGTCAGCGTTTACTCTGAGTTGTATTATTAAGTGACGATGCCGTAAAATCACGCTGCCTGCGCTCAAAGGCCGCGAACCGTGGCGCAGCTCGGAAAACATTTATGGCAGAGACCAAGGCAGAGGAAGAGGAATCAAAAGGCATCTTAAAGGTCACAGCGAGGTTGGAGGAACTGGGTCACAGTGAGCTAATCTTACTGAAAAGAAGCCAAATTAAACTCCTGGTCGATTAAAGAAAAATATTTTTATTTCAAATACGAGATAGTACGCGGACTCCGGGATGTCGTCTGCTCTCCACCCGGTCATGGCTTTGTGTGACACACATTCTACTTTTACCAATTCTGAAAAGGTCTGTTGTATTCAACCAACTTGCTGAGGGATTGCAATGGAAGCTGTCATCAAGAATTTACAACCCCACCCCCTGCAGAAATTATACTATATTAGGCTACATTCACACAAATGTATGAGGGATGTATATACGGCTGACGTATATACGGTGTATATACGTCCACCATACACGGCAATGGGCGCACGTTGCCCTACTGGAGCGGTACAGTGTACTGTTCTGTAGCCGGGAAAAATATAGGACCTTTCCCATCTTTCACCGGAATACGGCGCCATGCTCCATATATTGCTGAGGAAAGGGGCGAGGGAAAGCGGCGCTCATCCCCTCCTCCTCTCTCCGAGGCCGATGTATGTTCGCCGTACTATGGTACCTACATCACGTGCATGTAGCCTTAGATCTTTTTAAATATCATGGTTACAGAGCAAAAATGTAAAATATTTTGAAGTTACTATATACATCATAAACAAGTCATCCAGGAAATCACAAGACCATGGGGCTCATTTACTTACCTGGTCCAGTCCTAATCCAGTGGCACATTCTCCGATGTGGATCCGGGTCTGCCGGGATTCACTAAGGTTCGTGCGCCCGATATCCAGAAGGTTTCGCTGCTGTGCCGAGGTCCGCCGGAGTTCACCTTCTTCGTCCCGGTGCATGTAAGTGCTGATCTTGCGACACAAATTCTTTTTAAAATTCTGCGGTTTTTCCGTATCCGTCGAATTGTCCGATGGGCATGCCCCCCCATTTCTGTCACGTTAAAACCGGCACTGATGCGCCAAAATCCCGGGGCAATTTCTCGCAAATCAGAAATCGTCGGGAAACCCCGCTAAAGTGCGCGATTCGGACCCTTAGTAAATGAGCCCCCATATGTGTATGGGTACCGGTGGATTTTCTGAAAAATCCAGTATACATGTTATAGATATCATTTCTTCTAGTTTATTGTTTGTTTAGATATTATATCTAGAATACTTATATTAGATATTTCTGAAAATTAACAACCATGACCTACGCACATAAGTTCTTTTGATTTTCTGGATTACTTGTCTGTGACGTATATGATAATCGCTAAATGTTTAACATTTTTGCTCCGTAACCATGATACTGGATGTCTTATTGCAAAAGATTTCTTTTATAACCATTGAAAACTATTGAAACTGGAAAATAATATGCTATTGATGTCTCCCAAATGCTGGTGTAGGGTGTGCAGATTTTATTAGGTCGTATGTGTAATTCAGGATCTCAGGCTTTCTGTGTTAAAGAGGGTTTCCATCTGGAGCATAAAAAAACATGAAAAAGAGGAGTAACATGATGGAGAGGAGCTACAAGAAGAGAGGAGGTGCGATGCAAAGATACAAGAAGAGCAGGCACTACATGGAGAGAGGAGGTGCTATATGAAGAGCAGGCACTACATGGAGAGAGAAGTTGCTATATGAAGAGCAGGCACCTCATGGAGAGAGGAGGTGCTATATGAAGAGCAGGCACCTCATGGAGAGAGGAGGTGCTATATGAAGAGCAGGCACCTCATGGAGAGAGGAGGTGCTATATGAAGAGCAGGCACTACATGGAGAAGGAGGTGCTCCGAGAAGAGCGCCCACTACATAGAGAGAGGAGGTGCTATATGAAGAGCACGCACTACATGGAGAAATAGGTGCTCCGAGAAGATCACGCACACATGGAGAGAGGAGGTGCTACAAGAAGAGCAGGCACTACATGAAGAGGAGGTGGCACAAGAAGAGCAGGCACTACATGGAGAGAGTAGGTGCTACAAGAAGAGCAGGCACGACATGGAGAGAGGAGGTGGCACAAGAAGAGCAGGCACTACATGAAGAGGAGGTGCCACAAGAAGAGCAGGCACTACATGGAGAGAGGAGGTGGCACAAGAAGAGCAGGCACTACATGAAGAGGAGGTGCCACAAGAAGAGCAGGCACTACATGGAGAGAGGAGGTGGCACAAGAAGAGCAGGCACTACATGAAGAAGAGGTGCCACAAGAAGAGCAGGCACTACATGGAGAGAGGAGGTGCTACAAGAAGAGCAGGCACTACATGGAGAGAGGAGGTGCTACAAGAAGAGCAGGCACTACATGAAGAGGAGGTGCCACAAGAAGAGCAGGCACTACATGGAGAGAGGAGGTGATATAAGAAGAACAGGCACTACATGGAGAGAGGAAGTGATATAGGCGCTAAATGAAGAAAAAGAGATAAATGGAAAGGAGGAGCTACAAAAAAAAGTGTCTCTACATGAAGAATAGGCAATGCATGTAACAGAAGGGATGCATTCGGTAGAGGAGGTGTACTACATGAAGAAGATGCACTACATGAAGAAGATGTGATTTATGAAGTAGAAGCGTTGCACGTAGAAAAGTAGGCACTGAAGAAGAGGAGTCGTATGATGGAGAGGAGCTAAATGAAGAAGTGGCTCTACAAGAAGAGCAGGCACTACATGGAGAGAGGAGGTGCTACAAGAAGAGCAGGCACTACATGAAGAGGAGGTGCCACAAGAAGAGCAGGCACTACATGGAGAGAGGAGGTGCCACAAGAAGAGCAGGCACTACATGGAGAGAGGAGGTGATATAAGAAGAACAGGCACTACATGGAGGGAGGAGGTGATATATGAAGAGCAGGCACTACATGGAGAGAGGAGGTGCCACAAGAAGAGCAGGCACTACATGGAGAGAGGAGGTGATATAATAAGAGCAGGCACTACACGAAGAGGAGGTGCCACAAGAAGAGCAGGCACTACATGGAGAGAGGAGGTGATATAAGAAGAACAGGCACTACATGAAGAGGAGGTGCCACAAGAAGAGCAGGCACTACATGGAGAGAGGAGGTGATATAAGAAGAACAGGCACTACATGAAGAGGAGGTGATATATGAAGAGCAGGAACTACATGGAGAGAGGAGGTGATATAAGAAGAACAGGCACTACATGAAGAGGAGGTGCCACAAGAAGAGCAGGCACTACATGGAGAGAGGAGGTGATATAAGAAGAACAGGCACTACATGAAGAGGAGGTGCCACAAGAAGAGCAGGCACTACATGAAGAGGAGGTGATATAAGAAGAGCAGGCACTACATGAAGAGGAGGTGATATATGAAGAGCAGGAACTACATGGAGAGAGGAGGTGATATAAGAAGAACAGGCACTACATGAAGAGGAGGTGCCACAAGAAGAGCAGGCACTACATGGAGAGAGGAGGTGATATAAGAAGAACAGGCACTACATGAAGAGGAGGTGATATATGAAGAGCAGGAACTACATGGAGAGAGGAGGTGATATAAGAAGAACAGGCACTACATGAAGAGGAGGTGCCACAAGAAGAGCAGGCACTACATGGAGAGAGGAGGTGATATAAGAAGAGCAGGCACTACATGAAGAGGAGGTGATATATGAAGAGCAGGAACTACATGGAGAGAGGAGGTGATATAAGAAGAACAGGCACTACATGAAGAGGAGGTGCCACAAGAAGAGCAGGCACTACATGGAGAGAGGAGGTGATATAAGAAGAACAGGCACTACATGAAGAGGAGGTGCCACAAGAAGAGCAGGCACTACATGGAGAGAGGAGGTGATATAAGAAGAACAGGCACTACATGGAGAGAGGAAGTGATATAGGCGCTAAATGAAGAAAAAGAGATAAATGGAAAGGAGGAGCTACAAAAAAAAGTGTCTCTACATGAAGAATAGGCAATGCATGTAACAGAAGGGATGCATTCGGTAGAGGAGGTGTACTACATGAAGAAGATGTGATTTATGAAGTAGAAGCGTTGCACGTAGAAAAGTAGGCACTGAAGAAGAGGAGTCGTATGATGGAGAGGAGCTAAATGAAGAAGTGGCTCTACAAGAAGAGGAGTTATGGGAAGGAGAGTAATACATAAAGAAGAGACGCTGCTTAAAGAAGCCGATCCACCAGGACGCAGCATAGAAGATCTGGGAACCAAGATTTAGCCTTGAACCAGAGTTCTAGAACTGGTCGCCTTTTCTCAGGGTCAACAAGGAATTTTTTCCTCTGACATAAATTGTCCGAACATCTCCAAGTTTTACCCTCTTCTAGATCACTGGTTTAGAGATAGGTAGAAAATATATTTAATAAAAACATAACAACAATGATAGTTTAGAATGACTGACCTGTCTCCTAGTCATTTCTTAATAATATATAGCATTGAGGTAGTTTCAATTTTACAAATGCAATTTAGGTTTTAAGGATTTTTATGGTGATATTTAGAATTAAAAAATGTATTTTGCTCCTTAGGAATAGTTCAACTCTTTGTGTGTTTTTTTCAGCTCTTAGATTTATTATTACAGCAGGAAAAGGCAACCTTGAACTCCCGGAGAGGCATAGCAAGTCCAGAGAGTCTGGCAAGTCCCTGAGTAGAGTAAAGTTTATTTATGAAGGGGTATGGAAAGGTCTGCCTAATATCACTTGAGTCAGTGTCTTGCAAACTTTACTCTACTTACTGTATTTAGACTTTACGAGGGATCGTGTAGGATAAAGAATGTTTCAGTGATTCGAAACAGCAATGGAACATAGATAGATGTGTAGGTTCTAGTCCCCGACATGCTGCAATATATACATGTCACTAACTTCTTAGTTATCCCGGAGGATGTGATATCTCTGTCTTGTATAGGAGAGACAAGGTAGACTTTTCTGCCAACCGTAAAAAGTGTACCACCGCCATAATAGCCCACTTTTAAGAAAGGGATCTGAAGTTCCCTACTAAAAATTCTCATTCTCATCATTTTATATTACATAGACCACACCCTGTAATGTGTCCATCCGTATTTATCCAGCTAAGACACATAAATATGTGGACATTGGGGCAAATTTACTTACCTGGTCCTGTCACGATCCCTGATTCAGACGGTCCGATGAAGATGAAGTCCGGCGCGATTCAAGAAGCTCATGCGCCCGAGTTCCTGCATCTTTCGCTTCCCCACTCAGGTCCACCGGAGTTCACCTACTCCTTCCCAGTGCTTGTAAGGGCGTTTTTTGCGACACAATTCTAAATGTTAAATCCCGCTCACTGTTAATCACTGTGTGTGGGCGGGGTAATCAGGACTCACACTGTCAATCACTGTGTGTGAGAGGAGTAATCAGGACTCTCACTGTCAATCACTGTGTGTGGGTGGGGTAATCAGGACTCTCACTGTCAATCACTGTGTGTGGGCGGAGTAATCAGGAATCTCACTGTCAATCATTGTGTGTGGGTGAAGTAATCAGGAATCTCACTGTCAATCACTGTGCGTGGGTGGGGTAATCAGAACTTCCACTGTCAATCACTGTGTGTGGGCGGAGTAATCAGGAATCTCACTGTCAATCATTGTGTGTGGGTGGAGTAATCAGGAATCTCACTGTCAATCATTGTGTGTGGGTGGAGTAATCAGGAATCTCACTGTCAATCACTGTGTGTGGGTGGAGTAATCAGGACTTTCATTATCAATCACTGTGTGTGGAGTAATCAGGACTCTCACTGTCAATCACTGCATGTGGGTGGAGTAATCGGTACTCTGACTTCCTACATACTTGCCAATTGCAGCAGAGCACATCATTCCAAGTAAATTAAAGTACATGCTACTTATAAATTAATGCTGTTAATGGATGGACAAATTTAAAGCGTGTGAGATACTATAGAGCCTTATGGGAAAATCAACAATAATTTTATATAATTTTAAAAAATAGGTTGCCAAATTTTTAGAATTTTATCTGTTTTAATAACCTAGTCTTACTCCATATATTAGAAGTAAAAGTCATTTTCAAGCAGGAACTGGAGGCTTTATAACCTCATTAAAATACATATTGGTTTAGCCCAGGCAATGGCTGCCCCCATCTTGTGTAGGTTGTAAGCCTTCGATAATTACTCCCAATTTTAGCACCATTTTTCTAAATTTGTGCCTCATTTATTTGACATCCTAGAAGTCCGGCATGTAATTTTATAAATAGTGTAAGGTTGTAATTTCCAGGCACCAGTACTTTGTGTTCTCGAGCATCCATCGATAGCCGCGCTGGAAAGGCTTTGTAGCTATAGTTACAGACGGCACAAAGCGTGTAGGATGCCGAAGATAAATATACTGCAGGAAACCGTCCCAGTTCTGTCTGCCTTGATAAACTCCCCTACACGATTTTTCATAAATATAAGAAAGATTTTTGTCCTTTGTCACAGTTAATTGGCGCACAAAATGGAGGAGAGAAATCATTCACCACGCACTGATAAGGAATGAAGGCTATTATTTTCTAAATTGTGAAAAGAACATTCCGACGCAAACAGAAACTTTTTGAAAAGCCAAAGAACAAAGAATTTATTGGAGAGTCTTAAAAGATTTTTTTTTCAGGTATTTGAAGGTATTTGACCAAAGGTGGACTGTGTAAATGCTTTGTATTAATTCAAAATTGAAAATTATTTTCTCATTGGAAACTCATTGTAGTAAATGGAAGTTTAAAAATTTTGGGTTGCTTTTATTAATGGATTGAATGAAAAACAGAGAGGGGCACATTTACTAAGGGTCCGAACGCTGCATTTCCGCGGGGTTTCCAGATTTTTTCCATTTTTCCCTGATTTGTCCCGGGTTTTGGGCGCACACGTTCGGATTGCCTGCGCCGGTTTGCATGCGACACAAAACGGGGGGTGTGGCCATCGGACAACCCGACTGATTCGAACAAACCGCAGAATTTAAAAAGCAAAATGTGTCGCAAGATCAGCACTCACATGCACCAGAAAGAAGAAGGTGAACTCCAGCGGACCTTAGCGGGGAAGCGACACATGCAGGAAATTGGATGCACGATCTTAGTGAATCATAGCAGACCCGAATCCTCGTCGGACAATGCACGGCGGTGATCGCGACGGGACGGTTAAGTAAATGTGCCCCCGAATGTCAATTTAGTGGCTGAAATAAGTCACTGCAGTTTAGCTACCATTCCAACTGCAGTAACCCAATCTGACCACTACATAGAGAATGGTGCTGTCTGCTTCCTGTTATATGTTTATGAACCTCTGATTATTGGCAATTCTGGGCATAATAACTGATAAAGGGAACCTGTCACCAGATATTACCCCATTAGACTACCAGCCCCCTCAGGTAGGCTATGCAATATGCTTTCTAGAAATCCCTCTTTAACATGAAACCTCACCTGTTTACCTATAAAAAAGAATCTCCTCCAAAGTCATCTAAAAACAATTATTTTTTGTCTGAGATGAGTCCAGTATAGAAGATGCGGGGGGAGTGTCACATTTTCTTCAGCTCTATAGCACCTAAAAACTTTTGGTGTTGTAATAAAGATGAGAATCACAGCTTTCAGATTGCATCAGGCTTGTGGTTCTGTGATCTATAGAACCAGAGATACAGGAAGTTAAAGTCATTGGAGGTTATTTATCGACATATGATGCCCCCCTGCCCGTCCGGGCACAGCCGGATACATCAAGAGACACAGTGGGAGATGCCATAAGGATGGGCTGGAGAAGTGAGAGAGAGGAAGCTGTGTATATATGCAGAGGGCAGTGTGGTGAGAACAGGGAAAGGCTGAAGCTCTCAAAGGAGGCAAAGACACAGATACATATACATGTATACACATGCCTAATGGAAGTGATTTATTGAAATTTGGCCATCCCCTTTAAAGGGTCTTTGCGTTTGATCCTATAGTGTGAAAATTACAACTGTTCTATAAAGCAAAATAGTGAAAAGTAGTAGTAACCTTCTGACCACCTGTTATACTGTAGAAGGAAGGACAGCTCTGGAGCACAAACTGCAACAGAAGTAAAGTTAGAGCGGAGCAGTTTTTATTATTAGATTTTTATTTTGCATCTGTGCATTTGACACAGTAGGAGAGGATTTATATGGTAATAAACAAAAGACTTCTGAGCCTCTAAGGCCCCTTCTCCACTGGCGTTTTTCACGCGCGAGTTCTGCGCGTGCATTTGACGCTCAGAACTCGCATTGCACTCTGTCCCATTGTATTCAATGGGTCTTTCTCCATTAGCGTTGTTTTTGACGCGCGTGCTTGCGTTCGTTTGCACGCGCGTCAAAATCGCAGCATGCTCTATTTTTGCGAGTCACGCGCAATTTTCACGCCCCATTCAAGTCTATGGAGATGCATCAAGAACGCATTGCACTCGCAATCATTGCAAGTGCAATGCGAGTGCAATGCGTTTTAAACGTAAGGGTTGCTAGGTGACCAGAATAACATTATTTCCCCTGCTCGCGAACGATCATTTAATTAAAAAAACACAGTGAAGAACAGTGAAGAATAGAATAAAAACAGTGAACACAGTGAACACAGTGACCACAGGATCATTTAAGATAAAAACACAGTGCAGAACACAGTGCAGAATAGATTACAGATGTTCGGCACATCTGCTTACTTGTCGGGAGATACGCGCGGAACGGCGCGAACAAAATAGCATGTGAAGAACAATATATATGTGTGTGAAGAACACATTGCAGATGTTTAAATACATCTGCAATGTGTTCTTCACACATATATATTGTTCTTCACATGCTATTTTGTTCGCGCTGTTCCGCGCGTATCTCCCGACAAGTAAGCAGATGTGCCGAACATCTGTAATCTATTCTGCACTGTGTTCTGCACTGTGTTTTTATCTTAAATGATCCTGTGTTCACTGTGTTCACTGTTTTTATTCTATTCTTCACTGTTCTTCACATCTGCTAAATTGTCGGGAGATAATATACGCGCGGAACAGTGAAGAATAGATCGCAGATGTTTGCAAATTATCAGAAGACATTATTTTTCAATTAAATAACACATTTTAATCCCAAACCATGGTCCCTTTGAAAAATGCTCGAGTCTCCCATTGAATCGCGCGTCAAAAATGCGCCGAAAACGCAAAAAAAACGCAAATTACTCCAAGGAAAAATGGAACAAAAACGCAGCCAAAACGTCAGTTTTTCACGCATTGCACCCTGACGTGAAACGCAACGCTAGTGTGCAAGAGGCCTAACTCAGAAATGAAGAACGATTAGAAAGAACATTTGGTTCTCATACGATCATCACTTATCACCTTCCTTAATACAAACTAGGGAGACGCATTGTTAAAAGATACAGATGAGGATAGTCTTTATCACACATGGCTAGAGGGTACAGGGTTATCTAAAGCAGTCTTTGTAAGGTCATGGTGCCTAAATGGGGGTTAGCAGTGGCGGATTGAGGAAGGGGGAGGCCCCTGGCGCAAACTGGTAGTAAATGTTGCTTCCCAGAAATAATAATGCTGCTCCAGAGATCCCATAGTACTGACTAATGTACCCACTCCAGACTCCCATGCCACACCAGTAAATATCTGCTCAAATTCACGCCTCTCGAGTGACATCACCTCTCTCTCCCATGCTGCCAGCATGGGAGATGGAACTGCGGGGACGTGCATAATTAGCAGCCTGGAGTGCCGGACATCTTGTCCCCGTGCTCCATGCTGCTAATTATTTTTATTTTTTTTTTCTAAGTGTCAAGACAGCGCCAGGATCAAGGTGAAGAGGAGTGGGGGGTCAACAGTTGTGGCCTTTGTTTGTTTTTTTTAAGCGCTTGATTTATTTTAATGACATACAGGGGCTTATAAACTTATGGGCGCTGATCACACTTTCGTTGGACTGTTTGCGTTTTCAGGATTTGTTCAGCTTTGACAGGTATTTAACAGGTGTCTGCGCTGGGATTGTGTCACACACAATGTTTTTTTGCCGCCGTCGGATGACCCAACTGATTCGGACTGGGCGCGGGATTTAATTTTCAAATTGTGCCACAAGACATAGCACCGACATGTACCAGGAAGAAGAAGGTGAACTTTGTCGGACCTAAGCGGGGAAGCGACACATGCAGGATATCGGGCACACAATCCTTGTGAATCACGGCACAGGGCATTGTACAAGGACAATGTGCTTTCGGTGAACTCCCTGGATCGAGTAAGTAAATGTGCCCCACATTTTTTTGTAAAGAATCCCACTGCCTTGATATAATTGCCTATAATTGAAGTCCTACAAAAAGTGATTCAAGTGTTCATAAAAAGAGATTGGCTCACGGTTTCTTTTTATGAACAGAATCGCTCCAACGCCGTACTTGACCCAGCTCTCTCAAACCTCAAGAACCTGCAACAAAAACCAACCTTCTAAACATGACGACATTGAGAGTACCCTTCAGAATCACTCCAGCTCCTTACAGGGTGATGGGACTGAAGAACACTCCGCCAGCTACTTTAATAAAAAAGCCTTGTGCTCTCGGCTTCTAACACGGGGAGATAAGTGCGATTAGAATGGAGCCTCGCTTCTCCGCCGATCACCAGTATTAATGGTATTTCTGACATTTCCTGTTCTACAAACTGGAGAGAAATATCATTAGTTGAAAAGGTGTATGATTGAAAGGAGAGCGCTTGTAAGAAGCACTCGGGAGAGATAGAGGACACGGAGAGACGGAGGGTATCCACCTGCATACTTAATGCATCGGCTGGAGATAGCATGAATACAATACAGGAAGAATCAGCTCCGATCACCGGAATGTATTCAGGAGGAGGTTTCCTATTCTCTACAATGATGTCAAGGCAAACATTATCACACATAATAGAAGTAATATATCATTATGCTGCGTAGTTGATTTTTCATCTCCAGTTTCCTGCATAACATTGTATATTCAAGGGCAAGCCGGAGTAAAAGAGCCAAATGGAGAGAGGAAATATTTACCGGTTTCTTCTCCAATTCTCTTCGAGATGTTCTGCCAAATAGGGGCAATTTACAAGATACAAGATTAAGATTAATATTGGTATTATATTATATATTAAGATTAATATTTTCATAGGTTTTGTGTTGTATTGGAAGTGAACCCTATACATTTCCGTGGAGCTGAGCTGCAATAATGAGGGCGACCTGGGGACAGGTGAGATGCTATTTTTATAGAGCAGGTATTTACAAAGTTTAATCCTAACCAGAAAATGAGGACCTGTTAGTGGTTTGTCTCGGCCTATCCATCTGTACCCAGGAAAGTCTTGGTTTGGATTTTGGAATCTCAGGTTTGTTTCCATCATCATCTTATGTTCGTCAAGGTGAACCCTTCAGTTGTTCTATTCCTGTGTCAAGTCACAAGTACTGTCCATCTCTTTTGTAGACTTCCCTGGGGTGGTGCACAGATAAATGAGTGATATCTAGATGTTTCTACATTAGGTAAGCTTCATGTACGTTGACCAGCCCAGCCCTGTAGCCATTTTCCTTAGGCTACAGATCCATGATCAGTTGTTTGTTGCCTTTGTATCATCGTCATGTGAGTGGATGATGGCCATAATAAAGAATGCCAAAGAGTTGGCTCACATGAAGCAGTCAGAACCAAACCATGTGTATGAGTCCATATAGATTAAAGGGGTTATCCGGGTTTAAAAAATTTCTTATGGCCAGGCTGGGGAAGGCTAGTTAAACACAATAAACATGTACTTACCTCCTCCGGTGCTGCCGATGTCCCGCGCCGCGGCCGGTCTTCTCTGTGCGCCGGTTTCATTACAAGTGCGCACAGAGAGCTTCCGGCCGGCTGGATGCTCCCATGCGCACCATCTCCCAGCGCTTACAATGCTGAGAGATAGGGACTGATGGGAGGAGCCGGCCACATCGCGGACCGGAAGCTCCCTGTGCGCGGCTTCCGTGCCCCTGTAAACAAACAGGGGCACGGATCGAAGGGACCGCGGCGCGGGACATCAGCGGCGCCGGAGGAGGTAAGTCCATGTTTATTATGTTTAACTAGCGCTCCCCAGCCCGGCCAAAAGTAATTTTTTAAACCCGGATAACCCATTTAATTTGTTGAATCAACAAATACTTAGACAAGGACAATGTTTGGTGGCTATAGATAGCGAATTGTCCCGGCTGCTCCTGCGGCCCATGTTTCAGGTCGCCTGCGCACCCGTGTGCCTCCATAAGCCCCCTCTCGCCGGCAGCCTCACTTACCAAGCCACGCTCCAGCGACGGTCTCCTCGCTTCAGCCAAACGTGCCGTGAAATTTAAAGGGCAAGCGCACCGCTAATTGGCACTGACCACCTGACAACCTATAAATGCTCAACCTCTTCCTGTGACCCCTGCCGGATCTTCGTGTTTCCATGCCTAAGAGAAAGCTTTACTTCATGCCCTTTGCGATTATCCTGATTTTCCGTTGTGACCTCGATTCCTTTCCTGACTCTGATCCCGTGCTGCATGTCCTGAAATGTACCAGATGAGTATAAATTATTACAGTAATGATACCCCCAAACATTACCATTTTCTTCTTTATGTTCTCATTTCACTTTTCTCCAGCCATTGGTCCTTCCCATACTTTCAGCTGTGAACACTTGTTTGTCAATATGTATTTATGTAAGGAGCCAAGTTCTGATGGTGTGTTCATGTGCTGAGAATGGTTCCGATGCTTTATGTATGTACGGAGTTTGGTTCTTATATTGTCTTCATAAACATTCATGTATATTTGTATTATATTCTGCATTGTATAATGATGTTCGTGGAATGGGGAATCCTTTATCATGAAAAATTGAAAGGGATGCACTATGTCTTTGTCTCTGTTGAATTCAATAAAAATGATAATGGGGGTTATTTATCATTAGGCGGCTCCTTGGGATAGTTGTATATTTTTGGAGCTCCAATGCCCATCAGCCCTTTAATGAATCTTGTTATGGTCTATTTTCTGTCTGGGATTTTTTTCAAAAAGTCCCCAAAAAATCTCAAAATGCATAAAAAGTCCCAGCACATACAGGGGACTGGAGTAACTTTTTGCAAAAGTCTCAAGTCATGAATCTTGCTTTTTTCACAGTGCTGCATGGTGTTGTACTAGCAGAAGTTCTTTGGGGCACCGTTACTTACCCGGTCCTGTCGCGATCCCCGATCCGGACTGGCCGACGAGGATGAAGTCCTGCGCAATTCACCAAGATTGTGCGCCCGAGATCCTACATGTGTCGCTTCCCCACTAAGGTCCACCGGAGTTCACCTTCTTCTTCCCGGTGTATTCGACACAACTTATGTAAATCCCGCGCGTTGTCCGAATCCATCGGATCGTACGACGGCCCGTACCCCGATTTATGTCGCATGAAAGCATGGGCCAAAGTTCCAAAAGCGACAAAAAGCTCTTCTAAATGCGGCGCACTTCGGAAATCGTTGCATATTCCGACGATAGTGTGGTCCGCGGACCCTTAGTAAATAAGCCCCTATGTCTTCAACAGATTAATGAAGAGGTGTGAATAGCCCTGTGAGACTTTTTAGCAGTGAAAAGTCTCAAAAAACCTCAATGCGACTACTTTGAGACTTTCGCCAAAAAAGCCCAGAACAACCAATGATAAATAACCCCCCTAATTTGCAGTGCAATGTATATAGAATCAGTATTTTCTTTTTCAGAAGGAAGTCACCATTAAAAACGAATAACTGCGATAGAGAACATAAAGCAGATGTCTAATTTCCTTGTGGTTTCGAGATGCTTACAGCAGTAACAGCAGATCTTGTCAAATTTCTGTAATAACATGGATCAGAGATGTACAGTATAAGAGAATTGCATGGGACTTAATTTTGGGCAGCAGTGGGGTTGTCAGGTGGAGTGTCACAACATCTGGACCTCTGGGCTACAATGTGACAGATCGCAGCCATCGCAGCTGTGTATTCAGGGACAGAGGCCAAGATTTTAGGTCATTTGAGGTAAAGCTATATGATGTACGGGGTGTTTAACATTTATACAAGTCATGTATATTTCAGTGTACGGTTACTAAAATATATACTTTTATCCCTGCATTTGCACTATTTGATAAATCTAGAGGATATGGCTGCTATCAACTTTTATTCTAACTCAAATAACATCCCTGCGTGGCGTAGATTTTTTTTCTTTTCTTTTGTATATTTTATACACAAGCCTTAAAGAGTTAGGCCCCATGCACAAGAACGAAACTATGGTGACCATATGCTGGACGTATGAATAGTAGCTAGTATATGGCAACCATAGAGGTACATTGTGCACGGTAGGGTATGGCCACCGTGCATACCCTACCGTGCCGAAAATAAGATAGAGAGTTCTCTATATTCATCCATATGTAAAGCCAGGCTGTGTGGCTCCCTATGGAGAGGGAGGGGTGAGAAGCGCTCACCCCTTTACCTCTCCATGTGGCAGTATGCTCCGCCCAGGTCACTGACCAGGTATAGTATATGTTCATCTTCATTTCCATCTCTGGAATACTTGGCTGGGATAGAAAAAAATTACCCTGACTAATAGCAGAGAAGAGCAAGCTCCACTGTTTCTGTAACTTCAGGAATTACGGAAACGGTACAGATAATTTTGCTGAGCTCTTTATGTATGTTCTACTCACCTCTATAGGGATTAATGAAATATTGTAGATCGGTTCTGCTCTCCCCAACTCCAATCAATTTAGAATGTAGAAAGAAAGGGTTATTTCCATCTCAGCCGTGATTAGCTCAATTAAGAATAGTCCTTTACAGGGGTTGTACAATCACAACAAGCTATCACATAATCACAGGATTGGGGATCAGTGGGAGTCCTGGAGGTGGGAACACTATGGACCACAAGAATGGTATTGTGTTCTACCCCAAAATTAAAAAAATACCTGGTCAATCAAGCGTATGCTGCTGTAATCATTTCTATGACTAATTCAGTCAGTGCCACTAACAGGGGACTGAGGGGCAGTGCACATACTTGACCTGCCACTCCATTCATTTGGGGCACAATGGACGCACGTTCTCTTTATTGGTGGAAGCCTCACCATTGGAATCCCTATCATATGAATATGGCATAACTTTTTGTGCGCAGACAACCCCTCCGAGTCTTACATTTCCATACAGCACCACCACAGGAGAAATATGGTATTGCATGGTACCCACTATAAACAGTGGGGTATCTATGTAACACATGGATGTGACAAACAATCCATATAGGTGCTCTTTGTAGCCTTTTTCAAACAGGGTTTTTTTTCTGTATTACCGTATATACTCGTGTATAAGCCGAGTTTTTCAGCACAAAAAATGTGCTGAAAAACGCCCCCTCGGCTTATACACGAGTCAATACTGACTAAAATTGACTAAAAAATAATAAACTTATATACTCACCCTCCGGTGGCCCCGATGCGCAGCACTGCTCCCCCGATGTCATCGCGGCTCCTCTTCTGGCTTCCCGGCTGTTCTTCTTCCTTCAGCGTACTAGGCGCCGCCCGCGAGAAGAACATGACGGCGCCCAGCAAGCTGAAGCAAGAATAGGAGCCGCGATGCCAGGAGCCGCGATGCTGGGGGCACGGCTGTATACTACTGGGGGCACGGCTGTATACTACTGGGGGCACGGCTGTATACTACTGGGGGCACGGCTTTATACTACTGGGGGCACGGCTCTATACTACTGGGGGCGCGGCTCTATACTACTGGGGGCAGGCTGTGCTGTATACTACTGGGGGCAGGCTGTGCTGTATACTACTGGGGGCAGGCTGTGCTGTATACTACTGGGGGTAGGCTGTGCTGTATACTACTGGGGGCAGGCTGGGCTGTATACTACTGGGGGCAGGCTGGGCTGTATACTACTGGGGGCAGGCTGGGCTGTATACTACTGGGGGCTGGCTGGCTTTATACTGGGGGGTCTGTGACCAATGCATTTCCCACCCTCGGCTTATACTCGAGTCAATAGGTTTTCCCAGTTTTTTGTGGTAAAATTAGGGGTCTCGGCTTATACTCGGGTCGGCTTATACTCGAGTATATACGGTACCTCAAAATATCATGGTAGGGTATCTGAGAAGATCTTGCCATAAATAATAATTCCTTTATTTAGATAGAGCACACAGATAAAGAAGTGCTTCACACAGATTGCCAAATGAGTCCCTGCCCCAATGGGGCTCACAATCTAATCAAACTACCAGAGTGTGGGAGGAAACCAGAGGACCTGAAGGAAATCCACGTAAACACGGAAAGAACATACAAACTCTTTGCAGATGTTGACCTAGATGGAACTTGAACCCAGGACCCCAGGGCTGCAAGGCTGTAGTACTAACCACTCAGCCACCGTACTGCCCTAAAAGGAAAAACCAGTCACCAAAACCACTATAAAGCATACTTGCCATGGCTGAGGATGCATGCAGCTAGAATATCTAGGGAGGAACAAGTCATTTCCATACATATCTGGCAGTGTCTTACTTTATGTAAATGAAAAAGAATTGGATATGTAATTTCCATCCCCCCATATCTGCCTTCAGAATGCAGAGACATTGGGGCTCATTTACTAAGGGTCCGCGGGACCGCGATTCCGCCGGGTTTCCCGAATATTTCCATTGTGCAACGAATTGCCCCGGGTTTTTGGCGCACGCGATTGGATTGTGGTGCATCGGCGCCAGCTTGCACGTGACAGAAATCGGGGGGCGTGCCCGTCGGAAAACCCGACGGATTCGGAAAAACTGGAATTTAAAAGAAACAACCTTAGTGAGCCACCGGAAGACCCGAATCCTCAGCGGAGAACGCGCCAAAGGACTGGGTCAGTAAATGAGCCCCAATGTGGTTGATCAAGGACAAAAAATTTTCCGGGAATGTGCTAAGAAGAATCTATCAAAGAACAATTTGACTTGTGTGGAAGACCTAATCTTTTGTCAAATCATCTCATACATGTCGGAAATTCTTTCCAGCACTGGTGTGGGATCTGTCAACTAACAGGATTGGTCATTATCGAATTTCTCTCAATAAACGTTCACTCAACAAAGTGTCCGTTTTCATCAACTTTAGTCTAAAAAGTGTCTGAGCGTGAGAACTCTGATGGTAATGTTGAGTGCCGGCGAGACTCCTTGATAAAAACCAAGATAGGTCGTAAGTTCTTGAACTTTTTGTGGATTCGCTACAAAGTTTATATCTTGGTAAGAAGAACAATAGGATATTTAGAGCATTAAATTAATCCCTAACTAAATCCAGCAGAGTTCATCTGTAATGATAATGGCATTTTGCGGTGCGACATGAGCTTCTCCTCCCAATTTTGGAACAAACTGTCCCGTCGTCTCGTTCTATAGTCTTCTTCTTGGAGCCTAAGAAAACAAGTCAGGTCTATGTGGGAAAAACGACTGTTTAGGAAATGAGTGAGTATCTAAACCACAGATATGCGGGGAGAGAGCTCTGTGATTGTTTTGATTTGATTCCCAATTTGACATGTTTCTACAGAAGTCGTCAGGATTGCTAGACAAAGCGAGACACATCGGGGGAAGATCTTTCATTCTCTCCATGCAGTATAATTCTCATCGACAAAGACGATAAAGTGACAGCGAAACCGCAGTGGGAAGATTATTTTGAGACATCTTCTCAGTTACTATACACTTAGCTTGGAGCATACAGAGATAGTACATGGATGCTAGAAGCATTACTAATACGGTAGAATCAGGAATATCTCTAGTATAATGAAATGGAATTACATGGTGTTGGAAATGGATAGCTATTGCTGTCAGGATCAGTGGTAGTAGATCCTCCGTGGGAGATGACAGAAGCCGACACCTGGGACCGGAGTCTAAGTGGTACCCGGTTTTCACCAGAGCCCGCCGCAAAAGGGTATGGACTTTCGGCAGCTTGGTACCAACAGGTCGTTCCACAGGCGCAACTTTGTCCGCGGTGGCGGCCAAGGCGAAGTACAGAATTGTAAGGCAAACTCGTGGTCGGAG
Organism: Engystomops pustulosus; assembly: GCF_040894005.1. Classification (NCBI taxonomy): domain Eukaryota; kingdom Metazoa; phylum Chordata; class Amphibia; order Anura; family Leptodactylidae; genus Engystomops; species Engystomops pustulosus. The sequence continues at coordinate 97,368,470 of NC_092418.1, read as the reverse complement.
ACAGGCAGGAGGTCGAGACAGGCATCAGAGGATCAGAGTCGGGGACGTAGCGTTAGGTCAGGACAAGCAGCATGGGATCAGAGTCAACAACGGACCCGTGTTCTCAACAGGAATTCGTAAACACAGCAAATCACATGAAATAGTTTTCTCAGAGGCATTAGGCACAAAGATTTGGCAGGGTGTGCAGAGAAAGGCAGGTTTATATAGAACTCTTGGAAATGGCCAGCGACAATGAACGATGCGCTGGCCCTTTAAATTGTCTGAAGCTGGCGCAGGCACGCCCTAAGAGACGGGGACGCGTGCACGGCCGGGGGACCGGGATCAGGAGCGGGGACAGGTCAGGTAAGAAGCACGGGTGCCACGCCAGGGTACACGGATATGGGTCGTGGGAGCAACCGTGACAATTGCTTGGGGTCATTGAGATCAGGATGCCAACCTCAGAATGCCAATACAGTTAAAGCGGTATTCCAACGAGAACAATATTCTTAAATATACTCAGGATAACAAATAACACATTCTCTAATTTACTGTTATTAACTACAGCATTTCACAGATATAATTCCAACCTGTCTCTATCAGTCCTGGTGTATACAATTTCAGTTGCCCCGGGATCCGACCGTAAATCAGAAGTCTAGGGTCAGGCAGGACAGATTGTTCTCCTGTCAGATGCTGCACTGAGCTCCTCCCTACCTTGGCCTCTCTACATGCATTCCAAGACGAGCTCACACACACAGAGACTTCCTGCCGGCAGCTTGAGGAGAGTAAATCTACAAGCTACAGACCAATAAAGTCTTTATCCAGGCGAGGGAAGCACAGCAGAGCTGACAGTGTGTGTTATGGCTCAGACAGCAGAGTTGTGTCTTATGCATCTCATTAAACACATAAATAAGGTGCAGCAAGGGAAAAAAAAACATTTCCGCCAGTTTTACCTTTGAAAGTCAATGATAAATGCCCTCCATTGTAGCTTTACACTTTGATGCAATATCACAAACATCATTTAAATTAGTATCAAAAAATTAGTCCAATTAAGATGAAATGTGACCTATTAGGCCCCTTCCACACTAGCGTTTTTCACGCGCGAGTCCTGCGCGTGCTTTTGACGCGCAGAACTTGCATTGCACTCTGTCCCATTGTTTCCAATGGGCCTTTCCTCATTTGCGTTGTTTTTCACGCGCGTCAAAATCGCAGCATGCTCTACTTTTGCGTTTCACGCGCGTTTTTCCCACCCCATTCAAGTCTATGGAAACGCATCAAAAACGCATTGCACTCGCAAGCCTTGCAAGTGCAATGCGAATGCAATGGGGCAGATTTACTTACCTGGTCCGTTTGCGATCCAGCGGCGCGTTCTCTGCGCTGGATTCGGGTCCGGCCGGGATTCATCAAAGCAGTTCCTCCGACGTCCACCAGGTGGCGCTGCTGCGCTGAAGTCCGCTGGAATGCCTCGAAATACACCGGCCTATCCAGGATGAAGGTGAGTGTAATTTTCGCGACACAATTTTTTTTTTAAATGCGGCGGTTTTTCCGAATACGTCGGGTTTTCGTTCGGCCACGCCCCCCGATTTCCGTCGCGCGCATGCTGGCGCCGATGCGCCACAATCCGATCGCGTGCGCCACAATCCCGGGGCAATTCAGGTACAATCGGCGCAAATCGGAAATATTCGGGTAACACGTCGGGAAAACGCGAATCGGGCCCTTAGTAAATGACCCCCAATGCGTTTTAAACGGATGGGTTGCTAGTTGACATGAATAATTCCCCTGCTCGAGATCGAGCATTTAATTAAAAAAACACAGTGAAGAACAGTGAAGAATAGAATAAAAACAGTGAACACAGGATCATTTAAGTGAAAAACACAGTGAAAAACACAGTGAAGAATAGATTACAGATGTTCGGCACATCTGCTTACTTGTCGGGAGATATGCGCGGAACGGTGCGAACAAAATAGCATGTGAAGAACACTATGGACCTCACTGCAGGGAAAAACCCAAGTAATTGAAAATTAAATATTTTTAAGTGATATCCAGACTGCATGTAGTGTGAAAGAGACATAAGGAAATCATGTAACTCTTGCAGCTTCATGTTTCCCTATAGTCTTAGTTACCTGATTATATACTGATCTACTGTTACTTTTGACATTAAAAGACTATTTCCTGATGGCAACTTGTGTCATAAATCTCATTGCACAGAGTAAGGTTAAAGTTTCTCTCATGCTTAAATTGAAAGCCCTAGGCAAAAGAGTAAGTTATATCCAGTCTGAATGAAGGGTGAATAAAACATTAATAGATACTGTAACTCTTGCAGCTGCATGTTTCTCTATAGCCTTAGTTACTTGACTATATAATGAACTACTGTTACTTCTGACATTAACATATTATCAATTTCCCAATGGCAGCTTGTGTCATAAATCTCAGTGCACAGAGTAAGGTTGAAGATTTCACAATGCTTAAAGACATCAAAGGAAATCCGATTGTTTGTTGGCCCCCCAGGCATAAAAGCAAGTGGGAAATGTTTCTTATGCCTTGGACTACAAACACCCTCTACAGCAGACCAGAGCACCCACAGCCAGAAAAAAGGAGCCATGGGAAGCATTATAAAGAGCAGAATACATCTGTATAATACAAACAGCTGCATAAATTGCTATGGGTCCCATATAGGATTTTTGGGCCTGTGAATTTTTCCCATATTGTTTTTCAATTTCGTCTTCGCACTTATAACGTTCTGCATTTATTGAAAAACAAGATATATTTTATTTTTTCATCTTCCCAGTGAATTGCAGTGATGCTTCCACCGAATGTATCACATTTTCTGTGAAATATTTTCCCCTTCAGCCCAATGTTCATACATAATAAGATGAGGATAGTAAGTAGATTATTTCTGCCGCATCGGGTTCTAAAACGATGGTTTTAAACAGTGAGATTTATTTTATTGTGTCGCGGTAAATATGCACGTGTTGCTTTTAGAATGGAAATGAGATGCGAGTCTACTGTAAATTTATCCATCGCCGCTGTTATTAACGGATCAGAACCTAAATTCCAGGCTCTACAATAAAACCTTGGGTAAATACGTTGGGTGTATTCTGTTAATTATTATCTACAGTCTGGGGTGTTGTATTGTGTCTGTGTATTATTTGCTTGTTTTTCTAGTGGATAATTATTGTTTGCTTAAGACTAGTCATTATTAACTCATTTGCATATTAGTGCACAGTTCTGTCCCCATTGGGTGTTCCCTTTACTCTACATTGAATTATTAAAAGGAATGAAGATTAGCTCGGAAAACATGAGCATAAAATAATCAGGGAAATGCAAATGGTAAGGGAATTGTAAGTAATTAGTGTTGAGGAGTTTTTATCTTTTTTATGCAATCTGAGAGCAGTATGTTATAAGCAAGAGGATTCAGGCAGATATGGGCTATGGGGTTGTTCTGGGCTTAGGGGTCCAGAAGTTGGTCCTATTTATTAAAGGGGATATTAAAAATTAAGATAGGTCATCATTAGGAGAACAATGGGAGTCCAACTCTACCCCACTTCCATCGATCACCATATGAATGATGGCTGCAGCCTCTTCACTGCTAAATTAGTAAAGCATCATGCATTTCATAGTGGCTATGATTAGTACTGCAGCTTTCATCATATATTGGGGCACATTTACTTACCCAGTCCAGTCGCGATCCAGCGGTGCCTTCTCCAACAAGGATTCGAGTCTGCCGGGATTCACTAAGGTACACCTGATTTCCAGCAGGTGTCGCTGCTGCGCTGAGGTCCGCCAGAGTTCACCTTCTTCTTCCTGGTGTATGTAAGTGCTGATCTTGTGACACAAATTCTTTTTTAAATTCCGCGGTTTTTCCGAATCAGTCGGGTTGTCCAGCGGCCACACCCCCGATTTCTGTCGCGTGAAAGCCGATGCGCCACAATCCAATCGCGTGCGCTTAAATCCCAGGGCAATTCGGTGCAAATCGGAAATCGTGGGGAAACCCGACGAAAGTGCACGATTCAGACCCTTAGTAAATGAGCCTCATTGTATAGTGGCTGTGATTAGTACGGCAGCTTCCATGAAGTTCAATGTGATAGAACCTGCTGACTGCAGAAAGTTTTCTATTCCACCAGCTAATATTTAATGTCCCAAGAAGTTCTGTCCAATGAGTACTCTATACTTGGAGTTCTCCAGCTGCACTATTACACAAAGGACCCTAGGGATGCTAGCGGAAGGTGACCCCCTACAATGGAAGGTGACCCCATACCGATATATTTAGACCACAGATTGTTTTATGTGGTCAGATATGTACATGGGGTATAGTTTTCATATTAAGTAGCCTAAGGACCTTTGATGATGTCACCCTGGTCACATGACATTAGGCCACGCCCCCTGGACTCGCTCCAAAGCTGCATAGATACCAGGCAATATTATAACTCTGATTTTATGGGGATCTGAGGAAAACTAGTTTAAGCTACAAGAAGGGTGTCACATAGTTACTAGAGCTCTATCGGAACCTGCCACTACCTGTATTTGTGAAAATAGTGGTGACGGGTTCCCTTTAAGAATTGTCCGAGACACATTGCTGGCGCACGTGTCACAATTGTGGCGCATACAACACTTTGTGCTTTACGTTGCACTTTACACAAATTTGTGCACTTAAGGGGGCTTCTGGTGCTCAGTCGGACCATGCACCACATTCATCATCCAAAGTCTGACAGATATGTGTTGCACAGCCCATGTTAAAGGTGCACCAAAAAAAAGTGGTGCACTCTGTCGGGGCTGTGCAGGGGGCATGAGATTCATGAAGAATGTGCGCCACAAATCATGAATCTGGCGCCCCCTGCACACTACACAGGCAACTGCAAATAGTACTGACTGCACTGTGCCCCATGTACACCACAGTTTTGATTTTAGGCCGTGGTCAGAATCAAAGATCATGTAATGGTATATTTGCCTCCATCAGACTATAATAAATACAGTCGTCCGAGGAGTTCACACGCCATCCGACCTTCTGCCGGCCCCATTCTGTCTTGCCCAAAGTGCGAAACTGGCAGAGGAGTGCCAAAAAACTGTTGGACAAAACTTTTTAAATTCCCCCATTGTATTTGCACAATTTTTTTTTTTTTTACAAAACTCATCAATACCTTTGCACGTATTTAGTATAAAACCAGAGGCAATACAAGAACCTCGAAATCCGTAGAAAAGAAACATTGGGGGCAGATTTACTTACCCGGCCCATTTGCGATCCAGCGGCGCGTTCTCTGCGCTGGATTCGGGTCCGACCGGGATTCACTAAGGTAGTTCCTCCGCTGTCCACCAGGTGGCGCTGAAGAGCATCGGAATGCGCTGGAATACACCGGCTCGGGCTGAGTGAAGGTAAGTGCAATTTTCGCGACACATTTTTTTTTTAAATGCAGAGGTTTTTCCGAATCCGTCGGGTTTTCGTTCGGCCACGCCCCCCCCCCCCCGATTTCCGTCGCGTGAATGCCAGCGCCGATGCGCCACAATCCGATCGCGTGCGCCAAAATCCCGGGGGCAATTCAGGGAAAATCGGCGCAAATCGGAATTATTCGGGTAACACGTCGGGAAAACGTGAATCGGCCCATAGTAAATGACCTCCATAGAATTTAAAAGTTGCACATGATAAATGCTCCTCTATGCGTTCCATGAAATCTGCCTCCCTTTCCCCGTACTCCTGCTAGGTCTGTTCTACAATCTCTTTCCCGGTTTCTCTGGAGTTCTTCTTCTTACTTTACAATCTGTGCAGATTTCAGTCTTTTATAACCGAATAAACATTTCACCCTGCACAGAATTGTTTAACACATGAAGTGAACTAATTAAGTAACTTGCTAATTAACTCCAACTCAGAAAGCAAAAAGTGTTTGCATATTTTTATGAAGTGTTTTTTTTTTGATGAAGAAAGGACAGAGACTGAGAGTAATTTCAGAACTCCGAGCGCCTTTGTCTCTACATTCCACGGGCGTATCGGAGAGGAAGGAAGCGCAGCTATCAGGAGCTCGGAATATTTGATTTCACACCTGAGCATTTTAGCGTTTCGAAGTGTTGGCACGTGCGGAGCTTTCTCACACAACAGCCTTTTATTCAGTCCTGGTAATACGAGCAGGAATTCAGCCCATTGTTCAAGATAAAGAGGCCAAACTTTCACCGTCTTCAAAAATATAGCGCTTCATTGGGAAACTCAGGATGATCATTGAAAGGGGTTTTTAAGCAATTCTGGAAAACCCAGTGGGGGGTTGGGGCAAAAAAAAAAAAAAAAAGTTTATGTATCCTATTTGACTCTTCGTTTTCCGCTTTAGGTCCTGGGCCAAAACTTCCAGGGACCTACTGGCTACTGGCAAAAGCGCCACCCATGAACCTCTGCAAATTCTGGCTTTAATCGTCGTGCCTTGAGAAAAACATGTGAATCTTTTAAAATTCTTTAAAGGGTATAGTCACTTTTCAATAAATCTCTTCTATAAGACGTGTGTTTTCATTTATATGTACATATTTTGTTACCTCCTCTGCTTATATACACAGCTTACTCTTTCTCACTGCTCCAGCCCATCCGCATGGTGTCTCCCACTGTGTCTCTCTCAATATCCATCTCACTCACAGAGACAGGTAAAGGGAAGTGGGAGGGTAGGATGAGTTATAATCTCCTGAAACAGCTCCTTCTATTTATCAGTGCTCTGCTATGCTAACAAAGAATCACACAGAGTCTGCAGACAGCATAAAAATAAGCATTAGGAATGCTAAATACCTTGATGAACATTCAGGGATTATTAGTAAGGCAGTGCAGGCACTTGGGCAACTTATGTAAAAGAGTGGCCAACCCCTTTAAGTTCCAATCTATTGTTTGAGTGGGCAGGTGTGTAGGCTTTTTTAATATTTGGCTATAAGACATAGGAAGCGATAACAGCGCCCACTGAAGCGTTGACTTGTGCTACAACATGTAGAATAATACTTCCCTTGCTTACGATTCAGCCCCCAAAAATAGTTAATCTCCATTGACCACCACAGCAAACATTGAAGGGGTTGTCAACTTTCAGCAAATAGTTGTTATTGTTTCTATAATGAAAAGTTTTTGAATTTACCAATATACTTTTTGTATTCATTCATTTCAGTTTTCAAGATCTCTGCTTGCTGAAACTTCATTGTTTACTTCCTGTGGATAATAACCAGTTCCTGGTCATGTGATGTCATACAGGTGCACTGCTCGTTATATCCCTGGTCATGTGATGTCACACAGGTGCACGGCTCGTTATATCCCTGGTCATGGGATGTCATACAGTTGAATGGCTTGTTATATCCCTTCTCATGTGATGTCACACAGGTGCATGGCTCATTATATTCCTGGTCATGTGATGTCACACAGATGCATGGCATTGTTATATCCCTTGTCATGTAATGTCACACAGGTGCATTGCTCATTATATACCTAGTCATGTGATGTCACACAGGTGCACAGTTTGTTATATCCCTGTTCATGTGATATTGCACAGGTGCACGGCTTGTTATATCCCTGGTCTTGTGATGTCACTTAGTTGAATGACTCGTTATATCCCTGGTCATGTGATGTCACACAGGTGCACGGCTCATTATATCCTTGGTCATGTGATGTCACACAGGTACGCTGCTCGTTATATACTTGGTCATGTGATGTCACACAGGTGTACGGATTGTTATGTGATCATGTGATGTGCTTTCAGAGTCAACTGTATATCGAAGTTGGGACAACCACTTCCATAAATGGCCGTCTGGGGCTGTCCTTAAATTTTAAGGCCATTTTGTGGTCAGTACTTACAAATGATAGTCATGTGTTATTTTATTTTCTCCATATTTTTTTTTTTTTTTTTGCTTCACTGCTTTTTGATTTGTCTTTTTTAGGGAAGAATAAGATGTAGTCTGAGCAGGGCCGGATTAAGGGTGGTGGGGGCCCCTGGGCGCAAACTGGTGGGGGCCCTTCTAACAATGTTTTTGGTATAGCCTGCCAGACCCCTGTAGCATGTAGCCTGCCAGCCCCCTGTAAACATTAGCCGACAGTCCCCTGTAGAAAATGGCGATCTCCCCTTGCGGAGGCAGCTTTGTCTCACTGACACAGCTGTCATCCTAAACCCCTATGTGTGTTGCGGGTAGCCACGGGCCGCTGCGCATTGCACACAGAGACAGTCAGCGACTCAGCTGAGCTGAGTTGCTGACTGTCGGAAACTGGTGGGGGCCCCTTAAAAAGTGAAAGTGGTGGGGGCCCCGGGGCTCGAGCCCCATGAGCCCCTCCTTTAATCCGGCCCTGAGTCTGAGACACACCCACAGCTTTGTCATTGGTTCAGATTTCTGCCCCCTCCCTCCTCCTGCAGCTCTGCTTCTAATATTGGCTGTTGTGATGAAAAGCCACTTACATTTTGAGAGATATAAGGGTTTCCTGGAAATATGCTGTTCTTTACTACTAATATCATTTATCACATAGACCACCACTGATATCTGTGCAAATGTCGCCCGATGTTGGAGGCTAAATACCTGTTTATCTGAGAAAATATTTATATTCTGAAGTATTTCCATTCTTGTAGTCTCAAGGTCAACAAACAGTCAACCTCTATTACTATTATTATTATAATTATTATTATTATTATAGAAACATGGCCAATCAATTTGTCCAATAAGCAAAATGTAATCATACACAGTCATTATTTCATAGAAACACATACGGTAATGGAGGACTAATTTATGCATGACACAATTAATAAGATAAAATGGCTCTTGGGAAAAGAAAAAATATGTAAATTTATTTGACTAATTAAACAATAACTAATAGAATAAAATTTCCATAGTGCCCAAATACTATGAAGCAATAGGAGAAACAAAGGAAATCTACCATCAAAGTCCTGCCTGATAAACCAGGGACATTACTCATAGATCCAGGCACTGTGACTGTGGTAATCTTCTTATATTTGTTATCCATGGCCTCTTTCCTTCTAAAATCAACTTTTATAATTATGCTAATTAACTTAAAGGGCTAGGGGGGGTTACTATAGCCCTTTCAAGCTGTAGCTGCATAGGCTGTTAACTGTCTCACCCTCCCCATCTTCTCCTTCAGCACTTCCCCCATTCCCTCTGCCTGATGTATTCTCACTGCAACAGAGTAAGTTTCAGCACACAGTGGGAGGTGGGAAGTGCTCCTTGCACGCTGTAACATCCTTCGAAGCAACAGAACAGAAAGGCTCTTGTGACACCACCTAAAAACCCCCAGAATAATTGTTAAAGTTGATTTTAGAAGGAAAGAGGCCATGGATAACAAATTTAAGAAGATTACCACAGTCCCGGTGCCTGAATCTATGAGTAATGTCCCTAGTTTATCATGATGGATTTTGGTCAAAAAAGACCTTCCAAACTAAAGGCTAAAAAACTACGATGCACATCCCCATTGTGATGTAGATGATATGATTCATGCACGGCCCCCATTACCGATTCCATCATTTTCCCAATTGTATTTGAGTAGATACAAAAATCAAATCTTGTAGTGCATTATAAGCCCGAGGAAGACCTGTGTTCTTGGCCCAAAACGCGTTGCTCCTACTGATAACAATCAAAGGTAAGTTATATAATCTCAATGGCTATTGTTTAGAGTCCACCTGAGCACTGACATCCCTTTCTCCTTCTTCTGGGCCAGAAGTATACAATACTACATTGAGTTTGTATTGTGGAAAATTTGGAGTCCTTTAATAAATGTAGTAAATTAAGGGTGGAGGCATCTGCATAACTTTCCATCCTTGCTTAATGCTACGTTTTGGTTGGCATAGGTGGTAATCCTTACTCACTGTCGTGACTTTTTGGCCCTGGACTAAGTTATTTTTTGGGAATTTCCGTTGGCATTCTTGAGGTTTTGTCCAATGTTTTCCTATTGTCCAGATCAGGGCCGGTTGGTTAACCAGCAACGATCTTCACTGGTCTATGGATTGTGACTTTTCATGCATATGTTAGAGAAATTAGACTACATTTCGACTGATCTGGGAGTAACACGAATGAGTAAGGAGTTGGCTAGATTGGGTTTCCTCTGGACAATCCAGTTTCCTGGCACAATTCGAGAACATTCTGTCAAGTAAATGGTATCCCTCAATACTGAAACGTGTGTTTGTGTTTGATTTTATGCTTCTCATGGAACGCGGATAGTGAGCCCTGCCAATGTAAAGTGTGCAGCACTCATATTGTGAATAAGATATGGGATATTACCCCTTCTGTGAATTATATGAATATTGTATGTCACCGGAGAGCAATGTGGCCATAGAGAAAAACAGCTTTAATATTTTTCTACAAGTCATTGAGATGTCATAACTGATGGTAGGGGGTAAATTATTATGACATACACTTATAGATATTGCAGTACTGAAGAAGATACCTGTCCACCTCTGACTTACATAAAGCCTACCCCTGGGCATAAAGGAAACTGTCTCTCTAGTGCCACCAAAAGTTTAGGCTACTCTACAAGCCTGAAGACATTCTTCTGACATGGCTAAAACTAATATCTGTCCTCTTGAGATGGGTATTGGTCAAAGTAATCTCTTCCGACACCCTACTGTATCTCCCTCCAGAGTAAAGTATATAGGTATGTAGGGTTTTCCTCAATTCACATATCAAGAATTTGATAGACCTTATCCCATCCTGGAAAAATTTGCATATTTTCCCAGAATCCCCCTTAGTGGAGCATCAATAGCTATAAGACTCCACACGCCTACACGGTGGCAGTCTCCATACGGAGAACTTTTACTTCCGGACCCTAGTCAAAAGCCTCTCGCTTAGCCAAACTAGTTCCTTACACTGTACTGAAGAGACTCAACAGGGTCGAAACAGAGCTGTCTACAGTTGGGAGTCTGTTCCTTCTGGAATAGATATACTGGTTTGGTTTCAATTCCACATCATATCATAAAGCTTTCTGAAGGTCATGCTTCATGTCAAGGGAGCTAAAAGTGTTGTGGTTTTCCTTATTCCATTCTGGAAAACTTTGCATATTTTCCCAGAATACCCAAGTGGAGATCTCCATAAGGTGAACTTTTACTTTCCGACCGTAGAATTTGATAGACACTCACTAATGTCTACAAAAAAATCCAGAAATCTCCACTTTCATACATATTTACGTTCTGCTTGCCCTGTTTCGAGACACTGAAATATAGTTGTCAGGGCTCGGTGTCAGTGGACCCCCTGGACCACCGTGGGATGTGGTACTAGCCGACATCTGGGACCAGAATCTAAGTGGCACCTGGTCTTCACCAGAGCCCACCGCAAAGCGGGATGGACTTGCTGCGGCAGGGTGCCACCAGGTCGTTCCACAGGTGCGACTAGCTTGCGGTGGAAGCCAAGGTCAAGGTACAGACACGTTAGGCACTCTTGTGATCAGGAGCAGGCAGAAGTTCAAGGCAGGCGGCAGAGGTGCAGAATCAGGGTCAAGTCCGGGGTCACAATGGGAGAGCAGAACAGGAACACAGGGAACGTAGGAAGGAAGCTTTCTCTGAGGCATGAAGCACAAAGATCCAGCTGGGATTGATGGGAACAGCCGGCCTTTAAGGAAAACCTGGAATCCAATCAGTGGTGCGCCGGCCCTCTAAATCTCCAGGAGCCGGCGCGCACGCGCCCTAGGGAGCGGCAATGCACGCGTGGCCTAGTCGGGACGGGAGCGTGGAGAGGGGAGTGCGGGCCGGGGGAAGGGGCAGCGCCACCACGGATAGGGTCACGGGTGTGCCTGCGATCAGAAGCATGGATCGCAGGGACACCCTTGACAATAGTACAGTTGAGAGGTAATAGTCAAAATGACTAGGAATTACAGGTTGAGTTCCGATACAATATCTATGCGGTGAGATGCTTGCAATTCGTTGGAGGGGTATTCCAATCTAGAAAATTTACAGCAGATGTGCCATATCCGTGCATGATGCATTCTCCATTCACCCATGACACCGAAACTTCGGTGGACATTTATGGCATCTCTGCAGGGTAAACTCCTCAGATAGAAATGCCCCATCAACACTTTGTATATAGGGGGCCTAGCTAATAAATGTCCACCATGTTTGTCCCCTCCTATACACACACTCTTAACCTATTGGCAGATCCTAACCAAATGAATGACTCCCCCCTAAAGAGCCTGGACGTTATATCAATAAGGGAAGGACGTATGGATTGGATACTTCATACCAGACAACTGCTTTAATTCCTGAAACAGAACTAACAATGGTGCCATGATTTATTCTAGATAAAAGGGTTTCCATCCTCCGCTCCTAATTCATTTTTATTACTGCGCTTTTGTATTCGCATGAAAGTGAATTATTATCTTAAGAACTTGGCAATCTATTTTCGGTGCAGCAATGTTTTTACAATATACGGTTGCGATAATATTCCCCTTATCTGGCTATATATCGTTTTTTCTAAAACTTAACAGAGCCGACGAGAATAGGCTGGAAGGGAGGGGGAAAAAGCTGGAGGAATGTTTCATTTTGCTTGGCATGCCATGAAGGTATTGTGGATCACAAAAGGTGTCAGCAGTGCTTCTTATGGATTTAGCTTGAACTGCACTGCGCAGAGGCTTTTATGGGATGCCAATTACAATACATTCTGTTTACCGTCTACTTGCCACGGCAAATGTGGAATCAAGTCTAAAGTTACAGCTCGGATTGTTGAAGATTTAGAGAATCAATTGCGGGAGTGTTCACAAGGGATCTAGTTCATACCAAGAAAATTTAGACGGGTGACAGCAGACATGTGGATACAGTAGAGAACAGACCATGCACAGTTTATGAAGAAGAGAAGTCTAAGGAAGTTCACATGAACCATAGATATGGGTGATATGATCAACTGAAATGGTGTCAACCAACACATTGGGGCTTATTTACTAAGGGTCCGGCGGACCGCACTTTAGTCGGATATTCCGACTTTTTTGGATTTGCGCAGCTGGGACAGGCATTTAGAAGGGGATTTTGGCGCACAGGATCAGATTTTGGCGCAGCGGCGCCGGCTTCCATGTGACACAAAAGGGGGAAGCGGGCCGTCGGACGATCCAACAGATTCGGACAAACCGTGGGATTTAACTTTAAAATTGTGTCGCAAGACAATGCACTTACATACACCAGGAGGAAGATGGTGAACTCTGGCGGACCTGAGCGGGGAAGCCACACATGCAGGAAATTGGGCCCATGATCTTAGTGAACCACAGTGCAGGGCATTGCACTCGGACAACACACTTTTGGGAACTCCTCTTCTTAGCCCACGATACCAGCTCACCATGTTTCTTGGAAATTTTTGAGAGTTCAAATGATCCCTAGATATGAGGGATATGATCAACTGAAATGGTGTCAACCAACACATTGGGGCACATTTACTTACCCGGTCCAGTCGCGATCCCGCAGCGCATTGTCCGATGCTGATTTGGGTCTGCCGGGATTCACTAAGGTCGTGCGCCCGATATCCAGCAGGTGTCGCTGCTGCGCAGAGTTCCGCTGCAGTTCACCTTCTTCGTCCCGATGTATGTGAGTGCTGATCTTGCGACACAAATTCTTTTTTAAATTCTGCAGGTTTACCGAGTCCGTCGGGTTGTCCAACGGCCACGGCCCCCGATTTCTGTCGCGTGAAAGCCGGCACCGATGCGACGCAATCCAATCACGTGCGCCAAAATCCTGGGGCAATTAGGCGCAAATCGGAAATATTCATGAAACTCGACGAAAGTGCGCCGTTCGGACCCTTAGTAAATAAGCTCCAGGGATTGCCTGCTAAATACCTGTCCCTACAGCGCGATCCCTGAAAACGTCAGAAAACCCAACGGAAATGCGGCTACGGGACCCTTAGTAAATAAGCCCCACAGTGTATAGTCATCAATAGCTGAATTGACCACCTACAGAAACCCAGAACCTTATTAAGAATAGTATCTTACCACAATTCCAGGGGACAACATGCTCTACTTCTACTTCTGCCATGTGTTTGCTCTTTTGATGAGCTCCTCCTGCTCTATAACATGCTGCCTACAGATAGGACACTATATACATTCTGTTCAGCTCCTCCTGCTGTATAACATGATGTCTGCAGATAGGACACTATGTAAAATCTGCTCAGCTCCTTCTGCTCTATAACATGTTGCCTACAGATAGGATCGATGTACAACCTACTCAGCTCCTCCTGCTCTATAACATGCAGCTTGCAGATAGGACACTATGTACAATATGTTCAGCTCCTCCTGCTCTATAAGATGCTGCCTGCAGATAGGACACTATGTACACTCTGTTCAGCTCCTCTTGCTCTATAACATGCTGCCTTCAGTGCCATGTATTTTCATGCTGTATTAACTGTTAATGCTTTAAAAAATAATCTGACATCATTGACATATACGGAAAATACTTTTGCATACAGCCCTGAATGTTTCTACTGCTCATCACACTGTTGGGTTCAGAACATTCGGAAATACACTCACCGGCCACTTTATTAGGTACACCTGTCCAACTGCTCGTTAACACTTAATTTCTAATCAGCCAATCACATGGAGGCAACTCAGTGCATTTAGGCATGTAGACATGGTCAAGACAATCTCCTGCAGTTCAAACCAAGCATCAGTATGGGGAACAAAGGTGATTTGAGTGCCTTAGAACGTGGCATGGTTGTTGGTGCCAGAAGGGCTGGTCTGAGTATTTCAGAAACTGCTGATCTACTGGGATTTTCACGCACAACCATCTCTAGGGTTTACAGAGAATGGTCCGAAAAAGAAAAAACATCCAGTGAGCGGCAGTTCTGTGGGCGGAAATGCCTTGTTGATGCCAGAGGTCAATGGGCAGACTGGTTCGAGCTGATAGAAAGGCAACAGTGACTCAAATCGCCACCCGTTACAACCAAGGTAGGCAGAAGAGCATCTCTGAACGCACAGTACGTCGAACTTTGAGGCAGATGGGCTACAGCAGCAGAAGACCACACCGGGTGCCACTCCTTTCAGCTAAGAACAGGAAACTGAGGCTACAATTTGCACAAGCTCATCGAAATTGGACAGTAGAAGATTGGAAAAACCTTGCCTAGTCTGATGAGTCTCGATTTCTGCTGCGACATTCGGATGGTAGGGTCAGAATTTGGCGTCAACAACATGAAAGCATAGATCCATCCTGCCTTGTATCAACGGTTCAGGCTGGTGGTGGTGGTGTCATGGTGTGGGGAATATTTTCTTGGCACTCTTTGGGCCCCTTGGTCCCAATTGAGCATCGTTGCAACGCCACAGCCTACCTGAGTATTGTTGCTGACCATGTCCATCCCTTTATGACCACAATGTACCCAACATCTGATGGCTACTTTCAGAAGGATAATGCGCCATGTCATAAAGCTGGAATCATCTCAGACTGGTTTCTTGAACATGACAATGAGGTCACTGGACTCAAATGGCCTCCACAGTCACCAGATCTCAATCCAATAGAGCATCTTTGGGATGTGGTGGAACGGGAGATTCGCATAATGGATGTGCAGCCGACAAATCTGCGGCAACTGTGTGATGCCATCATGTCAATATGGACCAAAATCTCTGAGGAGCTTCCAGCACCTTGTTGAATCTATGCCACGAAGAATTGAGGCAGTTCTGAAGGCAAAAGGGGGTCCAACCCGTTACTAGCATGGTGTACCTAATAAAGTGGCCGGTGAGTGTATATACTCCGGATATACATTCTATATATTTCAGAATAACCTATATAGAGAGAATAAAAAAGGAGAAGTTTCAAATTCTTTCAAAAACATCATCTCGTAGTGAAAAAAGTATTCTTGGGAAAACTGCAGAGTTTGGAAGAAAATTTTTCATGTAAAATTTATATTTGCTGCTAAATTTAGCTGCACATTTCTGGTATAGCCTTCCACTCGCTCTAGACACGTCTGCGCTGGAGATAAAAATTACAGAACAATAATCACTTTTTAGAAATAAAGTCATCTTGATTGATGAATTTTTTGCAAAGAACGTAAAAAAGACCAAATTGCAGCTCCAAAAAACGATCCCCAGTGATCTATTTAAAGTCCTATTGGATATACTCCCTGAGCACTAGGGGTCCAAAAGGTTTGAATATAAGACTAGATGTGATTTAACACATATAGTTTGTACAGATATGGCGTTTGCTTTCTTGCTGTGACATATGTTTCTCTATGAGTTGTTGTTTTTCATTTACGTATTTGTGCCATTGTGTAACACATGAATGGTCATTCGCTATGTGCATAACATGTCAGGCCATGAAGAAGGATTCATTCCGAAACGCGTAGGCTGTGTGAATGCTACCCGTGCTATAACATGCTGGATTGTGTTGATATATTTCAAAGTTTTTACAATAAAAGTGGACCACCATGGATCGGTTTTGGAACCGGAATTTTATCTATTCGTGTTCAGTACTAGGCTCTGAGCGAAGTGTCATCCGTGCTCAGCAACTCCCCACATTGCCATGGACAGTGAACACATATGTGAGCTGACTACTACTTTTTTGGAAGGGGTACACCAAGCCCCTATAAAAGTATATCAGCATAAAGGGGGAGATTTATCATATTTTTATAACATTTTTTAATATTTGTCATATTGTTATATTTTTGGCCATGCCCACTCGCATCCTGCCGGCAGAACTATTCTAGTTTTACAGAAAAACCTGCAAACAAAAGTTTGCAGGGTTTTAGAAAGTACACAGACAAGGGGCAGGAACGCTCCATTCTGCCGGTGGGCATGTCCCCCCATACCCACATGTTGTGGAGTGGCGTAGCCGCAAATATAATCGCAATTTCTTGCAGTGCACAAGAAATGGCAATTATTACAATGCTTTGAAGCGCTGACGAATCTTCCCCAAATCCTTTATTTTGCGAAAAACATAATTAGAGAACAGCAATGACTGTAGCACAGAGGAAGATAATAGTTACATTTTCTGAAGGTCCCCACCAGTCACCAACCATTGGGAAGTGCACAGGTCATTGTGAGTGACTTCAGCATCAGCCAAAGGACATCACTAGTCTCTCACACGGCTCTGCTGGGATCTGCTCCGAATTTCTTCTAGTCTCTTTCACAGTTCTGTGACTGTTGTGGGTTTCTTGTCCATAGCTTTGTCAGGATTTTCCAGAGGTTTTCTATTTGGTTTAGATCAGAACTCTGAACTGTGGCCATGTCATTGTTTTAATTTTTTCTGTTTCAAGGAACTGCTTTACCCGTGTTGCTGTGTGATGGGGGACATATCCTGCATGTAAAATTGCTGCGGATTGAGCGAGGGAAGGAAACACCTGTTGTTGAAGAAGGTTCTGGCACACATTTAGATTCGCTCTGCCATGTAGCTGTATGAGAGGTCTAACTCCTGATACAGAAAACATTCCACAAACCATGACACTTCCTCCACCACCTTATACTGACTTCTTTACACACTTTGGCTTCAGACTTTCCCCAGGTTATTTACAAACATAATGGGGGTCATTTACTAAGGTCCCGATTCGTGTTTTCCCGACGTGTTACCCGAAAATTTCCGATTTGCACCGATTTTCCCTGTATTGCCCCTGGATTTTGGCTCACGCGATCGGATTGTGTCGCATCGGCGCCGGCATCCACACGATGGAAATTGGGGGCCGTGGCCAAGCGAAAACCCGTCGGATTCGGAAAAACCGCCGCATTTAAAACAATAAGTGTCGCTTGGGACGCGCTTACCTTCACTTCGTCCGGCCCGGTGAAGTTGAGTGCGTTCAGATGCTTTTTAGCGCAGCAGCGCCACCTGGGGGACGGCGGAGGAACAACCTTGATGAATCCTGGCCGGACCCGAATCCAGCGCAGAGAACGTGCCGCTGGATCGCGAACGGGCCGGGTAAGTAAACCTGCCCCATTGTTTCCCATCAGATCCAAATAAATGAACTGTAGATTACTTCCCTGTCCACACAACATGCTCCTCAGCAAAGGTGAGTATAGCCTTTTGATTTTGCTTTCTGCTAATGAGAGGTTTGATCACTGCAGAGTGAGCTTTTTAGTTGTAAGTAAGTCGTGTGACCATGGCAGCCACAGATGGGAGATCAGTCACTTTATGAGGCATCATTCAAAGTCTGAGTAGCATCTTCTGAATGATAATGATCTAATTTTCCTGTGGGAGTGGTTAGTCCAGTGTGACTTTTCTCCGCCCCTGTGACTCCAGGCAATCCTGTTTTTCTATCTGTTGTGATTTGTCATATCAAAGCAGATCATTTTTATTATTTAGCTTTATTATGTAATACAAAATGTTCAACGAGCCTCCAGTTTTTACTCATTTGACCTTAACCCAGGCAAATCTACGCTCATTTCTTTAACAAAATAAAATCAATTGATTGCAGCCCCTGTAATGCTGGTATCCTTGAAGCTTGAATATCTGCTTAATTAGGGATAATTGATCTCTGGTGAGGGGGTTTGTCATCAGACAGTGACATTATTCCGGGACAGTTGATGGACCATGGACGGAGCAGCGTTCATGGTCCGTCAGATGTGTGGGAAATGACTAGTATGTGCTGACATTTCCATTCGCTCTGAGCTCAGTCATGACTCTTCTACCAGGTGGGTAAGATACGGTGTCTGCTGATTAAATTACACATTCAAGGACACAGGATAAGGGGTCGCTCATATCCATCCTTATTGATTATCAGCCTTCCCCACTTAATGCCATTAACACTCGTATGCAAATGTGATGGAGGAGAGCGAGGCTTAGGATGATCAACTATGCACAGGACTATTTCTCTTTAGAAATCTTCCCATGGGTGATACAGCGCTGTGTGAGATCTTCCAACAGCAAAATAAAATTAAAGGAAATGTACCACCAAAATCCATCCTGATAAACCAGTGACATTACTCCTAGATCCAGGCACCGTGACTGTGGTAATCTTCTTATATTGGTTATCCATGGCCTCCTTCCTTCTAAAATGTTTTAACTTTTATAACTATGCTAATAATTAAAAAGCCTGTGAAGCTGCAGCACAGAGGGACTCTGGTAACACCCCCCAGGGGCCATTCAGGCGTCATTACCATAATTTTTAAAGTTATACATTTTATAACTTTATGATTATAGGGGATCTTAGCTGTTGGTCCACCCCCACTATTGGCAGAATGGGGCAACGAGGGACGTTCCGAATATGTGCTGCATAGCAAAGGTACTTCCAGGTTTCAGCTGCGGTTTCTGAAAGTCTGATAGAAGTCAACGGAGAACAGGACTGTGCTCTTTTGACTTTTATGGGACTTCTCGTCGATTAATATGGAAGTCTGGAAGTCAATCAGCCAAGTCAATCAAATCAACTTCCTGCTCCCTGCACAAGTGCTGAGGGAGCAGGAGGAGGTCAACACAGTGTAACAGCCTGTTATGCCAGATCACAGATGGGCTAGAGAAGCCCCTCAGGTACATTAGCATAATTTTAAAAGTTGACTTTAGAAGGGAGGCTGCCATGGATAATTGTACCATGGATCTTTGAGTACCACACAGAGCTTGCCAGATCAGTCATTTCTGACTGTGAATCTCTAACTGGAGTGAAGACAGTAATTTTTCATCTATGGTATAGATTGTTTTGCAGGAGAAAAACAGACCTTACCAGACAATCAGGTGCTGTCTGGAAAGTTGTTTATACTTTAGAAACTTGCTGCCATAGAATATTATGGGGGCTCATTGTAAGTCTATAGGAGAACGTTTTTTCATAGTTTTTATGCTGAAATGTAATCACTTCTCCCCTGGTAGAAGGTATATAAGGAGAATAGTCCCAGTACTTAGTGTCTGCAGTTAGGGAACCCAGCTGGAAGAAGAAGATTGCCAGGTTACGTGAGCAACCAGCGGAAGAAGCTGAGAGGAGGATACACTGCCATAGGCCCTGGCTCCTAGCCTGTGACCAGGGTAACAGGCTTATAAGAAAGAGAGGGACAGCTAGCCCAGGCCTTTCCTCAGCATTAACCCTTCTTCTGCCAGGGAGGAGTAGTCAGCCCTGTGATTTGCTTGTATTGCTTTGTATCTGAATTTCTTCTGTAAAGAAGGAAACTGTTCACTGCAGATCCCAACTCTCTGGACTTATTTCCCATTGTGGAGCACCACACATGGTGACATGTTGGCAGTGCATGGCAGACCCAACATAGCTTTGGGGCCACCCCTTACTCAGGCACCACTCCATCCCCAAATTGCTTCCCAATGTGGAGTCAGCCTATGACACAGCATTTCGCTCAGTTCAATGCTTATTATAGGGGGTTGATGGAAACACCTAAGTGCTCTACTCTCTGTTCATCCTTTGGACTTGAAAAGAAGTTGCACTGTGCAATATTGACACCCACAACGTGGGTGCGGTATTATGTAATGTAAGGGACTACTAGTGACTGGATGGGTTCCAATTGAAGGGCTACCCAGTGATGAGACATGATGTGAATGGCTGTACCAATTATTTCAGTTATCCCTTATCCGCAGAATAGGGAATAATAAACTTAAGGGTGAGCCCCACCCCAATAATGATAATGGGACCCCCTGCAATGCAGAGAATGGGGGTCCTGTCCTCGCTTATTGGTGGAGCGCTGGTCAATACTATGGGAGTGTCGGAAATTTCCAAGAACAACACTCGGTTATCTCCAGCCATCACATAGACAGGGAATGGGGTAGTAGGACACATGCCCCATCTGACACTCCATCCATTAACCAGACCCCCCAGTCTCCAGATTACTGAGGGTATACTGTGGTTAGGGATAACCTGCAAACTTTAAAAAGGACGACTCATCATCCCTGACCTGGTTTGCCTATTTTAGAAGATTCTACTACATATTTTTGATCAAAATGACACAAAATGTGTGTCACCGATTGCAGGAGTGTTTATATATAATCTGACGCTGTCCAATAATTCCTTCCAATAAGGACACACCCTTTTGACAAGGGGAATGGTAACACCCATTTGCCAGTTTAGGAGGAAAGGCACAGTGTAGCGTTATAAGGAAATAGGCTCTAGAACTGACTCCTCTGCTGTAATATCTCTAGACGTCCCTTTAAATGTCTGCTATGGCTACTTTGCATTGATACTTTGCATTTCAAGGGCAGAACACGTAACACATTGGTGTATGATACAGAGACGTCTGTGACCCGCTATGGTACAGGGGCTGCTTTTACCACTGACTCCGCACATAAGGCCTTGGTTTGATCCGAGCAGCTGAAAGCTTTTCCTGGAAATCTTCACAGAGGTGACTACAGTAATCGCTTCTCGTCTGAT
This sequence comes from Engystomops pustulosus, assembly GCF_040894005.1. NCBI lineage: Eukaryota > Metazoa > Chordata > Amphibia > Anura > Leptodactylidae > Engystomops > Engystomops pustulosus. Next base: position 97,347,320 of record NC_092418.1, on the reverse strand, counting down.
TTTTATATGTTTATACATTTGCACTTTGCCTTTTATATTGGAAGACGTTTATTTACATTCAGCTGCGGGATCTTTACAATTCCTAGAAAGCCGAGCGATTGGAATCTCATGTTACTCGCAGAAATGGAGGAACTTTGTTTTTATCGTTTGAGCCTGCGTATTTGTTCACACGAGAAGGAGATGAAAACATCAGTCTTTGTTTATCCCTTTCAATTTATACAAGTTAGCAGATACAGGCGGTCCCCTACTTAAGAACACTCGACTTACAGACAACCCCTAGTTACAAACGGACCTCTGGATGTTGGTAATTTACTATACTTTAGCCTTAGGCTACAATAAACATCTATAACAGATATCACAGGTGTCTGTAATGAAGCTTTATTATTAATCCTGGATCTTATGAAAACCCAACATTTTTAAAATCCAATTGTCACAGAGACCAAAAAAAATTTGATAAAATATACAGTTCCGATTTACATACAAATGCAACTTAAGAACAAGCCTACAGAACCTATCCTGTACGTAACCCGGAGCCTGCCTTCCTCTTAGAGGGAATCTTTTAGCTCCTGGTCACCTATAAACTAAAGTATATGATCTTGTAGTTGCAGTGTCCTGGATCATGAGTGAGTAGATGAGTAGACCATCTCTACTGTAAGATGGGTGGTACCAGACTGTCTTGGACCATCCACTTGACTCTAGAGTAAGAAAAATAATGGCACCCATTGCTTGGGAGTGGTGGGAGCTAGAGAAAATTTTTACTTCACTGGAATTATTAATTTGCACCCATTATAGGATGCAAAGTGTTAAATGTGATGAAAGATCAGACATTGAGGAGTAATGCAAAACCGGTAACATTGGGCTAAGATCTCAATAGACTTAACTTGGAATCGGTAACTAGTGTCTAAAATCTAAATAAAGAACCTTGATACAACCCAAAGTGAAACTGCTACCCCTGTCAGGAGCAGTTTTAGTATATCTGGGACCCTACCTACCGCTACCTATACTGGGATCCTCCTACCACTTAGCTCAAGTCCAAATGGTGGAGCAAGATGTCTATGGCTCCCTGCTCCGCCATTGCTTCAAAAACTAATTTTGCATCCTGACCGCCCATGATGCGCGATCACTGGAGCCCCAAGCCATTGCTTTATGGGTAAATATGTGCCAACATACCCGTCTTTTCCAGAATACATTAGATATGTAACCCTAATTCATACCACCCATGTTCAGCAAAGGCATCTACTGACACAAGGAGCCAGTGAAAGATGGTAAACCAGAAGATAAGTCCATCAAATCCCCCCCCCCAGTAATGATCCTCCTTTCAGGGATGTGAGGTTTGGCCATGGCCATGGGAGCTTAACGTGTCTTTGTCCGTCACCACATGTATGTATAGATGTCAACCACCAAAATCCTTTGGATTGCTTAGTTTGGGCTTAGTTTTTGTCACACAATAGATAGAGGTTGCAGTTATCAGCTTTTGTGAACAATACAGGAGTTTAAAGGGCAATCCCTACCAGAAAAGCCCGGGACCAGCACCCGGAACGTGTCCTAATAAACTGCATGGAATCCGGGGGAGTATTGTCCGACACATCTACATTCCATGAAGTGTAACATAGGTATTTACTAGGACAAGGTTTATATTGTTTTACATCAATTTCAATAGATTTAGTAACACGAACACAATTTTTTATTTTTTTAAGGTTTTTTTAATAACCAGTTATTTTTTAGAATTTTTTAAATATTTATAATTATCATTTTTAGACTATTTCAGTCTTTATTTAGTAGTGTAAATGCAGTAACTTTATAATCTTTCCTTCAATGGTGTCATTTGGAGGGGAAAACTTTTTCCGACACTCGCCTTCCGTTAGTTTATATTAGGCCAATTCTTCTGATTTAAATGGAAACCAAAAAGAAATTGGGACTGGGATTGTCACCTATCATGGGCGTCTGGTCCTCCAGTATAAGATATTGCACTACAGAGACTTTTACTAGGAGGTAGGGGACTACTATTACAGCTACTACTAATAACCATGCAGATTCCTATCTCACAGTTGTAAATGACGAGCACACAGCCTCCCTGACTGTATACTTATGGTCTCTCAGTGTAACGGTTCAAGCACACAAAGCTGTTCGGGGAAATGTGATAGCAGTTTTTGAAACAGATCGCACACAGTCCCATGTATTTCAATGGTCTCATACACACAGCCAACCCTGTGTATGAGCCGACAGCCTTAGCTGCATATTATAAAGCTGATCCTATTCCTGCCTACTGTCAATAGCGAATGAGAAGACCCCACACCGATGACACATGGGTCCACTACTCTATTATTTGTGGCCCGATATTGCACATGTTTGCGTACATAAAGCCTAATTAGGAGAATATAGATAGAGCTTATAACATTGCATAGGACATGTGCTGAGAGATCATGGGATTGATAGCAAACCAGATAAGAAGAAAATGAACAATGTAAACATCAAGGGGTTTTTTTTTAAGCAGAGAAGAGGCAGTATGGCATGAAGTTAGCGTAGTGTGCATAATAGAAGTGCATTGAATGATATAGGGGGAGAGGAGAGCAGGAGTGGGAAGTTGTGCTTACACTGGAGGTCTTTTTAAAGGAACTTTGTACTGCATAGATAAAGGTGGGCACAAGTGCCAACTGATTGTCTGGGGTTGGTTGGGGTTCATTGTCCATGGTACAAATCTTCCATTTTTCAGATGCCAAATATTTTATGATTCCCTTTAAGCAAATCTTTCAAAATAATGTATCCCATAGCTGAGGGAGGGTGGAAAGGGTGAGGGAAAATTGAAACATGTTAAAGGAAAATTCTTAAAAATTGACTAAATTAGCCAGGAGCTTTTTAGAATAAACTAGTGCTTTAGAAGACGAGAGGGTTTATATAACAATGAATTGGAGCAATTCATTTTGGGCAGGAATTAAATCTTCCGAAAAATTAGTTGAGGCTTAAGTGAACTGAATCTTGCTCATCGCTAACCAAAACTTAGCATCAGTGGATGTGTAGATGAGCCAAATTAGGCAGGATTAAGCCCCAGCACTACATAAGTGTCTCCTCCAGGAGAATTCGGAATCTGGTTTTAAGTTTCAGCATTAAAATTTACAAAATAGTCATTTTTACAGCAAAAAATGAGTGCAAAACATGGGTTGGCACCAGGACACCATTATTGATATGTATTTACCCTTGTTTTATTGATTGTGACTATTTAGCCACTAGTTACTAGTAAACTTTGAATTTTATACCTTTATATGGTCATTTTTGATCCCCTTATAGTGTTGTTTGTATAACTTTTTGCCTTATTTTATATATTGGGAAATCTAAAAAATATGATTATTTTTGTATGTCTGCAGCCACATCATGGTAGGAGTAGACCTTCTAGAAGTAAAGAATAAATATACTAAAGTGACATACGGAGGTGCTATCATAGGACACACGCTATACTCTAAATTTAAGGACTCTGATGACCCCCTATGCCATAAAAGGTGGCGCCATCATAACATGGATAATTTTTTTTAGTATTATTTCAGCAATGAAAGTGCCGGAGATTAGTTACTATTAGAGGAATACAGAATACAGTCTCTATTTTCATGACATTGTAATACAGGAAGAAGTGTAATGCTTGGAAAGCTGACATCACTGCTTCTAGAGGAAACTGAGTATTAGCTTTACCTCCCTGGTAGATGGAGGATGCCAAAGGAACAAAAAGTTTAAAAACAAATCAGAAATCTCCAAAAATCTCCATATTTGCACTTATGCCACAATCACTCTTTATTCTTCTGGGTCTTGGGGTTTAAGCAGGCTTTAAAGAGAACCTGTCATCAGATTGTACCCTATTAAACTTCTAGCTCCCGTAGGGAGGGTATGAAATGTCCTTTATAGGATTCTTTCTTTGCTGTGAAAACTCACCAGTTACCTATAAAATATCCTCTTCCAAATTTATGTGAAAGTGAGCAGAGAAGAGTCATTTTTTCCTGAGATGAGTCAAGTTTAGAAGCTGCTGGTGGAAGTGTCAAATGCTGTTATCTTCGGCTTTATAGGACCTAGAAACATGCTTATTGTGTCATATTAAAGATAACAATTAGAGATGAGCGAGCACTAAAATGCTCGGGTACTCGTTATTCGAGACAAACTTTTCCCGATGCTCGAGTGCTCGTCTCGAATATCGAGCCCCATTGAAGTCAATGGGAGACTAGAGCATTTTTCAAGGGGACCGAGGCTCTGCACAGGGAAGCTTGGCCAAACACCTGGGAACCTCAGAAAAGGATGGAAACACCACGGAAATGGACAGGAAACAGCAGGGGCAGCATGCATGGATGCCTCTGAGGCTGCTTAAACGCACCATTATGCCAAAATTATGGGCAACAGCATGGCCATGACAGAGTGGTCGAATGATGCTAGATAGCATCTAAAACATCCAATAATTGACCCTGACACTATAGGGGACGGCATGCAGAGGCAGCGGCAGCAGTGGCAGGCTAGAGAGTCTCATGGCGACATACCCTAAATGGACTCAGGTTTCACCAAAGGAGGTGAAATGATTTCCTATGTGAACAAAAGGTTGACGGTATATTTAGTCGATAACGCAGCATGGTGGCGACATAGTGACCAAGTTCCATAACGTATCTGGTGAAACACCCGAAAAATGAGCCTGACACAGCTCTTTTGATAAGGGGACGACATGTGGAGGCAGCCATGGAGAGGACTTCCATGATTAAGAGCGACAGTATGGGGCATTCATATTGCGCTGCTATGATTGCAACTTCAGGTCTGCAGCATGGCGGCGACAGATGGGCCGAGTTCCACTATGTATCTGGTGAAACACCTGAAAATTCTGCCTGACACAGCTCGTTTGATAAGGGGATGATGTGCTGCATATCCTCTCGTGCTCCAGCGTCTGGGGTATAGAGAGTTGAAATGAGACATTGGTGGACGCTGTGGAGGATCGTGGAAACAAAATGGACAGGAAACAGCAGGGGCAGCATGCATGGATGCCTCTGAGGCTGCCTAATCTTGGGATGGAGCTGGCGGTCCACTGCCAGGCGAGATTTCGCCTGTCCAAGCCCCTGTCTCTCGGCTCCTCCCCACCCAAAATGGGCCTGGGGGCCAGAAGCGTTTACTTTGAAAAAATTATAATTTTCAAAGCAGGCCGGGTCGTTTGAATATTTCACCTAGGAATAATGGAATAGCATAGTGGTTCTATTTTTAATTGTTTTTACGGAAATAGTTCCATGATTAAGAGCGACAGTATGGGGCACCCATATTGCGCTGCTATGACTGCAACTTCAGGTCTCCAGCATGGCGGCGACAGATGGGCCGAGTTCCACTATGTATCTGGTGAAACACCTGAAAATTCTGCCTGACACAGCTCGTTTGATAAGGGGACCATGTATGGAGGCAGTGAACTAGTAGTAGATTAAAGGTGCTGCAGTTAAAACTATGTTAGTTGGATCTTGGGATGGAGCTGGCGCTCCGCTGCCAGGCGAGCTTTCGCCTATCCAAGCCCCTGTCTCTCGGCTACTCCCCAAACAGCACTTCTAAGAACCTTTTGTATAAGATCAAGTGTAGTAGCGTTCTTATAAGTTTAGGATATGGCGGGTGAGGGGAATGTAAACAGATGCGCAAGAAGCGCTCAAATAATATCGGTAAATGATAAAAGTTTGCCAGTATATTTTGTGGATTACACAGCAGGGTGGCGACAAAGTTAACAAGTTTGATGTGGAATCCATGAAAACAACCCAAAATTCTGCCTGACACAGTTCGTTTGATAAGGAGACCATGTATGGAGGCAGCTATATGGACGACTTTTGGAGGCAGCTATGGCGATGACTTGTGGAGGTAGCAATGGAGACAACGTGTGGAGCCAGCTAAAAAGACGACATGTGGAGGCTGCTTTGGAGACAATTTAATTTGGATAGTGCCTGTATGTGGCAGTCCAAAAAAGTTTTCAAACCAGAGGAGCAGGTAGGTGGTCCTCCAGAAAAATTAAATAGATTGAGTGCCTGTATGTGGCACTCCCAAAAATTGCTTAAAACAGAGGACCGGGTAGGTGGCCCTCCAGAAAAATTAAAAACATAGAGTACTATAGCTAGAGCCAGTTGGCCCTGGCAAAAAATAGCCAGTTTCCTCTGCTTTAGTGTACAAAGAGGAGGAGAAGGAGGACAATGAGGAGGAGGAGTGCATACATTATTCAGGTTGAGCTTCTTTCACCTGGTGGAGAATGAAAATCCGGAGAAATCCAGGCTTTATTCATCTTGATAAGCGTCAGCCTGTCAGCGCTGTCAGTCGACAGGCGTGTACGCTTATCGGTGATGATGCCACCAGCTGCACTGAAAACCCGCTCGGACAACACGCTAGTGGCAGGGCAGGCAAGAACCTCCAAGGCGTACAGCGCCAGTTTGTGCCACATGTCCAGCTTTGAAACCCAGTAGTTGTAGGAAGCTGTGTGATCATTTAGGACGATGGTATGGTCAGCTACGTACTCCCTCACCATCTTTCTGTAAAGATCAGCCCTACTCTGCCGAGACTGGGGACAGGTGACAGTGTGACATAAAACTGGCAAAGGCCTTGTAAAGCGTACCCCTGCCAGTGCTGGAAAAGCTGCATGCTCGCCTACTCTCCCTCGCTACTTGTCCCGCAGAAGTACGCACTCTGCCGCTAGCGCTGTCAGAAGGGAAATACTGTTTCAGCTTGTGCACCAGGGCCTGCTGGTATTCATGCATTCTCACACTCCTTTCCTCTCCAGGGATGAGAGTGGAAAGATTTTGCTTGTACCGTGGGTCCAGGAGAGTGAATACCCAGTAATCGGTGCTGGAATAAATTCTTTGAACGCGAGGGTCACGGGATAGGCAGCTTAGCATGAAATCTGCCATATGCGCCAGAGTCCCAACGCGCAAGAATTCACTCCCCTCACTGGCCTGACTGTCCATTTCCTCCTCCTCCAACTCCTCCAACTCCTCTTCTTCTGCCCATACACGCTGAACAGTGAAGGACTGAACAATGGTCCCCTCTTCTGTCTCGCCAACATTCTCCTCCTCTTCCTCCTCATCCTCCTCCACCTCCTCCGATATGCGCTGAGAAACAGACCTAAGGGTGCTTTGGCTATCAACAAGGGAATCTTTTTCCCCCGTCTCTTGTGACGAGCGCAAAGCTTCCGACTTCATGCTGACCAGAGAGTTTTTCAACAGGACAAGCAGCGGGATGGTGAGGCTGATGATGGCGGCATCGCCACTGACCATCTGTGTTGACTCCTCAAAGTTACTCAGCACCTGACAGATATCAGACATCCACGTCCACTCCTCATTGTAGACTTGAGGAAGCTGACTGACCTGACTACCAGTTCTGGTGGAAGTTGACATCTGGCAGTCTACAATCGCTCGGCGCTGCTGGTAAACTCTGGATAACATGGTTAATGTTGAATTCCACCTCGTGGGCACGTCGCACAACAGTCGGTGAGCAGGCAGTTGGAGGGGGCGCTGCGCTGCCCTGAAATGCGCACAGATGCGGCGCACCTTCGTGAGCAAATCAGACAGATTGGGGTATGTCTTGAGGAAACGCTGAACTATGAGATTTAACACATGGGCCAGGCATGGCACATGTGTCAGTCTGCCGAGTTGCAGAGCCGCCACCAGGTTACAGCCGTTGTCACACACAACCATGCTTGGCTTCAGGTTCAGCGGTGCCAGCCACAGATCAGTCTGCACCGTGATGCCCTGTAATAGCTCTTGGGCGGTGTGCCTTTTATCGCCTAGGCTCAGCAGTTTGAGCACCGCCTGCTGTCGCTTAGCGACGGCACTGCTGCTGTGCCTAGAGCTAGCGACTGATGGCGCCATGCCCACGGATGGTAATTCGGAGGAGGAGGTGGAGGAGGGGTGGGAAGAGGAGGAGGCATAGTAGGCCTTTGAGACCTGGACCGAGGTAGGCCCCGCAATCCTCGGCGTCGGCAGTATATGAGCAGCCCCAGGGTTAGACTCGGTCCCAGCCTCCACCAAGTTAACCCAATGTGCCGTCAGCGATATATAGTGGCCCTGCCCGGCAGCACTCGTCCACGTGTCCGTGGTCAGGTGGACCTTGTCAGAAACAGCGTTGGTCAGGGCACGGATGATGTTCTCTGACACGTGCTTGTGCAGGGCTGGGACGGCACATCGGGAAAAGTAGTGGCGGCTGGGGACCGAATACCGAGGGGCGGCCGCCGCCATGAGGTTTCGAAAGGCCTCGGTCTCTACCAGCCTATAGGGCAGCATCTCCAGGCTAAGCAACTTGGAGATGTGGACGTTGAGGGCTTGGGCGTGTGGGTGGGTTGCGCTATACTTCCTTTTGCGCTCCAGCGTCTGGGGTATGGAAAGCTGAACGCTGGTGGATGCTGTGGAGTATCGTGGAGGCGAAGATGGGGTTTTCGCACGGGAGGTGTTTGGGCCGTGGTCCTGGGCAGGGGGCTGACTAGCAGATGACACAGGGGAAGGAGCAGTGGTGTGCCCGGCCGGAGGTGAACGGGCTTGTTGCCACTGAGTGGGGTGTTTAGCATTCAGATGCCTGCGCATACTGGTGGTAGTTAAGCTAGTAGTGGTGGAACCCCTGCTGATCCTGGTTTGGCAAAGGTTGCACACCACAGTCCGTCGATCATCCGGTGTTTCTTTAAAGAACCTCCAGACTTCTGAAAATCTAGCCCTCGCCACGGGAGCTTGACTACGGGCAACATTTGGCGCTGATGCACCAGCTCTGGCCCTGCCTCTCCGTCTGGCCCCACCACTGCCTCTTCCAACCTGTTCTGCTATAGGACTCGCCTCCGTCTCAGAAGCACTGTGTTCACCCGGCCTATCAACCCAGCTTGGGTCTGTCACCTCATCATCCTCCGATCCCTCAGTCTGCTCCCCCCTCGGACTTCCTGCCCTGACAACAACTTTACCACTGTCTGACAACCGTGTCTCCTCATCGTCCGACACCTCTTTACACACTTCTTCCACTACGTCAATAATGTCATCATCACCCACAGACTGCGACCGGTGGAAAACCTGGGCATCGGAAAATTGCTCAGCAGCAACCGGACAAGTGGTTTGTGACTGTGGGAAGGGTCCAGAAAGCAGGTTCAAATGCCAAATTTTGCTGGGAGGGGGCAGACTGGGGGGAAGGAGGCTGAGGTGGAGGAGCTGGAGGAGTGCTGATTTCGGTGACATGGGTGGACTGCGTGGAAGACTGACTGGTGGACAAATGGCTAGAAGCATTGTCCGCAATCCACGACATCACCTCTTCGCACTGTTCTGGCCTCAACAGTGCTCTACCACGAGTCCCAGTAACTTGAGACATGATGAACCTAGGGAGTGTAGCTCTGCGGCGTTCCCCTGCTCCCTCATCGGCAGGTGGTGTCTCACCCCGCCCAGGACCACGCCCTCTGACCCCTGCAGTAGTTGGACGCCCACGTCCCCGCCCTCGTCCTCTACCCCTAGCCCTCGGGTTAAACATTTTCAAAATTAAAATGTAAACTTCTAATTTTTTTTTTTGTGTTTTTTTTTTAAACAAAACAATGCTATCCTATTGCTATGGCTAGTTTCTAACCTACAGTGACAGCACACAACTGGATTTTGTGCTGTGCCAGATGACTTTGAGTTACAAGATAAATAAACGTAAAAATAAATAAATCAGCAGACTCGGCGTAATTCAAATCAAACCCCTAATAAATTATCCCACTTCGGTGTTTGAGGTGGATATGTGTGTCACTAAGAGCTAAACACAAGTCTCCCTGCAAATTACTCACAATATGGTACTAGCTGCACTACTAATAGCAGCAAGCCCAGCCACAAACAAACCAAAAAAAAGTAAAATAAAACGTTATTGTAGCCCTAAGAAGGGCTGTTGGGTTCTTGTAGAATCACTCCTGCCTAACAGTAAGCTAATAGAACAGCCTAACGCTTTCCCTGACCAGCAGCAGCTCTCTCCCTAGCGGCATCCAGACACAGAATGATCCGAGCAGCGCGGGCAGCGGCTAGTCTATCCCAGGGTCACCTGATCTGGCCAGCCAACCACTGCTATCGACGTGTAAGGGTACCACGTCATGCTGGGTGGAGTGCAGAGTCTTCTGGCTTGTGATTGGCTCTGTTTCTGGCCGCCAAAAAGCAAAACGGCGGGAGATGCCATTTTCTCGAGCGGGCAAAGTATTCGTCCGAGCAACGAGCAGTTTCGAGTACGCTAATGCTCGAACGAGCATCAAGCTCGGACGAGTATGTTCGCTCATCTCTAATAACAATCTCATCTTTCTGATCACATCAGGCTTATGGCTTTCTACACTACAGAAACAGTGTTTCCTCTGTAAACACATATGGGCACGGCACTAATGGGTTTTTTTTTAAGCCCAGACAACCCCTTCAATGAGGTAATGACTAATGACAGGTTCCCTTTAAGATATTTGTATGGTTCATGTGTCTAACGAGTGACTTGGACATATTTCCAGATTAATGGCCAGTCTGACAAATTGACACCCCCTACCTACAAGTCGTGGCTGTGATTGGTCAGGGTGTCTTGGCTAGTAGGTAGGGGGCATAAATTTGCAGGATTGGCTGTATGGCCTCCAATCCAGCAATATGTCTGGGTCATGCAAGACACACACGAACCCTTGAAGTTCGGGTCGGCTCATCTAATAATAATTATTATTATTATTTATTTATATAGCGCATACAGATTACACAGCGCTGCACAGAGCTTTCCAAATCAGTCCCTGTCCCCAATGGGGCTCACAATCTAAACAACCTACCAGTATGTTTTGGAGTGTGGGAGGAAACCGTAGGACCTGGAGGAAACCCATGCAAACACGGAGAGAACATACAAACTCTTTGCAGATGTTGACCCTGGCATCTCTACCTGCGACCTATTGACTCATCTTCTGACACTCACGACCTTTAATGAATTAGTCTCTCAATTTTGGCGCAGCTTTATTTCCCTGACACTTTTCCCCACTTTTTTCTGGCACAATTTGTGTGTCGTTCAATTAGCCCCATGAAAAGCAAATCTACCGAGTTCTCCAACTTCCTTCATGAATGTGGAATCATTTCAGACACTTTCTACCGTGCACAAAATAATTAACCCCTCGCGACACAAACTAAAATCCCGGTCTAAAAACCCGCTCAATTTGTGCAGCCGAATAAACGAACCTTGCGACACAAATAATAAATGTGCCCCATTGGATCTTGAATGATTGGATCCCCTCTAGTTAGACTCCAGAAAGTGTCGGAGCTCTTCATGGAGAATCAGAGAGAAGATCACACGAGTGTGAAGGACACCATTAGAAGAGATTGCGGTTTGGCCCCAGGGCAATATACAACATTTTTCAGAGAATTATAAAGAAGAAATAGGAAATGACATAATTCCCTTCACGGAGTTTGCAAACCAGACATTTGTGATGTGCCCGGACTCAGCGCATTGTTTACATCTGTCATCTCCAAATCCGGATTCATTCTAAAATACAATGTACTACAGGGGGCACCACTGGGGGGAGAGCCCACCACACTACAAGCAGGGGCTCAGTACAATCCTATACAGCCAGTCCCCAGGTTACGTAAAAGATAGTCTTTTCTTAAGTCAAATTTGTATGTAAGTCGAAACTGTATATTTTATTATTGTAGATCCAGACCAAAAATTTTTTGCCCCAGTGACAATTGGAGTTTAAATTTTTTTTGCTGTAATGGGACCAAATATTATCAATAAAGCTTCATTACAGACACCGTACAGCTGATCATTGCAGCCTGGGACTATAGTAACATCTAGAGAGCTATAGTAACATCCAGAGAGGTCACAGTGTGCAGAGGGGTCCGTCTTTAACTAGGGGACGTCTGTAAGTCGGGTGTTCTTAAGTAGGGGACCAACTGTACAACCACGATTAGAAGGTCATCGTGTGGATGGATTGCTTTTTCAATTCTCTGTTTCTGTAGTGCCAACATATTCTGTAGCGCTGTACAAAGATTGTTATTATTCGTAGCCGCCCAATATACAAATATATTATAAGACACTGCGGGGGTTATTTATCATTAGGCGGCTCCTTGGGACAGGTCTATGGGAGATATTAATCATACGTTGGCGCTAGCATTTGCGATTATTTCAGGGCCTCTGCGCCACTGGCGGTGTGCAGAGGTCCTGATAAATATCCCCCTATGCCTATTTTTGGAGCTCCGCTGCCCATCAAATTCATTAAAGTGGCTTTGGCCCCTAATACATGTTCTTATGGTCTACTTTCTGTCTGGGTTTTTTTTCTTTTCAGAAAAGTCCCAAAAAAGTCTCAAAATGCTTAAAAAATCCCAGTTCATAGACCAGCAGGGACTGGAGTGACGATGATACTTGTTATAGGACTTTTTGTAAAAGTCATAAATCTGGCTTAGCACAGTGATGCACTAGCAGTAACTCTATATTAAGGCCAGATTAATGAGAAGGTGTATATAGTCCTGTGAGACTTTTTAGCAGTGAAAAGTCTCAACTTTGAGACTTTTTTTACACCAAAAAATCCCACGAAAACCAATGATAAATAACCCCTATACTTTACAGATATAGAACAGATATACGTGTCTTATTTCCCTATGATTTGTCATTTTATAGAATTTTCTCAAATTTTTATGCAAATCATTTTTTTTCAGTGCACTAGGGGCGGGGCCATGTCTACTGAAGTGCCCCGTTTTCTTTCCTCTACACCTTTTTACTGCAGGAGATGTTCATTATTGTCTTAATTTTCTCTTATATGACAGATGAATATGATGGATTTCAAAACGTGGCACTTCCAACCTCCCTCTGCCTGCTGTGATCTCACACAGTTGTAAGGGGAAGTGCTCCTGCACAGTGTAACAACCTGTGAAACTGCAGCACAGAGGGGCTCTGGTAACACCCCCGATAGCACTTCTGCCTCATTAGCATAATTTTAAAAGTTGAAAGAGGGCACAGATAACATATATAAGAAGATTACCACAGTCACGGTGCCTGGATCGATGACTAATGTCCCTGGTTTATCATGATGGATTTTGAAGGTAGATTTCATCAATGGCGTGTCACTCCAAAGATAGTCAACGGGGCTCATTTACTTACCCGGTCCAGTCGCGATCCAGCGGCGCGTTGTCTGACGCTGATTCGGGTCTGCCGGGATTCACTAAGGTCGTGCGCCCGATATCCAGCAGGTGTTGCTGCTGCGCCGAGGTCCGCCGGAGTTCACCTGCTTCTCCTGCTGATCTTGCGACACAATTTTTTTAAAAATTCCGCGGCTTTTCCGAATCCGTCGGGTTGTCCGACGGCCATGCCCCCCCATTTCTGTTTCGGCGCCGACGTGCCACAATCCGATCGCATTCGCCCAAACCCGGGGCTATTCAGCGCAAATCGGAATTATTCGGGAAAACCCGACGGAATTGCGGCCGCATGACACTTAGTAAATGTGCCCCAACGTCTCTGTTCAGGGTTCTGGTAAAGCTGGGTGACAGGTCATATTGCACTTGGATGGGTGAGTATTTACTCAGCTTTACTAGATTATATCGCTGCACATAATCCGTTATATCTTCCTAGAAGAGGTTGGCAGAGGAGATGTTTCTAGGAAAAGCCCCTCCGGCCCTCGTTTCATGTACATTCCCTTTAAGCACCAGGAACAATGAAACTTATTTGACAATAAAATTGGCCGTTCCACATTTACAGATGCCGACTTTCAAGTTGCTTTCACACATAATAAAATGGAATTACGGTGTTGTTTTAGTGGTTACGAGGCTCGGGATCAGATGTGGCCACTTTATATTTTGGAAGCAGGAGACAATCTATGATCTTTGCACAAGTTCTCACAGACACTAAATCTTGGGTGTGTGCACAGCCCCGGAAATATATGTGAACCTTAAAATTATTTGTTTATCATATACTTACACCTCCCATGATATAGAAGAGACTTGTTATAGTTGTTGTGGTGTGTGTAGCCTTGTACTGCCCCCTAGTGCTCACTCTGTGGATATCAGTCTGTAGATTGTATCGCTGTGTAATGTCAGCAAATCTGGGCTGGGAAATCAACCGTTTTATGAAATACTTCACTGCTGTATAAGTTTTATGAGTTTTTTCATAACAATTCATTTTATGTCTGTTTTATTGAATGCAACTCTTTCCTTTTAGTTTTTTTTGTGCGATTATCACAATACACTGTATACTGTACACCGCCCTTCTCCTAACTGTGCCCCCTAGGCTGTACAATACCCCCTATAATACCCCCTTCCTGCAGCCCCTTATCTATAATTCCCCTTCCTTCTGTAACCCCCAATTTTCTTTAGCCTTCCCCATTTTGTTGGCCCTCCCAGCTAAAATACCACTTTTACCATAGCGTGACCTTTCCACCCCCCCTGCCCCTCATTTATGCCCCTCCCTCTTTTTTGCAGTAATTTTTTTTAAATTAGATATTTAGCTCTCCTGTTTTTCCCGGTATTCTACCCTCCTTGGCACTACTGGGTGTGGCTCTGAAGCCAACAGGCGTGATGTGATGATGTCATCACAAGGTGCCTACTTGCCCCAGCTGCATACAGTAGAAGCAGAGGCCTAATGGTGGATGGGGAAGTCAAATGCTCCCTGTTTCATGCAGTTAACTCTATCTGTGTCTGAAGGAGATAGAGGTAACACGCGGGACATACATCCCACAATCCAGGACGGCAAGGCAGACCGGCTAATCCTGGATTATCCCTCTGAATCTGGGGTGGTTGGGAAGAATGGGATCATTAATATATAGGCAGAAACAAAACCTAAAAACTATGAAACCCCAAACCGAAAATCATAGTCAAGTTTACTATTCGAGGGCTTGCTTTTTGCGGAATCAGTTACAATTTTTGATCATTTTTGTAAACATAATTTACTGTTAAGCTTTTTTTATTTTGTTGGGGGTGGGTATTGCCTCAAAAAATGGTACTGTTCTACACCACCTTCCCCACCCTTTACCCAATGTTATTACTCTGTAATGTCTTAGTTTATTTGTATATGTCCCCCATGGTTTATAAAGCGCTATGAAATATGATGGTGCTATAGAAATACAGATTTATTATTTATTATCATTTGAATCACAGAGAATGCATTTAGCTCTTAGTAAAACTCAACCTTTTAGTGCCACTATAACTGTTGCATTTTATTAGATCAACATTTTGAGGATATCATGTAATAGTTATGTACAGGAGCTGGGCTTTAATAATTATCTTTCTATAATTATATAGATATAGCTGCTTGGTAAGTGTAGCATAGTTGTGTGAGAAAGTTAAAGAGAACCTGTCTCCACATTTTTCACAAATACAGCTAGTGACAGGTTCCCATGGAGCACTATTAACTAAATGCCACCCTTTTTTTAGCTAAAAATGTCTTCCCTCACAGACCCATAAAATCAACTTTGTTTTGTTACTTGACATCAGTGGGGGTATACCCTTCTCGGCCGTCCCCTCCCATCTACTCCTCCCCATGCCTTCTCTATTCAGCCTTTCATGTCATATGACCAGAGTGATGTCATCTAAGGTCTTTAACCCAGTAATATTAACATCAACCTAATGTATATATCTGATCACATGAAATCACCTCCATGGACTACTCCTACCCATCCTCCACGGAGGATGCTGTGATTTCATGTGATAGATAGAAATGTTAGGTAAATGACCTTAGATGACATCACCCTGGTCACATGATATAAAGTGCTCAATTATATAACATAATGTTCAGTTCCAGCAAAGCACGGTGTAAAACATTTGACACAATGGGGCACATTTACTTACCCATCCCGCCACGATCCCCACCGCGCGTTGTCCGACGAGGATTTGGGTCTGCCTCGATTCACGAAGATCGTGCGTCCAATTTCCTGCATGTGTCGCTTCCCCCACTGAGGTCCGCCGGAGTTCACCTTCTTCTTCCCGGTGCATGTAAGTGCTGATCTTGCATCACAATATGCTTTTTAAATTCCGCGGTTTGTCCGAATCAGTCGGGTTGTCCGACGTCCACGCCCCCGATCGTGTGCACCAAAAACCCTGTGCAATTGAGGGCAATACAGAAAAAAAATGCGAAACCTGACAAAAATGAGGCGATCGGATTATTTTTTATTACTTCTAATAATAAGTAAACAGAGGTGTATATGTCTGTAGTTGAATATTGGCAGACTGTCCCTAAGTAATAGTTCCATACAGCAGCATGTCCTAGTAGCGAGACCTGTCAATCAGGAACAAAGAGGCAGGACATTGCTTTTTAATCATAGCTTTTTATAAAGTATTTATTTTGGGTGGGTTAATTTAAATGGTTACCTTACCACCAACTTGGCTAGAGGAGGGTGACTGGTTATCTTTGAATCTGAGCACTTAGGAGTCCAGTGGGCGGCTGAGTAGGACTGCCCATTGGACTCCTAGCAGCAGTGTAAAATCACAGTTTTCCAACTCCTACTGAATCCATATATATATATATATATATATACAGGCAGTCCCCAGGTTACATACAAGATAGGGTCTGTAGGTTTGTTCTTAAGTTGAATTTGTATGTAAGTCGGAACTGTATACTTTTTAATTGTAAACCCAGCCAAAATTTTTTGGGTGTCTGTCACAATAGTATTTTAAAAATGTTGGGTTGTCATAAGAACCAGGATTAACACTAAAGCTTAATTGCAGACACCTTTGATAACTGTTATAGCTGTTTAATTGTAGCCTAGGACTAAAGTACAGTAAATTACCAAAATTCAGAGGTCCGTTTGTAACTAGGGGTCGTCTGTAAGTCGAGTGTTCTTAAGTAGGGGACCGCCTGTATATATATATATATATATATATATATATATATATATACATATAGGCGGTCCCCTACTTAAGAACACCTGACTTACAGACGACCCCTAGTTACAAATCTGGATGTTAGTAATTTACTGTACTTTAGTCCCAGGCTACCATGATCAGCTGTAAGGTGTCTGCAACTAAGATTTATTGTTATAACAATCCAAAAGTTGTGCTTTTCGCCCTGGGAGGAGAAGGGGATACTTACTTTGGAGGATTTGTGTACCGAGGGGGTGTGCAAAACATTTGAAGATCTTAGTACCACCTATGAGCTCCCCCGCTCCTGGTTCTTTCAATATTTGCAACTGAGACATGCTTATGACACTCAACACAGATTGACGCCAATTACGGTTGGACCCTGTGGTGCTCTGAATAGGGCTTTGTTGTCTACTTCTACTAAAGGGTTAATTTCCTTCTATAACACAGTATTATTAAACAAAAAACTGGAAAGTATACCGTTGAAATGCCGGGCTAAGTGGGAGACATAAAGGGGAACTTGGAATGAAGTGCTTCTGGGCAACTTAGCTCAGTCCTCGGGAGCTGACTCTGGGGTGGGAAGGGGGGGGGGGGAGTTTGGTCAACATGACTCCTTGTAAAACATTGATCCAAACACTGTCAGATCCCTTTTTTTATATACTGTCTTTATTGGAAAATGGCTTACGATTGTTTGTAAAACAGTATAATACGGAAATTTTTTCCTGCTTGTAACATACCTTGGACACAGAGTTGTAACGTATGACCACTCGTTTGTCTATGTTTATAAAATCAAATAAAAAATTTATCTGATTTTTAAAAAAAAACAATCCAAAAGTTGTAAAATCCAATTGTCACAGAGACCAAAAAAAATTTGTCTGGAGTTACAATTATAAAATATACAGTTTCGACTTACATACAAATTCAACTTAAGAACAAACCTACAGAACCTATCTTGTATGTAACCCGGGGACTGCCTGTACATGTATATCAATCTGCTCAGCTCATCTTTGTGGTCTGCGCATAGGGCATCATATTTGACATGACAGGTTCCCTTTAAAATCTTGCGCTATGTATTTGCAGAGGGGGCTTATTCTTTACACTTGATCTAAGAAGAAAAAAAATGGAAGAGTCAATCCATAAATTACATTAGGGTATATCTGCCGGAGAGAAAGAGCAGAGCACAGTGATTTGCCAGTTTTCCCAGCAGATATGAAGGTTCAGAACAAGGCAATAAAACCTTCCAAAAAGGTCAATAAGGGAAATTGTCGGTGGGTAGGAAGTTGCAGAGATAGAAAAAGATTTCTCAGATGAGAGAAAAATTGATGGGAGAAGAGCAAGAGATAATGAAAGATACCGGTTACTGTGTTGACTTTATGAAATTCACTTAACCCGCCGCGTTTATCTAAGACCCCATAAGATACAGAAAAAAGGTCCCAACTTTTCAAAAGAACCGTCTTCTTTTATTTGCTCAAGGATCGGGCCGTCACGTCAATCCGGAGACTTTGTAAAGTTTACGTTTTGTTGATAATAAAAGTGATTTCATTACTATGGGAGAGAGCGACATGATAGGAAACTGTATACACAGCGAATACACAAAGTTCAAGTACAAAGTATAATATGTCCCCGGAATGGGAGAAAAGTGCCTGGAAAGGGTTACAATAAGGTCAGGAGAATGTATGGAACCCAACAGCTGCGATCCATCCCTCCCATGGACAGTATCAGGTGGCCAATGTCACGGAGACAAACGGAGCAAGGAGGAAAGGTCAACTTTTTTTATTTTAGATAGATTTTTTTTTTTTCGTTCTTAAAGTGGTGAAATGTTAAAGCTGCTTTGAAGGCAGGATGGGAATGCGGAGCCGCTACAACGTGCTACGGAACAGATTGCGGGAGGGTAACAGAAAGCAGCCGGAAAAAGGTGAATGAGGACAAAATAGACTGAAAGGAAATCATTTGTTTTCATGCATTGTGAACTAAACATACCTTGAGAATGCTGTAGCGACACTGATGCAGAAACATGTCTTGTTTAATCCCTGAACCGAGTGATTTTGATCAAAAAACTGTTATAAAATTCAGAAATTTGGGAAAGCTGGGTGCCCTGCATAAACACAATACACAGGAGCTTCCTGAACTGTCCAGACAGGATTAATCAACCTGAGTTGGATGACTCATACACAGCAGCTGGGGAGTGGTGCAGCAATTGATTATGCAGGGACAACGTATTTTCAGTTTATGCTGGGCAGGACAAGGCTGGGGCAGGGCATAATTAGGGTAAGAGGAGAAGCGCTGGGGCAGTCACAGGAGCGACAGAGCCTCATTATCATAATTTTATAATAGCTTTTTCAGCAAAACCACTCAGTTCAGGGATTAAACAAGATGTGTTTCTGTATCAGTGTGGCTACAGCATTCTCAAAGTATGTTTGGTTCATAATACAGGCGGTCCCCTACTTAAGGACACCCGACTTACAGACAACCCATAGTTACAGACGGACCCCTCTGCCCCATGTGACCTCTGGTGAAGCTCTCTGGATGCTTTACTATAGTCCCAGACTGCAATGATCAGCTGTAAGATGTCTGTAATGAAGCTTTATTGATAATTCTTGGTCCAATTACACCAAAAATTTTGAAACTCCAATTGTCACTGGGGCAAAAGAAAAAAAATTGTCTAGAACTTCCATTATAAAATATACAGTTTCGACTTACATACAAATTCAACTTAAGAACAAACCTCCAGACCCTATCTTGTATGTAACCCGGGGACTGCCTGTACATAAAGGCAAATGGTAGATTTCCTTTAAAGGAAATCTACCATCACAATCCGTCATGATGAACATTACTCCTAGATCCAGGCACCGTGGCTGTAGTAATCTTCTTATATTTGAAATCCATGGCCTTCTTCCTTCTAAAATCAACTTTTACATTTATGCTAATGAGGCAAAAGGGCTAGGGGTGTGTTAATGAAGCCCTCTGTTGTTAGACTGTGCGGCAGCATGGGGTACGTCTCATTCAGAATGTAACAGCCTGAAACATGTAGGGGTTCTTACTCATTAGCATAATCTTAAAAGTTGATTTTAGAAGGAACGCTTCTGTTAGACGATTTTGATAAATCTTTCATATTGTATTCAATTCAATAAACTTCAGTATACCAGTCAAGCTCTTCACTGTCAAATGGGTGGTGACAAGCTGTCTGCTCCAGCCCAGAACTGCCCACCTGACACTAGACAGCCTAATTTGCATATTGCTTGCTGAGACTATCAGCACTGCATTGCTCAGGATCGGTGAGGGCTAGAGAGAATGTAGACACATAGGTCTACATAGGAGCTTCCTGTGCACTTGTAGAGAGGTGTAACTATAAGGGGTATTCTAATGTTTAATGTAATGTATGATACATCCACAACATTTGCCATAAATACATAATAGATGGGGGGTCCTATGTCTGGGTCTTACACCTATCTTGAGAAAGGAGGGTCTGCACACTTCTTTCCCACGGCTGGGCTGCAAGGGGCTTTACACGTGCAACAAAATCTGCATTCAGCCTGGGGAGGGGGGAGGGGGTCAGTGGACCCAGTTCTCGAGATAGACGGGGGAGACTATCATGTATTTATGACATATGCTGATCATATCCACAGTGGCAGGACATGAAGCTGATGGACCCCGGTGCAAAGACCCCTGACTATAATGTATGGTATTAGTCTTCTCATATGGAAAAGTGACAACTTATGGGCCCCCTAAGCCTCTTGGGCCCAATTGCGCCCCCCCCCCCCCAGTTAGGCCCCTTCCCACTAGGGTCATAAACATCGGCTCCAGGTTTAAGTAGGCCCCTTGTGTGACAGAGCCTCAGTCGGCCCCTTTGCAGTGAACTCATGTGGCTGCATTAAAAATTCAGAAGCTAAAACAGTCTCCTGTTCCCTAAAATATTCACTAGTTTATCATCCCAAACAGCCCCTCATGGATATTTTATATACAGCCCCCTCACTCCCTATGGAGTATCATTAGTATCAGCCCCCTCACCCATGGATTCCTTAAGTACAGCCTTATGGGCCCCCCCCCCCCCAGCAGCTCTGGGCCCCGGGCACTTGCCCAGGTATGCCCAGTGATGGTGCCGGCCCTGGTCATAAGCCAGTGATATGCACCATACTATATGCTAATTCTTTCTGTAAGTAATAGTAAATCCATTGGCTCATTTGCAGCACACTTTCAACTTTTTTGGAAAAGTCTAATAAGGGGCAAAGAGCAGCAAAAATTCCCACTTCAATAAGCAAACACCGAAACGGGGATAAGTGATACCTGCTCCTATATCTATTTACTGATCGCTTATGTCAGCAAAATTCCATCCTTATGTTCTTGTAATACAGATGAGATCTGCAACTCATATAAAATTGTATAAAAGACAACAATAACCCAACACTTTAACTCATCTCTGTCTGGGAAGATTAATGGTGCAACCGGATATAACAAGTGGTAGCATTTGTACTCGGCAAGCAATTGTCACCGAATTAAGATACAAAACAATACATCAGACGGAATATACAAGTATTACCAATCAATCATATTAAAGGGAGTCTGTCATCCGCACTTTAACTGGAAACTGCTTCTTTTATTAAATTCTGAGCTGTTTGCTGTGTTGGCAAGAGATATGCCGCCTCCGAGCTTATGCCAGGCTGGAACCTGCAGGGAGAATTAACATTATTATTACTATAAGGGGCTGACGGGAGGGATTCAATGCATAGAAATTCAATGGGAAAGTTTATTAACCCAAATCTTAGTATTTCTTAATGGAATCTAAGGGTCAGAATCCCCTTATATGATGCCTTCAGTTTACATGTTCACCGCAGACCCTTGGCAGTAGTGATAAGATGGTAACATGACCCCATTGTGCCTTCATGTGACACCAGGTCAGTGTCAAAGGTTGTCAAAAAAGCAACAAGTGATCCTTTCTATTGACACTACACTAGTAGAATGCAATCGCATTGAGCGGTCCAATTAGATTTCACCCCCATCCTAAAATGCTAAGTATTGTGCAAAGTAGAAGTATTTATCTTCATCAGTTATCAAAATGGATAGTAGAGAATAATAGGGAAACCCCAAATCAAATAAATATTGGCATCGGCCTTCCTTTGCCTTCAAACCTGTACAAATTCTTCCAGGTAGACCAGTAAACTGTTTTTGATAGAACTCAGCAGGGAGGTTGTTCCAAACATCTTGGAAAACAAACCACAGAGCTCCTGAGGATGTAGGCTTGGCCAAGTCATTCGGCCTCTGTAGTCCCAAACTGACTGGGTTCATATCAGGGCCATATCATCACTTTGAGGGCTCCTTGTTTGAGATAAAGCTAGTTTTCAGTGATTGGCTGGATGTTGGGGATCATACTCCTGCTGCAGAATATTTTCTATTAACACTTCCATTCTTTCTTTGCAAAGTTTTTCCCATGCTTGTCTAAAACTTTAGCACTATTTTGCATGTATCTACCACCAGGATCAAGAATTGTAAACCAAGTACACTTACCTGCAGGAATGTGTCCCCTCTGGTACATTTTTCCAAAAAAAGTCATTAAAAACTTTGCAAGGTTGAACATGGCCTAAGCCTCTTGAAGTATCTGGCTGGATGCAGGGGGCACGGCTGCTTTTATACACTGGCCCAGGAGCATTGGCATTTGATACATCTCCCCCCATATGTTTATTGTCCAGCAGAAGCCAACCCTCATTAATTAAACGTCCATCAGTCTCCCCCATTCATGAAATGTCCAGCAGTCTCCCCTTAATAAAACATCCAGCAGTCTATCTTCAATAATTAAATATGCAGCAGCCTCCCCTCACTAATAAAATGATCAGCAGCCTCTCCCATTCATGAAATGTGCAACAGTCTCCCCTTATAAATGATATGTGTATCCACCTCTGCTAATTCAAGAAATATGCAGCAGTCTCCCAGCAGTCTTCATAGTGTCCCCACTCCTCTGCCCCCGTCTTTATGATGCCCTTCCTCTGCCCCAGTCTTTATGATGCCCCTCCTCTGCCCCAGTATTTATGATGCCCCTCCTCTGCCCCAGTATTTATGATGCCCCCTCCTCTGCCCCAGTTTTTATAATGCCCCAAGTCCTCTGCCCCAGTCTTTATGATGCCCCCAGTCCTCTGCCCCAGTCTTTATGATGCCCCCTCCTCTGCCCCAGTCTGTAAAATGAAAAAAAAACTCACCTCGCCCTCCAAGTAAGCTTCTACCTGCTACTTCTGTAGCATGGTGTAGAGTCGTAGGATAGTGATGTCACCACTCCACGCCTGTTACACCAAATTCGGGGAATGCCGCCTGAGCAGAGGTAAAACTGTTCTGCTGACCTGGACATTTGGGTTGGTTTAGATTTGACTTTCTGGTGCATGGAGGGTTGGGGACATGCCTCATTTTTTAAGAATTGAATTCAGTGCATCCGACTCCTGTGCACAGCATATCATAATATTAGCATATGTCTTAATGAATTTATTCCATTGTATAGTCATGTCAAGGGTAGACATGTGCAAATGGTCCCAGTGCGTAGAGATGAGTCCCCCTGGCCAATCATAACCATGGCTAGTTGCTAGGGGCGTCAATTTGCAGGATTGACTGTTACAGATTGGCTAATATGTCCGGGCCAACCATTGGGTTCAATCTTCTTGACCAGTGGGCAAGTGAAGCAGATTTCATAATTGAAATGACACATGGTTTGGTTTGTATGTTCTTTCCGTGTTTGTGTGGGTTTCCTTCGGGTCCTCCGGTTGCCTCCCACACTCCAAAAACATACTGTTAGGTTGTTTAAATTGTGAACCCCGTGGGGACAGGGACCAATTTGACATGCTTGTGCAGCGCTGCGTAATCTGTAGGCACTATATAAATAAAGAATTATTATTATTATTAATTGAATGAATTTCATAGATTGCAAAAGAGACATAAGGATAACATATGGGATAATAAGGGGTCCATATACTGTTTCCGTTAGCCAATGGGTTTAATAGATGCTGTGAGGGTGTATGTGTTCTTCAAGGATCAATACAATCTTTTGGAGCACCGTCCAACACTACAGAAGAATTATTTTCATAAGATATCACTATCCATTCATATGTGCAACAATCATGATGTCATTGGACATCGAGCCAATGTAATATTCTATTGCCGAGGTGCCCAAGGACCCCCCTTATTAATATGGATTTCATAAAAGGTTCTCCAGATGATGAATAGGAGGATACACTTTGATACATTGTAATGTTCCAACAAGGGATTTCACAACACTAATCTTCTAGATCTCCGTCCAAGAGAGCTCTGTCCTCACTTCTGGGCCAGCCTAGTCTTCACATCACTATATTTTGTCCAGGGATCCAGCCTTTGGATGAACCAGCAGAAGAAAAAAATGATAATTTATGTTAACATTGTGATAACATCACGTAATATAGCAAGAGCGATGCTTAACTCAACAAGGGATTGTCACAATTTAACAAGATTCTGATATATAATTTACAATTAACAGTGCAGGCGGCTTATCATTGAGGGGATGGATAATAGTTCTAATGTATCATTACAATGGAAGGAAGAATAGTCAAGTGCGTATTATGAAATCTACAGTGAAATATTGCTACATGAGAGCTGTAATTATCACATTTCCTTTCCGCAGAATGTCCTCATTCTTTACTGACTGCAAAAAATTATCTGCTGGGAATGTTTGCCTGAGGTCAGCGATATGGAGACTGCCTGGTACAGTAGAGAAGCAGTGGGGTGGACAATTACAGGTATTATTCAATTCAAAAAATGTAACAAAAAATTTGGGGCATTTGAAAACACTCTACATATTGCACTCCATGGGAGTTTAAAGGAAATCTGTCATCCAAGTCCGTCATGATAAACCAGGGACACTTACTCATAGATCCAGGCACCGGGACTGTGGTAATATTCCTATATTTGTTATCCATGGCCTCCTTCCTCCTAAAAGTAACTTTTAAAATGATGCTAGATAGTGTTGTCCCTGCGATCCATGCCTCGATTGCAGGCACACCCGTGCCCCTCTCTGTGGCGGCACTGCTCCGCTCCCTGGCCCGCTCTTACCTCTCCCCTCCCCGGCCGGCTCTTACCTCTCCCCTCCCCGGCCCGCTCTTACCTCTCCCCTCCCCGGCCCGCACTTACCTCTCCGCTCCCCGGCCCGCTCTTACCTCTCCGCTCCCCGGCCCGCTCTTACCTCTCCGCTCCCCGGCCCGCTCTTACCTCTCCGCTCCCCGGCCCGCTCTTACCTCTCCGCTCCCCGGCCCGCTCTTACCTCTCCCCTCCCCGGCCCGCTCTTATCTCTCTGCGATCCTGCTCTTCTCCTGGCTTGGCCACGTGTCCCCGCTCTCTAGGGCTCGTGGGCGCCTGCACTCTGAAATTTAAAGGGCCACTGGCCATTTCCGGGGTTGCTATATAATCCGGCGGTTACCATCACTCCCTGCAGGATATTCAGCTCTTTCCTGTGCAGTGAAAGCCCCTCTGTGTTCCCGTACCTGCTTCAGTGTTCCTGTATTCTGTTCCTGCGTTCCTGTTCCCGCGTTCCAGTCCTGTTACTGTGTTCCTGCTCCTGTGTTCCCGTGTTACAGTCTGTTCCTGCGTTTCTGTTCCTGTGTTTCAGTTTGTTCCTGCGTTCGTGTTCCCATGTTCCCGTGTTCCTGCTCCTGTGTTTTCCCGTTCGCATGTGCCTGGACCTCCCATTGCTGACCTCAAATTGGACATTTACCTTGCGTCTCTGCTGCCTGCCCTGACTGCCCGCTTGCCCAAACCACGAGACTGTCACCTCCTAAGGTACCTCGACTGCCACCGCGGGCAAGTCGCACCTGTGGAACGACCTGGTGGCACCCCGCCTCAGCAAGACAATCCCTCTTTGCGGCGGGCTCTGGTGAAGACCAGGTGCCACTTAGATTCCAGACCCAGGTGTCGGCTAGTACCATCTCCCGTGGAGGTCCAGAGGGTCCACAGATTGTGAACCCTGACGGAGAGCCAGATGGACCCTAGGGGCGTTTCCAGAGCTAGCACTTAGGAGCTCTGGAAACGCCCCTAGAGTCTGTCTGGCTCTCTGTCAGGGTTCATGATCTGTGGACCTTCTGGACCACAGCGGGAGGTGTTAAGCTTCACAGGTTGTTACACTGTGCAGAAGCATTTCCCACCCCACCCCCACCCAATGCAGAGGGAGAGGGAAGTGCTGAGGAAGTAGGGGAGACAGAAGAAGACTGTGTAACAGCCTGTGAAGCTACAACACTGAGAGGCTCTGATAACACCCGCATGAGCCTGAGGCTCATTAGCACAATTTTGAGTTGATTTTAGAAGGAAGGAGGCCATGGATAACAAATATAAGAAGATTACTACAGTCTCAGTACCTGGATCTATGAGTAAGTGTCCCTGGTTTATCATGATGGATTTTGATGGAAGATTTCCTGCAGCGCAAAAATGCCTCTCTGCCTTTTCTAAACATTTGCAATACAATATAATTGTGTGTTTTAACTTACCTTGCATCCTGACAAAATCCTGGGGTAGTCACAGGGGTTGGGCTTTGGTTTGGATGCATTACAAAAACCAACATGTGACTTGTCTGTGCTGCTCACTCCTCAGATCTTAGCCCCCAACTTTGTGCTCCTGTATAGCTTGTGTTGCAAGATCAAGCACTTACATGCACCAGGAAGAAGATGGTGAACTCTGTCGGACCTGAGCGGGGAAGCGACACATGAAGGATATCGGGCGCACGATCTTAGTGAATCGCGGCACAGTGCATTATCGTCGGACAATGCCCTTTCTGGGAACTCCTCCTGACGGGTAAGTAAATGTGCCCCTTCGTGTATGGATTTTGTATTGTCGTGTCCAGCTTTACTGGTTTTTAAGTGTTTTTAAATGTTATAATATTTAATAATAAAATACTTTGTTGTCCAATTTACCCATCTATCTTTTTCTTTGTGCTTTGTATAGTTTTTAAGCACCAAGAACACTGTTAGAGAGTTCAAAACTGCTCCAGGCAAGAATGAAAGACACATGACACTGCAGCCTAAGCTCTATCACCTCCACCTCTGCTTCCATTCTGCCGATACTAGCCCACACCACTCTCCAGCAATGAGTACCCTAAATTTAGCATAATATGTAGGTGGGGACAGGGTGTTGGTTTCAGCCCAGGACCACCCACATGACAGTGGAAAGTGTAAAAATTCCTGAGGTAGGAGATAATAAGGATGCGAAGGGCTGCTTTGGCCCAATCACACAGTGACTCACTGAAGGGAAGCTTCTGAGGGAGGGGGAAATGAGGGAGCTGAAGGAGACATTAACGAAGAGAAAACACTTTTTTTTTACTTTTTTTAATGTGATTTTGGCTAGATCTGAGCTATGGATTTTGAAGACTTCTGCAGGGTACCCGAGCATTAGCCCGGGACATGTTGCTTGATGCGCTTCAGAGTAGCCAATCAGGCAGCTCTATGCTCCTAGCAACTAGGCATGGCTGTGATTGACAAGGTGTGTACAGCAGGTGTCCACCTGACCAGTCACAGCCATGCCTAGTTGCAAAGGGGTGTAAAGCTGCCTAATCCAGCTTTGATATTGCTGCCAAACAGAGGACGCCAAACCTAAACTTTGGGTCCGCTCATCTCTAGTCTTAGGTCACGACATGCAGTGGAATTATCCTGGATTATCCGCAGGCGATTCTGCTGAGATATACCTTTATACAAAAATCCCATCCACATACTGCACAAAAATGACACGTCTCCGGCATCCGATCCCCTCTTGTAGGGACCTCCAGCCCTCGCACATTTATCACCCGTCCGGTGGATAGATGATACATTCCTTCTATGGGATAACTCTTGGAAAATTTAATTAAAGTGAAACATTGTTTTCTTTCATCCCCATCAGATTGACATCTCCGAAGAAAGAGAAAAAAAAAGTGCTGAGTAGGCAATCCCCGCGTCTCCTCATTCTCACGCACGTCCCAGTCCAGCAATATCATGATATATTTGTTACATTTTTCTCTTCCGCTTGACACTTTTTAAAATATCTAAACACTTTCTATTCGGCGGCCTATTGAGAATAAATTAAGGCTGCCTGAAATGTAAGCGCGGCTATTTAGTTACAAGTGGTGCTAGTATTAGAGAATAACATTATGCAGCTCAACGGCCTCTCGAGTTGTTGCCTATTCATCAAAACGTGTGAAATGGATGGCGGTGTGTAGTGGCTGGACGTGATAACATTGATTCTTCAAGCTTAAACGCACAATTAAATGAACAATAAAACACACCTAAGCAGCGGCCGCTTTACCGCCACATTCAGAGGGGAAAAAGACGCGTCAAGCTACGGAGTCTCAGACCTTGAAAGCAGTTTGCTTTGAAAAACTTGGCTGCCGGGGAAAACAATTACTTGCAACATTAAAGGTTATTTAAAGGCAGCATAGCAGAGAATTGTGATGTTCCTCGAGACGACAAGTGGTTTTTCAAGAAAGTACATGGATTTCCAGGTCGGGGCAGGACTGAATATAGGGAGGGGGGGGGGTAATAGTCCTGGTGTATTCCCGTATGGCTTGTTCTGTTTCTTCTGGAATAATTTTATATGAGGTTGTGATACATAGTATCAGCAGAAGTTTCATTCCTATGCTTCTTAGGGGCAGGGTCGGATTTAGACAAAGTAGGACCCTGGGCAAAACTAAAAGTGGGGCCCCAAAATAAAACTATTGTGTAAACAGTTACAGTCAGTAAGAGGCTCCTCTAGCCCTGCACAATAATAGCACTTTGTAGTTACACACAGTAGTAAGGTAAGTACCTGTAATATGGAGATGTAGGAGAAATTATAGGGGATGGACAGATGATAGGGAGATTGATGATGGAAGGTACCTATGAAAGATGATATAGATTTGCAGATAGACAATAGATTTATAAATGCATAAATAAAAAGTAGATTATATATAGATAGATGATAGAAGATAGATAGAAGATAGATAGATACCGTCGAGGAGAAAGAGAAGATGGATTTGCAACGTCCCTGCCAATGCGCATGGCAGGAGGAGTAGTTGCGAATAAGCCCTTTTACTACCCAGTACATATAGAGGTTATTGAGCAGCGGTAGATTCTGCCTGGATAGTCAAGGGTTAAAGCAATGTTAATGTCATTATCCAATGATGTTCCACTTTTGTAACTGGAGTGTGATTGGAGGAGGAGACCACCTGACTAGGGAGTAACTAAACCCTTAGTCAGGGGAGGAGTCTCTCTCTTGATACCCAGCTTTGCTAGAGAGCAGATCTCTCATGCCCAGCTCTCACCCCATGAGGAGCTCCTGGGCCTCAGCAACCACTGACAGAGTGACAAACAGGACAAAGCTGCAGCTTCCAGGATTGGACACGGCTAAATCCCAGCCTGCCCCTGCATCCAGGCTGGTGACACAACTCCTGAGGTTCCTCTCCACAATCACTCCAGTACTGCACTTCTACAGAATTGTTTGGCGTGTTGTTACTGTTGGTTGAATAAAGAACTGTAAGTTACTGTTATCCACAACATTGCCTCCGTCTGGTCCCTGCTACGGCTGTATCACCACCAAGGGCACCCCATCTGTCTACCAGGGACCTATACTACAGACTCTATGGGTCACCCCAGGGAGAACCAGTACCACAGCTTCTCCCTCCATATCATTTCTTGCCAACACCACCTGCTGGAGACCTGCCAGGCTGTAGGACAGCCCTCCCGTCCCCATACCAAGCACCGTGCCACTACCATGCCTAGGCCGCAACCGCCAGCCACTCCGGTATTCTGGGCCCCGGGTGCCTCCAGGCCCCAAGAAAAGGCTAGGCCCCGGTGGGGGATGTTGCAGATTGATTGATTGATAGATAGATAATAGACATGAGATGGATGGATGGATTGATAGATGTATAGATAAAAAGGTGTCCAACACCGAAACGTTGCCACTTGGCTCAATAAAGATCACCAACTTTTGAATTCTACCTCTGGAGTGCTGCTCGCTTCTTTCAATTTGGATAGATAGATAGATAGATAGATAGATAGATAGATAGATAGATAGATAGATAGATAGATAGATAGATAGATAGATAGATGATCAGTGCAACGTTTCGGTGTGGTGACACACCTTTTTAAGCATGCTTCCGGGGTACCTGTAGAAGCCTGAAAAGGCAAAACCTGGGTCAGACAAGGTGTTTAGTGTTTTTAAGCTTAAAGGGGTATTCTCGCCTGGGCATTCACATTCAGTTTGATAAATCTGCCATATATAAACATTTCTTCAATTAGATGTTATTAAAAAAAATATTCCTGTGTGAAGATAATTTCTCATAAATGTAGTCATTTTGTCCCTTAGAAACGAGATAGCTTCCTCGGATACGGCCACGTCTGATGGAGGGATTGCACAAAGAAACAAATTGTTTTTGTATATGAAATGTCCGGGATTTACTACATGTCGCACAGCCGTCCTGTGGTAGTGATTTCTGAATCCAGGAGGTCAGACAAGACTCAATAACACATGTCTGGCCACTGCTGCCAGAGTGTGACGTGGTCGTAACTGAGGAAGCCATCTCGTTTCTAAGGGACAGAATGGCTACATTTATGAGACATTATCTTCACACAGGAACATTTTTTTTAATAACATCCAATTGAAGAAATGTTTATAAATGGAAGATTAGTGAAACTGAATGTGAATGGCCAGGCGAGAATACCCCTTTAAGTTTTATTACCCATTTATTTCCTGACATAGGACTTTTAGTGCACCACGGACACGGAAGTGATACAGGGGTTGCACTTGGATCCGGTGTTGAGGAACGGAGAGAGAAGCAGGGAGCCTAGGAGATTTTCCATTTTTAACCGGAGGGATGGTGGTGAGACTACCCATTGAATTTGAACAGTTATTTTGAAGAGTAGAGCACTGACATTTGTTGACTGTGTGAATTGGTAAGATTTAGCTTTAGATCACAAGCCCACTGTAGTCAAAGATTCGGATCACAAGACCACCGTTATCATAGTCAGAGCTTTGGATCACAAGCCCACCGTAGTCGTAGTCAGAACTATGTGCAACAGCCCCCACCGGGGCCTAGCCTTTTCTTGGGACCTAGAGGCAGCCAGGGCCCAGAATACCGTAGTGGCTGGTGGTTGCGGCCTAGGCATGCTGTGGTCACGGTGCTTGGTATGGGGACCGGAGGGCTGTCCTACAGCCTGGCAGGTCTCCAGCAGGTGGTGTGTGCAAGGAATATGGAGGGAGAGGCTGAAGTATTTGTGTCTCCCTGGGGCAACCCATGAGTGTCTGTAAGATATGTCCTTAGGTAATGGATGGGCAACCCATGATGATAGACAGCCATATCCAGGGATCAGATGGAGGCAACATTGTGCAAATCAACTCATGGTTCTTTATTGAACAGGTAGCAGGCAACGGGCATAAACGGTCAAACAGTGGATCTGGATTCTGTTACGGGAGTGGTCATGGAGATGGGTCCTCAGGATAATGCACCAGCCTGGTAGTAGATGCAGGCTGGGGTAACTGAGATGGAGCTGAGGAAGCTACAGCTCTGGATTAGAGTGTCCTGACTCAGTTCCTGGGATTGGGTTCTGTGACAGCACTAAAGGTGCACTGTACACTGTCTCTCCGTTCACTATAACCATGTGGTAAGACCGTGTGCTCCACCTGGTCAGGTAGTAGCCCTTCGCCAATCACACTCCAGTTTACAATACAGCCACATAATTGGATAACATTTTACACCCATTTAACTATTGCCTTTCCAGGCAGAGGCTACAGCTGCTATTACCTGAGATCTCCCTGCATTATCCCTTGGGTGAGGGCCCTATCCTGACAGGTAGCAACTACCCCCTTGCCTATACATTGGCAGGGGTGTTGCATTTGGATCACCAGCCCACAGCCAATACGAATGGCTGGTCGGAACCCAAACATAGGGACACTGTCAAATTTACAACCTTGATTTCCGTCCCAGTCAGCTGGTGTCAGTTCCTCTGCCAAGCGCTTCTGATAAATGAGTGCTAGCTTCTCGCTTATCCGTCCACGCTGTGGTAGGTTACTTTGCATGCTCTATTTATTCAGTTTAATTTCCAACAAGTTTAAAAAGTTCCCATTGAGGAGATTATGGCATGTAAATGTTTTCCACTGCTGTACGAGGCAACAAAGCTTTGATATGGTAATTGCCATGTACTTTTGCTTTTGCTACAAAGTATGACAACTGGTTTATAAAGTGTTTCCAACAGGTTTGATGTTTAAAATTTGGAAGCATCTGGAACCTTTGATCAGATTTGTCTGCATAAAGCTCAGCAGGGGTCTCTCTGGTACAAATCATACTGCAAGATTTATTTCCTCTGCGGAAAGCGCTTTCCTCTTATAGCTAAACTGTGGGGCGTCTGCAGCAGATTCACACGACGGCTTCTTCGCTTTTTTTTTGCATAAAATTAATATCAAACGAATGGACAAGATGGTGGAAATGTTTATTTGTAGCAAATATATAGAAAGAGTGAGATTAAGCCTAATGCAAGTTTCTACGGGCACCGTTTTTTGTGTCGGGAATACTTCAAAGTCATACGAAAATTATGGATAAAGAATGATAATGTCGATACTTTGTCACTTTGCATAAGTCACAAGTATAAGCGGATATGAGAAACTTTGTATAATATTTTTATTAGAGCAAAGGGCTTTTCTTTCTACTTACTTTACTCCTCTTAATCTACTATCAAAATCAAGCAGGATAAACCAGGGACACTAAGGCCCGTTCCCCACTTGCGAGTGTGATGCGATGTACTCGCATCACACTCGCAACGCAAGCTGCCGGGAACGCACGGCCTGAACGCTGCACCGCGGGAGTGAACTCAGCATGTCAGTTCACTCCCGCGGTGCAGCGTTCAGGCCGTGCGTTCCCGGCAGCTTGCGTTGCGAGTGTGATGCGAGTTCATCGCATCACACTCGCAAGTGGGGAACGGGCCTTACTCATAGATCCAGGCCTTGTAATCTTCTTATATTTGTAATCCGTGGCTTCCGTCCTTCTAAAATCAACTTTTAAAAGCAGGTTAATGAGCCAGAAGGGCTCTGGGAGGGGCGTTACCAGAGTTCCTCTGTGTTGCAGTTCCAAAGGCTGTTACACTGAGCTGAGATTCTAAGAAGTTAACCCTACATATTAACTCTACAGACCAGAAAATTGGGCAGGAATCAGTCTGCTCAGTTCTCTGTGCAGTTGACAGACCACTTCATTGCACATCAGTTTCCAATCATTTGAAATGGAGCTAAGCCGCAGTGACCCGATTCAGCCACCCGATTCAGCCACTAAAGAATGGAGCTGTCTGCTTTTTGGGTCTGCTGGGTGTTGGACCCTAACCTATGTGAATAGTATGGCCATAAGGCTACAATGCCATCTCACCCCATAGATGAATGGATCCTCCATCCTAATTGTGCATGAAGTAGACCAGAATTCGTAAGGCAAATAAATAGAAAAAAAACATAGAGCTTCAGCACTGCCCGAGACGTCTTTTGGATCTAAAAAAGCATGGTGGCTCAGTGCTTAGCATTACAGCTTTGCAGCGCTGGGGTTCTGGGTTCATGTCCCAGGGTCAACATCTGTGAAGAGTTTGTATGTTCTCTCAGTGCTTATGTGGGTTTCCTCCAGGTCCTCCGGTTTCCTTCCACACTCCAAAACATACTGGTAGGTTGATTAGATTGTGAGCCCCATTGGGGACAGGGACTGATTTGGAAAGTTCTTTGCAGCGCTGCGTAATCTGTGTGCGCTATATAAATAAAGGAATTGTAATTATTATTGAGATATACTTTATTCCATCACAGGCATCCATGGTGAAACAAAACGGTCAACGCGTTTCCACGACCAGCGTCTTAATCATGATCCTAGTGATATTGTAAAGTGCATTAGGAAAACCTGGAAACATCCTTGAAAAGTTTTCTAAACAGAAGTTTATTTTAGAGGCGCCTGCCCCCTATTATTTATGTTGCCATCACGGTTGATGGGCAATGCTGAAACAAATACAAATAAACCAAATTTCTAGATTTGTTATGACGCCGTTTGCCGCCCTCTAACAATATTTACAAAATAGGAAATCGTATTATCCCGGATCCTCTGGAAAGTCTCCTATGAAGTCTGTTTGTTCACTCCTGTCAATTAGAAAGTATAATGGTAGTCGTGCCAGCGCCGAGGCGGGCAGGAGAATGAACATCCAAAAATGCGTTAGACTCTATTTTTACTATTTTTTTTTTTGGTTTCGAATATGTCATTTCTTTATCAAAAAATTTTGGTTTTTTTTTCCTTTGTAACTTACCAACATTCAGTATGTAACGAGGCAAATGGCTGGCACTGCCTAATTGGAGCTGGCAGCGACGCGGGATGAGGCTGAACAAGTAGCTCTTTAAGTGATATTTCAATGGGAAGATTTGGCAAGTGTTCAAGTTTTCTGAATCCATGTAAATGAGGGGAAGAATGATTGTCATTAGGAGCGGTGAATGATATGCGCGGCTCTATAGACGCGGAGGATGGGAGCGCGCTGGAGGAGGATATGTTTAGAGGCAGCCACATCCATTATAAACAATACCCGTCATTATACCGACTCCTCTCAACATGCAACTAAAAATATCACATGACAAATAATAGCATTTAGCCCGTGCAGATGTGAAGGGCGAGCCCCTGGCAGGGTGTCATCCAACATGAAGTGACCATTGATAATGAACGGCTGTGGAAGACCGACTGCTACGTCCAGTGGCTCCAACCATTGTAGACAGTAGATCCATACATGCAGCATGCAAAGGAAAATGATTATGATGGATGAGTTTTCAAAGTCCGATACAGAACAGTACCGCACTGTGGCCAAGGAGGTCACTCCTTTCCTATGGATATGAGAGGGTGAGTGGTGTTCACCACTCCCATCTACGATCGGCCAAAACAGGCTTGGAACCGGGAGGTAGTAGAAGTCCCATCCAACCATCAGGGGCCCATTCTGGCATGGCTTGGTGCCTAGCAGAATTTCTGCCAAGACTGGGAGGCTGTCAAATATCAGTCGGGGGAATGGGTCCTCCCGATCCCAGACTACCGGGAAGGGTACAGCTTGGGAGACATTCCTTTGGAACTGCAGCTCTGGTTCACCACTAGTAGGAGCCGGTTCCCTCCAAGCCAATTCAGAGCTCCAAGAGGGCGGCTATTTTTTGAGAGTTTCCCAGTCTC
The DNA here is from genome assembly GCF_040894005.1 of Engystomops pustulosus. NCBI lineage: Eukaryota > Metazoa > Chordata > Amphibia > Anura > Leptodactylidae > Engystomops > Engystomops pustulosus. The sequence continues at coordinate 97,312,421 of NC_092418.1, read as the reverse complement.
TGCAAAAATTCTTATAGATGTCAGTGAGATACAGATCTCTACAATGTGCTGCTTTATGTACTTCTAGACTAGAAATAGATCTCATACAGCTCCATAGAAGTGAGGAGAGCTCTGGTCACACCTGCGCTTAACTTCTCCTCTTCCACCAATTTCCAGAAGTTGGACCACCATTAGAGAGGAACAAAAGGAATTTAATACGTTACCATTTCCCCGCTTCTCCACTCGGGATGCATTACAAGTGTCTGTCCACATTCACAGGCAGAATTTGTGTTTTGGAATATAGCGCAAGTGCTACGAGGGAGAGGCTAACCCAATCGTGGATGCGTTTCTACTGAAATGCTTGCGATCGGTAACCAGAACCTTGTTTTTTGCATTGCCTATTTGCAAAACAAGTGGAGCTTGTTTTTTTGTTTGTTTATTTTTGTTTTTTTTACATTTTCTTTATTCAAATTTTCCATAAATATTACAAAAAACATTAATCAAAAGCGAGGGATAGTTTTAACAATCACAAGATATCAACACAGTGTTAAATGACCTTTTAGTACATTAGAAATATGCTATACGTCTCCAATAATCCACTATATATTATTGATATCTGAGCATCTCAATAATCAGAAATAACCATAACACTTTCACTTATTACAACAATAAATATTTGATATTATAGTGCTATTCTTTATCCTCAGATTCCCTCTTACTTTTTCTTTCCTCCTAATCTATTCCTTTCCCTCCCCCCCCCCCCCCCCTCCCAGTCAGCGGGGAAGAAAAAAAAAAAATCAAATAAATAAATTTAAAAAATATACATACACATATATATATACACGTGGAGCTTGTTCCCAATTGCAAGTTCTCCTTCGCAGCATTTGCGTTGCCTTTAAAAAGGCAACACAATTCTGCATGTGAATGTGGCCCCCTGTTGAGCCATGATG